>NC_135898.1:5738461-6338461 GCF_964194155.1 Cetorhinus maximus | reverse complement strand
ACGAGTAAAAGCGTCATCTTTTCAAAGTCCCAGGACAGGCATGATGGGCTGAATGGCCTCCTATGGTGCTGTGTGATTGTATGAAACTCAGGGATTTCCTCCTTGACATTTTCAACTCTTGCAGTCAAATAAGCCATTAGATTAAAAGATTTAATGTTTTCTCAGAACACACCATTTTGATTATAACATCTGCCCAACTGTGCGCTTTATCTCCTAAATTGATTTGTTATGCATATGATTAAACAAATGTTTTGTATAGCTGGAATGTAACTTGAGCTTAACACTGCCATATTTTGTGCAAGTGGTTATTTTTTGTTAATGGGTCACATAATGCACCCTGGAAAAACCTGTTTACCTTGAGCAAACCTTGAGTTATTGGGGGTATTTTTTTTACTATTGCAGGCAGTAAAGTGATAGCCAAATTGCAACCTCAAGATGAAACATCAGTTTAGCCTGCATTTAGCATTGAATGCCACCTTGGTAAAGGAGTTAAAGGCAGTGTCAGGAACTGCCACCTGCAGCTGGCGCACATTAAAGAGGCTACAAGGCATTTTGGTGGCTAACACTTCAACTAACGTCCTCTCCTAACAGCGACCACCTTTAAACACAGCATTGATATTGATTTCTAGTGCTACTTAGAGGGATAATCTCCATTTCATGGACATTGCTGCTGGAGCTGTGAAGAGGACGGGTTAGTTTCTGTGACACTTTATTAAGACTTCATCAACATTTGAGCAGCATTTATTGCAGAAATTCTCTGAGTGCTTCACTAAAAAGAATAAAAGCCATGCTACTCCGCCTTATTGCTCCTTACTGGAGTCATTCGGAGAAAGGGAACGCTTGGTCATGGCCATCTTGCTCGAGGTCCCCCTTTGTCTGAATGATGAATGAGAGGAAAACATGAGACCAAGCAGAGTAACACCTGGCTGCTGCAAGAGAGAAGGACACGAGGGCACAGTACGCCCTTCCTTCTCTGGACCTGTGCCACAAGGATCTCCAGTGCTGCATCTGAGAACATGCACGGCCTTTTCCGTGGTCCTTGAGCCATCCTACAACCTGCCACTGTGTGCCAGCCAGACTTCATTGGAAATAAGTGCGAGGATCTGGCATATAAGAGAAGCTGGGTTTGTTTTCTTTGGGACAGAGGAGGCTGAGGGGGAGATTCAACTGAAGTGTGCAAAATTATAAGGGGCCTAGACAGAATAAATAGAAAGGATGTACTTCCATTAACAGAGGTCAATAACCTCACAGAATTGTTGCAGTGTAGAAGGAGGCCATTTGGCCCATTATGTCTGCACTGGCTCTCTGAGCATTTTAACTTAGTACCAATCGCCTGCCTTTTCTCCGTAACCTTCACTTTGTTTCGATTTAAATAATCATCCAATGCCCTCTTGAATGCCTCAATTGAACCTGCCTTCATCACACTTTCAGGCAGTGCATTCCAAATCCTAACTACTCGCTGTGTGAAAAAGTTATTTCTCACCTCGCATTTGCTTTTTTTGCAAACATTTCAAAACTCTGGTTCTCGATCCACTTACGAACGGGAACAGTTTCTCCCTATCTACTCTGTCCAAACCCCTCATGATTTTGAAAATTTTTATCAAGCCTCCTCTTAGCCATCTCCTCTTCAAGGAAAACAGTCCCAACTTCTCCAATCTTTCCTCATAACTGAAGTGTCTCATCCCTGGAACTATTCTCGTAAACCTCTTCTGCACCCTCTCCAATGCGTTCATATCCTTCCTATAGTGCGGCGCCCAGAAACTGTACACAGTACTCCAGCTGAGGTTTATGCAAGGTCTCATATAAGTTCATCGTAACCTCCCTGCTTTTGTACTCTATGCCCCTATTAATGAAGCCTAGGTTGCTGTATACTTAAGAAACAGCTCTCTCTACCTGTCCTGCCACTTTTAATGACTTATGTACGTATACACCCAAGTCTCCCTGCTCCTGAACACCCTTTAGAATAGTATCCTTTATTTTATACTGTCCCTCTATGTTATTTGTACCAAAGTGTATCACCTCACGCTTCTTTGCTTTGAACTTCATCTGCTATCTATCTGCCCACTCCACCAATGTGTCAATGTCATTTTGAAGTTCTACACTGTCCTCCTCACAGTTTACAATTCTCCCAAGTTTTGTGTCATCTGCAAACTTTGAAATTGTCCCCTGCACACCAAGATCGAGATCGTTTATATATATATATCAGGAAGGGCAAGGGTCCCAACAGCAACCCCTGGGGAACTCCACAACAAACCTTCTTCCAGCCCAAAAAATACCCATTAGCCATTTCTCTGTTTCTGATCCCTCAGCTAATTTTGTATCCATGTTGCTACTGTCCCTTTTATTCCACGACGAATAACTTTCTTCACAAGTCTGTTGTGTTGCACTGTATCGAACTTTTGGAAGTCCATATACACCACATCAATGGCCTTGCCCTCATCATCCATCTCTGTTACCTCTTCAAAAAACTCCAGCAAGCTAGTTAGACACAATTTTCCTTTAACAAATCCATGCTGTCTCTTCCGAATCAATCCACATTTTTCCATGTAACTATAATTCTATCCTGAATAATTGTTTCTGGAAGTTTCTCCACCACCGAAGTTAAACTGCATAGATGCAAAGCAATTGATGGAAGGATTCGAGGGGATTTGAGGAGTAACAAGGATCGTGGGATCTGGAACTCACTGCCTCACAAGCTGGTAGAGGCAGAAATGCTCGTCACATTTTGAAAACATTTGCATTTGAAATGTCATAACCTAGAAGGCTAGGGACCAAGAACTGGAAGGTGGGATAGACTGGATAGTTCTTTTTCAGCCAGCACGGACACAGTGGGCCATGTCGCCTCTCTTCTGTGTCGTAAATGTTTCTATGTTTAATATTACTTCACGTAAATTGCATCTAATCAGTACTGGAGTGCTGAACCATCAGGTATCTATTGAGCACTTACAGGAAAATTCAAATTGTGGCAATCAGTAATGAGGATGAAATTTCTGTGCTAGATCCAGACTTTCATTGCGTCTAGGCTTATTAGCACTACATCCATTTAATGCTTGTTTTCACTCTTTGGCAAAAATAGCCCGCACAGTCTTGACATTTTTTTTGAAAAAATAGAGTGTTATTTAGGATTTATTCATAGGAGAATTTTAGGTAAGAATTTTCCTGGAATGCCTTCCCTTACATTGTTTGAAATTGATCTTAGGAATGCATATATGTTATAGCAAAGTTAAATGCTAATGTGGTTGTATCAGTAAATAAAGAATGTGGCCATCAGTGAGCTCTGACAGGTCGAGACTTGCACTAAATGCTTGTACTTTATTCCATTCGGTCAAACTCTCCTTTTCAAAGGTGGGGAAATCCCCATTGAAACAAGTTTGGAAATTGATTATATGTTGTGCATGTGCACATTAGTAAAGCCATTTGCTGATGCCTTTTCTGAAACAGCGGGATTTTCTGTAACCACAACTGGAGGTGGCAGCCTTTTGTGAGAGGTGGTGTAGCACCTAAACTTACTGGGCAGGATTTTACGCGTCGGTGACTGGGGGCGGGGCCTGCACACGGTGACGTCACGTGGAACTCCCGGTGTCACCACGCCCCATTTAAATTTTCAGGTAGGCGGGGGCGCAGCAAAATTAGCTGTGCGCCCGCTGACCTGTCAATGGCCAATTGAGGCCATTGACAGGGTCAATTAAGTAATTAAAGGACCTGCCTGTCCAACCCTAAGGTTGGCGGGCAGGCCAGGAGCTCCAGCGCGAATTAGAAAAAACATGAAACCTCATCCACGGGTGGGATGAGGTTTCATGTAGGTTTTCAAAAATTTTAATAAAGTTTTTGTAAAACTTATGGACATGTCCCAACTCATGTGACATTGTCACATGAAAGGACATGTTAGGGAAATTTTATTTTTCTATTTTTAGGTTTTTAACATTTAGAGCCGATCTCCCTGAGGCTGCATTTAGCCTCAGGGAGATGAGTGCGCTCTTTCGTGCACATGCGCGAAAGAGCGCACTCTCGATTTTGGGATTCCCCCCCCTCCCCTGCTCCCCCACCCATACAGGAAGCACATAGTACTTCTGTGCGGACATTACGCTGGGCAGACCTTAATTGGCCCACCCATGTAAAATGGCGCCGTGCCCCCAATTGGGGGCGCCAATCGGAAGCACGCCTGTGCACGCCCGCCCTTCAACTTCACCCCCAATGGGGGGAAAATTCAGCCTTCTGTTTCATCGTCCCAGGCTTAGCTGATTATCTCGAGCCACAAGGATACCTGGCACAAATTTTGCATTCAGCTCTGCACAAGGACCTACTACAGTTTCCCTTAACAATTGTCACAGTCACAGTTTCAGAATCCTGTTGCGGTTGAACTAAAGGTCTTGCACTTTGAGTTATTTAATGCTGACTCCATTAAAGAGAGTCTTGCCGCTGTCAGCCTTTTAAAAATCGTTGAACAATTTATGATTGTTAATCTATTTTTTGTTCTGGTTTGGAAATGTGTCAGTAGGTGCGCGGGATTGATTGGTGACAGGGACTATCACAAGTATTGAATTTAGCAAACAATGATTGCTGATGACATCATTGGATGTACCATCCTCAGAAGATATACTGAGCCTGATTGTGTGAGAGAACTAACTTAGCATGTAGAGTGGACGCTGAAACATGCTTCAATTGATGACACTGGCCCAGACATTCGGCTGTTTTGTTGCACAAAGGAGCCATAGGGCTTGAATGATGATGTCCTTGACTCCCTAAATATTAGGCCCCAGGTGGTCTCAAGTGTAGTAGAAAATCTGGCTGCTGCAAGTGTAATTGTACGGTAAGTGGGTCTTGAGGTTGAGGGGCCAAGGAACATGGTCTAGGAGCAGGGAAAATGGAAGAGTGTTGCAATCAGGAGTTGGGACGATCGAGATCACGGTTTGGAACCACCAGTGATGGGTGGCATGGGAGAATGGCACTTATTGGTTCTTTTAATATCTAACCAGGAGCAACACTGCTGCTGATGGTCCCAACTCTACTTTCAGTTAAGTTACCCTGTAATTAACTTCTCGGCCAGTAGAGCTTGGTTTCCCTGAGTGGAACCTGTAATGATGCCAACTGCCTCAGAGCAAACCATTCCTGGAGAGGAGACTGTAATCACACATTATGCCCCTTATTTGCATATGTAAAGAGCTGAACAGCTACTTCATGCATAGGTAAAGGATGCCTCTTGCTTGTCCTTTCCCTGTATGTTGAATGGCTCAATTTGGGCTGGAACTGTGCACATGCCTCCTGTCTGCCATTTATTGGGCCCTGTTAGTCCAAGTAGCGCCCACCTGGTCCAATATTTCTTCTCATTTTGCTCCTAAGCACTGCCAGTCTTGGTTTCTTCAATTTAAGAAAGAAATATTGAAAACAAGAAATGAACAAAGGCATAATGAAAATCACTGATTTTCAAAAAGCCCCATGTTAGCAAGATCATTGTGATGGACAGAATCTGGGCAAATAAACATGCAGCCTCTGAAGCAATGGCTACATGCTCGGTTTCCATGGCTACCCATAAATTGTTTCAAATTATAACCTCGATACAATATTTGAATTGATTTAGAAATTTTGTAGGAGCGCAGATAAATCCATGGTCTAAAATTTCTCTATTCTTTAAAATCTACCGGAAATTACATGAGTGGGTAAAATTACCTATGATTTCATGTATCCTAAGAAACTTTCACAAGATTTGTGAATTCAGCTCACGCTTTTTCGCAGGGAGGTGATGATAGCCTGGCTCATGTCCCAACTCATGTTACCTGTAACAGGAATGGTATTTAACATGGTTGGACTGAGAAAAGTAGAAATAAATAAGAAACAGGAGCTGAGGTAAAAATTTAAAAATGCAGCTTTTGCAAACAGGACATGAGTATACGCATACACACCTCTCTACAGTTAGAATATAGACCTGGACGTACTTGAGAGAGGGAATAGTTGGGGTTGGGTTAAGTATGTCCATTTATGCATTATGAGTAACCAGGGTTTCCTAGAGATTCCTTGATTTAATTAGTGGATTTGAAAGGCATTGTGAAGCCGACTAAGCTCACAAGATCGTAAAATCATGTTGTATTAAATGGAGGTTATAATTTGTGTGGACCATCATTGTTGGGGCTTTAGTTCTCTGTTCCATTTTGTATGTGTGTGTGTGTGTGTGTGTGTGTAAAGAGGTAAAAGAAAAATCCAGGAGTATGAAGCTAGGTCTTTAGGGCCTGTTCAAGTTCATCAGAATTTGGATTGCTAAATAGCAGAAAGCAATCCCCATACTCTGTCAGGCCCAGAGATCAAACATTTTGTGATTTTACTGTAGTTCTTATTTCCACCACTTGGCGCCACTAAAGTGCTATGTGAACACAATGCACATGAGCAACAACTAGTGGCAGAAACATAGTAGTACAACTGTACAATCCAATTCAAATCTTTCTTGTCTCCCACCTTCGGCACCTGATATATGGAGAAATGGAAACACTTAAAGAAGCTAAAGACTAAATATAAAAGACAAGTTTACTTCCTGATCTGTGCTGATCTCCTCTGGTAAAGGAACAAGGACACAATAGCTCAACAAGGGAAGACCAAACTCAGTCTCTGGTCTGGTTATGATTGGAGCAATCCTGTTGGAAAGTGTGCATATGGAAATGCTAAGTGAGATCCACGGGCCACCAGCCTGTGAACAAGTTACTGCTTGGACTCGCATTTGGAAGAATGGCTGTTCGGGCTAAGTATTGGAGGACTTTTATGTCATCGGAATAAACTCCATCATGGGTCATTATTTTCCATTGTGACAGATGCACAATGATCAGAAAGAAGTTCCTGTGCACGGACATTGCGGGGAAAAGAAGGAAGAAACCACAAAAGAACTGACAAGAATCCAAGAAAAAAATCACAAATAAAAAAACACAGAACGCAGATAAACAGTGTCATACTTTTTTTTACAGTAAAACCTCATCACCACAAACTATTTTCCTTCTGGAAGAAACTTCTTTATTGGCAGTAGAGCATATTAAACCTAGGTAAGTCTTTGTGAGCCTTCAAATTCTACCATCGAGATGGACAAGGGTAGAAGACTCATGGGAACACTATCACCTGCAAATTCCCCTCCAAGTCACTCACCATCCTGACTTGGAAATATATCGCCGTTCCTTCACTATCACTGGGTCAAAATCCTGGAACTCCCTCCCTAACAGCACTATGGGTGTACCTACACCACGTGGACTGCAACAGTTCAAGAAAAGACAGCTCACCAGCTCCTTTTCAAGGGTAATTTGGGATGGGTCATAAATGCTGGCCTTGCCAGTGATGCTGACATTCCAGGAACACATAATAAAATAAATTGGTCATGGTATGATCATGCAAATTGGCCTGCACTCTCTTGGAGAAAATGCCATTTCTGTTCTGCTACTTGCTGGTTGGTCTATCATAGATTGGAAACTTATTGAGGGGTCACTTTGACGTTGGACGATGGTATAAACTGGGAAGCTCATTGCGCTACCCCACCCCCAGGCTTTCCATTTTACAGCTCTGCTGATTTTCCTTGTTGCATTTATGTTCCATTAATCAACTGCCTGTGTTGTAACTCGCCCAAGTCCTGTTCTCCCATCGCCCTTGTGCTCGCTGACCTAGATGGGGTCTCAGTCAAGCAATGTCTTGATTTTAAAATTCTCACCCTTGTTTTCAAATCCCTCCATGGCCATATGCCCCTCCCTATCTCTGTAATCTGTTCCAGCCCCATTACCCTCCCGTACTGTAATTTTAGCCTCTTGAGCATCCCCAATTTTAATTGCTCCAACGTTAGTGGCCATGCCTTCACTTGCCTAGGACCCGAGCTCTGGACTTCCATTCCTACATCTCTGGGCCTCTCTATCTCACTTTGCTCCTTCAAGACGCTCCTTCAAACTTACCTCTTTGACTAGGCTTTTAGTCATCTGACCTAATAGCTCCTTATGTAGCTTGGTGTTATATTTTATTTCATAATATTCCTGTGTGGCTCCTTGGAATGTTTAATTACATAAATCTAAATTGTTGTTGTAATGAGCAGCTGATCTGATATCACCTGTCTTACTCTGTCAAAATGAACTCTACTGTGCTGCGCAGAATTTACGCAAGTCATTTCTGAATGTGTTATAGGTTGAACATTTTTTCCATCCCCATAACTGTCGCCCTTCCCCGAAAGCAGCAATTGAGACACAGTGTGTTTAGTTCATGGAGTAGGGAAACCGAGGAGGAGGGTAGTGCAATGAGCTTCTGGTGACTTGGATTTTAATGCTCATGTGGTGTGCTCTGGGGACATCAGAGCCAAATCCAGGCCTGCTGTCCCTAAAAGTATGCTTTCCAGTGTTCAGAACCTTGGCTGATTTTCTTTTCTATTTGACTGCAAAAATACTGCGACCAATTTAAAAAAAAAGTGAAACAGAAATACCTGGAAAAACTCAGCAGGTCTGGCAGCATCGGTGGAGAAGAGCACAGTTGACGTTTCGAGTCCTCATGACCCCTCAAAAAAAAAGTGACCTTGCCTGAATCAGTGGAAAGCATAGAACAGGAATTATACATCGATGGTTATGGGCTGCACCATATAATGAACCTCCCCTTGGGCAGTCAGAGATGTTCTTGATTGTGGGACAATGTTGTAGTCTCATTTAATTTCTTCTTTATGTATTTTTGGGCTTTCAATATAAAGGTAAAAATTATTTTCCATGCCTTGTAACCTGAAAACATTGGGCGGAATTTTACAGTCCTGCCAGTCAATGGCTGGTCACATGTTACACCCCACCCTCGCTGCGACAGGGCCATAAAATTCCGGCCATTAAGTCTCAACCACATAGGCTAGAAGAGGAGTTATATGGAAGCAAGAACAGGTATGGTGTGGCAGGTTTTCAATCCTGGCACAGGTCATAATGCTCTTGCTATAGAGTCCGAAAGTCATGGGTTCAAATCCTGACTGAGAGACACTTTAGTGCAGTATTGGGGAGTGCTGCATTGCTGGAGTTATCATCTTTCAGATAAGCCGGGAAACCGAGGCCCCCTCTGCTCTCTTGGATGGGGGTACATGATCCCAGAGCACGATTTCAAAGATGGGCAAGGGAGATCTTCCCCATGTCTAGCCTAACATCACTGGAACAGAAAATCTGGCCGTAATGTCGTTGTTGTTTCTCAGATCTTGTTGGCTGCTACAATGCCCTAATTTAGAACCATGATCACGACTGAAAAACACTTAAGTGGCTGTAACTGGAATGCCCTGAGGCCGTGAAATATATAATGTATAAATGGGTAAAAGCAAAAAACTGCAGATGCTGGAAATCCAAATCAAAAACAAAAATACCTGGAAAAACTCAGCAGGTCTGATAGCATCTGCAGAGAGGAACACAGTTAACGTTTCGAGTCCATATGACTCTTCACCAGAACTAAGGAAAAATAGAAAAGAGGTGAAATATAAGCTGGTTTAAGGGGGGGTGGGACAGGTAAGGCTGGATAGAGGACCAGTGATAGGTGGAGATTGCCAAAAGATGTCATAGACAAAAGGACAAAGAGGTGTTGACGGTGGTGATACTAGCTAAGAAATGTGCTAATGGTGACATTAAGGGTAGAAAGCAGGACGAGCAAGGGACAGATGGCCCTAGTGGGGGTGGGGTAGGGGGAAGGGATCGAAATAGGCTAAAAGGTAGAGATAAAACAATGGGTGGAAATACATTTAAAAATAATGGAAATAGGTGGGAAAAGAAAAATCTATATAAATTATTGGAAAAAGGGGGATCGGAAAGGGGGTGGGGATAGAGGAGAGAGTTCATGATCTAAAGTTGTTGAACTCAATATTCAGTCCGGAAGGCTGTAAAGTGCCTAGTCGGAAGATGAGGTGCGGTTCCTCCAGTTTGCGTTGAGCTTCACTGGAACAATGCAGCAGGCCAAGGACAGACATGTGGGCATGAGAACAGGGTGGAGTGTTGAAATGGCAAGCAACAGGGAGTTCTGGGTCATGCTTGTGGACAGACCGAAGGTGTTCTGCAAAGCGGTCACCCAGTCTGCGTTTGGTCTCTCCAATGTAGAGGAAACCGCATTGGGAGCAGTGAATGCAGTAGACTAAGTTGAGGGAAGTGCAAGTGAAGTGCTGCTTCACTTGAAAGGAGTGTTTGGGCCCTTGGACGGTGAGGAGAGGGGAAGTAAAGGGGTAGGTGTTACATCTTCTGCGGTTGCATGGGAAGGTGTTGTGGGAGGGGGTTGAGGTGTAGAGGGTGATGGAGGAGTGGACCAGGGTGTCCCGGAGGGAACGATCCCTGCGGAATGCCGCCAGGGAGGGTGAAGGGAAGATGTGTTTGGTGGTGGCATCATGCTGGAGTAGGCAGAAATGGCGGAGGATGATCCTTTGAATGCGGAGGCTGGTGGGGTGATAAGTGAGGACAAGGGGGACCCTATCATGGTTCTGGGAGGGAGAAGAAGGTGTGAGGGTGGATGCACAGGAGATGGGCCGGACACGGTTGAGGGCCCTGTCAACCACCGTGGGTGGAAAACCTCGGTTAAGGAAGAAGGAAGACATGTCAGAGGAACTGTTTTTGAAAGTGGCATCATCAGAACAGATGCGACGGAGGCGAAGGAACTGAGAGAATGGGATGGAGTCCTTACAGAAAGCGGGGTGTGAGGAGCTGTAGTCAAGGTAGCTGTGGGAGTCGGTAGGCTTGTAATGAATATTGGTGGACAGTCTTAATTGAGACAGAGAGGTCAAGGAAGGGAAGGGAAGTGTCATAGATGAACCATGTGAAAATGAAATGTATAAATGGGAATTCTTCTTTCTCTAAATTAAAACCTACTTTATTTACAAATGTCCTTCACTTATTTTTTTTAGCTATCTTTAAACCTTTTCTCCTTTTTAAGCTAAGTACCCATGCAGGCTTTCCCAAACATTGCGCCAAAACACTTCTGCTTATTTTGTCATTTAATGTTTTTTACCCTGAATATGTGGAAACATCTGGACTTTATTCAGCATCTGTTCACTGATAATATGGCCAAGATTAGGAGCTAATGTTGAAGGGGATCATGATCACAAACCCAGATTTTTAATTAAACTGTATTACAACGATTCTTCCCCTGCATATCCCCCATTGATATCAATCATAAACAGACAGTCCAACTTTCTACAACAGACCACTAAAGTAGTTCTTATTATTATGAGCCTTAACAAGTTAAAATTCTCAACTAACTATAATGGAATTTCTACTGGGTTTGGGAAAAGAATTTTCTGCAAGTATTTGTAATTATAAATTTTCACTTGAAATTGGAGCCAGAAAATTCCCTCAGAGTTGCTCTCATTTTCATACTGTACATTGACTGACAGTGCGGTGAAAACTACACTCATGACAAAGTTAACAAAGCGGAGCGGAAGCAGGTTCCAGAAAGTTGCTAGTACAGAAGGAAACCATTCAGGACATTGTACCTATGCATGCTATCTTAAAGTGCTATCCATTTAGTCACTGCCCCCTCCCTGTAATGGAAGCAGTTTTATTTTTAATATTTCAGAATTGTCTATCAGCTAAAAGCATTATGTGCCTCATCATGTAATGGCAGTATCTAACTTATATGATTGTTGTACCAAGAACTTAATTTTGCAAGTCTGTCCATTAGTCAGCTATTTCCATTTACCATTTCAGTTGGTATTCGGTAACTCAACTACTGAAACAACTGAATAACACCAATCTGCTAATTTATTGCATACATTCATGTTCCACCCATTCAATAACACATCTCCTTCCTCCTGGAAACTGTATACACTTGGCAGTGGGGGAGATTTCCATTCTATATTGCTGCAAAATAAGAAACTAATTTGTGGACAGTGCTTTTTAAGATTTCTCTAGCCTAATATTGCAAAGGAAGTCTTTGTCCATTGTTCCTTATCCCATTAAGAAGATAATGAGAGGTAGGGGGAATTGTTAATTGTTATTCTGGTACAAAATATTTATCTCTTTGCGTTTACCTAACATAACGTAAAATGGCTCAAGGAACTGAAACATCTATTTGCGTTGAATTGACTTCCTGTTATTTATTTTCCATAAAATTAAGTCTTTTTTTTGAATTTCTAAATTCAGCTTTCCATTACCAAACATTTCCTAGCTGTGGCTAAAGTACTAATTGACGCCTCATGGAACATGTCTGTAGTATATAGGTATTTTCGAGATGTGGAACCAGAAATGCTGATCTGTTTGCTTAGCAGATTAAAACAAATGACTCATTGCTTTATCGTATTACCAAATGACAGCACACGATATTCAGTTCCTGATATAAATCTTAGCAGGAAATGCTTTTTTTTAAAGAAGCAAATGTAGAGCATGCAACATACTGTACAAACTGTGTCTCCACATATTCAGTCATCATTGAGACCTGACTGGCATTTTTGTTTTACATATTTGATTAACCTTTCTGTGGTTTTGCTGTGGTAATGGGGGACTACAAGAGATGCACAATACATTCAGTTAAACTTCATATTTTGATAATGTGCCTGCATGTGGCGGACAGTGTATTCATTTTGGGTTCATTCGACTTTTCTGTATCAATGGGACAAAAGTGCACTGTGGCTGTGATCCTTTTTTATTCCTCCTGAAATGGGCTTCATAGTTAACAATCATTGAAACCAATTTTTGGAGATTAGCTGAAGGTGACAAACCATAGGCCAGAATTTTACTAGTGGCAGGCGGGCTGGGCAGGAGCGGGCGCGGACGAGGTCGGAGCCAATCGCCGCCACGATCGGCTCCACGCCGCCATTTTATGCGGGTGGGCCAATTAAGGCCCGCCCAGCATGAATTGCGGCTCCTGAGAACAGCAGGAAGGGGCAGGGCAGCGGCAGGACGTCAATGACCGCTGGGTCAATGGCGACCCGGCAGCCTTTTCAAAAACGGGGCAGACAGCTTTCCAAAGGCTGCCACCAAAGTCGCACAGGAGGAAGTCAGACAGCGCTCTCGGAGAGCGGGCCAGGCGGGAGGGCAGGTCGGCGGGGCAGTCTGCCCCGAGATTTTTGGATGAGTGCCTCGCTGCCCTCCTCGAGGAAGTGGCAGCACACTGCGACTCCTTGTGCCAAGGGACGGGAGGAGGAGGCCCCCTCCACATAACAAAACGTGCCTGGGAGGAGGTGGCAGGAAGGGTCAGCTCCCACGATGTGGTGAGGCGCACCTGGGTGCCATGCCGCAAACGGTTTAATGACGATGGGGAAGGGTGAGTACCGCGTTGGCATGGGCCATTTATCACAGCCGTTAGGTAGGCCCCCCACCGGCCCACCCGCCCAACTCAGAGTTTTGTTTTTGCATTCATTCATGTGGCTTTCGCTGGGTGGGCCAGCATTTATTGCCCATCCCTAGTTGCCCCTGAGAGGGTGGTGCTGAGCTGCCTTCTGGATCTGCTGCATGTGGTGCAGGAACATCCACTGTAGTGTTTGGGGGCGAACTCCAGGATTTTGACTTAGCCACAGTGGTGGAGTACTGAAACATTTTAAAGTCAGGATGCTGAGTGACTTGGAGGGAACTTCCAGGTGGCGGTGCACCCATCTATCTGCTGCCCTTTCCCTCCTAGGTGGTAGTGCTCGTGGGCTTGGAAGGTCTGAGAGTGTGAGTGGCAAATGTGATGGAGGCAGCATCTGGGCAAGGGGACTGGCCTCCTTGCATTGCACCTCAGACATTTTGCATCGCTGCCTGTAAACCCTGGCAGCAGGATAGTGGCTTCTTCTGCAGCCCCTTCCGCCTTGCACTTCCTGTGGCCCTGCGTCCCTTGTGACTGTGCCTGTCCTCCCACCCCTGGAGGCTGAATATGGACTCCTGGTCTCCTCCCCCTTCTGGCCCTCTCTTCCTCCTCAGAGGAGGCGCCTCCAGTGGAGAGCACAATCCCGAATCCCAGAGTAAGGGAAGAGGCTGCCTGATACCTGCAAGACCCCAAGTGTTATGATTTCTCCAGAGACCTCAACTGAAGCCTGTTCTTTCTGTCAAAGCAGCTCTGAAGAGAATTGAAGTTGTCCTGTTCACACAAGCAAGTAGCAATAAGTTTAAAAACTAAAGTATTTACAACTCGCGTCAGCGAGCCCACCCACCTCTCTTATCCCGCCCGTGGATAAGGTTTTTAAAAACGTGGCCTGCCCGTTGCGACGCACTGAAAGTTGCACAGGCTGCGAAAAATCGCTGTCAGTTACTGCCTCGGAATCATAGCGCCCACCCTCCAAAATATCACGATGGCAGGCGGTGACGTCCGGACGCATGCCCGACGTCATTTTACGCATTGGCGCGTCGAGCCTGCCTCCGCACGCCAACAGCAAAATTCTGCCCATAACATCTTATCACCTTTTTATGCCTTACACTGAAGGCCCTGTCAGCTTTTAAGGCACACTTTTATTTTTATTTTGTTTTTCTCATGCTCGTTTTTCTTTAGAAAGTCTGAAGGCATGTACAAAATTTTTTGACTGATCTAACAAAGAACTGTACTGAGTAAACCAAATTTGGGATCCTCATTGGGTAAATTTGCTAATCCTGTTCTTTTGAGCATAGCTCCACTGAGAGTGCAGGATCCATAAATTTTCCTTTATTACTGCCCACATAGTATGTGTGGTCCAAGTACAGTAATATGTCCATATCCTGTTCAGTTTCCATTCCACGTTCCTGATAGTGATGTCATCCAGAATGACAGTGTAGTAAACCTCATTGTGACATTAATAACCAAATAGAAATGAGGTCACAGTACTCCACTTCTGACTCCTGACCTCAATTCTACGTGTACATTTGGATGAATTATAATGGGAAATGAGGAAGGAGCAGCCCCAGATTTAAGGGATGGATTGCCAATACCCCTGGGGATGAGGTTGGGTGAGGGCTTTGAAAGTGGCGCTTCTGGATGGCGTGTCTTCCAATGCCTCAGGGGCATACTACAATTTTCAAAGCGACCGCAGTGGGAGAGCCAGCAACCTGCTCCCTTCCAATGAACTGACAGTTAAGGTTGTTGAAGAGCTTGCAACCAGCCAGGTGAGGACCAGAAGGAGAATTTCAGAGCGGCAAGAATGTAGAAGGAATGGCCTGGCGCACTGCACACCTGTTGGGAGCACTATGGGCAGACATAAAGTCATGTTGCTGCTGAATTAAAATGTTGAAAAAAAAGCTTATTGGAAATGAGACGCTCAAATGGGAGCACAAATTTGCCATCGGTTGAGCAAAGCAGATCAAGTACCTTGTGAGCTTCTGTTTGGACATTATATGCACCGTGAGGCTGCTGACCATCTGCTCTCCTTCCCGCTCCCAGCCATTACTGCCGCCTGCCTTTGAGCATTGTGCTCCAGAGCCAGTTCCTTTGTCCTGCGCTACTATAGGCGCTGAGCTCGCCTCCAGCCCAATTAGGGGCTTTGCATATTAAACTAGCAACCCAGAACTGATCTGAGCGTCGGATTCCCAACCCTAGATTGAAAATCCAGCCCAATGAATAATCTTTGGCAGAAGAGTTAGCTGAGTTCATAGAGCTGATTTGAACAGCCTGTTTTCTTCATAAAGTGCAGTTTGTTGACACTTCAATGATAAAAACAAAAAACTGCGGATGCTGGAAATCCAAAACAAAAACAGAAATACCTGGAAAAACTCAGCAGGTCTGGTAGCATCGGTGGAGAAGAGCAAAGTTAACGTTTCGAGTCCTCATGATCCTTCAACAGAACTGATGTTCAACAGTTCTGTTGAAGGGTCATGAGGACTCGAAACGTCAACTTTGCTCTTCTCCGCCGATGCTGCCAGACCTGCTGAGTTTTTCCAGGTATTTCTGTTTTTGTGTTGTTGACACTTCAATGTTATTCTGTGAGTTACATAGCTGTGGATGATAATTGGGTTTCTGGATCTTTTGATAAGGTAACAGCTTGTTATGTTTTGCTAGTGGCCTAAGTTTGTTGATGAGCACTGAATGTCTTATCATACTCAGCATCAATTAACAGATTTCCATTTGATAAAAGACATACTTTGGCTGAGTGATCATGTTACTGGACTAGCAATTTAAAGGTCTGCACTGTTACTCTCCGAAAAGCCCGCTGGTGAATGAGAAAGCAGGAGCCAATCTTTACACACCTATATAAGTTTTATTAATAGCAAGACATAATACAAACCTGGACCTTCTGAACTCAAACCCTGGTTTCAGTCTGTTCCTATTTATATATTTATCACCTGCATCCATTTGAACACATTTAATATACAACAAACATGGACGAATGATCCGGAGATGTAAGTTCAAATCCTATCAGTCATGGTGTCCTTGGAGCTACTGGATTGTCATAAAACCTGACTGGCTCATTCATGTCCTTTAGGGAAGGAAGTTTTTTGTCCTTATCAACTCTGATCTATATGGTCTAAACACTGCACTGCAGCAGCTTTCCAAGGCTCCTTTGACAGCACCTTTCAACCTTTGACCTCTATCACCTACAAGGACAAGGGCAGCAAACGCATGGAAATACCATGACCTGCAGTCACACACCAGCCTGACTAGGAACTATATCGCCGTTCCTTCACTGTCACTGGGTCAGAATTCTGGAATTCCTTCCTTAACAGCACGGTGGGTGTACCTACACCAGATGGGCTGCCGGAGATCAAAAAGGTGGCTCACCACCACTTTCTTAAGGGCAGTTGTGGATGGGCACTAAATGCTGGCCTTGCCAGTGACACACATCCCATGAAAGAGTTTGAAAAAAACACAGCAATGCGATTGACTTTCAACTTCCCTCGAAAATGGCCTAGCAAGTCGCTCAGTTGAATCAAACCACGATGGAAATCTGAAATCATTACATGGACCGCAGTGGTCCAAGAAGGCAGCTCAAGGGCAATTAGGACTGCCCGATAACAAAGGAATTAAGAAAAATGCTAACTGATGTTCAGTAGATCAGTAATTATTTGAAGGTGACTGTTACTGCAGTCATTTTTTGTGCAAGTTGGCGAAATAGGTTACAGTATTTCCTTCAATACCTGTCTGGTTTATTTTGTACAGAAACTGGAAGAGAATGAATGAACATAGCCATTTCACAACTTGTTTGGTGTGAAATGGTTCCTTTCTATGTCACAGCTTTTAAGGATCTTATTCGGCAATCAAGACATCATTATGAAATATAAGAACATAGGAATAGGTCATTCAGCACTTCAAACCCGTTCTATCATTCAATTTGGATGACAGATGACATATGTATAACTCCACCCTATTTACCTGCTTTTGTTCCATATCTGTGCCTGTGCTTGTTGATCCGCATCAGCTCCTGGTCCATCAATGCCTTAATGTTAAAATTCTTATCCTTGTGTTCAAATTCCCCCATGGCCTTGCTCCTCCCTATCTCTGGAACCTCCTGCAGCTCTACAATCCTCTAAAATCTCTGCACTCCTCCAACACTGGCCTTTTGTGCATCTCCCATTTTCTTTGCCCCACCATTGGCAGCCACACCTTCAGCTACCTGGGCCCTAGGATCTAGAATTCCCTCTCTCAGCCTTTCAGTCTCTCCAAGTCTCTCTCAACCTTAAATGTTATTTTAATTCTCCTTAGTATTCCAGCTATTCCTCAAGGTACAAATTGTATCGGGATCCTTCCATTAGCTTCTGGCGAAATGATCTTCCCATTTCCTTCACAGACCTCATGACTGTGGATGCCTCCGCTCCTTTTGGGTTGCCAGCAGATATCTAACTTCCTTCCCACAGTTTTCCAAGCTAACTATCCAGACTGCTTTCTGCCCCAAGGCTCTGTGAGGGCCAGTGTAGATTTTTTCCACTAACTGTAAGCTCGAGCAAATCTTCCAGCTGTTTTTCCCTCACACGTACTCTGAACTGAGATATAGCCCCATCTGCATTTCAAGCAGCAAATGATGAAGCTAGTATTCTCTTGAAATGTAGGCCTAACTGACTACCACCTGCTGTTGGCTTCTTCAACCCTGGGAGATACAGTCTTCACCAAAGGGGAGATGCAGTCTTCACCAAAGCAAAGCTTTGTCTGTTCCCAAACTTAACTAACTGCCCGCTTCTGTCAGCAAACACACACACATAAATTAAACAAAAGGACCTTCTAAGCAAGGCTCCACCCTCAATCACTATCTCTATGGCACCATGACACACATGGCCTATTCACAAGTAGAAATACACATTAACTATCTTTTAATTTCAGTGTTTTCCTTGATTCTGGGAAACGATATGAATCACACATTATGAATCAAGTTCACGATTCTTTCCCAGAATCGCTAGATTTTAGCTTCTTTTATAAAAATAAGAATAGACTCCCCGGCTCTCCCCAGAAGTCCCGAAATGGGTCACCCATTGTTGAAGTATTTTTTCACTATCAACTCTGACCATGTAAGATAAATACAAATTACCTTTTAAGTGTATTAAAGCCAGGGTGGCATTTTACGCCAACAGTATTTTACAGTCCCACCGAAGTCAGTGGACTTTTGAACAGCTTGCCGCATTTACAGCCCCACCCCTGCTGCGCCGGGGCTGTAAAATCCTGCCCCCAGGCTTGTTTGAGTTGCATTTACATCAGAGTTGCTTATCAATTTCTCATTAAGATGCCCCTATTTTCTATAGTTAAAACATTAATTCCTGAAACTACAAGTTGTATTCTAAAACATATGAATTATGAACTAGATATCCGTAACAATATAAAGATAAATAAAATGTGTTTCCCTGCTAAATTATTGAAAGTGTTGACCCATTCAGACCATGTGCCTTGTTACAATAGTGAACAAAGAAATTACACCACATGAATACGTTAATAGTTCAGCTGCTAATATGTGAAGACCTACGTTTCAAGGCGCAGGGTTTGAGTGCCAATTGCAGCACTAGTTGTTTGTATTTTAGCACTGCAATATCAAAGCTTACCTGAATGACAATTAAAATGTCAATAATAGTATGTAAATCAAAATATTTAAAATTAGTATTTTTTTCTGTATTTATGCTTCCTGGCACACTTTGGTTAAATTATATTCGTAGCTTGGTGACATGCTTGGTCTTTGATCTGCATATTTAAAGCAGGGTCCCACAAGCCTCTAGCATTTTCGCGGTAAAGCCATGGAATAGCTTGGACTCCAGATAGATGAAGAAATTGGTCCCAGGGATATTCCTTTCCCAGTCTATAACCCGTTTGGTAGTGTTCTGATCAGTATTGTCATTGGCATTACAACCTGGGACGTATTGTGTTAAATGTAACAGTGTTATTAATAGAAAGGTATCAAAGTGCAGGTATATTATGAATCAATACTGAAGTATTTTAGTAGATAATGTGTGTGTAAACTACGATCCTACCATCGATCTATGTAGGCATAGGCAAATAGTAACTTCATTTAGAATTGGAGACCGGTGAGATCTCATGGAGCAGAGTGCTGGGCCACTTCAGAAGGAAGTTAAGAGGCAGCCACATTGCTGTGGGTTTAAATCGATAGCAAGAAATGATGTAGGGTCAGATGATGTAGAATCTGTGTGGGTAGAGTTGAGGAACCGCAAAGGTTAAAAAAACCATAATGGGAGTTATGTACAGGCCTCTGAACAGTAGTCAGGATGTGGGGCACAATATACACCAGGAGATAGAAAAGGTGTGTAAGAAAGGCAAGGTTACAGTGATCATGGGGGGATTTCAATATGCAGGTAGACTGGGAAAATCAGGTTGGTAGTAGATCCCAAGAAAAGGAATTCGTAGCATATGTACGAGATGGCTTTTTGGAGCAGCTTGTGGTGGAGCCCACTAAGGAACAGGCAATTCTAGATTTAGTGATGTGTAATGAGGCAGATTTGATAAGGGAGCTTAAGGTGAAGGAACCCTTAGGAGGAAGTGACCATAATATGATAGAATTTACCCTGAAATTTGAGAGGAAAAAGCTGGAATCAGATGTTACGGTATTACAGCTGAATAAAGGCAACTACAGAGGCATGAGGGAGGAGCTGGCCAGAATTGACTGGGAGATGAGCCTAGCAGGAAAGACAGTGGAACAGCAATGGCAGGAGTTTCTGGGAGTAATTTGGGAGACACAGCAAAAATTCACCCCTGGGAAGAAGAAGCATACTAAAGGGAGGACGAGGCAACCGTGGCTGACAAGGGAAGTCAGGGACAGCATAAAAGCTAAAGAGAAAGCATACAATGCGGCGAAGAGCAGTTAGAAACCAGGGGATTGGGAAGCCTACTAAGACCAACAGAGGACAACTAAAAAAGAAATAAGGAGGGAGAAGATTGAATATGAGGGTAAACTAGCCAGTAATATAAAAGAAGATTGCAAGAGTTTTTTTTAGATGTATAAAGGGTAAGAGAGAGGCAAAAGTGGACATTGGGCTGCTGGAAAATTACACTGGAGAAGTAGTAGTGGGGAACAAAGAAATGGCGGAGGAACTAAATAGGTACTTTGCGTCAGTCTTCACAGTGGAAGACACGAGTGACATCTCCAAAGTTCAAGAGAGTCGGGGGGCAGAGGTGAGTATGGTGGCCATTACCAAGGAGAAGATGCTAGGAAAACTGAAAGGTCTGAAGGTGGATAAATCACATGGACCAGATGGATTACACCCCAGAGTTCTGAAGGAGGTAGCTGAAGAGATAGTGGAGGCGTTAGTGGTGATCTTTCAGGAATCACTGGAGTCAGGGAGGGTTCCAGAGGACTGGAAAATCGCTAATGTAACCCCCTGTTTAAGAAGGGAGTGAGGCAAAAGACGGGAAATTACAGGCCGATTAGCCTGACCTCGGTCGTTAGTAAGATTTTAGAGTCCATTATTAAGGATGAGATTTCAGAATACTTGGAAGTGCATGGTAAAATCATGAAAAGTCAGCATGGTTTCATAAAGGGGAGGTCATGCCTGACAAATCTGTTAGAATTCTTTGAGGAGGTAATGAGTAGGTTAGACAAAGGAGAGCCAATGGATGTTATCTACTTGGACTTCCAGAAGGCCTTTGACAAGGTGCCGCACAGGAGGCTGCTCAGTAAGATAAGAGCCCATGGTGTTAGAGGCAAGGTACTAGCATGGATAGAAGATTGGCTGTCTGGCAGGAGGCAGAGAGTGGGGACAAGGGGGTCCTTCTCAGGATGGCGGCCGGTGACTAGTGGAGTTCCACAGGGGTCAGTGTTGGGACCACAACTTTTCACTTTATACATTAATGATCTAGATGAAGGAACTGAGGGCATCCTGGCTAAGTTTACAGATGATACAAAGATAGGTGGAGGGACAGGTAGTATTGAGGAGGCAGGGAGGCTGCAGAAGGATTTGGACAGGTTAGGAGAATGGGCAAAGAAGTGGCAGATGGAATACAACGTGGGGAAGTGTGAGGTCATGCACTTTGGTAGGAAGAATAGAGGCATAGACTATTTTCTAAATGGGGAGAGAATTCAGAAATCTGGAGTGCAAAGGGACTTGGGAGTCCTAGTCCAGGATTCTCTTAAGGTTAACTTGCAGGTTGAGTCGGTAGTTAGGAAGGCAAATGCAATGTTGGCATTTATTTCAAGAGGACTAGAATATAAAAGCAGGGATGTGCTGCTGAGGCTTTATGAGGCTCTGGTCAGACCACATTTAGAATATTGTGAGCAATTTTGGGCCCCGTATCTCAAGGAAGAATGTGCTGGCCCTGGAGAGGGTCCAGAGGAGGTTCATGAGAATGATCCCAGGAATGAAAGGCTTAACATATGAGGAACGTTTAAGGACTCTGGGTCTATACTCGATGGAGTTTAGAAGGATGAGGGGGGATCTGATTGAAACTTACAGAATACTGAAAGGCCTGGATAGAGTGGACGTGGGGAAGATGTTTCCATTAGTAGGAGAGACTAGGACCCGAGGGCACAGCCTCAGAGTAAAGGGAAGACCTTTTAGAACAGAGATGAGGAGAAACTTCTTTAGCCAGAGAGTGGTGAATCTATGGAAATTCATTGCCACAGAAGGCTGTGGAGGCCAGGTCATTGAGTGTATTTAAGACCGAGATAGATAGGTTCTTGATTGGTAAGGGGATCAAAGGTTACGGGGAGAAGGCGGGAGAATGGGGTTGAGAAACTTATCAGTCATGATTGAATGGCGGAGCAGACTTGATGGGCTGATGGCCTAATTTCTGCTCCTATGTCTTATGGTCTTATGGTCTGGAGTCGTATAAAGGCTGGGGAAGGACGGCAGATTTCATTCTCTGCAGGACATTAGTGAGCCAGATGGGTTTTTATGATAATATGGATGTTTCACCGTCACCATTACTGACAGTAGCTTTTTTCCTATTCCAGATTTATTTAATTAACTGAATTTAAATTCCCCAGCCACTGTGATGAGATTTGAACTCCTGCCTTAGCATCATTAGTTCAGGCCTATGGATTATGAATCCAGTAGCATAACCACTATACTACCATAAAAGGTATCTAAACACATGAAGTGTTCATACACTAATGCCTCCGAGCACATATATGAAGAAGAAGCTTGCATTTTTATCACTCCCTTCACTCAGGATGTCCCAAAGCACTTTGCAGTCATTGAAGTACTTTTGAAGTACAGTCAATGTTATAATGTAGGACATTAGCATTCAGTGCAATTGGTAGAGATCAAAACTACTTGTTTTGAGAGTCAATTCCGAGTAAAATCTTACTGACAAATTTACAAAATATACCAAGCCTGGAAACCATGAGAGGATTGGACACTTTTTGGTTCATGTTCAACTTTACCGACTATTACAAAAAAAAAGTACACTCTCTTTCTGTAGACTCAAAATATTTTTCATTTTGCTCAGTTTATCAACTTCAGAAAGCTTTGCATTGCCAATTATGCTTTCCTTACATTTTACTCGATTATTTATTTCATCTTATCAAGACATGGAAATAGAAATTCTAGGCAGCAGGAATCTCTCCCCTTCCGTCCCAAATACAACATGAAGGTTCTGTTCAAGGGTCATGAGGACTTGAAACGTCAACTGTGCTCTTCTCCACCGATGCTGCCAGACCTGCTGAGTTTTTCCAGGTATTTCTGTTTCTGTTTTTGTTTTGGATTTCCAGCATCCGCAGTTTTTTGTTTTTACATCATGAAGTAATTCAGTGTCAGGTATCATACCAATTGTATTCAATAGAGCTCTCTACATACAATCAGCTGATGGGTGGGTGGTGGTGGATTGCATTTGTAAGCAGCTGTTGAGAACATGTTCGGTCAGATTTCTTGTGCAAAATACAGTTACTTAAATTAGGGAAGATTTGTTTCATGTTATGTCAGAGAGACAAAACGGACTGGAGAAAAGATCCAGCTCAGCAGATACAGGATCGTCAAAATGGAGGAAGTGCAAGGGCTGAGAATGTAAAGACCTACAGAAAACGAGTAACAGAGACTGACATGATAGTGCAGAAAAATGGACTGACACGATAGTACAGAAAAATGGACAAGAGAGGACAAGAGTCCAAGACTGGAAAGCACAGAGAGACTTGATTTTAAACTAAAAGGTAAGAAAAAATATTGTTAGTTCTGAAATAATACAATTCTAATGATATTTGGAACTCTTGATTCTGTAAATAACTTAAAACTTACATATACAATGGGGATCCAATTCTTGCAACTGCTTATCAATATTTCCATGATAAACACAGTTGGTGGATAGCTGTACAATGACTTATTGGTGCTTCACCAAATGTTAATGACAAGTACCCTAGAGGATAAACTTTTTCCCTTTATTTTGATATGATTAAAACTGACGCGACAGCATCATCCTTTATTTCTAAGAAATAATTCAAGAATGGCTTCACACATCTTTGCCCAATTTTATGAAAACTTTCCCTTGAGGATATCTTTCTATTTGAAGTTTGGTTTGGTCTGCTGAGAATCAAACCACCATTTAAAACGTCAACATATTTCATGCGACTGCAGAAAAAATTGACATATAAATGTAAAGTTGGTATTTCACCACAGGCATGTGTTTAGAAATATGGGCTAAGTCACAGTGTGTTTGGAGGTTGGCTTGGTTAAAAATTTGAGAGGGGCAAGGGAGATTGATGGACACAAATGGTAGCTTTGTTTTAGGATATGAAGTTCTATCAGAGATATTGTTAATGCAACAGTTGTGAGAGTACAACTGATATTAGCATTCCCAATTGTACTTCCTCATAAACTTGGCTAAGTTTTAGGAGCAGATTGCTTACTTCCTCTCCTAACTGGGATAGGGTGCATAATCTGGGAGATTTCAAGGAAGCGGGATAATGAATAAAGCAAGAGCAAAGTGGAAATTATTTCAACTGGTAGTAATTTGGGTGTATAGCGCAGCCTGACCATTATCATTCTAAATTAAAGGGGAAGAGTTGAACATAATCAGCAGTGTCACAATAAGAAGAATTTAGCAAAGGATCTGTAAACCTTAGAAGATGTTGCATCAGTGAAGTGATGTTAGCCTCCTCAAAGCAAATAGACGGAGCGTGTAATATGAGTTGCGTTGACCACAGGAAGGGATATTTGAAGATTATGAGAAATGACAGATTTAAAGGGAAGTCTCAGTTGTAAGGGCTACATTCTTTGGAAGCTTTGGTCTTGACTGAATTTTGTTGACAGGTTCCATTTTTAATTCACTTATTTTAGCTATTTCGAATTGTGTCCAGCTATTTTGAGATTTTGGAAATGTCACTGCAACATTGCCTTATTTATGAGATTTACTGGGCTTGTTGGGAGCTTTAAACAATAGTTTTTATATTTACATTTGAGGGAAAACATATGGAAGCAAGCAGGCACACATACAAAGTGAAAAACGTAATGTGTTAGTCTAACAAGACAGTTTGCCATTAACTGATGGTAAATAATGAATGCCAAGAATTTCTATCACATATTACAGACCCTTAGAGAGTAAGAGAATCAGGGAATAAATTATAACTGTTTAAATCTTACTGTTGAGACTCACTGCATGGAGAGGGTGGGACATCCCATGGATACCAATCAAATGTAATAGAACAATCCCTGAGATTTTACTTTTTAGCCCACCAAGCAGAGTAAAAAAAGTCACCAACACTTAAAAATAATTCAATTCTGAAGATTTATCTCATATTAAATGGTTAATGTGAAGATTTTGCTATTTTGATAATGAGCTAGGTAACTAAATTAAAAAGCAATCTTAGCTATAACAGTGAATGGTCCGAGCATTTGAAACAATTACACTTTTTTGTACTCCCATGTCTGATAATGTCTCTCCTGGCTGTTTTATTTTCATGTACATTGAAGTCTGAAGTCAGAAAATTCTCCTTCAGCTTATGTATTGATATAATTGGATAACACCAAAGTGCTATTTTTATTCCTTTGCAAGTCTCTGACTAACGCTCCTTCCTCCCTCAAGTTAGATTGTGTAGGGTGGTCTTAAAAACACATTCTCCACCACCTTCAGTGCTTTTCCTGATTGGATGGTTGGAGATTTAAGCAGGCAGCATACAATCCACCCCCAAGGAATGCCTTGCTGAGTCACAATGCTAACCATGAGCAGATGAAACTAATTCGCCCCCTCTCTTCTCTTTCGTGTCCCCCCCCTCCCCACACACAAAGTGATCCTCCCTTCAGTGCCCCAGAGGAGAATTAAATGCTCACTGCCTGAGCTGTATTTGGAAAAAATGCAAGAAAAGAAAATTAAATTTATACATTTTATAAATGAAAAGAAATACTAAATAGAAAAAGAATAACATAGAAATAGATGAGCAAAATTCAAAGCAATAAGAAAGTCTTCCATTTATGTTGTGCCTTTTGTGTCCAAATTACATTCCAAAGTGCTTTGCAACCAATGATGAAAATCTGAAATGTAGTCATTGCTGTAATGTCAGAATTAATGGAGAAAGAAAAGGGAAAAGATAAACAAAGAAGAAAATAAATAAAAAAGGAAGTTGTAAAGAAGCTAGACGGGAGTTAACATAACAACAACTTGAATTAATATAGCACCTTTAACTTAGTAAAATGTCCCAAAGGATATCACAGGGAAATTGTCAAACAAAATTTGACACACCTCCACATAAGGAGATAATAGGGCACATGACCAAAACCTCGGTCAGTTAGGTTTTGTGAACATCTGAAAGGAGGAGAGAGAGGTAGAGAAGCGGAGAGGTTCAGAGAGGGAATTCCAGTGCCATGGGCCTTTGCAGCTGAAAACATGGCCGCTGACAGTGGAGCAATTAAGATTGAGAATATGCAAGAGGCCTGAATTGGGGGACAACAGAAGTCTCAGAGGGTTGTGGAAAAGAACAAAATTGAAATAAGGGAAAACTATATAAAAACTAGTTTTCAGAATGCAATTCCAAATCTGTGAACATTTCTCCTAAAATGGATTTCAGACAAATGTGTGAAACATCCACCTGTTGGTGTCCCATACCATAATTTCAACCTCTCAAAAAATGAAAATAAAATATGAAGTAGACAAAATTAATAAGATACCAGAATTAACAAAAGGTTAAAGAAAATTGAAATGAGTGTGAGGGAAAGAAACTTTGGGAAAAATACTGATCCTGCTGAACTTTTGATGTTAAGAAACCACTTTGATAAATCACTAAATTTGTGACATTAAGGGATTTTAATGGGTTATCCACATTATATATCTTTATAACGGGGAAAGCAATAACCACTCTTTGATAAAAATGAGATAACAAAGGATTTCCAGAAAGTACATATTGCACATCAACATAACAGTGCTTGGTTCCGATGTATAATATTGGCACATTAGTTTGTCAGTGAAGCTGTTGATGAAAAGTGGAAGCCTAACTATTGACACAGTTCAAATGCAAGGCTGACCCTGAGGCCCAACAGAAATTGGGCCTTTGACCTTATTGTAATGTTGCCACTGAACTGTGGGGTGCCTGTCTCATCTCCCTGCTTACCAATGGGACCAATGTAGATATCACTGTCTCGCTAGCAGCAGGGCTCAGTTAACGCCTGGGGGTGGGAACGAGATTGGGAAGAAGACTAAATGCAGCCTGGCAGTGATGCTGTGGAGCCAGGAGTAGTATTCCTGTCCCTCTCTACAAGAGTATAAGTACAAAAAAAGTACCTACCTTCTCTTCAACAGCCTCTAGCGTTTAAGGATCATTGGTTAGGCTGCTATAAAACTGGATAAGTGAATTGACGCATTTACAGCAGAGATCAGGCTTGCAATATTGTGCCCAAAAATTGGTTTTTGTTGCCCTCATTTTACACCTGGAAAAGAGGTGCAACAAAGATTAATTTCCATCTTTGCATCTCTACTGTTCTTAACAGCATCATACATATAAGGTACTTCAGCACTCTAACCTGTTCATTATTGTGTCTGTAAACTGCAAGTTCTTTTGTGAGAACACAGATTATTTTTGGCACATTGCCTCTCTAGTGTGAGATGCCTATTACGCTTTTCTGCTTGTGACATCACAGATCTATTGTTCATTAACAATGCTCCTTTCACTTGTATAATGGGCATATTTTTATACAGCACCAGACATTTTTCATGAAGAAATAGAGAATAATATTGTATATTGTTATGACCAGGATGGGAGTAGTGCGTAGTTTATCTAGCCCCACTGCTCTGCGGGTCATACCATGAGTGTAAATGTTGAATTCACTTACCAAAATGGCAAATTATTTACCTTCGCTACCGTTAGACACAGAATAAAAGAGACTTTAACCAGGCTTCTTTCAATAAATTCAGAATGATTGATTTATTATAAAACAAAACTTTGTTGGAAGAACTGGTTAACACAGAATTTGCAATAAGACCATAAGACATAGGAGCAGAAATTAGGCCATTCAATCATGGCTGATAAGTTTCTCAACCCCATTCTCCCGCCTTCTCCCTGTAACCTTTGATCCTCTTACCAATCAAGAACCTATCTATCTCGGTCTTAAATACACTCAATGACCTAGCCTCCACAGCCTTCTGTGGCAATGAATTCCATAGATTCACCACTCTCTGGCTAAAGAAGTTTTTCCTCATCTCTGTTCTAAAAGGTCTTCCCTTTACTCTGAGTCTGTGCCCTCGGGTCCTAGTCTCTCCTACTAATGGAAACATCTTCCCCACATCCACTCTATCCAGGCCTTTCAGTATTCTGTAAGTTTCAATCAGATCCCCCCTCATCCTTCTAAACTCCATCGAGTATAGACCCAGAGTCCTCAATCTGCAAGTGTAGCTATCTACACCTTTTAAAGTACCCCAGCACGTGGGCACACACAAACAAACAAAGGACAAACAAATAGGGTCTCCGCAGAGGTGGGCAGTAAATGAAGACATTATGAAAATGATAAAGTTTGCAGGGTATTTGATGCTGTCGATCTGGTGCTCCCTCGTGCAAGCCAAATTGGTGAACTTATGACGAGCTTTTTCAAAAAACCCAGATCCATTCCCAAGTGTCCAAATAATGCAATGTCCTGCTACATTTTAAAAGAAAATATCGTTCATGAAGATATGGTTCTAACAAATTACTTTATACAGAATCATAGCTGGTCAGAGATAGACCACCAGCTATGTAGAGAGTTCTTCACTGATTTTTGATCTGCAACTCAAAATTGCGACCTTATTGGTAATTTACCTTGCCAGTCCTTAATGTAAAGTGGCAAAATGTGAATTGCTGGATCTTAGCATACTTTAATTTCTGTTCTATATTCTTTAATGGGATGTGGGCATCACTGACAAGGTCAGCATTTGTTGCCCATCCCTAATTGCCCTTGAACTGACCTTGCTAAGTCATTTCAGAGGTCAGTTATGAGTCAACCACATTGCTGTGGTTCTGGAGTCACACGTAGGCCAGACCAGGTAAGGACGGCTGATTTCCCTCCCTAAAGGGATATCAGTGAACCAGATGGATTTTTTAATGACAATGGTAGTTTCATGGTCACCGTCATTGATGACTAGCTTTATATTCCAGATTTATTAACTAAATTTAAATACCACAAGCTGCCGTGGAGGGATTTGAACCCATTTTCCCAGAGTATTAGTCTGGGTCTCTGGATCTAGCGACATTACCAATATGCTGCCTTCTCCACCTAAGAATACTATCTGGTGTAGGATAACATCCCATATTATGTCAATAATGTGACTGTAAACTCATTGGCTGGGACACCTCCAGAGATACATGAAAGTTTTAAAATCTCACCATTAAGCCCTTTCAGACCTATTTTCTCACATCTTCACAGTTCATATCCATTCAGATTCCACTCACTGGCTGCTTTCGGTAAGCACAGCTTTCATTTGTTGAAAGAAAAGCACGAACTGCTCCCTTAACATTGGATGGAGGAGTTGGTACATGACATCAAGGTAGTTGTCCCCATTTCAGCAGGATTGCTGCTTTTTTCATCAAATTCGACAATTTCTCCTGTTCTTATTTAGCCCCACCCCATTGTAGCTTCTCAACTTTGTGTAAAGTTGTTCAAAGTCCATGGATCCTATCATTGTCTGGTGGCATAATCTTATTCACCATTAGGAATAAGAAAGAAAGAAGATTTTGAGATCCCTGTGAGATCCTCTTAGATCCTGCAAACCACAGTAAAGCAAGCATTGCTGACACACCAACACTAATTAATCCACTGCAGTACATGTGGGGGTGGCAGTGTGAAGACATATTGCTTGCTACAGAATGTTGCAATTGGTTATTTACATTTGGCTCTGTGACCATTCTGATATTGACCTAAAATGCAAGATTCAAGCTGAGTCCGGAAGAAAATGGAATTCTTCACATTACCACACAGAATATTTAATATCTGATCTTCCAACAACTCCTACACTGGTACCCTAACTCTGTTTTCAGCACCTTTCTTTGCACATATGGGTGTGATTGTCCCATTAAGTTCAGGGATGGATTCCTGTTGTTAGCTGGTGTCACTTGAAGTAGATGCGAGCTACAGGAATTCATTTAAATGAATGTTAGAGAGCAGAAACATTGTTCCCTCTGTTTGTCTGAGCTTAATTGAAACTGAGGAAGAGGTAACAGGATGACATTCTGACACCCTTCACCTCATCGTCCATAATTATTTATGATGTCATGTGAAGGTTGATTTTGTGCTGTCATTTGTTCTGTTAATTCATTAAATGTATAATTTCCTGTTTCAAATTGTGTGTACCAGCACAATAATTGGGTGTCCTGCCTATTCAAAGATGGCCACTTTCAGTCAAAAAGCCCACCATTTGCCAGGGAGGATTGTTGCTTACTCATTGGAAAGAGGCGTCCTTGCTGCATAGTTGAGTGTTGCAGGAACTCAAATGAGTTTAATGTCACAGTCTTTGCTATAGCAAAGCTGTTGCCTGCTCCAGTTTTGTGTATTGTCTGAGGAGTTGCCATGCCTATTTTCAGACAATATGAATCAAAAGTGCATTCACTGTTTGATCTTAGACTTAACTGTTTTGACTGTCATGAGAAACCTCACCCCTATATTACAGCTTAACTGCTAGCAATCCACATGACTCTCTCCTGACCCTAATCTCAAGCTGCGGCAGCAGGTTGCTGTTCCATTGTCAGAATGGAACTTCTGCCAGATTTCAGACTCCTGCATGCTGTCCAGCAATTGCGATTGCAAATTAATGTGTGAACTTCGGACAAGAACTAGATTCGGGTTTGAAGGTTGTGTCCCCTTACATGAATAGGCTGGCAACATTTAGGGATGGGCTTTTGCAATTAATATGACTAATTTATAAGGAATCAGTGCCCTCATGCGAGAAAGGTCACAAAAAATGGCAGAAGGGGGAGGAGATAATTTTAATTGTGAAGTCAAGTTATCTCTATCCTACCACAATAATGCACTCCAACCCCAACCTCAAAACAACACTTTACACCAAACCATTTTCCACTTGTCACACCCACTGTTTAAATACAACTGCTGATTTGTGCAAAAGCAGGGACCCCTTTATAAATGTAACTGATATCAGTTGACATAGAACCCTTGCAGGCAATGGACACAGCAGATTTCTCATCCAACTGTTTGGATTGGTCTCAAACTCTGATCTTGAGGGTTTAAAGGTCAATGTGTTCACTTGCTGTGCTATTCAGTCACTCTCTTTTTACAATGATTTGTTTCCAAATTGAGTTTGTTTCGGCTAAATTTCTGTGGTGGTGATATCATCTGGTGCTGATACCTCAAATGAAAGTAATAATTGCTCTAATGGAAAATGAGGGGGATACTGATGGAGAACAAATATGAATATAAAACTAATTAGGACATCTCAATGTTTCAGAGTTGAAAGATTACTAGGCTCAATTGGTTTGATTTTGAATGTGTTCCACGGTGCTGAAGAATGCCAATCATAATGTTTGGAGATTAGTTCAGAGAATACTTGGCAGTTGAAAGGAATCAGTTTCTTTTTTTATAAAAAAAAACCTTGTTCTCATCAAGTTAAGTTCAGCAGTGCAGAGATTCGGAAATCCCCAACGAGCCGGCACTGCAGCATCTGACTGGAGCTGCCAATAATGGTGTCTGAGAGCATGAGTCATCCTGGCAAAGATATGTGTGTGTGTGTGTGTGTGTGTGTGTCTGTGTGTGTGTGTGTGTCTGTCTGTGTGTGTGTGTGTGTGTGTGTGTGTGTGTAGCACTGATCTGCTTATTGTAGAGTGACTAAGAAGGAACTGCCGGGACCAAGAGAGGCAGAAGTCAATGAAGCCAGAAAATGTCACATGTAGGTAGCTGTAATTTAACAGGATACCACGGACAGAACTGTGCACTTTTCAGACACCTCCACAAATTCCGGTGCGACGTTGTTGAACACAGAAATAATTAAATTCAAGCCAAATTGTTGTAGAGGTAAGCATCCAGTTTCAGGATCTGGTTACTACTGGTGTGTGCAGGCCTGGAGATATAATTTCCATGTTTACACGTGCCATAACATAATCATTCAACTTTCTTGCCTCAACAAAAGCTTTGAAAATTTGCATTTTTCAGTGTTTTAGTCTCTGTTACTGAAGTGGACTGAAAAATATATATGGATATATATATTTATATATATATATGTATCTATATAAAAAATATAATTTTCAGCAGTGGCTTTTTCTTCCCTAAAGCTGTTGCAGGTACCCTGTTCCCCACCTAGTATCTTGCTGTATGGCCATTATTCAGCTATCCAGCAAGTATGAGAAGTCTCATCTTCTAGACTCAAGCACAACAAAGTGTTTTTAGTTGTGTTGTTTGATGTAGCCTTAGGTTAAGGTCAGACTGTTTCGAAGCCTCTAAAATCTTGGCCAGAATTTTTCAGTTGGCGGGCGGGCTCAGCGGGAGCGGGCAGGGGCGTTTGGGAACCTGATCACCGCCTGTGATCATGTACGCACTGTGATTTTACGCGGGTGGGCCAATTAAGGCCCACCCAGCATAATTCACAGCTCCCGAGATCTGCGGGAAGCGGTGGGAGGCCAATGTCCGCCAGGCCCAATGGCGACCCAGTGGCCTATTCAAAAGCGGCGCAGGCAGCCGTCCTAAGGCTGCCACTGATATCGGTTAGCTTCCACTGAGTTCAGTAATCTGCCATTGAGTTTGATCATCTGCCACTGAGTTTGGTTAGCTGCAATGGACAACGTCATTGGAGAGCAGGCCAGGTGGGAGGGCAGGTTGGCAGGGCAGTCGGCCCCGAGGTTTTCCGATGAGTGCCTTGCTGCCCTCCTCAAGGAGGTGGCAGCATGCTGGGATATCCTTGTCCCAAAGGACGGGAGGAGGAGGAGGCCCCCCCCCACCTAACCAGACATGCCTGGGAGGAGGTGGCATCACGGGTCAGCTCCCATGATGTGGTGAGACGTACATGGGTGCAGTGCCACAAGTGATTTAATGACCTCCGATCAGGAAGGGTGAGTACTGTGTTGGCATGGGTCACTTAGCACAGTAGTTAGGTTGGCCCCCAACCACCCCCCACAGCTCAGAATTTTGTTTTTTTTATTCACAGGATGTGGGCTTCGCTATCTGGGTCAGCATTTGTTGCCATCTCTGTTGCCCGTGAGAAGATGGTGGTGAGCTGCCTTCTTGAACCGCTGCATTCCATGTGGTGCAGGTACAACCACAGTGCTGTTAGGGGGCGAGCTCCAGGATTTGGACCCAGCGATAGTGAAGGAACGGCAAAACATTTCCAAGTCAGGATGCTGAGTAACTTGGAGGGGAACTTCCAGGTGGCGGTGTTCCCATCTATATGCTGCCCTTGTCCTTCTAGGTGGTGGTGGTCGTGGGTTTGGAAGTTCTTAGAATGTGTGTGCCAAATGTCATGGAGGCAGCATCTGGGCAAGGGGGTGAGCTCTGGCTGCTTGGAATGAGTGTATTGCAGCTCCAGGGTCACGAATCGGATGAGCCCTGCAAAGTTTTCTTCAGGTGGGGGCTGGCAAGGTTGCAATTGCAATGCAGGTACAGTATGGACTAATCAATGCTCCTCTCTCCTTTCAGGAGAAGACTGCACACAATAATGCTGAGAGGCTGCGGACTGGCGGAGAGCAGCCCCACCTTCTGATCCTCACCAGATACGAGCACGAGGCACTGGAGCTGGAGAGGCGTCATGCGCCTAGATCAATCGGCCACTGTGAGGTTGGGGTGCCACTAGGAGCTAAGAGTGCCGTGCACTGAGGTCACAATGTCTGTCATTGCAACCATTCCACTGTTAACTATATATTGATTTCAGCCTCCAACATGGTACCCCCTTGATAATGGAAAGAGGAGCGCATCCTAATCCGGGTGCCAGGCATGCACGTTAACAGTGTAACTTCTTCATCTGATAAAATGTCCTTGTTCTTCCTTTGAGCCTCATCAGAGCACGTCTGGTCTCAGGAGGCTGAGGGACTGCCGCTGACCCCTGAGGACACAGGAGATATGGAACGCACCAGCGTCACACCCTCAGCCAGGCAGGCACCAGCACAGGTACCAGCACCTCGGTGGGAATAAGATCGTCGGCTAGTATCTCGGTGCACAGCGGTGAGGGCACTTCACACTCACTTGACGTGCAGGCGGAGGCAGAGAGTGCCCAGGGCACCGGCAACCGGAGGAATGCTGGGAACCAGGAACATGCTCAGTCAGTGGCTGATGATGGGCCTCTGGAGTCGTCCCTGAGGTAGCAGATGCTGGAAGTCCAGCAGGGTGTGCGGGAGGATCTGGCAGAGATACATGAGGGAATACATGCCATGGTCTCCATGATGGAGGGGTCCGTGCGGAACATGAGCAATGCAATGACCCTCATGGCTGAGTGCAATGCCTCCTCCATGGAGAGAGTGGTGACTCTCATGGAGAGGCTCCTCCAGGAGATCAATCGGAGCTTCCTGGGGATGCACTTAGACCTGCAAGCCCTCACAACGGCTATTGGCAGCTACCACTTTGTGTTCCCAGATGCTCATAGAATTATTAGGTGCTTGCAGCTAAACCTGAATCTGTGGTAATCTCTTTGCAGTTTGCTATTATGCTATTATGACAATCAATAGAGAGAGATCAGAATTGGGCAGGATGGAGAACTCAATCCTATCAATTTCTTACTGGGCAGGTCAGGTCAAACTGACACCCCTGGCTTCAGCAAGAGATCAGAATTTCCTGTGCACAGATCTTTGAAGGTGGCAGGACAAGTTAATCAAATATATGGATCCTGGACTTTATAAATAGGCGTAGAGGATAAAAGCTAGAAAACTATGCAAAGCCTGTATAAAACACTAGTTTGGCCCCGGCTAGGATAATGTGCCCAAGTCTAGGTGCCATACTTTGGGAAGGAATTGAAAGCTTTAAAGAAGGTGCAGAAGAGATTTATGAGAATGGTTCCAGGCTCTGAGGATAGACTGGAGAAATTGAGATTGTTCTCCTGAGAGCGCTGGGAAAGCTGAGTAGATTTGCGAGAGATGCTTCAAATAATGAAAGGTTGAGACAGAGTGAATGAGGAGTAACTGTTTTCATTGGCTGAAGGATTCATAAAGTGACAAACAAAAGAACTAGAGGTAACATGAGGAAAAACTTACTTACACAGAGCGTGGTTAGCATTTGGGATGCACTGTAGTGCACTGTTGGCGCATAAAGATTTTGTGGTAGCTTTCAAAAAGAGATTGGATAAATACTTGAAAGAGAAGAAATTGTGGGGATAGGGACAAAGAGCCAGGGAGTGGGACTAACTGGATTCCTCTTCAATAGAGCCAGCATAGACTCATGGGCTGAATGGCCTTCTTCAGTGCAGCACTATTCTATGATTTGATAGAATTGTGGTACCAGAAGAATAGCATTCTTCAGGGAGGCCAACAATTATCACTTCAGTTCATAATGCTTGTGCCTCTATATAGACGGGGAACACACATCCAGAGAAATTGTGCTGAGGTGAGGTGGACAGCAAACAAGTCCATCTGGCATGCTATTTACTGGGAGCTCATAATACTGCATTGACTTGATAACGGCTCCAAAATGTGGTGCAGTGTCTGTCTCCTAATCCTGGTCATTTGGTATGCAAGCAAACAGGTTTGGATTTACATTCTGCTGCTTTGCTCAGATATGATCCAACTTGGTCTCCTAAGACAATCCAAGTTTCTCTGATCTTGCAAACAGAAGATACTACAGTAAAATAGCAGCCACAGTAATGGCTAAAGTAGGAGTCTGTTTAAATGGGGCCTTCACTTGAAGAACCGCGCTTCTGTCCCCGACCCTCCATCTGCTAATTGACCAGCAAACCTATCTCAAGGCCAATTAAAGGGTTATCCATGGAAATTCGGGCCGGCGGTTGATTTCCCCTAGGGCGGGTTCAGGAAAGAAAATCCTGCCCAACTCTCTTCTGCTCATGTTGGTCATCTGACCAAGTGGGACCTTTGGCCTTGAGGCATCCTCCATCTGAGTATCTTGCTGCATTTCACTCATTGCAATGAATAGATTTATAGGCCTGGATTTTCGCCGAGTCAGGCCAACTTGGGAGCCCTTTAAAAATGGCGGGTTTCTCCCAACTCCAGGATTCCCGCCCCCAGTATAGTTTCTGGCAATTTTGGTGCAGGATAAGGGTGCGGCCGAAGCCCGTGTTCAGCACTTTTGCCCTTGCTGGTTCCATTGCGGGGGTGGGTAATTTAAACATTTCCCCCACCCCCCTGCTCTCCAACCCCCCACAAATTTAGTGGAGTCGGGTCACTTCAGTAAGTAACATGATTCACAGCCTCTCAGAGGAGATGTGAACCATGGGGAATCACAGTCCAAAGTGGGGAAGCTAAAAAACAATTACCTTCTGGAATTCCATTAGCAGGCTTTTGAAATAAAAACATCTGTTCTTTCAGTTTCAATTTTTGGATATTGTATATGTGTTTTTCCTATACTGAGTGAATATAAGGCTCTGTTCTGCAAAGGTAAAATGACCATTACATTCACCAACATTGTGCAATTGTTTAGATGCATTAGGAAAATTGCTCTTATGCATTCAAAACTGAAGAAAACAATGCTTCGTGGAACTTCATTGTACTGATCTGAGGTGATTTGAATGCCCGGAGTCCTTTAAAAGTAAAACGAAATTCAGTAACTGTCAGAGGAATAAAAATCAGGCAGCTGTGGAGTGCATTGATTGACAGGCCATCGGCTGTAGCTTAAAAAAACATAACCATCTGTTTTTTTGCAATTTCAATTGGCTCCGTTGCCTGTGAACTGGAATGATTTCTTATGATAGCTGTAGCCATTATGAATGCTTAGCTGAGTTTCAATGGGTCCAGAATCACTAATCTCAGCAGGAGGCTGTATAGACATTTTGACTGACAATTTTAAGAGGTAATTAAAGGATTAGCTGTCTTTCATGTGGTTGGTGAAATAGATGTTTTTACAACAGATTGAGCACTTGAGATTCACTTTTTTTGAATGCCATTTTTTTGAAGGAGAATTTTTTTCAGTATGGTGTGTTTGAATGTGATTAGATTGTTAGAATTTAATTTGTTTTTAATGTCCTTGTCGGAGACATTCTGAGGCCTGCCCATAGTAGAAGCTGGTTGAATGGTTGTGGAGAATAAATGGAGGGGGGCAGGGGGCACGGTAATGGGGCATGAAGGGAGCATGGGGTGGAGGGCAAAGCGGGGTGGGAGTAAGGGTTTGAAGTTTTGACATTCATTATTAAAACTGGGCAGATGTCCCAGTAATGTGAGATAGACAATCTAGCCTGAAAGCCTAGCCATCTACCTGCCTCATTGTTGCCTCGGGCATGCCTCCGGAGGTCATAGGCCTGGCTCAATCCCGCATCTGCCTCAACGTGACTAAAAGATGGTGACAGAGGCCCTTTTAAAGGAGACAGGTCTGCTGGTTCAGGAAGTTTTCCAACTCGAACTTCCCGCGTCCCCCACAAAAATCCATTCCATATTCTCCAGTGTGGAGACACTCACCATGCAGCATAGTGATTAGCCTCAGGCAGGGATTGCAAATGGAACAGGTCTGGCCTCGCGAAACTCATAAGTGTACCGGGTCAATTTTACCACTGTCAGCTATCCAAGCTGACTAATATTCGGTGTCTCCCAGTTACAAATACCATTCTGGTGGTTGCTTCAGAATGCTCATCAAGATAGCTTCGTAGATGAATCTTGTTATCAGCAGAAGTCCATGAATTGTCCTTGTTCTGAAATCCTCCTCCTGCCGTCAGCCAGCTCATGCTTCATGTGGGCCATGTGGATGAGGCCCAGAGGGCCAAATGGTTTCCCATTTACCTCACCCACCAGCAGTGAGAATTTGGGTTTATGCTTTTTTTTCGCTAAGTTGTAGGAAGTTAAAATGAATGTGCAATTGTACATTTATTGTGAGGTTCAGTATATACTCATGTGCTTAACCCCAAGATAAGCAAATATCTTATTGATTAGTTTAAAAATTAATTGATATTTATAACATAGGCTATCAACAATATTATGTTGTATGGGACCCTCTTAATTTTACAGCAACAGAAATTTGAACTGTTTTGAAGCTGAGTTAAGCTAGGTTTGTTTTTGGGTTCTGTCATGGTACTTGACCGATCAGAGGCCTTGCACATACTTAGCAATAATTAATATTATGAATCATCGTGGAGCTTTTGAGCTGTAGAGTCATTCCATCTCCAGTTTTCAGCGACCTTTAGTTCTCAAAAGAGGGATGGTAGGTTGACTGCTCCAATAGAGCCCTCCAGCAGCAATGCAAACAATTGGGATGTTCCATATTGTTAATGTGGAGCAATGATTTTCTTTTTTTAGTGATAAACTTGCAAAACAAAACAAAAGTCACAAAATTAAACTTCAGGTTTTTAATGGTAAATATTTTGTCATATTTAATGCTGAATCATTTTCCTTTTGTCAGTCACCCAGTTATTTGCTTTATTTGATTGTTCCTATTTATCTCCTCGTGGATTGGACTGCGTCACTCAAAATGTTTTGTACAAATAGTACTGATCAGTCAGACAAAAAAAACGTGCATATGTGTGGTTCCTTAATTACATGTCTCAGAAGCCTAAATATTTCACATACAATCAATGACTTTGACATAGAGCGATTATTGTTCGACAAGCGAATACATTTTGTTGACATGAAACATTGGTTAATTTTTTTGATGAACTTTAAAAAAGGAAATACCTTGCGTTTCTACAGCATCTTCCACAATCTGAAGACATCCCAAAGCACTTTCCTGCCAGTTAAGTACTTTTAAAGTGTTGTCACGGCTATAATGTTGGAAATGCAGCAGCCAATTTGCACACAGCAAAATCCCACAAACAGCCCAGAGAAGGTGACCATATTAGCCATTTCAGCTGAGGGGTAAATTTTGACCAGGACACTGGGAAGAACTTGCTTGTTGTTCATCAGTTAGTGCCAAGGGATATTTTATGTCCACCTGAGAGGGCATATTGGAACCTCAGTGCATTGTAACATCCGAAAGACGGCATCTCCAGCAATCCTTCAGTTCTACACTGGAGTGCCAGTCTGGATTTTGTGCTCACTTCTCAAGCAGAACTTGAACCCACGACCATCTGACTCAGAAGCACAAGTGCTGCCCACTAAGCAAAGGCTGCTTAGGCAACCAGCTATGATGTTCTTATTTGAACATTCTCATGTGATCTTTAATGAGGCCCTGATTTAATAATCTCACCAAAAGACAACTTTTCAGTGGCCTGTTAGGAAACAAGTAGAAGGTAGTGTGCATAAATACTCTGTACAATCAAACAACACAACAAAACTGTTTCATCTTAGTAAAAATTGAAAGGTGACGTTCCAACTCAATGGGGAAGTAGAGAATCAGGCAACACTGGGAACATGTTCATCGAATTCCAGATGAATTCCAAGACCAACACAGCCTTTATAGACCTGTCATTGGGCTTGACATGGTCTGGATTAAAGGACTGATGCGGAATCTCAGAAAAATTATCTCATGGCTCAGGCTATTATAGACAATACAGAGAAATAGATGCTTACATGTCTCTTTGAATGACAAAATTAGCTCTCCCTAATTCCTCAAAATTGGACTGCCACACGACTCAGTACTCAAGCCAGTGCTCTTCAGTGCCTACAGTTCACAAGAGCAACAAGTCACCAATGAAGTCATGCAAATTTTCACATGCAAATGAGCTTGCCCTGACAATACAAGCAGCCACCTTTAATGACATCGAGTCCATCTTGACCAGGGACCTAAACATCGTGAAACAATGTTTCCAGAATGGAAGTTCAAGCCAAACCCCAATAATAACAATGAATGTGTTTCATCTTGGTAACAGGAACACTAAATGCAGCCTGAACGTGACCTTCTGTGTCAATACTGGATGACTTGGCCCCACTCCGACCTACCTTGGAGTGAAGCTGAACCACACTGTAACCTCCTGCAACCGCCTGAATAAGGTGGCCACCAAGATGAAGACAAAGAACTGGCAAGCTGAAATTCGGGAGCATTGGCACGTGTTTCGGATACCGACAATGGCCTTTGTCTACTCCCTAGCCAAGTACTGTGCACTTGTATAGACCAGACATAGCATAGCTGTTGATGATTACCTGAACACTGTAAACGGGTGTTTCACTGGAAGTTCCAAGTCACCCTCAACACATCTACTGCCCATGCTGATACACATCATTCCTCCATCAACACATTGCGGTGCTGGAACATTGTGGGAAGTCCAGCAAACATCTTCCCATCCACCAGGGTCTCAAAAGTGTCCCTCAACACTTTTTTTCTTTATTATTTCATGGAACATGGCTGTTGCCGGCCAGGTCAGCATTTTTTGCCCATCCCTAATTGCCCTTGAACTCTGAACAAAGGCAATTAGGGATGGGCAATAAATGCTGACCTGGCCAACGACGCTCACATCCCATGAATGAATTAAAAAAAACTGAGTGGCCTGTAAGGCCATTTCAGAGGACAGTTGAGAGTTAAACACATTTCATGCAGATTCACATTTAAGCCAAATCAGGTAAAGATTGAATATTTAGATAAAAGCAAAAAGATCCAACCCCTAAAGGAGAGTCATTCGGACTCAAAACGTTAACCGTTTTTCTCTCCACAGATGCTGTTAAACCTGCTGAGCTTTTCCAAAATTTTCTGTTTTTGTGTAAGGATTGAACATTTCCTTTTCGAAAGAACCTGATGATAGTTTCATGGCACCATTACTGAGGCTAGCTTTCAATTCCAGATTTAATTAATAAATTAATTTAAATTCCATTAGCTGCCATTGTGGGATTTGAACCAATGTCTCCAGAGCAATCAGCCTGGGCCTCTGGATTACTCATGCAATGACATTTCCACAATTCCACTGTCTCCCCCGAGGGCCTGAAGACACACAAGCCCTTTTGGACACATTGCTTAACCTCCAACAATGAAGCTTCAAACCCTGATGAAGTTTTAAAAGCCAAATAGAGTTCACCAGAAGGCCCAAACAGGCAGCTTGTGAAAGATCTGATGCAGAGGATCCCTGGCATCCATCTTCAGCTAGCTCATGAGCAACCTTAAACCTCATCCGCACAAACCATGGCTGCTGTAGATACTTGATGAACAAAAGGATGCATTACAGCAATACTCTATGCCACTCCTGACCCAATTATCTGGCTTAAATGCCTGAATATAATGCCTGCTCTACATCTACATCAACCAGAAGGAAGAGAGAGAGAGAGCAGTTACTTACTGAAGCCTTACCACTTTTCTTTCTGCACATGGAATGAAAGGGACAATAGCAATATGGATACGAAATTGGCTAAGTAACAGGAAACAGAGTAGTGGTGAATAGGTGTTTTTCAGACTGGAGAAAGGTTTATCGTGGGATCCCCAGGGACTAGTGTGAGGACCTCTACTGCTCTTGAAATATATTAATGGCCAAGTCTTTGTCTACAAAGTCTACAAAATTCAAAATTTGTGTTTGACACGAAACGTAGAAGTATTGTGAACTGTGAGAGTGTTGATCCTCAAAAGAAGATATACTAGTGGTATGGGCGGACAAGTGGCAAATGAAATTTCATGCAGAGAAATGAAGAGTTTCATTTTGGTAGGAAGAATGGGAAGAGGCATTATAAAATAAAGTGTATAATTAAAAAGAGGGTGCAGGAGCAGAGGAACTTGGAATATATGTGCACAAATTATTGAAGGTGGCAGAGAGATTGAGAGCGCAGTTACAAAAAATGCATACAGGATCCTGGGCTTTATAAGGAGGGGCATAAAGTACAAAGGCAGGGAGGTTATGTTAAAACTGTATAAAACACTGGTTCAGCCTCAACTGGAATATTGTGTCCAGTTCTGGGCACCACACTTGAAGAAAGATGTGAAGGCAGAAGAGAAGGTGCAGAAAAGCTTCACAAGGATGGCTCTCGGGATGAGGAACTTCACTTTTGTGGATAGATTGGAGAAGCTGGGACTGTTCTCCTTGGATAAGAGAAGGCTGAGAGGAGATTTGATAGAGGTATTCAAAATCATGAGTGGTCCAGACAGAGTAGATAGAGAGAAACTGTTCCCATTGATTGAAGGATTGAGAATCAGAGGACTCCAATTTAAGGTGATTTGCAAAAGAAGCAATGGCAACAAACGGTAAAACTTTTTTTACGCAGCAAATGGTTAGGATCTTGAATGCACTGCCTGGGATTGTGGTGGAGGCAGATTCAATTGTGGCTTTCAAAAGAGAATTGGATTGTTATCTGAAGAGGAAACATTTGCAGGTCTACAGGATAAAAGCAGGGGAGTGGGACTAGGTGAGTTGCTCTTGCAGAGAGCTGGCACAGATACAACAGGCCGATTGGCCTCCTTCTGTGCTGGAACCATTGTATGAATCTTATGATTCTTCTTTCAAAGACATCCTCAAAATCAGCCTCTTAAATTGGACCTTCTAACAAATATCCAAACCAGTCCCCACACCGCAGCTCAATGACCAGTCTCTCTTTTGCTTCTAGACATTTTGCTACATGAAAAGCAGCCATGTTAGTGCTGTTGAATGGCAAGGCATATTTGTATAACCATACCAGTGACTATCTTTGCACAAGGTGAAAGTAAGGACGCTAACATAAGATCTGAAGTAGGCCCGTCAGTCCGAGTCAGTTCAGCCATTAAGTTAAACCAAGGCTGTATCCATAACCCTGAATACCCTTACAAAAATTTATCAAAATTATCAATCATGTCACTGGCATGGTTAAAATCTGACCTTATATTGGATTTTATAAGAGTCGGAGGTTGATTTAGCTTCTTATATTTATTTGCTTGCCTTTGATCAAATATCTTAGATTTTAAACTAATAAAGACAACCGCAATGTCATTTTTAAAATTTGGAAGGCTCAAAAGCATGGTAAAAGGTTTTTTTTTTACATAAAAACACCCAGCTGACCAAACCAGGAACTGACAGTGGGAACACGATACATAGAGAAGGAAAACACTTGAAAATTAAATAAATATCCTGAATCAATGTGCCAGGGAAGTTGTAATGTATTAGTCAATTATAGGCCTGTTATTATTTCAGTGTTCATTTTATCTGAACCCAATACTTATTCCTAGAGCTTGAATGTCTGAAAAATGGCACTTGATATAATTTCCCTGAAATGACTGCAATTCAAAAAGTATTTCACTAAGTTGTCTGTCATTTCTATTCGTCTCCATGGGCAGAATTTTTAGGTTGGTGGGCACGATCGGCAGGTCCAGGATCGGCCAGGGAATGGACTGCTGACCGCGATCGGCCCCCGACCGCGATTTCATGCTGGCCAATTAACAGCCAGCCAGCGTGAAGCACGCGCTGAAATGCTCAGTGCTGCCAGGCTGGGGGGTGGGCGCTGATGTAAGTGTGGGCATGGGCAAACGCTGAATGAAAGCTTCCTCAAGGCAAAGAGCTGCCTCAGGGAGCTGAAGTCTTGAAAACAGTTGAATAAAGTTGTTAAAATTAGGAGAAAAATGTCCAAGCATCACAATCAGTCACCTGAACATATACAGGATAAAAATGCTGTCCATAGATTTTTTTACATTTAATAACGGGAACCTCATCCCACCCTGGGATGAGGTTGCATGAAAAATGCAGTCTGCCTGGCCGATTCATTCCTCCGCCAACCTTAGGGTTGGACGGACCACAAAAAATCGGATACAGTTGCAACTTTAATTGCACTAATTGGCCTCTTAATTGTCGGCAGGCGCACTTTAGACTTTTGCACACGCCCGCCAGCCAAAATATCACGCGAGTGCAGGATGACATCGGGACAGTCGCCCGACGTCATCTCCGTCCAATTGGGTCGTGCACGTGCCTGCCTGCCCGCTGACCTAAAAATTCTGCCCCATGTCTCTCAAAACCTCTTCTCATTCAATGATGTCAATGACTGTGGGGAGGTCAAAAGAAGATGTGGAGGGAAGTAAACACATACAATGGTTTAAAAATGACCTTTTCCTAAGGAGGTTAACCTGATGAAACAGAGCTCACCAGTGACTCAGCTGATTTGTATGTCATTGGACCTCAGAAAGCAGGAAGGTGTTAGGTTGGATGCCCTATTTGTTCTGAGTTGGCTGCATTGATGATTGGGTTTCCGCTCATGATCACTATTGAGTCACGCCTTAGTATTACAGCTCAAACTATAGATGTACACGTATCAAGCCACTTCATTTACAAAGCAATGAGGAAATACTTTTTCATACAAAGTGTAGCAGGACCTTGGAACTCACTCCTCCAAGGTGCTGTGGATGTTCGATCAATTGAAACTTTCAAGACTGTCATTAACAGATTTTTGTTGCACAAGGGTATCTAGGGATATGGATCCAAAGGCGAATAAATAAAGTTAATGTACAGATCATCCTTGATCTAAAGGAATGAGAGAAGAGGAGGAATACAATGAATGGAACTTGAATAGGACTCTCATTCCTATGCTGCAAGGATATCTGCAGCCAACCTGTGCCATAGGGTTGACACTACCAATGGAAAGCAAGATTATGAGTACGCTGAATTCTTATCGCTTCACACTAAAATAGACATCATTTGAACTATCAGTCACTTCCAATACATTTCTGCATTTCTCAAAGTTCGAGATATCTTTGATGGTGACTTGCGGGTTCTGTTCTCTTTTGGGACCACCACTTACTGCTTCGAACCTGTGCCTTTTGGAATATCAAACATCATCTGCTCAAGCAATGTGGAATGTGTGTTTTTGTGCTGCTGGTTGGAAAGGTTGGTGAGAGGGCTGCAGGGTACTCTGAATTGTGTATGCACTATTGAGTATGACTGCCTGTTCTTGCTAGGCCTGCTTTCCTTCTGTCAGTAACACATTTGGTAGTTGTCCTCATATGGACATCATCTTATGCAGCAGCACCTTCAATTTATCTTAATGTAAACTCCTGAGAAAATGGTGTCCTTGAGCTGTTTTTGAACAACTGAATCTGGCTGCAATATCTGTGGCAAAATTGCAGACCTTGGTTTTTCCCAGACAGTTTGAACAATAATTTTGTGTATAATTATGTTAACTATAGCATACCAATTAACTATAGTATACCAGAGGTCATAAATATAATGGTGACTATTTAAATTGTCTTGTAGGTGATGAGAATAATTTGCAGCCTGGACTGAAGTAAAAATACTTAGAATAGGACAATCCAGTCCTCGCCAATCACAAGAACAATACTGCTAATTAATTCAAGGAAGTGATTTTATTTTTGCGTCAGACACAATCTTATATTTATGCAAATCAAAAGACCAACTCAAACTTTGCAACTTTTATATCAAAGACAGTAGATTCTGGTAATCAACTGCAACATAAAGGCCAGCAGTGCTGAAATAGTGTCATGTGGCATTCATATTTTTCCAGGATCATCATTCTGTGTCAAGGTATTGATGTGCTGTGTTAGACACTTGTCAGTGTAAACATGATTAAGAAACAGGGGAATGAGAATCACAAACTAAACCATATAAATGAGAAAATGACAGATTTGCAGTGATTTTAAGGCTATAATTTAATCTTGGTATGTGAATGATATTTATAACTAGCTCACAATTTCTTATCATGGTTTATCCTCAAAACTACCAGCTTATTTTCTCGAACTACTCAGCAATTTGTATTCGTTGTGGAATCCCTGCTTTTGCTCAAGTTGCTGATTTGGAATTTCTGCCATCTATTTATATAGATTTGGAAAATAAGGAAACCAGAACAACCTTTACGCCCTTTAGTATTTCAACTGATTTCAACGAACCTCATAAATGTAATTTACGTTGGTCTGATTAGCTAGATGTAGTGAAAGACTGATGTCAAAAATACACCAGTGCAACAGAAAAGCAAACTCTATTGGTTCTCTTGTTGTAAGGTCTGATTTATCCCATAGTCCTGGGAAGATTCGCTGAGGTGCTGGTAGGGAAATCAAAAATGTATTTTTTTAGACAAGGCACTCATAAATGAACAAATAACCAAACAAAGAGTTATTCCCCTATATGTTTTAGAATTGGAAGGCCATTGACCTTCATGATATAGGTCATCATTTTGCTGAGAAACCACACACAATGTCCCTTTTATTTCTTGTTATTCACTGCCAGTAAGCAAGCCTTTTCGTTAGCAATACCATTGAGAAAATCAGCTCAGGTGCATCAAAATTAACCTTAAAATTATTTCGAACCGTGCATCAGAATCGCATTTGCGACTTGATAGGTTTGACTGATATTAGTAGTGCCACATGACCAGAATGACTTAAATCTTCCAACTCATGTGGAATATTAAACTATCAACAAATGCATTTTTTGATCACTATAGTTACTAACACAATTCTGTCTGATTCTCATTAATTCAAGACTAAAATTAGAAGTGGTGGGGGAGGTGGGTATAGCAGGGTGATTTCAGTCACCACCTGAACAAAATTATCTTTGCAAGTCGCTATGTCACCCTATGCACAGAGACTATTCTTATATGATTACATATTTATATAGCATTGTGGTATTTCATCTGTATAGATTTTTTTTCCCGATGGTAAGGTCACATAACAATTTTTGTCTATTTAATGCACTGGCAATATGCTAAAGAAAGGAAAAAATTACAAACTTGAATTGGCATAGCTTCTTTCCCAGCCTCAGGATGTATCAAAACATTTTACAGCTGTTTTTGTGATAAAATGGCAGCTCATCTGTGATCGATCCCAAAATCAAACACAGAGCTGACCAGCAAGCTGTTTTGATGGTGTTGATTGAGGGATTAAATGTTAGATTGGACACTGGAAAAATTCTCTGTTCTCTTTTAAATCTTGCAGTGGAACTTGCCCATCTGGCAGAGCAGGCCTTAATTTAATGTCTTAACCAAAAGAGGTCAGTCTTAGTCAGGCCTCAGCCATGGAAACTATCCACTTCAAGAAGAAAGATCATCCTCAGATCAACACTTGCCATACCTCTGATCCGGAAAGGACCCGGGAGTTCCTGAACATCCTCAGTGAGGCTCTTTTGGACAACAACTCCGAAGGTCAGAGTGCAGTGTCAAAGTGGGATCATCTGCGCAACACCATCAATAACTTTGCGCTCACAGTACAAGAAAAGAGGTCAGAGGAATGCTAACTGATTTGAGGCTTATTGGACAGAAATGAGCCAGTTGCTGCACCTAAGAGGAGAGCCCTCATAAACTTTAAGCAAGACCCCAGCAAACAAAATCTAGATTCTTTCAGAACTGCTAGAATCAAGTCTCAGTAGATCGCTCGGCTCTGCGCCAATCAAACTAGTTAAAACTCGGCAACAACATACAATCTTTTGCTGTATCCAGGGAAGTAATCAAGAAAGCAAAAGGCCCAGCAGCAACCAAATCAGCCCACGTGATGACAACGATTGGGATGATTGTGATTGAACCTGGCAAGCAGCTGGAAAGGTAGGTGGAGGACTGCCTTGAACTACACAACGGAGAACGTTGTCACTGAAGAAGCTCTCAGCACCCTTCCAGACTTAACTCTCATGGAGGAGCTGGACAGCAAGCCCACCATAGTAGAGCTCAACAAGGTCTTTGACTGTCTCGCCAGTGGTAAAACCCCAGGAAACAATGGCATTCCACTTGAAATCATCAAAAGTGGAAAACCAGCACTGTTGCAGCATCTTCATGAACTTTGTGTCTCTGCTAGAAGGAAAGATTTGTGCCTCAAGACGTGTGTGATGGCAAAAATCGGCACCTTGTACAAAAACAAAGGGTGTGATTGTAAAAATTACTGATGTTGTTAAATATCGTGGGGGAGATCTTTGCTTACATTGCTCTGAACAGATTGCAGACCTTGGCATCATGCATCTACCCTGAGTCTCAGTGCGGTTTCAAAGCTGGCAGATTGATGGTTGACATGATTCTCTTACTTCAGCAGTTACAGGAGAAGTGCTGCGAACAGTGCAAACCACTCTACATTGCCATCATAGACCTCACCAAGGCCTTCGACCTTGTCAGCAGAGACAGACTGTTTAAATTGCTGTGCAAAATAGACTGAACTCCTGGGTGTGATTCGATGCAGAAATGCATAGTTTTGACAGTTACAATGGAGCAACATCAGACGCTTTCAAGATCAGCAGCAGGGTAAAGCAAGGCTGCATCCTGGCGCTAACTCTATTTGGCATATTTTTCTTCACGCTGCTACTGCACACTTTCAATGACTCAAATGAGGGTGTCTACCTGCATGCCAGAGCCAACAGCAAGCTATTCATCTTGGCAAGACTGCGCACCAAGACCAAAGTGTGTAATGTCCTGGTCCATGACTTACTGTTGGCTAACAACATCATGCTGGTATTCCATCCTGAAGTTCACTTGCAACAGCTTGTATATCGGTTCTCCCAGGCCTGCAAGTCATTTGAACTGACAATTAGCTTCAGGAAAACCAAAGTTATGGGCCAGCACATAGAGACCCACCTTCCAGCAACACTGACGAGCTCACTCTGGAGGTCATTGTAGAGTCAAGGGTCAACATCAGAACCATACATGATGCTGATCTAATAATGATGTCAGTTTACATGACTGAGAAGAGCACGATCTGGAAGGAAGAGAAGCTCCGACCTCATGTAGAAGTCCAAATGAGTAAATAATGCTGCAAATAAAGAGTCATGGTTTTAAGAAACTACAGACTCAAGCAGCATACTTTGGGAGAATAGACAATCCCAAAAAGACCCCAACCACACATCAAAACAGTCATCGACAACGTCATGTACCTTGGATCAACCAATTACCAGCAACCTGTCCCTCGATACCAAAATCAGCACCAGGATTGCCTAGGCCACAGATGTCATGTCAAAGTTGAGAAGTTGAGAGTGGACCAGCAGCAAGCCAACCAAAAACACAAAGCTCCATGTGCACCAGCCTTGTGCTCTCAGCAACCCCCTTTACAGTAGCGAAGCATGGACAAAATACACAAGCCAAGAAAAGCAGCTGACCAGCTGCCACCTCTGCTGCCTCAGAATGCTGAATATGGAAGTATGCCAGCAGAGAGTGGATCCCCAGCATGTTTGCTCCCTGGAGTCAATGGCAACTCCATTGGCTAGGTCATGTGAGCTGAATGGTTGACAACTGCATCCCCAGAAACATGCTATGTGGCAAGCTTGCTATTGTCACAAGACCAACAGGTAGCCCATGTCTGCAATACAAGAATGTCTGCAAGTGAGATGTCAAGTTGACCAGAATTGGAGCTGATTCATGGGAAAACATTGCTGCTGATCAAAATGCCTGGAGACAAGCAGACAGGAAGGACGTGGAAAAAGCAGAGGACAAAAGAAATGACCAAATGGTGGAAAGGAGAGATCGCCGGGAGGAAATCAGTTGACTTCAGCCTAAAATTATTCACCTGTGCTAGTTGCAGAAGGGACTGCCACTCGTGAACTGGCCTCTACAGCCACAACAGACCGTGTTCACTCCAGAAGCGACATACACCTTGGGCGCAGTCCATCGTCTCAGGAGACAGACAGATGCCATGGTTCCACAGGTTCAACCAAAGGACGCTACCTCTGACAATGCTACTCCCTGAATACTGCAGTGATTTTGTGTTCAAGTCCTGGTGCACATCTTGAAAGCATTCCATTTGACTTGGAGTGAGAGTGCTACAATTGAAGCATATAGACATTGAGAAAATCTAAGCCATTTTGTTCAGCTCCTGTCAAAAACCTGACCTGCAGACTTCCACCTCACCCATCTCCAAACTAATCCTGAGACGAAACCAGGTGCATACCATCTGGTTTAGCCTCAGCAATTTGTTGGGAAGGAGGAGGGAGCCTGTAGCATGATTTGGAGTTTTTGGCAGGAGGCGAATATCCATATCGTATCCAGTCCCAAAGCAAATTACTATGAATACTGGAAATCTGAAATAAAAGCAGAAAAAGCTAGACCTACTCAGCAGGTCTGGCAGCATTTGTGGAGAGAGAAACAGAGTTAACATCATAGGTCAACAACCTTTTCTCAGAACTAGAAAAAGCTAGAGATGTGGCAGGTCTTAAGTAAATACCAAGGCAATGTGAGGGTGGGGGGATGCGGGGGGTGGGATGGGGGTGGGGAGAACAAAAAGGAAAGTCTGTGCTAGGTTAGAAGATGAGAGAGATTAAGTGACTAAAGGCATGATGGTGAAAGGCAAAGTGGGAATGGGAGAAATTAAGAAACATAAGATGAATCTAGAGGAAATGTAAATGAGAACAGCAGAATCATTACCCACCTTCAGTACCGGTGCTTCCCAAATGGCTTCCATTTTCTTCCATCAAGGATTCCCATCCTCCATGCTTGACAGTCCATTCCATTTTTTGCACTTCTGCTCTGACATATTCCCCTCGCAAATTGATTGGGTTCCCCTTGCCCTCACCTTCCAGCCCACCAGCCTCTGATTTGCTGTGTAATATTGGTAATGCCTGCAATCAAGATATGGATTTATTTAATTTCACCAGCATCACTGCTGTTGCTAAGAAGCTCGGAAGGTCACATCCAAAAGAAAATAGTTACATGCACATGAAAACCATGGATGCTGCACAGTGTGTGTATTGACTCAAAGAATTAAAAACTTATTTTAAAAATTTACTTAAATTTTTAAAATATGTATCCGCTGTCCAATACCAACTAAGACAAGGTTACAAAATTTTGTGCAACAGAGTCTATAAATGGAATCATAGAATTATACCATATTTGGCCCATCAGGTCAGTGCCGATTCTTTGAAAGAGCTATCCTGTTAGTTCCATTCTCTTGCTCTTTCCCCATAATCCTGTGAATCTTCCATTTTCAAACAGATATGCAGTTTTCTTTTGGAAATTAATATTGAACCTGTTTCCAGCAACTTCAGACAATGCATTCCAGACCATAACCTTCTTCACAAGTCACCTCTGAGTATGCAAGACCACGTGAATGTTGGGCAATGACTTGTTCATAATCTCTAAAAACAGAGAATAAGAAAAAAAAGGGAAAACAGCCTACCTATCTGTAACTGTTGCTAGGAGATATTCCACTTCTGCTATGATCAGGTGTTCAAAAGGTGCCCCAGCCTTGCTCGTGAATCTAAACCCATCACCATAGCAGTGGAGGGGAATCTCCTAGCAACTGCATCAACTGTAGGTAAACTGACTGTGTTTATAGATATTTTGATCTAATTTTATGAGCAGGATTTTGTTTTTAACTGTTCCTTTTCTTCATGACAATTGGGCCCATTTTACTACTTCAATGTAGGGATTAAGTGACGATGGTTTGAGTGGAAATCAGTTGTATTCAACCTGTGCCAGACTCTCGGCTTTTTTACCCATTTGGGCTGGTGTTTGCCTTATAATTTGAACCCTTGTGTAAAGCTGCACATTTAGCTCCCTGTGGCTCATGAAAACTATAGGTGGTGAGCTTCTTTGCAAGTTAATCATTGAAGGATAATCATCCCAAGTCAAATTTCTTCAATAATTTAACAGATAAGCATTAAAGATAAGATATAGAATTATGTTTTCAACTTTCATAGAATTGTACAGTACAGAAGGGGATCATTCAGCCCATCCTTCCTGTGCTGGTTCTTTATATTTTATAGTTACACAGGACGATTTGAATGTCAAACAGCAGATGCTTCATGAGATAGACAGAGCTAAGTGATCCCACAACATACAGACATACGAAATAGGAACAGGAGTAGATCATTCGGCCCCTCAAGCATGCTCTGCCATTCAATAAGATCATTGCTGATCTGTTTGTGTTTCGAGTTCTACATTCCCATCTACCCCCGATAAGTTTGAATCCCTTGCCTAAGAATCTATCTACCTCTGCATCAAAAATATTCAGTGACCCTGCTTCCATTGCCTTCTGAGGCAGGGAGTTCCAAAGTCGCACAAGCCTCTGAGAGGGAAAATTTCTCCTCATCTCTGTCCTATAAGGGTGACCTCTAATTCTAAAACAGTGCCCCCTAGTTCTGGACTCACCCAAAAGAGAAAATATTCTTTCCACTTCCACTTTGTCAAGACCTATCAGGATCTTATTTACTATAATCAAGTCACCCCTCACTGTTCTGAACTCCAGTAGAAACCAGCCCAGTCTGTCCAACCTTTCCTCATAAGACAACCTGCTCATTCCAGGTATCAATCTAGTCAACCTCCTCTGAAACACTTCCAACATGTTTACACTGTTCCTTAAATAAGGAGACCAAAACTGCACACAGTATTCAAAATGCAGTCTCACCAGTGCCCTGTATAATTGAAGCATAACTTCCTTACTTTTATGTTCAATTCCTCTCCTAATAAAGGATAGCATTCTATTAGCCTTCTAGATTACATATTGGACCTGCATACTAACTTTTTGTGACTCATGCACGAGAACATCTAAATCCCTCTGCACCTGGGAATTCTGCAGTCGTTCTCCATTCAAGTAATACTCTGCTTTTTTTTTGTACAACCTATGGATCAGATCAAAACTGTCCTTCCACATCCAGTATTGAATGGTGGTGGACAATTAAACAAGTAACTGGAGGAGGAGGATCCACAAATATCCTCATCCTCAATGATGGGGAATCCCAGCACATCAGTGAAAAAAACAAGGCTGAAGCATTTGTAACTATCTTCAGCCAGAAGTACGAAATGGATGATACACCTCAGCCTCCTTATGAGGTCCCCAGCATTCGAGAACTAGGAGCAGGAGTAGACCATACGGCCTGTCAAGCCTACTCTATCCTTCAGTACAATGACAGCTGATCTTGTGCTTCAACTCCATTTTTCCGCCAGCTCCTCATATTCCTTAATTACCTGAAACATCTGAGCTGTCAATCTTCAGCCAATTTGATTCGATCACATGGTATCAAAAAGCAGCTGGAGGGCCTGGATACTGCAAAGGCTATGGGCCCTGACAACATCCCGGCAATAGTACTGCAGATGTGTCCCAGAACAAGCCGTGCACTGAGCCAAGCTGTTCCAGTACAGCTACAACACTGGCATCTAACGAGCAATGTAGAAGATTGGTATGCCCTGTCCACATAAAGCAGGACAAATACAATTCGGCCAATTACTGCCCCTTCACTCTCCTCTCAATCATAAGCAAAGTGATGTGAGGTGTCAACAACAGTGCTATTAAATGGCACTTACCCAGCAATAACCTGCTCACTGATGCTCAGTTTGGATTCCATCAGGGCCACTCAGCTCCTGACCTCATTACAGCCTTGGTCCAAACATAGACAAAAGAGCTGAGCTCGAGAGGAGGCAAAAGTGACTGCCCTTGACATGAAGGCAGCATTTGACCATGTGTAGCTTCAAATTGAAATCAATGGGAATCAGAGAAAAAAATCACCACTGTTGGAGTCAAACCTAGCACAAAGGAAGATGGTTGTGGTTATTGGAGGCCAATCATCTCAGTCCTAGGACATTGCTTTGGGATAGTGTTCTAGACCAACCATCTTCAGCTGCTTCATTAATAACCTTCCCTCTGTCATAAGGTTAGAAGTGGGGATGTTCGCTGCTGATTGCATAATGTTCAGCACCATTTACAACTCCTCAGATACTGAAGCAGTCCATGTTCGAATGCAGCAAGACCTGGACAATATCCAGGCTTGGCTGACAAGTGGCAAGTAACATTCATGCCACACAAGTGCCAGGCAATGACCATCTCCAATAAGCGAGAATCTAACCATTGCCCCTTGACAATCAATGGCATTACTACTATCAACATCCTAGGGAGTTATCATTGACCAGAAACTGAATTGGACCAGCCATATAAATACTGTAGCTGCAAGAGGAGGTCAGAGGCTGGGCATTCTGAGGCAAGTACCTCGCTTCCTAACTCCCCAAAGCCTGTTCACCATCTACAAGGCGGAAGTCAGGAGTGTGATGGAATAGTCTCCACTTGCCCGGATGAGTAACACTCAAAGAGCTTGGGACCATCCAGGACAAAGCATCCACCACCTTAAACATTCAATCCCTCCGCCACTGGTGCTCAGTGGCAGCACTGTGTACAAGATGTATTGGAGCAACTGAGCAAGGTTCCTTCGACAGCACCTTCCAAACCTGCGACCTCTATCACATTGCAAGGCAAGGGCAGTGAATGCATGGAAATACTATCACCTCCAAGTTCCCCCCAAAACTGTACACCACCTTGATTTGGAATTATATCGCTGTACCTTCACTGCCATGGGATCAAAATCCTGAAACTCCCTTCCCAGCAGTACTGTGGATGTACCTGCACCAGATGGACTGCAGCAGTTCAAAGCAGCGGCTCACCATCACTTCTCAAGGGCAATTCAGGATAGGTAACAAACGCTGGTTTTGCCAGTGATGCCATATTCCTTGAAAGAAGGGAAGAAAAATGCTTCTTTCGGAGTCAGCACCTTGAAATAAAGGATACTATGCAAGGAGCCTTAGAATGGAAGTTCCTTCTCACATTCCTCTAAATTTTGAAATGAAAGTTTGGCATCAACAAAAGGCTCCAAAACAAGAAGACTTCCCAAGGTTAAGAATGGGACATCAGTAGTGACCTGCCTAAGGCTGCTCCTGTGCTCCTTTTTACAGCATGCCTTACAGTAGACCTAGGAGAGCAGCAGTGTTCACTCGCATCCTCTATTGAAAACACATGCTGATTGGTGCAGAAGAGGTGATGAAAAACTAACTCATTAAAGGCAAAAAAGAAGGATTTTTTTCCCCCAGCAAAACAGTTTATTTCAGGATGATCACTGTGGCACGTCTTGGTCAGCGCATGCTGGCATTCTCCATATATTGGGCTCCAGTGGAGTGAAATGCCGGGTTAAGGCAAAGCACTGAGAGGATACACTTCAACCAGTTTCACACTCATTTTACAAGTAGTCTCAAGATCAAGCCATCAGAGATCTCAGAGTGGGTTGACTCCTCAACTTCCCTGACTCTCTTGTGGAGACTTCAAGTGAAGAGGCAGAAATAAAATCAATTAAAGAAAATGGATGGGGAGAAAAAGAATTCACCGCCACAGTTAAAAGACAGATTTCTTAATGTAGAGTGAAAAATGACCTTGAAACAATTTGCATTTAAGTTGAGTAGTGTGTAGCATAGAAAATATAAAAAGCACAAAGCAAAATGTTCCTGGTAGACACCTCCTTGAAAAAATTCTGGTTATGGTTGCAATGATAGGAGTGATAGCTCCTTTTCCTATTTATGAATTTGTGAAACACAGTGTATGATGGCAGGCTATCAGTAAATGACTACAAGGAGGAATCACAAGACAACATCGAGCTGGGTTACCTCCAAAAGAATACTGTGCATTTTTAGACAAAGAATCAAATAACAAGGCAAACAGCAACCACATTGGTAAGAAGGCTTGAAAGGCAACTGCATCCTAGTGCTCATCACTTAATCCCTGCATTAAAAAATATACAATTGGGGCCAATGTCAGTAAGAAATATAACAGTAAACACAAAATCCTGCTCAAAAAATAAGATTAAATAAAAAAATATGTGTACTTGCACATAACAAAGACATATGAATGCCAGAAACACATGGGGAAGAGATCCAGTTCACTGAAAATCTAAGCTTATCTCATATGCTCTGAAAGGAAATTCTAATAATAACAACAATTTGCATTTATTTAACACCTTTAACACAGAGAAATTTTCCGTGGTTTTACACAGCGATACAATCAGACAGAAATGGACTTAAAGCCATCAAGAAGATATGTGGAGAGGTGGCCTAAAGGTTGGTCAAAGAGATGTATTTTAAAGAATGTCCTAAAGAAGAGGGTAGTGAAGGGGCAGAGGATTTTAGGGAGGCATAGCAGAGTGTGGGGTCTTGACAACTGAAGTTTCAACTGTCAGTGGTGGCACCAGAACGAGGGGTAGGAGATTGACAAAAGAGCAGCTGAGAGATCAGGGCAAGTTATAGATCTGGAAGAAGTAACAAGAGATACAAATGGATGAAGTCATGAGAAGAAGAATTTAACTTTGAGGCATTTAAGGACAGAGCCAATGTTAGTCAACAAGGAAACCAGTGATGGGCGAGCAGGATTTTGAAGGGGAAAGGATATGGGCAAAGTTTGAGATGAACTAGTTTATGGAGATAAAAGCAAAATACTGTGGATGCTGGAAATCTGAAATAAAAACAGAAAATGTTGGAAAAACTCAGCAGGTCTGACAGCATCTGTGGAGAGAGAAACAGAGTTAACGTTTTCTGAAGAAGAGTCATATGGAGTTGAAACGTTAACTCTGTTTCTCGCTCCACAGATGCTGCCAGACCTGCTGAGTTTTTCCAGCATTTTCTGTTTTTATTATTGAAGTTTGTGGAGGATGGGCTATATGAGGCTGACCTGGAGAGCATTAGCATCACCAAGTCTGGAGATGACAAAGCCATGGATGATGGATTTGCAGCAGATAGATTGAGACAGGGACAGAGATGCAAAATTTTGCACATGTGGAATTGGCAGTCTTTATTTTGAAGCCTATGGGATTGAAAGCTCATCTTGGGTTGTGTAGGAGGTTGAGATTGTAAACAACGTGATTCACTTTTGAATGCGATGGAATCAAAGGCAAAGCTCTGGAGTTTGTGGTCAGGCTAAAAATTACACTTCAGATTTCCCTGTATTTAATTAGAGGAAATTGTGGTTCATCTAATCATGGATATTGGAGCAGCAGTCTGACAACCTGGAAGCACTGGAAGGGTCAAGTGAGCTGCTGGAGAGGTAGATCTTGATGTTGTCAGTATATGCCTAGAAGCTGATGAAGAAGAGGCAGCCAAGGATAGGTCAATAGATCACTTCCTGGATTATGGTATGGCTGATCTCTCTGGAACCTTTGACACAGATGATCACACAATCCTCCTCCATCACCTGTTCAATTCAGTGGGATTGTCCTTGTTTGGTTCCACACTCACCCGTGCGATCAAAGACGGAGCATCTCCATCAATGGCTTGTCTGATTTCTCGATCAAAGAACTAAGGCGGGGTGAATAGTCTTACTTTATAATAGTTTATTCACAGGATGCAGTATTTCAGATGCCTCCTAACCACCCTGATCCCCAGGGTTCCAGCTGATTATCTTTATATGTGCTCTCAATCAAAAGTTAATCAAACAATAGCCTTCACCAGTGTATGAACTAACAATTAACAAAGAAGACTATTCATCCCACCTTAGTTCATCAATTGAGAAAGACCCTACAGAGAAGCCACTGCTGAAGACACTCTGGCTTTGATCCCATGGATAAGAGTGGAACCAAACAAGGACAATCCCACTGAATTGAACAACGAAAGACAGGTGATGGAGGAGGATTGTGTGATAATCTGTGTCAAATGGGGAGGCAATGGCGTAGTGGTATTGTCGCTGGAGTAGTAATCCAGAGACACAGGGTATTGCTCTGTGGACCGGGGTTCAAATCCTGCCATGGAAAATGGTGGAATTTGAATTCAATGAAATATCTGGAATTAAAAGTCTAATGATGACCATGGAACCATTGCCAATTGGTCCACTAATGCCCTTTAGGGAAGGAAATTTGTTGTCCTTACCTGTCTACACGTGACTCCTGACCTACAGCAATATGGTTGACTCTGAAATGGTCCTGCAAGCCACTCAGTTGTAACAAACCACTCCAAAGACACAAAAAAGGAATGAAACCGGACAGACCACCCGGCATTGACCGAGGCACCGGAAATGACAATGGCAGTCTCAGCCCTATCAACCCTGCCAAGTCTTCCTTACTAATATCTGGGGACTAGTGGCAAAATTGGGAGAGATGTCTCACAGACTAGTCAAGCAACAGCCTGACATAGTCATCCTCACGGAATCATATCTTACAGATAATGTCCCAGATACCACCATCACCATCCCTGGTTATGTCCTGTCCCACAGGCCCAGCAGAGGTGGTTGAACAGTCGTATACAGTTGGGAGGGAGTTGCCCTGGGAGTCCTCAAAATCACCTTTGGACCCCATGAAATCTCATGGCATCTCGTCAAACATAGGCAAGGAAACCTCCTGCTGATTACCACGTACCGCCCTCCCTCAGCTGATAACTCAGTGCTCCTCCATGTTGAACATCACTTGAGGAAGCACTGAGGGTGGCAAGGGTGCAGAATGTACTCTGGGTGGGGGGGACTTTCAATGTCCATCACCAAGAGCGGCTCGGTAGCATCACTCCTGACCAAGCTGGCCGAGTCCTAAAGGACAATAGCTGCTAGGCTGGGTCTGTGGCAGGTGCTGAGGGAACCAATAAGAGGGAAACACATACTTGACCTCATCCTGACAAACCTACCTGCTGCCGTGATTTTGGAGATGAAGTCCCGCCTTCGCATTGAGGATACCCTCCATCATGTTGTATGACACTACCACCATGCTAAATGTGATAGATTTCGAACAGATCTAGCAACTCAAGATTGGGCATCCATGAGGCGCTGTGGGCCATCAGCAACAGCAGAATTGTACTCAAACACAATCTGTAACCTCATGGCTTGGCATATTCTCCACTCTACCATTACCATCAAGCCAGGGAATCAACCCTGGTTCAATGAAGAGTGCAGGAGGGCATGCCAGGAGCAGCACCAGGCATACCTAAAAATGTGATGTCAACCTGGTGAAGTTATAACACAGCCCTACTTGTGTGCCAAACAGCAAAAGCAGCAAGTGATAGCTAGGGCTAAGCGATCGCACAACCAACGGATCAGATCTAAACTCTGCAGTCCTGCCACACCCAGACATAAATGGCGGTGGACAATTAAACACCTCATTGGGGTAGGAGGCTCCACAAATATCTCCACCCTCAATGATGGAGGAGCCCAGCACATCAGTGCAAAAGATAAGGCTGAAGCATTTGCTCCAATCTTCAGCCAGAAGTGCCGAGTGGATGATCCATCTTGGCCTCCTCCGGAGGTCCCCAGCATCACAGATGCCAGTCTTCAGCCAATTCGATTCACTCCATTTGATATCAAGAAATGGCTGAAGGCATTGCATACTGCAAAGGCTATGGGCCCTGACAATATTCCTGCAATATACTGAAGACTTGTGCTCCAGAACTTGCTGCGCATCTAGCCAAACTGTTCCAGTACAGCTACAACACTGGCATCTACTTGGATACGTGGAAAATTGCCCAGATATGTCCTGTACATAAAAAGCAGGACAATTCCAACCCAGCCAATTACCGCTCCATCGACAGTGCTATCAAGCGGCACTTGCTTAGCAATAACCTGCTCGCTGACGCCCAGTTTGGGTTCCGCAAGGGCCACTCAGCTCCTGACCTCATTACAGCCTTGGTTCAAACATGGACAAAAGAGCTGAACTCCCGAGGTGAGGTGAGAGTGACTGCCCTTGACATCAAGGCAGCATTTGACAGAGTGTGGCATCAAAACTAGCAAAACTAGAGTCAATGGCAATCAGGGGGACAACTCTCCACTGGTTGGAGTCATACCTAGTACAAAGGAAGATAGTTGTAGTTGTTGGAGGTCAGTTATCTCAGTTTCAGGACATCACTACAGGAGTTCCTCAGGTAGTGTTCCCAACCATCTTCAGTTGCTTCATCAGTGACCTTCCTTCCATCATAAGGTCAGGAGTGGGGATGTTCGCTGATGATCAGCACCATTCGCGACTCCTCAGGTACTGAAGCAGTTCATGTCCAAATGCAGAAAGACCTGGACAATATCCAGTCTTTGGCTGACAAGTGGCAAGTAACAATTTCCTGGATTAGTGCAGCTCCCACAACACTCAAGAAGCTCAACACCATCCAGGACGAAGCAGCCTGCTTGATTGGCGTCACCACCGACGCACAGTAGCAACAGTGTGTACCATCTACAAGATGCACTGCAGGAATTCACCAAGGTTTCTTTGCAACTTCCAAGGCAGCAACTTCCAAACCCATGACCACTACCATCTAGAAGGACAAGGGCAGCAGATAGATGGGAACACCACCACCTAGAAATTCCCCTCCAAGTCGCTCACCATCCTGACTTGGAAATATATCATCATTCCTTCACTATCGCTGGGTCAAAATCCTGAAACTCCCTTCTTAACAGCACTGTGGGTGTACATACACGACATGGATTGCAGCGGTTCAAGAAGGCAACTCACCAGCACCTTCTCGAGGGCAACGAGGGATGGACAATAAATGCTGGCCCAGCCTACGAAGCCCACATCCTGTGAATGAATTTAAAAAAAGTTCCAGAGAGATTGAAAAGGAATAACGCAGTACTTAGCACAAGCTAATCCCAACCAGAGCAGAAGTATTTTGCCACAGTTAACTTCAGCGTCTTGAACCTATGTAAGATTTCTGCTTGCTTTCCATTTTCCCTGCCTGGAAAGAATGAGGGTGATATTGGACTTGGTTGACTCCATTTTGCTTGTGATAAATGGGTACAAGAGGTCCAATTTAGAGAGCCAAACTTCTTGCCTGAGGACTGTCAGAACCATGTATAACAGCTCTGAAGAAGAGTCATAAAGACTCAAAATGTGAACTATGTTTCTCTCTCCACAGATGCTGCCAGACCTGCTGAGTTTTTCCAGCATTTTTTGTTTTTATTTCAGGTTTCCAGCATCCGCAGCATTTTGCCTTCATCATGTATACCAGCATATTGGTTAAGTGCAGTCGAGATATCCTATTGCCTAAAACAACTGTTAGGTCCTTGAATATGCTAGTAAAAGAACAAGTATTGTTTTAGGGCCCAAATTAGAAAGACGTTTGTCCTGAACATAGCAGGCGTTGGACCAGGATTACCTGATGTGGACGTGATAGAACCAGCGGTACTTAAAAGGACTACTGGAGGCAGTGTTCATTATAAAACTTTGCTGTGCGTGGCGAGTATTTTGTAATGCACAGTATTTAACACTCAACAAGGCCTGTACAATACCTTCCAGGCTGTTAAATAGTTGCACACACACATAGCTTAGTGTGAGCTTTGACTGACGCTGCCAGAAAAAAGCATGGGCAGAATTTTTCACTCGGTGGGCGAGCGCGTGCCCCACTCACTCGTGTGTGAAATGACGCACGTTGACGTCAGCCAAATGTGCCACTGTCAATGCGCAGTCGTGCAATAGTTTGGTCGGCAGGCGCACACTGGAGTTGGCAGAGCGACCGCCGACAATTATAAGGCCTGTTAAAGCCATTAAATAACCAATCAACTTAAATTTTTTGCTGCCCATCCAACCTAATGGTTAGCGGGCAGGCGAAAAGGCCATGCGGCCTTTGCATTTTTTTTGGAAACCTCATCCATGGGCAGAATGAGGTTTCCAAAAGCAAATAAAAATAAAATTAAAGTTTTACAATTGTAATAAAACATGTGCCCTCATGTGGCTCTGTCACATGAGCAGGGACACGTTATTAATTAATTTTTATTTTATTTATTTTATTTTTTTAATAACGCTTCATCTCCCTGAGACAGCTCTGTGCCTCAGGGAAATTTTCAAGCGCTCACTCGCGCGCATGCGCGTTCACGCTCGGCCTGCTTGCCCTTCACCCCCGCACAGGCTGTGCTGAGCGCTGCCACTCACGTCTCACGCTGGGTACCTTAATTGGCCTGCCAACATGAAATCGCGGTCCGGTCCTGATCACAGGCTGTGGTCGGCTTCCTGACCGCCCCCGCCGAGCCTGTCCACCAAGGGCAAAATTCTGCCCTATGTTTTTAAAAATACCCCTTTATGTGGAACCAGGAGGTGCAAGGGTGCTCTTTCGACTCTATGACAAACCTCTGGGCTGCTGCTGGCCACTGCTCAGCCCCCTCTGATTGCCTCTCTATCATCCACCTTCCCCCACCCAAACCCACCACTCCCTCGCCATCCCCCCAACTCATCTTAGGCCATCAGCTCGAACTACAATATTGGGGTAGGTTCCAGATCTGTCATTATGTTTGCAAGCAATACGAGGGTAGAAACGGATAAGAACTAACCATTTTAACAGAGTCGATTGCCTTGTTCACTACTTATAGCAAGATTGTATTGCAATTTTACAAACAGTGATTGTAAGAAACCTCCCCCCTCATTAACATAAACGGATATGTATGTGTAACATATATTGTAACAAACACAAGATAATGGTAAGAATTACAAGGTGGAAATCATCATGCAGTTACACATGTCATAAACATTGCTTTGAAATGTTTTCTGAAATCCAAAAGTACATTAATCCCTGCAATCATTCACTGCTATATGGAAATTCTTATATACTCACAGCTTATGCACCTTCCAAGTCTACATACACAAACCTAATACAAGCAAATATTTACAAATCCCTTAGTCTGCTAGTTCTGATATAACCTTTCCTACGTACACAGGCAAGTTGGACTTTAAACATCTTTTGCATGCCTGAACAGATTACAGGTAACAGGATTCCATTGTAGCGTGTTAACATGAGCTTTTCAACTCAGCGGTTGATTTACACTAACGCTGCTTTATTTCTTGGCTTAGGTTCTTGGGACTTGGATTCATTTGTGTCCAGGTTCAACCTGGGAAACCCAGTGGCGTCAACCCAACTGATAACCGAGAACTTTGAAGACTGAAAGGAAGAAAGGCTCGGCTTTGAAAGCTTTCAAAGAGGAACTTCAGCTTAGCATTTCACCCACTACTAGAAAAAATCGCTTCACCGCTTTTACTTGACTGATACCAAGACATGATAAGATAGTTCTTTTTTTGTTTGGCTACACAGGTTTTACAAAAACAAGTATAACAAGGGATAACCCCTGTCAGTATCATGATTGCAATTGAAACCTTGAAAATTAAAAATATTCCATCAGCAGTAACGGGAACAGCTCAGCCTAAATAATAAATGGGAGAGGAAAGATCTATGATATCGAGATAGCTTTATTTCATCTCTTTTTATCAGCACTGAGAAAAGAAAATAGATTGCTGTCTCTTTCAGGGATTTTTGAATCAAACAGGTCTCCTATGGTTGAGAAGATCTCTCAAAACATTACTACTACTTACTAAGAATCCCAAGTGAAATGAGTTTGGGTGTCATGGTGCACTTCTCAGTTGATTTAGGTCAAGGCTCAGTTCTGAGCATTTAATTCTGCTCTAATCGGTGTGCGTTGGGAAATATTACTTGCCCAACATAATACAATATATTGTTAGATTAGAAAGAAATCGACATGTCATGCGGGTGTTTCGAGGAAAGGGGTTAGGGTGAGACACGTAACAAAACCTGATTCACTCAAAATTACAGCTTGAGGTGTGGCAAGCAGATTCTTGGTTTTACTGTTTTGGGTTTGATTGTGCAATGAATTTACTCTTTACACCGAGCAATGTGGACTTCTTATTTCACTTGTGTTTTGTCATGAATCCTGAGAAGTATTTGTGGTGACATAATCGCATAAAGACAAATGGCTATCACACAGAATTGCAGAATTGTTGCACAGCAATGCTCTTTTTATCCATCTGTGAACCAAGGTGCTTGGTTCTCTTTAACTGTGCGCAGTATTCCGTTCATACATTTTTGAAGAAAACTTCTCTGCACGAGATAATTAGGATGTGGAATGTTGGATTCAAGCCAGATGATAAAGTCCAAAAAAGGATCTTTTCTTTGATAGTAGGTTTATTCAGAGGATGCAGCATTGCAGATCTGTCCCCTAATTATCCTGATCCCCCTGTGTCCCAGCTGATTCTCCTTATATGTGCTCTCAGCCCTTAATCAAACAATGCCCTTAACCAGTGTGTGAACATTAACAAGACCTTAGTTCATCGATTGAGATAGACCCTACAGTTCTCCCATTGTAACATCTAATTGTATCTTAAAGCACCACCTCTAACCTATCTGGAGTTGGATTCCATTTGCTGATCACCCTTTGTGTGAAGGAAGTCCTGATATCAATTCTTGCACAACTACTCCCACAATTTAAAGTAATAGCCTAGATTTATCTCTTTCATTCCCTTGGCTGTGCTGTAAACCTTCATAAGATAACCTCCAAGATGCCTCCATTCCCGGATGAAAAGTTGACATTTCTCCATTCTTGAGCAAGATTTGCACCTTTCAGTTCTTTTTTCCAGCTAAAAAATTTGCTTCCACATGACTCCAGTCACATGAGTAAACCGGGATGCTTGAGCCTCAGTGGTGGGTTATCTCCAGACTCAATCACATAATGGGGGTTTAAACTGTGATTGCCAGACTTCCTCTTGTTTCTTCTGCCTGTTCAATAATTAGAATTTGAAAGTTCTTTTTTTGAACAAAGATGGATTTGAGGCTGTGAAAGAAGTTAGTTCTTTGTTTCACAAATCATAATTGGTTCATGCGAAGATTGCTAACTATTTTGAATATTGAGTAACAATTGAGTGTAATTTATTTTCTAAGTTTCAAGATTTGGGTGCTAAATTAAGACTGATGAGTTTTGAATTGTCCATTGGCTTGAATTGATTTTTAATAAAGCAACTGATGTTGACAGAGGAAAAGCTAGGCCGTCAATGACTTAACTGGTGTATCAAATACTGAGCTGTTGTTAGCTTTATGCTCATGGTGGAATTTCATTTTTACTCATCTTTTTCTTTCTGTGTCTCTTCCTGCAGTTCAGAATCACAACAAAAATAAAGCTGCTTGAAAAAGTGAAAAATGCATCAAACTCGTTCATCATAAAGACTTAACTAAATCAGATGAAATATATTTCTGCTTTTGCCAATGCATGACCTAGTTATTTACTTCTGAATTAGCTTGGTTTATTAGTGGGACTTGAACATTGCATGAGATGTAACTTGTATTTGATCTTTCATCACATTAGAAAGTGCATCAAAGACAGAGTACTCTTTCATCTCTCTCTGCTAAATTTATATTTAACATTTGTATCCCCATAGACACCACCATTTGAAATCTCTGCTTCTGGGTTTTCAAAATGATAGCTGATAAGGCCAATCTTATAGCATGTAGAGCCATAGGGATCCCACTGTGTATATTGACCATTGAAGGTAAGCTTCTGGTAGACAGTAATGGAGAACCCATGAGTGGATTGGGGAGACTATAGTTCCTCTAACTTTCCCTATTGTAATGCCTTAGCCAATCAGAATTGACCTGCCAACCAATCAGCACTATCTCCTCCCATTGTATAAATTGTTGTGATAATTTGAAATTTGTCATTTTTGCCTTTGTCCTGAAGAGTGCAAGATGAAAAGCTTCTGCAACATGTCTCTCTTCTCAGCAATGTTCAAGATTAGTAATCACTGATTCCCATCAAAGTGTGATCTAATAATGCTTTTAAGAAAACAGATATTGACTTATAGATATCAGTGAGGTGGGTGTGCATGCATGCTTCTCACTGCAGTCTGAATCAACTTTTTTTATTCATTCACGGGATGTGGGCTTCGCTGGCTGGGCCAGTATTTATTGTCCATCCCTAATTGCCCTTGAGAAGGTGGTGGTGAGCTGCCTTCTTGAACCGCTGCAGTCCATGTAGTGTAGGTATACCCACAGTGCTGTTAGGGAGGGAGTTCCAGGATTTTGACCCAGCAACAGTGAAGGAACGGCGATATATTTCCAAGTCAGGATGGTGAGTGATTTGGAGGGGAACTTCCAGGTGGCGGTGTTCCCATCTATCTGCTGCCCTTGACCTTCTAGATGGTATTGGTCGGGGTTTTAAAAGGTGCTGTCGAAAGAGCCTTCGTGAATTCCTGCAGTGCATCTTGTAGATTGTGCACACTGCTGCTACTGAGCGTCAATGATGGAGGGAGTGACTGTTTGTGGATGTGGTGCCAATCAAGCAGGCTGCTTTGTTCTGGATGGTGTCGAGCTTTTTGAATGTTGTGGGAGCTGCACTCATCCGGGCAAGAGGGGAGTATTCCATCACACTCCTGATTTGTGCCTTGTAGATGGTGAACAGGCTTTGGGGAGTTAGGAGGTGGGTTACTTGTCACATGATTCCTAGCCTCTGACCTGCTTTTCTAGCCACAGTGTTTATATGGCTACTCAATTTCAGTTTCTGGTAAATGGTAAGCCCCCAGGATGTTGATAATGGGAGATTCAGTGATGGTAATGGCATAGAACATCAAGGGGCAGCGGTTGGATTCACTCTTGCTGGAGATGGTCATTGCGTGACACTTGTGTGGTGCAAATGTTACTTACCACTTGTCAGCCCAAGCCTGGATATTGTCTAGGTCTTGCTGCATTTGGACATGGACTGCTTCAGTATCTGAGGAGTCGTGAATGGTGCTGAACAGTGTGCAATCATCTACGAATATCCCCACTTCTGACCTTATGATGGAAGTAAGGTCGTTGATGAAGCAGCTGAAGATGGTTAGGCCAAGGACACCAAAATGCATAGAGGCAGGAAAGAAAGCTCTGAAGAAGGGTCATACGGACTCAAAACATTAACTCTGTTTCTCTCTCCACAGATGCTGCCAGATCTGCTGAGTTTTTTCAGCTTTTTCTGTTTTTGTTTTAGTTTTCCAGCATCCGCAGTATTTTGCTTTCATCTTAAGAAAGCTTTCCTTGTGCATTAAGTTCAGATCCGTGCACTTTAGGAGCAGAGTTTGTGTTCATTCAAATCAACTTGGAAAGGAAGAAGATGGAGCAGGGGCAAAAGGTTAGAGTAGACAGCTCCTGCCGAGGACCGAGTGCTAGCAACAAGCACAGTTAGAGAAGTTTTATCCTAACCTGCCCAGCAGGGAGCTGATGAGATTGAATCAATTACCTGTTTGAATCTTTGGTCCTACAACACAAACAAACTACAATCACCAAAGAAATGGGAGTAGGGAAAATTTCACAAAGTAGCAGATGTGAAATTTCTGGCAATGGCACTTTCCTAACCCAAGTACTTTGTACTCCCAGATAATTATGATATTCCCCGGATAACTGGAATTCATAGACTGCAAAGGGTAACCATTGAGGAGCTCCCAGTAGAAGGCAATGGTACCAGGCTTCCCACCCAGGGGCCACCATGGGACATATATCGACCATTGGTTTATTGTCACTAGGTCAAAATCCTGGAACCCTGTCCCAACAGCATTGTGGGAGCACACAGACCTCAGCGGTTCAAGAAGGCAGCTCACCACCACCTGCTCAAGGGCAAAGAGAGATAGGTAATAAGTGTTGACCTTCCCACATCTCATGGATGAATAAATGAAAAGATTTTAAAACCCCTGCCTGATTATTTTTGCCATTGACTTCATTGGAAAGTAAAATTGGACAGGGTGTAAAAAAAAAACGGTGACTATTCTAATCCCAAGGGCAGGATTTTTGAGGTTGTTGGGTGGAGGCGGTGGGTGGGCCCGGGAGCAGACGGAAAACGATCCACCACCCGCGATCCAGCTCCCGACCCCAATTTCATGCTGGGGGCCCAGTTAAGGTCTGTCCAGAGTGAAACGCGCCCCGCACTTGACGGGAAGGGCCGAGCAGGGGCAGGGGCCTGTCGGCTGCCAGGTCCAATGACGACCCAGCAGCTAGTTTTAAAATGGCCTAGGCAGCCCCTGAAAGGCTACCATGGATAGGTGTGTGTTCAGCGTTCCCAATGGAGTTGAGTATGGCTGGACACGGCAGGCGGGAGGGCAGGTTGGGTGGGCACTTAGCCCCCCGCTTTTCCGACGAGTGCCAAGATGGACAGCCTTGTCCTCAAGGATGGGAGGAGGAGGCCACCAAGAGGGCATGGGAAGAGGGGGCAGCACTGGTGAGCAGCCATGACGTGGTGCGACGCACCTGGGAGTGTCTTGAGGATGTAAGCTTCATGGAAACTGCCAGGGTACTTTGTACAGATTTGCAGAATCACCGTCCTGTGTTCACATACTATCTGCACGTTCATGGAGTGGAATCCCTTCCTGTTGACAAAGACACCCGGCTGATCAGCTGGCGCCTTGATGGCCACGTGTGCAGTCAATGGCACCCTGGACACGGGGGAACCCAGCAATCGCTGCAAACCCTCTGGCTCGCTCAACCTGGTTGGTCTCATCCATACGTTAAAGAATAAAGGTCAGTACCTGCCTGAACAGAGCTTCTGTCACCAGCTTGATGCAAATGTGGACAGATGATTGGGACACTCCACACAGATCCCCCACTGATCCCTGGAAAGAGCCGGAGGCATAGAAGTTGAGGGCTGCTGTGACCTTCAGAGCCACTCTGAAGGTCCACTCACACAGTTGGAGTTGATCTCAAGCCCAATCACTTGGCAAATGGAGGTCATGCTCTCCCTTGAGAGGCGGAGCCTCCTTCAGCATTGCACCTCGACATATTGAGGTAGCTGCAATGCTGCCTGTAAACCCTGGCAACCGGATAGTGGCATCTTCTGTGGCCCCTTCTGCCATGGACTACCTCCTGGCCCTGTGCCCCTTGTGCCTGAGCCTCTCCTCCCACAGGTCCATCCCCTGGAAGCTCCACAGGGACATGTGGCCTCCTCTCCCCTCTGCCCCTCTCTTCCTTCTCAGAGGAGGTGCCTCCAGCGGGGACCACAATCCCCATTATCAGGGTAAGGATGGCTGTCTGATACCTGGAAGGGTCCACACAGTCTGAACCCTCTGAGAGCCTTGCAGACACCAATGAGTCCTGAAATGAAGCCTGGAAATGCTAAGAATGAAGCCCCGAACAGGAATGAGGCTGCCAAGTACCAATAAGTAACAAGCAGCAAACTACCTCCAAAACTCCTCCCTACTCACATTGGCAATGCTGCCGACCCTTTTTATCCCGCCCTAGATCAGTACATTTTCATATCCACTGAAGTATAAGGGAACAATCGAGTAAGTGCTTGCAAATCAAGTTTCAAATGTAGATTTCACTACTTTTAAACACTGGAGTTTAATCCAAGAGATATTTCCTGTCAGCTTCTGAAGAATGCCACTTGCTTGGGGATTTCCTTTTGTCACAGTCTTGTGCATTGGAATTAAGTAGGTTTGGGGTATCAGATGAAAGTACATGTCGCCTAGATTTAGGAACCTCCTTACTCTCGCTGTAAAGATAGTTTCATGAAGCCGTCAGAGCATTAGCTAAACAACAGACAAAAGCAACCCTGAGACAGAGCTTCTCTGACTGATGCTGTGCCAAAGAGCTGGTCAGTCATTATGAGGCTGCTGCTGGTGTCGACAGGTCTGTATTACTTACATTTACAGCAATTGGAGGCTATCGTTCTTATGATATATTTTCTCATTGCCTTTCCATTTGGTACAAACACAATGTGGCCTGGGGAAACACCGAACCCGTATTAAAATAGCCTACATAGGGAAAATCCCTAATACAGTTGGGGTGCATCCTCGCTATTACAGTTAACCAGAACCACAGAGCACTGTAACAGTGCTCAATGAGAGAAATTATAATTTCTCAGAAGTAAACAAATGTGACCAATTGCTTCAAAAATAGACTGTGACCTTTCAGTTATTAGTAATGTGGGAATTTTCAGGGTTCACAGTATTTGAGGTTGTGTTTGCAACATGATGTTGCAGTGAGTGGCACGGATCTTGTCACATCGTAGGGTTGCAACCTGCCTCGGTACTTGGGAGGTTTCAACAAGGTTCCATTTCCTAAACCAGTTAGGTTGAGGCCACTGGGAAAATTCACCTTAAATTGCACCAACTTGCCCACCCAGCTGTAGCCATTGTCTTCCTGTGGCACAAACATTGGTCGATTAAATTTTAGAATTTAGTGCTAGCTTTAAACACACCTTTTTGTAAAGTCCAATGACCTCCAATGTGTTGCATTAGCAATCTCACCATTTTGTGCCCATCTTGTCTCCAAACACAGATAGCTTGCAAGATAACAAAATGTCATCAGATAACAAGTGATCCTTTTATAAATGTCACCTAGTCAGATTGGATCACATAGTATTGTGGGTGTAACATCAATGAAAAATTTTAAATAGACTAATTTTTAAAAAAGTATGTCTGATTTAAGTACAATAATTTGAACAAAATGATGAACAAGCATTTCACTGCTTAGTTGCTTTCTTAATAAATTTACATATTTGGTTACTTTGGTCCCCCACTGTTGATTCCTCTTCTATGATCTGAGAATGCGTTCAGTTTGCTCTTCACACTCCCTCGCTGTTATTGTGGGGGCTGTCCTGTTTTGCATCAGCATACACATAAAGGGGCGTTTTTAACACTGTCACCCTGGTGAAAACCAAAAGGCCAAGCAGTTAGAATTGACTGGGACATTTGCCAACCAATATCCTACACCAATCCCTCTGTCTTCTGTTTAAACCTGCTGTTTTTATTCTTTCATGGGATTTGGATCTTGTTGGCAAGGCTAGTGTTAGTTGCCCATCCCTAATTACCCTTGAGAAGTTGGTGGTGAGCCGCCTTTTTGAACCACAGTAGTTCATCTGGTGCAGGTGCACTCAAAGTGCTGTTGGAGAGGGAGTTCCAGGATTTTGATCCAGGGAAGTGAAGGAACATTGATATAGATCCAAGTCAGGATAGTGTGTGGCTTGGAGGGGAATGTGCAGATGGTGGTGTTCCCACGTATCTGCTGCCCTTTTCCTTCTTGGTGGTAGAGGTCGCCGGTTTAGAAGGTGATGTTGAAAGAGGCTTGGTGAGTCGCTGAATACATCTTGTAGATGGTACTCACTGCTGCCACTGTGTGTCGGTGATAGAGGGCAAACCGAATGTAGCTGACTAACCGAGTGAAGACTTGGATTTGGTGAGATGGGAGTTGGGAGAAGGAGTTGTTTGTTTCCTCTTTCTATCTTTCTCACCCCATAGAAATTGGTTCTTGCTGTACTACAGGGAAAGGAGCTAGCTGTTTGGTGAGTATCTGCTAAGTGGGTAACTTCTAATCTATCCCTAAGGTTTAAAATAGTACACAATTTGGTGGTAAACTTAATAAAATATATAAGAAAGCAATGTAATAACTGATTAATATAATTAAGTAATTATTTAAAACACATTAAGGATGGCAGGACTGGTGATGTGTTAAGGCTGCAGCAAATGAGATCCTGGATAACTTTGTGATCCAGAGCAAGCACGCCTTCACTAAGTGTTTGTAGTTTGAAGCACTTTGGCTCAGAGTCATTGAGCTGGAGGCTGAGCTGCAGACACTGCGACACATCATGGTGGGGGAAAGTTACCTGGATGCTTTATACCAGGAGGCAGTCACACCGCCTAGGATAGGGTCTTCTGATTTGGTCAGTGGCCAGGGACAGGAGGGTATGACTGCGAGTGAGGCAGGTAAGGAGACCCAGAGGGTAGGAGTGCAGGATTGTAAGCGTCTGCAATTGTCCCAACAGGTTTGAGTTTCTTTCAGCTTGTTTGGATGAGAGTGGGGGCTGCAGGGTGGATGAGCAAACAGACCATGGCACCATGGTACAGGAAACCATTCAAGTGGGGGGAGAAAAAAGGAATGTTGTGGTAGTAGGGGAAATATAGTAAGGGGGATTGACACTGTTCTCTGTAGCAAAGAGCAAGAGTCCAGCAGTTTTGTTGCCTGCCCAGTGCCAGGGTTCGGGACATCTGCTCAAGGCTGGAGAGGAACTTGCAGTGGGAGAGGGAGGACCCAGTGCTCATGGTCCATGTAGGTACCAACGACATAGGCAGGATGAGGAAGGAGGCTCTGCATAGTCAGTATGATGAGCTAGGCACCAAATTAAGAAGTAGAACCGCAAAGGTAATAATTTCTCGATTATTACCTGAGCCGCGTGCAACTTGGCATAGGGCAAATCAGATTAGGGAGGTGAATGTGTGGCTCAAAGACTGGTGTGGGAGAAGTGGGTTCCGGTTTGTGGGGCACTGGCACCAGTACTGGGGAAAGTGGGATCTGTATTGTGCTGGGGCTGGAGTTCTCGCGAGCCACCTAACTAGGGAAATAGAGAGGGTTTTAACACTGAATAGTGGGGGAAAGGGATCACATTTGGGAAGATGTGGTAAATCAAAGAATAGAGACAAGACGAGAGAGACAGGTATTAACGTGGGAAATGACTGTGACAGGAAAGGACAGAGAGTACAATTTTTGTTTTTATTTGTTCAATAGATATGGGCATCGTTGGCTAGGCTAGTATATATTGCCCATCCCTAATTGCCCTTGTTCAGAGGGCATTTTTTTTTAAGAGTCAACCACATTGCTGTGGGTCTGGAGTCACATGTAGGTCAGACCAGGTAAGGATGGCAGATTTATTTCCCTAAAGGACATTAGTGAACCAAATGGGTTTTTACAATAATCGGCAATGGTTTTGTGGTCATCATCAGACTTTTAATTCCAGATTTTTACTGGATTCAGATTTCACCATCTGCTGTTATGGGATTCGAACTGGGGTCTCCAGAGAATTATCCTGGAATACAGGTCCAGTGATAGTACAATTATGCCACCGCCTTATCAGGGGATAAGTCTTGATGCTACAAAAATAATAAAAGGACTAAACTAAAGGCTCTGCATCTAAACGCATGTAGCATTTGAAACAAAACAGATGAACTGAGAGTGCAAATAGAAATAAATAAGTATGATCTGACAGCCATTACAGAGACATGGCTATAGGATGACATAGATTGGGACCTGAACATTGAAGGGTATGTGACATTTAGGAAGGACAGGAAGTTGCCTGTACACATAGGTGTGGCAAGAATTATTCCGCACGGCTCTCCCATTATCCTCTCAGCAGCTCCAGCTTCCTGGACCTTCGCCTCCTCCTCCCCCTCCTCCTCCTCTTCCTCCTCCTCCTCCTCCTCCTCCTCTCCCTTATCCTCAGTCCCTTCCTCTTTCTCTTCCTCCTTGTCCTCGACCTCTTCTTCCTTCTCCTCCATCCACAAAAGTGTAAAAGCGATCACAAGTTTGCCAGAAGACCCTTTGCTTACTCACCATAACACTTTCACAATCCGGTTTCAGGAGCTGACAGTTGCAAAAAGCTCAAAACCAGCATGAGGGGTCGAAATAAACTGGCCACCGATTGAGCTGAGAGCAGGTGATGGTGCCTTTAAATATCGCGGTTAAATGATGGCCATCAGGCAATCCTCACCCATGATTTGTGCGGCCGATATAAAATTGGCAAATGGAATGGCAGAGCTGTTGAAAAGGGCTTTTGGATCTTTCTGCGGCGGACTCTAGTGTTAAAAGGCACCTGTCGATTTCATTCAAGCAGGCTGGTCGACGAAAAGAAGCAGCTCAAAATGGCAACAGGCACACTGTGTACACAAAACAGACATGAATGATCGGCACCTGACTTTCAGTACATGAGCGCTGATGTTTTGGATGTGAAACAAGCGTTCCCAGGCTGACGGTCGTACAGATGGTGCTCAGAAGGTAGAATTCTTTTCTACATGAGCTCCACACAACACCAGTCTCAGAGCTCAGCAGCTGAGTGTTCCCTTGAGCTAGCCTAGCCTTCCTCTCAGCTTGTTGCCGTTCCTCTGCTGCCACCTGGATTTGGCCCTGACTGGTGCTGTTGTGTTTCACTCAGTGCTTCTTCCTGAAAGCCGAAATCGGAATTCCCCAGCGTGGGTATTCCTGTGCTGGCGCTCGTAGCAGGTGCAGGGAGTGTCAGCGTGTTCTGCACCGTCGCTCCTCTGGGCATGCAGCTGTGGGTGGCTCATCAGGGACAAGAATGGAAACACAAGAGGAACATGAATTGCAACAATATCAGTGACACACTAACTTGCAACACATGGGACTCGCCGGTACCTGCCATGCTGAGCTGAGAGGCTGTGCCACACCACAGCTCAGCTTGTTTGCTGGAGGCCAGTTCTCACAGGGCGAATGCCCGTGCCCCTTATGTGGTCAAACGCATATCAATCGAAGGCTCATGACAGAACCAAGTCCCTGCCAGCTATCCCACTCTTTGCATTGTTCCAATACTGGGTGGGGGGGGGGGCGGTCATCTGATGGCAGGAGGGGGGCTTTTAGCCAAATGGCACAATTGAGGCCTGAATCACCATTTTCGGAACCCAGCCGTGTACACGCTCCACCAGGAACATGTAAAGTGTAAAAATAAAATAAATATAACCATTTTCTCCTTGACTTTACTTTCAGAGTGGCGTAACTCTCCAGCAAAGACCAGGGGGCCTGCCTCCCATATGGTGATGACCCTGCAGCCAGATATATGGCCAGGTCAGTTGGTCATCTTGAGAGAGGGTGATCGTGCTGGCTACCTCACTGCTGCAGGCGCAGTGGTTAAATGGAAAGCCTGCATAAAATTTTTGCCCACAGGGGTGACACTGCTCACTGAAGGTAGTTTGTGTAGTCTGACCATGTGCGATGCTTCCCAGGTGTGAGGGAACTAAGACCTCACACTGTGTATGTTTTAAAAAATATATAGATATATATATAGATATCCTCGTGGCTATTTCTAAAATTTTTAAAACTGGGCAAAGACCTTTAAAAATGGTCGAATCTACGAGCAGAATTTTTGTCTCGTTGGGCGAGCGTGTGCCCGGCCCGAACAAGAGTAAAATAGTGAGCGATGATGTCGGGCGAGCGTCCCAACGTCATCGCACACTCTCGCGGTATTTCGTTTGGTGGGCGCGTGCGGGAGGTGGCAGCACACCTGCCGATCATTAAGACGCGTGTTAAGGCCCTTAATCAACTAATTAGATTGGATTTTTCGCTGCCCGGCCAACCTTTCGGTTGACGGGCAGGCGAAAAGGCCAAGCGGCCTTTGGATTTTTTATGAAACCTGATCCAGGGGCAGGATGAGGTTTCCAACAGGAATTTTAATTTTTTTATTAAATGTTTAAATCTCATTTATAACATGTCCCTGCTCATGTGACAGAGTCACGTGAGGGGACATGTTTTTAATATTCGTAAGTTTTTTTTTATTTTTGAGGCTCTGAGCCTCAGGGAACTTTCATGGTGTGAACTCGCGCGCATGCGCGAACTTCTGTGCAGGCCCTCCTCCCACCCCCACCCCGGCACCGCTCAGCGTTGTAGCGCACGTTTCACACTGGCTGCCTGTTAATTGGCCAGCCAGCATGAAATCGATGTATGGGCCCGACGGGGGGGGCGGTGGTCGGTTTCGTGACCACTCCCGGGTCCGTCCACCGCACCTGCCTGACAAGGGCAAAATTCTGCACTATGTCTGTGACCCGTGAACAAAGGAAACTACCTGACAGTATTGGGAAAACTCGCACTTCATTATCTCTGGGGAACCACTAACAACCCCCTGTGGGCTGCACAGACCAAATTCAAACAGAGCTGTACAAAGGCCATCTGCATTTCGTAACCCAGGAGTCTGTTCACCTGCTAAGACTAAGGGACCCACAACCTTTCTTTCATTTCTTAACGGTTGAGACATTTAACAATCTTGAGGACCCAGACGAAGGATACACATCCCTTGTCAAAGACAGCGTGGAGAGGTGGCAGTCATGTGACATAGGCCTCTGGCTTGTGGGACCAGTAATATTGACTTGCTGAACTGAAAATGCTCAGTCTGCTGTTTACCATCTAACTGGCAGCCTCATAGAAAAGGAGATCTGCCCAGGTTGATCTGCACTGCTTCTGCTGGAAATTCTGTACCATCATCTACAAAACTGATTCATCATTGCATACCTATTTCACCATGTGAAGTCAACACCATCCGAAAAGTGAATTAGACAGCATCGGTTTTCAACCCACCGACCTCTGTGAAGGAATACCTCATTGGACGTTGATTTTGGACTTTGGAACCCATGTGAAACGACGGGCAGAATTTTTGGGTCATTGGGTGGGCACAGCAGCGGGCCCAGGAGTGGCTGGGAAATGGCCCGTCACCCGCGATCGGCCCCCTGACCGCGATTTCACGTTGGCTGGCCGTGAAAGGCACGCTGAGAAGCTCAGTGCTGCCGGAGTGCAGGGGGGGGTGCGGGTAGGAGGAGGAGGGCAAGCGCTGAAGTCAGTGCAGGCACAGGGGAGTGTCCAATGAAAGCTCCCTGAAGGCAGAGAGCTGAAGTATTTTAAACCAATGAATAAAGTTTTTTAAGATTGTGGTAAAAACGCCCACACAGCAGAGACTCACTCACCTTAACATGTAGATTTGAAAAATTCTTCATTTAAAAAAAATTTAATTATGGAAACCTCGTCCCGCCCATGGATGAGGTTTCCTCAAAGATGCAAAGATTCGCCCGCGTACAACCGTGACATTGGATGGGCGGCAAAAAATACAGGTTAATTAATTAATTAATGGCCTTAATAGGCCTCTTAATGGTCGGTGATCGTGCTGCCGACTCTCGCCCACGGCCCAACGACCGAAATATCGTGCGAGTGCGCGACGATGTCATCGCGCGCTATTTCACGCTCGGGCGTGTCGGGTGCCCGCATGCTGAGCGGAAGATCCCGCCCAATATTTCTTTTCTCTGTGGTCTCTGCGTTGTAAATCTTTCTTTTTTCTGTCCCTCTCTTTACGCGCTCTGAGTGCATGCAAATATACTAACCCTTCGAGCTCATCCTACCTCGGGTTCGCTGTGGGGTGATTGGTGGAAAATTGAATTGCACCAAAACTGAGGGGTTGGGAAATACGCCTCCGCTTATAAAGAGAGAAACAAATCAAAACACCTTTCTGTTTACGGACAGGTGGTGAGAGGAGAAATTAATGCTGATTAAATGAACCCCCTCCTGTAATCCTGCAACACAGGATTTAAACTGATTTCATATTTTCCTTCAGCTCATTGCAGTTTCTGTTCTGTTTGTTGAAATTATTTGAGAGAAACTTGGAAATTTTGTATGTGTGTGTGTGAGAGAGAGGGAGAGACTGAACAGCTTACTCCAGTTTCTATAATCCTTTTTGATCCAGCTCCTGACAGCCCCACTTCCCCATCTCAGTTTATGCTTGGCCACATTGTTAACGAGTTCCTCTCGCTGGCTTCATTTGTATCTCCTCCTGTGTATGTACGGTCATTAATAGTGTCTCAGGGTTACACCCATTCACGATGAACATGTTACTTATCAGTGATATAATCTGCAAAGTACGGTCTCACCTTAAACATCCACGTTGATGATTCTCTCTCTCTCTGTCTCCGCCACCACTCATGCCGCCTGTTGTCACACCACCTCCGGCTGCATGTCTACCCTCAGCTCCCGGGTTAGCCAAAATCTCCTTCCACGCAATGTCACAGAAACAAAGGCCGTCCTTCCTGGCATCTGTCGGCATTCAAATTCCATCAGCTTATCCGTCCGCCTGGTTTGGCTGAAATTAGTTGCTGGGAGCCTTGCGGTTTCGGTGAGCTTCTTAAACCCAGAGTTACGGTCAGGAGCATTGCCCTTCTATTTCATTACCTCTGCTCCAGCAATGCCACAATATTCATTCAACTCAGTGCTCATTTCTCAGATACCCTCCTCGCCTCCACAATTCACACACACTTCGACTGATCTGATCAGGCTGGGCGTGCTTTCTCAAGAAAACAGAACATTGAGAGGTGGCCAGATCCAAGTCCTTAAAATTATGAAGAGATTTGATAAGATAGGTAGATGAAGAGAAAAGGTTTCCAATTCCGACAACTCCAAAACCGGGGTGGGGTGGGGGGGGTCATAAATATAAGCCAGTCACTAATAAGGAATTCAGGGGAAACCTATTTTCCCAGATCGTGATTAGAATTTGATACTTAGTTCCACTGGAGTAGTTAAGACAATGAGCATAGATGCACTTAAGGGGGAACTAGATCTGTACCCAAGCAGAGAAAGGAATAGAAGGTAATGCTGACAGGGTGAGACGAAGAGGGGTGGAAGGAGGCTCATGTGAGGCATGAACATCAGAATGAAGCAGTTAAGCCGCAAGGCTGGAATTTCTGTTTCTCTGTGACCTAGAGTCTTTTCCCACCCAACAATCATCACTGTTCTTGCTGAACTCTGCTGCTTCCCTGTGCCCTGGTGAGTCAATGCCCTTGCTTTCAGATACCTCCGTGTCTTTGCTAGCTTACTGATGTTCTCCCTCTGTAAGTCTAATGTTGTACCCTCCACCCCTCGAATGTCAGTTAATGTTTACCCCTTCTGCACCTTCAGTGGAGGCCAACTTTTCCATCACTCTCTGCAATTCTCTCCCAAAACTATTTTGTCTTGCTACCTCAAGAAATGAAAACCAATTCAACTATGCCTTCACTTCTCTCTTCCCCCAACTTCCCTCCTTTTCCATCCCAATGCCTACTGCCCCCACTGTAAATCTCTCTGAAATGTTTCTGTTATCAGGAGTGTTGAGTGTTACTGCTGCTCTATATTGACTTTTTGCCAGGGGGAATTCACTTGTTACTCATTGTCTATAAATGACTCAACTCATCTTAACCTTCTTGGTTGTCCCTATGTTCAAAGGGTCTCATTGTTCTTCAGTTCTTTGGTCTGCTGGCAACTTCATTAGTGATGAAACTGTTCTGTTTGATATGGAATATCCAGCAATGATGAAAAACTCATTAACATTCATCTGTCTTTCTGAGGAGCCTGCTTTCCACTGAGTACAGTAATAGTCTGATCATGCATCCTGGCAGGGATCTTAACCACGTCTATTGAGATTACTATACTCCTCCAGATTGTTTGCAAGCCCAGTTGCAACTCCCACTGGCTTTCCTAATCCCGATGGTTTATCTCGTTCTCAAGCATCCCACCTCCTGCAACCATACTTCCTACAGAAATAAACAAGTCTCACACTTTTGTTTATTGGCGTTCCTGTGTTATCTTCAGATACCCCCTCCACCACCACCCCTCCTATTGTCGCTTTGAGAGATGTACATTTTAAATTTGACTTTACAGCAGCTGCTCACAATGGTACAAGTTGTTAGCAATTCTGTAGCAATGAAAGAGGTATACCAGCAAGCCTTGAGTCCGGAGTCATGCCATTTATTTTTATCTCCCCTTGTTTATCTTCTCCCATTTCAGATGTTACTCGCAATTTTTAATTCCTTCACGGTGTGTGGGCATTGCTGGCGAGGCCAGCATTTACTGCCCATTGCTAATTATCTTTGAGAAGAAGGTAAAAGGTAGCTGCCTTCTTGAATACAACTGGGTAGCTTGCTACAAAAGCAAAATACTGCAGATTCCTCCCCCGCCACCCCCCACCTCCCCCCTTACCCCCAACAACCACCCCACCCCAGCCCCCGACCTCTTTGAGCCCACAAGGCGGCCACCAGCTTTTACTCACGTGCATACAACACTTCCTGCCGGGGGATAGATTACCAGCACCAGCGGGATGAAACCCTTCAAGTGGCCTCCAGGCGGGAAGGCTGTCATGGATTTTCCCAGCCCTTGACTTAATTGGAGGGAATCGAAGGCAACAGACCCTCCACCCCTTGCTTTCGCTCCTGATTTTTAAGGCCCTCTCCAACAACACCGCCACCACCACCAGCCCATGCGCCCCACCCCCTGCCCAACCCTGACTCTGAGCCTGCTCCCGAGGGCAGAGTTAAATTCCGCACTGTGTGGGGAAAACAGTCTCTCAGTGTGATTTTCCCCACATCAACCAATTGATGTCTAGAAGGCAGGTTTCCTTTCCAAAGAAGGATGGCAAGCGCGTAGGCTCTCAAAGCTGGAAGGCAAATCAGAAGCCTCCCTTCTTGGAAGCAGTGACAGCAGCAGGGATGCCATGGCAGGTTAGTGAGCAAGAGGGCACCTCAAAAGGGAGGGCGGCCTCTCTCCCAACTTGTTCAAAGCATTCACTGTGGGCAAGGGAGTCTCTTGACAGAGTGGCCTGTAGCTGCTGCTGAATCCAGGCAGACGAGGTGGGGGCTTAAAGCCCGCCTGGAATGCTGCCCCCGACCCCCCCACCACCACTTGCGAAGATTGGGTAATTTCCCTATCAATCGTGCCTGGAGGGCGGGACAGGGATTGATTTTAGGCAACGTAATTTATGTTATGTAACCACTGCATTTTACTGAGAGATTTATCGGGAGATTTTGCCGCAGTTTCGACCGTGAGTTCTGTTTGCTGTAGTTTGTGCAGACTGTGTTCAAGGGGACTCTTTGCTGAGTAAAAAGACCCTATTTGCTGTTAAATAGGCTGCTTGTCTTGAGCCCTGCCTAAGACCCTCTCTGCCTCCAACTCATTGGCTGATCTTAGTGGTGTCAATATTCACTTCAAATGAATTAACTTTGCTCGACTCAGTCTAGATTCCAATGGCCCAGAGTATGCAGCACAGGGTTGATTAAGCATACATTAGATAACCTTACTTGGAAGAGTCACAAAGATGTCTGGAGTTGATAAAACACGTTATACTTGTAAAGCAGGAAGTATTGTTTTGAAGCTGCAGTGAAAGCAGAAATTAATTGGACTAACACCAGACTAGAAAATCCAGAAAGGATCAATAGAGAAGGTTCAGCTTCATCGATCGAGACTGCCCCACACGATCTTATTCCAGAAGAATCATAATTGGACACATCTTGCCCACAAGAGGGAATGAAATGCCAACATCCAAGGTCAATTCTAGAAGAAAAATTTGGAAAATTCTTTCCTAAGTTTGATGACATTTGACCCCAAAGCGGTACAATGAGGAAAATTTGTCATTTCTTCAAAATGTCTGTAGAATTTATAATTGTTTTGAAAAATGCTTGAAAAGGACATGTAAGAGTTTTCATCAATTGCAAAGGGATTCATTGTCATTTTCTTGGAGAATAAGAAATACTGGTCCCTGTGACCTCACGATTCTCGGCCTGGAAGCAATACCAACAGGCAGGAAGTTAAGAACTCATGTGGCTGGCAGACACAAAGGAGAGCTGGAGGCAGAAGGTGATCAGCATACAGATGCAGACAAAAAGAGGTACCGCAGCAGAATATAGTTATCAAACTCTGTGTGTGTTTAGGAGCAAGGAAGAACAATCTACAAAAAGGTCAGTTTTGCAGTTAGAAGAAAAACAGAATTCCAAATGCTCTTGGGCAAATGTTATTCAACCGAACTAAAGGGACTGAATCCTAAAAGCAGCGTGAATAGCTCAGGCATGCAAAAGAGCTAAGAGTTTGTATCAGGGCACCAGGTCGTGAACGAGGTATTGTTGGTTGGTCGGTTGAAAAGGAACTCTGGAAAGATATGCCATCAGGACTGATGTGACCGAGTGCAAGATGGTTCGTAGACATGTGCCTTGTCGGTGTTAACTGTATCCCGGGCCTCGGATAGAATACAGCTGCTGGTGAACGTGACTGAAGGGCCAGCTGAGTGGGAAATGAGAGCTCCTGTGTACGAGAGGCTGAGTTAGAGAGCCTTGGAACTGCACACAGTGCCACATGCCTGTGGGTGCCTGTGGTTATTTCAAATGTATCTTTGCTGCATTGACCGTTCAAAGTGAAATTTACCTTTTTATTTTAAGTATTATTTATCTGTTAATTCATGTTTAATTTACAATTGGCTCTGACTCGTGTTAAAGCAGAAGTTACAAAAAGTGACATCTTGTTGGTAATCTTCTTTATTTTGGAGTCACTCAGTAAATTTGATTATTTTGGATTACCGCTCCCCCACGGAGATCATAACACAAAGGATGATGGAAACTCATGCAGGAGGCCATGCTTGCATTACCTGGTATTTCAAGTACTTTTTATTAGGTGTGAGAAGGGAATATTCTCTCTTCTCCAATACTCCCATCCTAACCATAAACAAATTTACAGCACAGCAGCAAGTCATTCAGCCCATCGTGTGTGTTGCCAAGTCCAAACATGATCCAGCCACCCTCCTCACGGCTCTGTATCTCCGTCTGCTTTGAACAATTTAATAACTCTCATTGATACAGTGCTTTCCATGTCCTCTGGATTTCCAAAAGGCTTTACAGTCACCGAATTACTCTGAATTGCAAAATCAGCCAATGTGGCAGCCAGTTTTCGCAAGTAGCATCAAGATGAGTGGCCAATTAATTTGCATTTGGGGAAGTTGGTTGAAAGGTAAATGTTGGCCAGGACGAGGGAAAAAAATATTCCCTGGGGCAGAATATTGCGCTCGTTGGGCAGGCGTGTGCCCAACCCGAACGAACGTAAAATGGCGCGCGATGACATGGGGGCGACCTCATCATGCACTTGCGCGATATTTCGGTCGGCGGGCGCGCACAGGAGTCGGCAGCACACCCGCTGACAATTAAGCAGCCTAAGGCGCTTAAAGGAGTAATTGATTCAACTCGATCGCTGCCTGTCCAATCGTTCGGTTGACGGGCGGGCGAAAAGGCCAAGCAGCCTTTGCATTTTTGGCGACACGGGCGGGATGAGGTTTCGGACAGTGATTTTAAAAAAAACCTTTTTGCACTCATCTCTAACATGTTTTTTAACATTTTTAATATCTTTACTTTTTATTTGGAAAATCTTCAGCTCGCACGCATGTGCGAACTTCCGCCCTCACGCTCCTCCCGCCCCCACCTCGGCTGTGCTGAGCGCTGCAGCACGCGTTTCAGGCTGGCTGGCTGTTAACTGGCCAGGCAGCGTGAAACCCATGTCGGGGCCCGATCGCGGGCGGTGGTCGGCATCACGACTGCTCCCGGGCCCGCCCGACAAGGGCAAAAACTCTGCCCCTGGTCTCCTCGAAATAGTGCCACCTGGGATCTTGTATGTCCAGCTGAGTGTTCACCAATGCAGTGGAGAAACGATGGTCATGGAGGTTGTGCTCCCTGGATGAGGCTACCCCATTGCACTCCGGGTGTGCCGATGCCTGCGATGTGCCTAAATGCGGGATGCCAGTCTATGAAATTTTTGGTAATGGGGGACTGCGTTGGCGCTCTCCCCTGAAAAAAAAAAAATATTCTGTCGATGCAACTGAAGATGCAGCCTAGGTTATGTCTTCAAGTCCTGAGCTTGAACCCATGGCCTTCTGACTGAGACCCAAAGATGGTGTGAATGAGCGAAGGCTGATTCCATAAAGGGTTTCAGCCTCAGGGATTCTTTGTGGCGAAGAATCTTGCACAAATGACTTTCTGCCCAAATACTTTTTTTTCCAAACCTCCGTCCGCTCTCTGACTGCGACAGGAGAAGATTTACTCACCGGTGTGATTAGCAGCAGCTGCACTTTCGTTCCAAATCAGCAAAGATTGTCGATCGAAACGGGCTGCGTTTCCCTCGCTCGAAAGGTCGAAAATGCAGGTAAAATATTCTTTTTGACTAAGCCTTTATGAGAAGTTAGCAGAGGTTTTTATTCACTTACTTATTCAAATCGGGGAGGACTGTGTAATCAATGATCCTTGTCCGCTCATTTCTTGAACGCTACGGAGGGTTCCAGAATGGCTGCCAGTGTAGCAGTCCAATTTTGCACATCTGTCACCAGGCTCATTGTTCAGGTGAAGGGAAGGTACCCTGCACTCAACCCTGCCCACTCCTTGTGACCACATACACGCAGACCTGCCCTCCTATACACGTTCCCTGCCCTGTGCCACCAGCACTCTCCCATGCACCCTTGTACACTCAATGCCTGAATTTCTGGGCTACTAATTTTATGAGGCAATTTTTTTTTGTTTGTCACGAATAGCACAAAAATTGCCCAAAAACATAAATGTCTGGAACCACCTGATGTCAGGGAATACAGTGAGAGACAGGGGGGCCCGATGCTCCAAGAAGAGCTAAGTGTTATTCAGGTTACATCCTCCTGCTTGCATGTTCCCCTCCCCACGTCACCAAAAGGCTACTAGATCCGATCTCCAAGACCCTTTCCAGCAGCTGGATCCTCAGACCCCGTTTTCCAGGATTTCTCCACCATGAGCGTTTCCAGGTTCCAGCATCCTCTCGCTGTTCAAAAATCCTGAAACTGCATTCCCATCTTCCTCTCTGATCCTAGGGCAGCCCTCAATGCTCCCAGACCCTGGAATCTCTTTTTTCAATATTCCCAAACCCTCTCGCCCAGTGATTCCAGATCCCAGCATCTATTGCTGTGTTCTCTGAGCTGCAGGGCCACCATCTCATAGCTCAGCCCTAGAGCCTCCTCATATTTTTGTTCAATCCTGAGCTCCATTCCATTGTTGCCAGGACTCTAGGCTGCCCAGTGCCGGTAAATTAGTGTCCCAGATCAGTCAACTGAATATAAGAACCTTAACTCTTACAAATCACTGAAACATCACGACTGACATGAGAGGAGGCTTGTTTTTTTTATTGTTCATTCACGGGATGTGGGCTTCGCTGGCTGGGCCAGCTTTCATTGCCCATCCCTAATTGCCCCTTGAGAAGGTGGTGGTGAGCCGCCTTCTTGAACTGCTGCAGTCCGTTTGGTGCAGGTACAACTTGTAACCCAACAGAGCTCTGTTAGATATTGTAAATAGGCAAAGGATCAGAGGCAGTTGGATTGGCAGGTATCCCTGTGAGAACTTGAAGCTTTCCAATGGTCTGCAATCAGCCAAAAATGGGTAAGGACAAGCCCTTGACAAGTTTCCAATTCAGAAAACCCTCTTCCAAAGCATGAAAGGAGCCTGAAACTATTTCAACTGCTGCCGAAATGACCATTCACTTCAGTGAAATCAAATGCTTTCATTCACTGGTAGTAAGTCATCAAACAGCTAAAAACAAAGACTGAGATTTGCAAGATATTAGTCCAGCATTGGTGTGTTACCAATTTGCTTCCACATGGGCCAGAAATCCATGACAACTGTTCTGTGTTTGTGTCACTCATGAGTCATGAGTTGTTTCCACTTGTGAAGGAATGTCTAATGCAAACAGCTCAGGCTCACACATTGCCCCACATTTAATTTTACATAAAGGAAGAAATAATTCACAGGGTAAAAAATAGCTCGTTATCCATCTTGTTCTGATCACCATAACTCTGGAGTTAATTACTGTGTCAATTGAGTTTGATGCCAATTTCACTTCTTCACCCCGGTCAGCAGGTTTTATAACCCAGTCTGGCATCCACTTCAGTCCACAATTTGTGAGTCAATCCTCACAAGTACACCAAAATAGGTTTAACAGGCTTTGTCAGAGTTTAGTGGGCTGAATCGGAGCTTCATATAAGGGCTCGCCACTCCTTGCCAATGCCAGATGCTGCTGCAACCGGAACAGAAATAGGGAGTAGCAGGGCCATGAAAGCAGTAAAACACTAGGCAGTTTTAAAGTGGAGGCGCTGAGAGATCAGAATCCAATATGCTAACAAGAAGAGGTGATAGGCGAACAGAACATGTTGAGGGATAGGATATGAGTAGCAGAATTTCAGCTCGAGTTTCTGGAGAAGAACTACTGGAGGACCAGCTGGAAGAACGTTGGAAGAGTCAAACCCGGAGCTAACAGATTGATGGGTGAGGATTCTGGCATCAGGACCAGTGACAGGCAGCATTTCACAGTTGGAGGTAGGCAGCCTTAGCAATGGGCGCTGTAAGGGTTCAGAATGCTGAGGCCTGGCCCTGCCTATGACAGTGGCCGGGGAAGAGGGTGGAATTGGTGTCAAGAGAGCAGAGATTGTGGCAAAGGCTGAAGGTGGCCCTCGGTCTTCATAATACTTCACTAGCAGAATTTATAGCTCACCCAAGACTGGAAATCAGAAAACCTGCCTGACACTGGAGAGGCAATGGAGGGGTATGTACGAACATACAAATTAGGAGCAGGAGAAGGCCACTTGGCCCCTCGAGCCTGCTCTGCCATTCAATAAGATCATGGCTGATCTGATTGTTACCTCAACTCCGTCTACCCCTGATAACTTTCTTCCCCTTGCTTATCGAGAATCTATCTGCTTCTGCCTTAAAAAATATTCAAAGTCTCTGCTTCCACCGCCTTTTGAGGATATTCCTTTGGATGGATGCCAGAGATCACAGTGTGACATAGGAGACATTCCTGAAGGTGTTGTAGCAGATAAACAGCAGTGGTTCCAAGCAAAGGAAATCCCATGAGACTGAACAATGGAAGGGAAGGATTCAGAAGAGGCTGTTGTAATCGACCATGTCAAAAGCTGCAAAGATGTTGAGGACGTTGAGGTGGGAATCATGTGAGACCATCACGAAGGATGTCATTTGTGGCTTTGCTTGGCACTGTTCAATATGCTGTGACAGGAAGGGAAAGCTGACTTGAGAGATGCGGACATGAGGCTGTGGGAAACATGGGCGCAGAAAAGAGGAAATGGGAGGATGAACAATGGGATGGCAGTTTGCAAAGACAGAGAGGTCATATTGGGTTTATGAGGAAGGGTGTGTGACATTGGCAGTTTTCAAATTAGGAGAGGCAGGGAGGTGGTACAGTACCTGAGCAGAGGGGCTATTTAAAAATTGGGTGGCCAGCCAAGGAAATGAAGTGAAGATCTGGCTTAGATGAACTCAAAGATGGCATGGGGGAAGAGGAGAAACTCAAGGGGAAAATTGTTTAAGGCTACGGCAGAGGGAGCGTAGGAGAAGGTTTAGTTTGGCGAACAAGGTAAAGCAAGGGGCAGCAGAGGCAGCTCATCTTCATCTCAGTCAGTGAGCTCCTTATTGTTGCAGCAGTGGGTGACGGGTGGGCGAGGGAGAGGGGTTGCAAAACATGGTTAGTCATGGAAGAAAGAGGCTTAAGATCATTGTTTCTCTCCAGAATAATGCTGAATTAGTGGAGAATGATAGTGCTTGATCTGAGACGGATCTGGTGCTGGAAGGCTGAAGTAGCCATGCCAAACTGGTGTGGCCTTTGGATTTGATGGATCCCAGGAGGAATGACCAGGAAGGGGGAAAGTAAAGTTATCGGGAGGGAGGTGAAGGAGCAGTTGAGCAGACTGACAACAGCTGAAGAGCTCACTGCCTGGGCAAAGCAATTCCCAGTGACAAACGTAGCCTGCCATATGCTGCCATTTTCCCTTGGGGTGCATATTTTCATCCAGCAGCTGGCACTACACCCCACTTCCCACCCGTCCGCCTGCTCCCCAGAAAACTGCAAAGGGAGCATGGGCAGGTGAAATATTGAAGTCCTGAACAATGTAAGTCAGGCGTTCTTGGTCTGTCAACCCTGATGAGTGAGCCTGTAGACTTAAAAAAGAAACATCCTCTCTGATACCTAATATTAAGGACATCCAGTCAAGCCTCTACCACATGCACGTCCTCTGCCTCTTTATAACATAGGAACAGACAGATTCCCCTTGGGAAGCCCAAGTCCCCGGTCTTCAGCTTTACTTTTGATGGAACTGTATAAAAGCAGCAACAAAACACCTGACAGACCTTCAAAGCAGTAAATAGATCAATATGCAGGAAAAGTGGCACAAAACTTCAGTTTTAACCACCAAAATGACTCCTCCAAGCAGTATCCACCTCAGGGATACCTTACTGGTGCTCAATTCACATTGAGGTTAATTAATTAGGGCCGATTTGATATGGAAATGGATCGGAGGACATGAGAATTGGTTGAGGTTTTAGTTTATTGTGCCATTTTTGTTGGAAGATGTCCAATTTAAAAGTCTTGTTTTAATAAGTTTTGTTGGATACAAGTACTGTAGCAGTAAACTGTATCAGTAACATCTATTTCACTCCATTTAAATTGCCAGCAGAGTAGGCTGTCTGCCTGACCAGGGATGGCAACTAATTTTCCAGGAAAATTGCAGTGCAATACTGTAGTGTAATGGGTTAATAGTATAGATATGGCCATGAGTGGTGTAGAATATGATGTATCAGTGATATCAGCAGTCATGTGCTGGACACTTGAGGGAGAGAGAGAGAGAGAGAAGCTGGAACCCTCTGTACTAAGGAGAGACGTACCTGCTCTGTAACCTATCTTATACATAGTGTTAATAAACCAGTTTAAAGCTGGAGTAAGACTACAGTCTCTCTAGACAGGATAGGTCATGCATACCAGAAGCCAGCAACCACCCCCACAAGTACATCAGACGATGTTAGGCGGAATTTTATGTGAGTGGGCTTTTATGGTCCCGCCGAAGCCAATGAACATTTGAACGGCTTTACACATTTTATGGCCCCACCCCTCCTGTGACGGGGCTGTAAACTTCTGCCCATTAGAGTTCTTGAAGGCCGTGTGCAGTCCTGTCCTATTTCACTCCCTTTACCACTCCAAATCCAGCAGAAAGTGGGTGGCAACTTTGAGGGAAATTCAATACTGCCTCTGTTCAGTTTTGCCATTTTGAATCATTTTGCTTCAGTTGTGATTCCAATTTCTGACTCCGGTTCTTTGGGAATGTTGGTGCAGTCAGCTTCCCTCTGGAATGAGCTGAAAAAATGCTGCTGCAAGTGTTATCAGTGGGAAATTAAAGGGGCCAAGGTATTCGAACGACTCCTGCCTTCAGCTCATTCCGGACCTATGAAGCTGCAAAAGCTTCCATCAAACTTGCCCCATCCTGTCATCGCTGCCTCCTGCTCCACACCTCCTCCTCCTCCTTCCCCACCCATGTCATCTCCAATATGCTCCAATGAACAGAGAGTGCACGTTATTCCGCAATCTCAAACAGAGATGTTTGGCCAGATTGACGAAGGCTTCACTGAAAAGCTGCTGCTGCTTATCAGGAAGTGGATTCCACCTCTGCCTCCTAATTGAGGTTGGCTGGCATTAATTTTCAGCAGCATCAGAAATACAAGAGGGAGTGGTGGAAACGAGCTTTGGCTTGGTCTGCTTAAGAAGAATTATCAGCACAGGAGCCCACACAAAGTGGTTTGCTTGACCCTGAGATTCCAGAATGACCTTCAGCACCTTTTTAACATGACCAAAAGATAGTAAAAATCATGAAACACTCCCAGTCACTTGATTACAATAGTTTACTCCTTCTGTCCTCAACCATAGTCAGTATTTGCATAATGCAGCACAATTAGAGTATTTTTAAGGCTGCCCAATGCGGTAAAAAGAACACTAAGGAATAGGCTGCCCATTATACACTCAGCACAATATGCCTTCAAGTTCATTTCATTGGAGAGAAAAAAAATCAACCGTCACATTTTTAAAAAGTCTTTCATGGGATGTGGGCGTCGCTGGCAAGGCCAGCATTTGTTGCCCATCCCTAATTGCCCTTGAACTGAGTGTCTCACTCAGCCACTTCAGGGGGCAGTTAGGAGTCAACCACATGTCTGCGGGTCTGGAGTCACATGTCGGCCAGACCAGGTAAGGACGGCAGATTTCCTTCCCTGAAGGACATGAGTGAACCAGATGGGTTCTCACAACAATTGATGATAGTTTCATGGTCATCCTTCCTGGGGTTAGTTTTATAGTCTAGACTTATGATTAATTGAATTTAAACTCCACCAGCTGTTATGGTGGGATTTGAACCCATGTCCCCGGAGCATTAGCCTGGGCCTCTGGTGTCTCAGTTTAGTGACATTCCCATTATGTCACCATCTCCTGATAACAGCCAACTAATTCACTATGACCCATTCTATGCCTTGGCCTCAAGTTAAAATAACTCACTTGACTTTTGATTGGTGATCTACCAAAAGAAATTAAAATATCTATTGACTAGATTTTTGAAAGTGTGGCTTTCCAGAAATCATTGCCCCTCTTTTTCCACTTGTTTTTGGGTGACCCTCAATCTGTTGCCCGTATCCTATTGCAAAGTGAGCATCTTGTCAGCGGGTATTTTGGATACACAGAAGCAGCATCCGGGAATGCCCGTGAAATTCCACTTGCGCCCTGAACGGGTGCAAAGCGGGGAAAGGTGAGACGCCGGCCTGCCAGCCTGAGGTACCTAGCCAAACCTAGCCAGTGCCCTCCCTGCCAGGGCTCGGCGCGCACCAGATGGGTTGGGTGAAGGAACTCGCCGCCCAGGGGAGGGTAGGAAGTCAGCCAGCTCCAATGGTGGGCTGGGTGGATTTGGATATGTTGGGGGAGGCGAGCTTGCCCTGGAGAGATATCATACACACGAGCAGTGGATGCGAGCTTTCCATGTGCGTCCCTGTATTTAGATTTCACCCGAATTGGATTTCCTGACATTGAAACAGTCTAGATATTCTTTGAGAGAATGAGGGGCATTGACAGGGTGGATAGGGAGCAGCTGTTCCCTTTAGTTGAAGGGTCAGTCACGAGGGGGCATAAGTTCAAGGTGAGGGGCAGGAGGTTTAGGGGGGGATGTGAGGAAAAACTTTTTTACCTAGAGGGTGGTGACGGTCTGGAATGCACTGCCTGGGAGGGTGGTGGAGGCGGGTTGCCTCACATCCTTTAAAAAGTCCCTGGATGAGCACTTGACACGTCATAACATTCAAGGCTGTGGGCCAAGTGCTGGTAAATGGGATGAGGTAGGTAGGTCAGGTGTTTCTCACGTGTCGGTGCAGACTCGATGGGCCGAAGGGCCTCTTCTGCACTGTGATTCTGTGAGAGTACTCCATTGACTGCAAAGTTCTTTGGGACATCTTCAGGACATGAAAAACGCTGTGTATTTGCAAATTCTTAATTTCTTTGTAATTTATTGATAGCAGGGCATATTTGTACATTAATGCTTGAATGAATTACCAATTGCAGTTTGGAAGAACATTTTGATCCCATAAAGAGGAACATGACCATGGGGTCAATGTCCATTTGCCATCTGGGCACAAAAGTGGTGATGCTGATCGTCCGCCTGTTACAGAATCATCTGCCATGCCCAGGTGGGATAGTTTAAAATCTACGCCCCATGTGGGTAATTTTAACCTTAAACAGATTATCTGGCCGTTGTCACATTACTGTTTGTGGGAGCTGACTGTGCACAAATTGGCTGCCACATATTCTACACTGCAATAGTGACAACGAACACTTCAGTAAGTAACTCATTGGATGTAAAGGGCTCTGGGACATTCTGAGATAGAAAAGAGGAGCAGGAGTAAGTCAATCGACCCTTCAGGCCCGCTCCACCAATCAATATGATCATGGCTGATCTTCTATCTCAACACCATACTCTTCGCTCCTCCCCACACCCCTTGACGCCTGAGAAATCCATCTATTTCCTTCTTAAATAGATTCAGTGACTCCGCCTCCTCAGCCTTCTGTGGTAGAGAATTCCACAGGTTCACCACCCTCTGAGTGAAGAAGTTTCTCCTTATCTCAGTCCTGTATCCTGTATCCCCGTATCCTGAGACTGTGACCCCTTGTTCTAGACCCTCCTCCCCAGCCAGAGGAAACATCTTCATGAAAGACATTCTATAAATGCAAGTCTTCCTTCCTTTGAAGGGAAAGTCATGAAGCATCTTCCCCTTTTTGGTCCATAATTTCTTTTAAAAACAAGTTCCATATATAAAATTTTGCGCTTTTATTTAAAAAGCAATGTTCTTCGAGTAATAAATAGTTTAAGTTCTGAGCTCGAGTGGACTGCGAACAGCGTACAACAGAGTATTTCTACCCCCCCCACTTCTCCAGTAAATACTTTACGAGATTGAGGTGACATCTCAGCACCTATGGTGAGCAAGGTAAGTTTCTGCTGCTGTGGTCCATGAAGTTGTGGCATGTGATATAGATTTACATTAACCATTGCACACATAGGCCTCAACTGGGACTGTTGCTTTAAAGAAGAGAACAGCTGAGGCGGAAGATGCTGCCAGTGGGGTGCCACATGCCACATGTTTGGTATAAGCCTGCACTGTATATAATTTCCTCATCGATGAAGGGCCATTTGTAGTTTGTAGTCTGTTGTGGATTTAGCATGGGGGACTGAAACTGGTGACTGATTAGTGGCGACCAGCCATATGGATAATTCCTGTAAAGATACATCAAAGCTGCAAAGTACCAGAGGTTAGGAACTGGCAGAGAATTTTAATAGAAAACACTTTAGCTACACACGTCCTGTGGAGGACCACACATCAGTGAAAGTGATTAATTACTGAGTGTCCTAACAAACATATAATAGTGTAGTTACAGAAACCTAACTGGGCCAACTTCCTGCTTCGAACTGCACTCATCATGAAAGCATGCCTTATTAAAAGGAAGGAAGTTTTAAGTTCAGAAATAAAGGAAGTCTGCGATGCAACACACCACAGCCTGGGCGGTGGATGAGGGGGGGTGGGGGCGGGCGCAGGGGTGCTGGGGTGGGGGGGGTGGGAAACAAAGCATGTGTGTAATCTGCATTAAATAAAGAAAGGAGAGGAAGCGATCATTTAATTTTTGTAAATTATTCATTTGATGACATTTAAAACATCACCCTGACCAAACTCTAACATATATTAATCTTTAGGACATGACGAGAATGTGCATCTGGTCCCCAAATTAGAAAGCAGTGCTGCTTCGAATTTAGAACAACTTCATTTCTTTTCTTACCCCCCCTCCTCTCATTTGCTCCTTTTTCCACCACCACCACCCAACCCCGCCCGCCCCCCCCACCCGACCTCCCCGCTCCCCCCCCACAACCTCCCGCGCTCTCTACCTTGGCCCCCTGGGTCAGCAGGAAAAATAAACTCTAGTCCATGTTGCGCCCTCCACAGACACTGTCACTGATACTGTCAGCAAACGCTTCAAGGAGTGGCACCGGTGGGAGGTCGCAGGGATGTGGGAAGGTAGCAGGGGCTGGCGGGGGGTGTGGGGTGGTGGTGGCGGAGGTGGGGGTGTTTGCTTGGGATTTGTAGGGAAGTACCTGCCTTCACCTGGTGAACAGGCTGATTGTGGAAAATCTGCATCCCTCAGAACAGAATAGAAGCGATCAATCTGAGATTTCACCTGCATACCTGTCTTTTTTTTTTAATTTGTTCATGGGGCGTGGGTGTTGCTGACTGGGCCAGCATTTATTGAACAAGTCTGTGAAATCCAGCAGTTTTCCTATCATCGTTTGTGGTTGAAAACTGATGTGGTGAACCGTCATTACAGATCCATGGACAAATCCACCATTGCCACCTCGACTGCTGCCGTGCTGCTTTCATGTGAGGAAGGAGGACAAACCTCCTGCTCCTGGGCCACGAGATGCCTATTACCCGCCTACTGAAATACCCCTGTATTTATTTGGGCTAAGCTAACACAAGGTGTACTCCAGAGCAGTCATCAGTCTGAGGTCTCATTGCCTTCTCCTGGCAGTTTCGAGGGAGAGCAGGAACTTGTCCTGGACAACATTCCTCCCTCACCCAACGCCACCACAAACAAGTGAACTGTGGCTTCACCATGTTGAATCGTGGCACCCTTTACACAAAAAGGCTACTGCATTCACCTCCACGGACTGCATAACAAAGCCAATCATTTTCCTGGAATGAACTTTCTGCTCAAGATAAGGCAAGACAACCTATGAGTGCGTCATGGCCAGCACTTCTCCATCTTGGGAGGATACGTTCTTTACTGGCCCCAGCTCGAAACCAGTTAAACCAGCTCGTAGGGGAGAAGAGGAGAACAAAGTTGAAGGCAACAAGCAACATTTGATTTGTCGTCTGGCAAATAATTGGACGCGGGTGCTGTTTTTTTAACATTTCATTAAAGTCGCACCATGTTTCCAGGTCCTGAGCTGGTATGAAAATGCAACTTGAGTAGAATATTTTACATTAATTAATATCAGCTCATTAGTTTGAATGATTAATTGCTTGTTCCTACGTTTCAGTTTGAATTAACCCAATTTCACACAAGGTAATGGAACATTAAAGTTCTAAGAGCATTAATGGTTACCTGTGGGAATGTTGTACACTTCACTCTCTATGAACTGAGGCTGTCTTAGTTAACAGACTGAGCTTCTGCATCAGGAGACCATCTGTGTTCATCCACTATGGTGCTTTTATATTCAATGGCCCCGGCATTTAGGGGCACCCATTTTCGGGTGCTCAGGAGGCTGCAGTGATCAGTCTCTGAACTTGACTTACTAGGTCTGAGGATCCCTGATATTGGACTTGGATCCCATGACCTTTAAAGCCTCTGGGAGTGAACAGGAAACCAGCACAGAGTGAACACTGTTAGAGGTGGGTTGGGGGAATCGGGATAGAGTTTGCATCTCCAGTCAGGGGAACGTTGTTAACTGGGAGGGGTGGTGCGGGAGAAGGTGGCCACAGCAGGAATCAGGAGGGCGGTTTAATGGCTTCTAATAAGTGACTTAGGTTGGTTGGTAGGCAATCCCTCGGACTTGGTTCTCAGAGTGCTGCATCAGGGCTGACCAGTCTTGGCGAGGAGAACTCAAACGGGCGTTACGGGTGGAATAAAATGCTGGGGCGCTGAGGGCGGGATTCGCACCCGGAGGTCGGCGGGCGGCCTTTTGACTTCCAGTCCCATCTTCAGAACGCGCCCAATAATGCATTGGCTGCAGGGCGGGTTTGAGGCCTTCATCCTGCCCAGTGGGTGCTGTAAGGCGGGATGTCCGGCCTCCGAGGTCAAAGGCCGTGACCCGACAAGGTCGCGGCCTGTATGTTACAGGGCCACCCTGGCACGGGGGCAGTGTCAGGCGACCCAGCAGATGAAGGATCGAGTAAAAAGTCTCTGGAAGAAGTGTAATTGAGCAGTTTACAGGCTTCAAAGGTGAGTGCAGTGGTGTGCAGCAGGTTGTGTGATGCCTGAGTTCTCCATAGGCTGCCTGGAATGAACCTGTTGCAAACAAGCTGAGTGCGACAGTAACCTTCAAAGCCACAAACATCGGGTGCCCCCCTATGCAGTTGGAAGAGATCTCTTCTGTAAACATGTCACAGGGCGATGTGACCATAGCTCTCGATAGTCTGAGTCATCTCCTGCATTGAGTCCCTGACAACTGCAGTCAGCTGAATCTCTGCCTGTATGCTCTCAGGGCTGCATAAGACCTTCTACGCCTCCACTGAGGGCCTCAGAGTGGAAAGGCTGACCGACATTAGCTCGCCCGATAACACTGCCCGCCATAGCAGGTTGCGATTCCTGCTGGAGGCCAGTGTGAAGCTGATTGGCATCCCATAATAGGAGGCAAATGAAGGCCCGACCGGAATCGTTCCCCCCCCCCGCTGCCCAATTCTCCTCGACACCAGCGGGAAACCATGCAGGTCCAGAACGCGTCCAGGCCAACATGGCATGCAAAGGTTGGGATCGCCTTAAGGACCTTGCTCAGTTCGTGGACATCCGAGAAGAAGATGGAGGCCTCCAGCTGCCGGACCCTGGAGCATCACATGCAGCACAGGGTGGGTGGAGATTCACCCACATGGTTCCTCGGCAAAGCAGCTCCCAGGAAGTGGGAGATCTCAACGCAGCAACCTCACTCAACATTCCGACATTCCTCCAGAGGCTTCTCCCTGGGTTTGGATCTTCTTCCAGAGGCTTCCCCCTGGGTTTGGATCTTCTTCCAGAGGCTTCTCCCTGGGTTTGGATATTCAAACAATGGGATGAAAGGCAGCAGAAGGTGGTGTTGGGCATCGATAGAATGGTAGTGGGGGTGTTAAAGAAGGCTAGGCGGACTGCAGATGTGGTGGGGGTTTGGTAGCCTATAAGGGGGGGCATTGTCGGCTGGGGGTACAGGAAAGGGTTTTACAGGGATATGGTAGGTGGTATGGGGAACGGATGGGGAGGTTGGGTAAGGCTGCATTGGTTGCCGGGCGAGGGAGGAGGGTAATGTCCAGATGATGGGGCTCACAGGGAGACGTCAATGGAGTTAACTGCTGACTCCTGGGGAGAGGTCTCAGGGTGGGCGTGGTATGAGGGAATGGTCAAGGTGACATGGGGCAGAGTGAGCCAGAAGGGTGGGAGGGCGAGGGTGCGATGGTGCCATGTGAAGGGGCAGTGAGGGTCATTCCTGGGGACTCGGAGGTAGACACGGACTCGGGATGTGGGCAGGAGGAGGTCGGGCAGGTCAATGTGCACTGGGGTGGGATTTTCAGGGAGGAAGGGAATGTGAATATTCACCTGGACATTATTAAAGGAAAAGTGTTTGGGTTGGGGGGTAACAGTGGAAAGGTTGAATGTAATGCTGGGGTGGGGAGTCGATGGTGATGGGGGGAAGGGCATGGGTGACTGGCGGAGCGGAAATGGTGCCAGAGCACAAGAAGAATGTCACATCCAGCATGCTGGTCTGGTCGAAGGTAAGCAGAGCCTCATGGTGGAGGTCCCAAGGTGCTGCATGGGAGTTGGGTCAGTGGGTGGGCGGAGATGCAGATCATCTCAGCTGGACACCTGAAAGGGAACCCCAGCAGGCAGCATTGACCATGCTAGGGACCTGGGATGATGGATGAAGGCTCAGTGTGGGCGTGGGGAGAGTGCTTGCACATGGCTCACAAAGGCCCTGCCACATACCCTTGCCTCCCTGCAGATTCACTCGGGGGATGGGTATCTTCAGGAGAGGAGGGGTGTGTTCACTTCATCTTAAGAACCACACTGAAAAAAGACAGTAGACATTATAGATGTGAAAGTGATTATATTTACGGAGGTTAGAATTGTGACAATCATTTGTTCACCCATGCAACTAGTTGTTATTACAATTTCCTTTATTTTCTATAACCTCCTCCTTCTTCTTTGAGGTGTTCCCCTGACATCTGCAGCAGGGGTGAAGACAGCCCGCTGACTAATTTGCCCTGTTGCCTTTGATGACTTTGGCAGCCGTCCTCTGGAGAGCTGAGGCCTGGAGGGCCCCGGCTTCCTTTGGCTGTCCTCCTGTGGGCAGCTGTTCCCTCTGCAGTCACAGAGGACGAGGCTGACAGGGTGACAGGCAGAATGGGATTCGGAAAGGCAGGACACCCTCTGAGATTCCTGAGTCGATGACCCAGGGGTGTCCAGCTGCCACTCCTCACCCCTTACTGTGCCTGAAGGCTCCGGCCTGACTCCTTGAGAAGAAGGATCATCTGGAGGGAGATTGTGTGGCAGGGCAGAACCCAAGAGGGTTGTGGACCAGCTCCCTCCTGAGCGCTGAACTCACCCACATGCCAGGAGAAGGCTCAGACAGGCATCTGATTTGAGGAAGATGCTGGTGCCCCATGCACCTAAACCCACTGCCCTCCTACAACCCCCCCCACCTCCACCCCCACCCCCAACCCCCCACCCCCCAACCACCCCCCCCAACCGCCCCCCCAACCCCTCCCCCCCACCCCTCCCCACCCCCAACCCCCCCCCAACCCCCCCAACCACCCCCCCCCAACCCCCCCCCCAACCCCCCACCCCACCCCCACAACCCCCCACCCCACCCCCACAACCCCCCTAAACCCCCCCTCCACCCCCACAACCCCCCTAAAACCCCCCCCCAACCCCCCTAAACCCCCCCACCCTCTCCATCCAGCACTGGTCTCTGTATGTGGAAGGGTAAAGGAGGCCACAGTAGTCAGCCCACCACAGAGTGGATGCACTGCAGTGGGGTTGTGAGGCATGATGATGCCGTTGCCACTGAGACCCATATGCTCTGACTTTCATTGGTCTTGTTATGTTTGTTGGGAGCAGTTGAAGCTTCACTTTACCCTCACTTCAGATCGTTGATCCTTTTGCGGCAATGTATGGCTGACCCACTCTGCACAGTCTAGGCACTGATGGCATCAGCCACTTGCACCCATACAGGGTTCGTTTTCCTGTTCAGTCTCCTCCTCCTCCTCCTCCCATCAGCCGGGCACAGTATATTCCTCCGGACCTGGACATGGTCCAGGAGGACGCACAGGGCGGTGTCACTGAAATTGATATTCGGCGCTGGACCTTCACCTCCCCTTCCAGACATCTCCATTGTTCATTTTGACGGTGGATGTCCAGGCGCCTTTTAAACATGGTGCCCGGAAATGACGGCGGGGCGTGTGCTATCCAAGCCTGCCCCACCGCGCAAGACGTCCGGAAACTCCCAGCTGCATAATTCATGACATCGGGACCAGAAGGTACCACGGGGTTTGGAACTATTCCTGGACTCCGCCCCCACGCCCACCATGGGTCTTGGTCCTGGATGGGAGAATTCCGCCCATTTATTCTTATAGCACCTTTAACCTCGTAAAATACGTCAGGGTACGTCACAAGAGCATTATCAATCAAAAGTTGACACTGAGCCACATTAAGGAGATATTAGGATAGTTGATCAAAATTGGTCAGAGAGGTAGGTCTTAAGAAGCATCTTAAAGGAGGAGAGGAGTAGAGAAGCAGAGTGGTTTGGGGAGGGAAATTCCAGAGCTTAGGGCCCAGGCAACTGGAGGGACAGCTGCCACTGGCACAACCATTAAAACTGGGTGCTCAAGAGGCCAGAATTGGAGGAGCCACAGAGATCTTGAAGCAACGCACGGAGAAAGAGAGGGCTGAGGCTACAGAGGGATTCGAAATCAAGGGTGAGGATTTTAAAACTTAAGCATTGCCAGAGGGGAAGCCAATGTAGGTCAGCATGCTCATGGGGTTGATGGCTGAATGAGACTTGGAGCAAGTGAGGATACAGGGCACCAGGGATCTGAGGGGTTCAGGTTAATGGAAGGTGGGATAGGAGAGCATTGTAATAGTCGTATGTGGAGGCAATAAAGGTGTGTGGATAAGGGTAAAGGAATCCTCTTGTTCGCCCTTACCCAAACTGGTGAAGGGCACAGTTCTGGGGATTCTCAGGGAGTGGAATCAGGTAAGGTAATCTTGCAGGGAACCAGCACAACCTCAACAGGCTGAATGGTCTCCTTGTATGCTGTAACATTTCTATCATTCCGTGAAGCATACGTGCAATTGCTGCCTGCCATTTTGGGGCCTTTGGTGTCTGCGCAACTTTTGGAAAATGGGTGCTGCCAGATGCCATATCTGGACTCTCGTCTTATTCATTTCAGTGTCCTGCCCCTCCACATGGCCCTGGGAGAGTACCGGGTGATAACTCCCCAGACAATGAAAGGGACCTGCACTTATCTGAGTTCCCATTTTATTACCCCCCCCTCCTCTACCCTATGAGGAAGCAGCTCACCTAACTTAGCAGTGACATGACTGAGATCAGCAACTCACTGTGTGGGCAGTGACAAGGTACTGTCCCTCATTGTATTACACTTGTCACAACACATTCGTATGACTCACTGCATGACTTTATTTAAAGAGAAAGTGTGATTACCAACATACCTATCTGGGTGGAAATTAATCGGTTGTCAGATGTTGGGCAAGCAGTAGAAATGCGATTCAACCAAAGTTTACATTGTTATGTGGGCTGTGAAAGTAGAAGAGATTTGTAATTCTGTATTCAGGTGATGGGTATGCCGTGGGATAGTGTCGCATTGTGCAGAATAACTTGCAAAGTCTCTGAGCACCCACTGGCTTCAGGCTTGTCCTCCTCCGGCACACAAGCAAGGCAAGCACACTTTTCTGCCTTGTGCTTGCAATTAGTTTCTAAGATTCCTGGAAAATGGCGGCACATTTTGCCTCTGTGTTTCAGTTGATACACAGTGCTCGTAGACTCAGGGGTGCCGCAAGTTTTGAAAAAAATAATTATCCTCGAGTTGGTTAACATAAAACTATACAGCGGTGTTTAAAATCAAACATAGGCCCTGACCTTTGTTTTGTATCATGATGTTTTTTTTTGAACATTAAAGATGACTGAGTTCTAAATGTGGAAATCTTTTGCTGCTAATTATGTTCAAAGATCAAGGAAATACGTAACTCCTAAGAGGAAGTGGGTAGCCAAGCTTTTGACCACAGACTGTTAGACGCTTCTGTAATGGAACAGTGCTTGGTGAAAAATTATTCTGATTCTATTTCTGTTGGGTATCATTCTTATTGATTTCTAATACACTCTACTGTAATGTTTCCTTTGATCAAAGATTGGCATTCAACATTTGCATTAATTTCCATTACATGAGTGTCACTGTCAACACTACACACAACTAATTTCCTCTTGAATGGTCCCCCTTGTTATAAATTCTGCTAATGTCTTAGTAGTAATATCGAATTAATGTTGAAGAAAGAAAGAATTTCATTTATCTGGTGCCTTTCACAACCTCACGATGTCCTAAAGCGTTTTAGACTCAATTAAGTACTTCCTGAAGTGTAATCACTGTTATAAAGTCGGAACATACTGACTATTGTTTCATGAATATACTGAAGTGAACCCACAGTAGAAGCGTTTTAGACTATTTTTCCCTTGGAGGTATAGGCTCAGATTAAATTGACAAGTTAAAGCCTCCTTTGGCATGACAAAGTCAAAAGTTCTAACTGACAAATATTGCTTTGCCTAAATTGAATTCACCACAGTTGAATTCACTAATGGTGGAGTTTACAAATGCACCAGCAGTCATGGGCCGTTTAGTTTTGGATATGATTGCGACGGGAACACGGGGTACACAGTTCCCTCCTCCGCCTGAGCGTGTTCTCACGCAGTCTCACTCAGGCCAGCTCACCAACGTTCCTGCTGATTCCCTCAGAGCAGACCCCAAGTCGGCGAGCTGGAGTTGTGTGTGGGCGTGGCCCCTTGCCAACAGGGCAACCTGGGCAAGGATTGCACCAGAGGGCAGCTCAGGCTGTCAGCGTCTGTCAACGTTGTCGTTTCAATTCCAAGGTTCCTCATCAGGAATTGAAGGCTTTCGCATCACAGCCACTGGGACACCCAGCAGGAGACGGACACATGGCATCATCTGCCAAAATAAAACTATTGCTTTTGTGGGAGGTTACAGAAAAAAAAAGGGATTTTGTTCACCAACGTGAGAGTAATGAAGAGTTGAGGGAGAGGGGACCAGGAGCTGACAATTCTTGATTTAAAGATTGCTGGTCGTTTAACGATCACCAGGTATTAATTGAACTGAGGTTGAACATGACCTTTGATTTATCCGGAGTTTTATCTCCATTATTAAAATAGTGCCTTACATTTTTCGACATCACTCACCAGGAACATGACGCGGTGGTCAATATGGTCTGGAAACGCAGGAGAAATGAAATCTTAAACCCACATGTGTTTCTTTATTCTTTCAAAGAGCAGCTATGCAAAACTTACGTCCAATGGGACAGACCCTGGCCTGTGTAGGTGTCCTTTGGCTCGTGACCAAGCTCCAGGATCAGGCTGTGAGGTGGCAAAATAGCGAGACGTTTGCAGTGGGAAGGAATGTCCAGTCGGCACCAGCACCCTGGAGGAGGTTTCACCCTCAGCCTGAGCCTGTCTCCCTGCCAAAGGCTCCCCAAAAACTTAGGTTGATGTGTAAGACCTGGTATATAGCATGGGATCACTGAGCGAACTCGCACATTGAAGGAGGATGTCACCTGTCTAGCTGATGAGGGAATGAAACTTGGAACAACAACTTGGAGGATGTGCTGATATAGCCAGGGCCCAGTGCCGAGCGTGAGTCAGTTCCAAACAGAGAAATAGTTACCGCTGCTGCTGGCACCATCGTTCAAAGGGATGTGACACACGTTTGAACTCTGGTTCGCAATGGTAGCGATGCAATCTCACATTTGATAGAGGGTTGTACTGTTCACCATTCCAGTTATGAGGAGTTCCCGGTATTTCTGGACCACCTGCCCATACACCCCCCTCCCCCCCTCCCCCCTCCCTCCCTCCCCCCCACCCCCACAAGCCACCAAAGGCCTCAATCATGCGTTTGCCAGGTTTCCAATGAACAACGCTTGGCGACCCACTCTGGGCAGAGGGTACGGAGAACCAGTCGACTCCAAGGTGATCAGGCAGCCAATAGAGGATTGAGACAGAAACACCCATCTGACAGATCTTATCATCCAAAATCTGGGTCCGCGGTACTCCAGGGAACTCCTGATCATTGGTTGCTTCGTGAATGGTACCTGGAGGAGTGGAACAGTCACAGAAAGCTGGGTTTTGAGAAAACCCTACAAATTGGGGGGTGGTTTGGACAAGCAACAGAAAGATCACCAACAAGCTACAGCGAGCTAGAATGCAGCAGTAACCCCTGTGCACATTTTGCAGTGTATAAGACTTAATTGTTGCCAACCTTCACTTCAGCTCTTTAGACTCTGGTGAACAGGGTGTGTCTCTATCAGGAGAAAGTGTTTACATTCATTGAACGTTTCTCTGTAGCTTGGAGCGAAGACCCCAAAACGTCATGCCAAGTTTTTGCATATATCGGACACTCAGCCAACCAAACAAATAAGTTCTCATTTAACGACAAAGACGTTTTGATGCTGTAATATCTCTACTCATTTACCCTGACAAGGGTGCCTTTGAAGTATCTTACTTCGGGCACAAGATTTAGGGACCACCTGCCCCAGGCTCTCTCTCTCCAACCTTCATTTTGTGGAAATACCTTGTCGCTGTTCGGTCCCTGAATCCCTTACAGGTAACTGAACATGGGTGGGGGGAGGAACCACATCATGAGCCCATTTTCACCTGTCTGTGGGCCAATGACGTGGCTCCCCCACTGCTCCGATGAGAAATTATTCCTAGTGATGTAGAAATTGGGAAGCTCTTCAAAGATACAGTACTTCAAACGGAGTGGAAGCCACACCAATCTCCTGGTCTCCTTGGAGAAGGAGGAGGCCATTTTAACTTTGGATGATAATGTTGGGGTGATAGAGAGTTTTCCATCCATTATAAACTCTGACCATTTTTCTTCCCTGCTCACTTCATCGGGAAGGAATCTCAGGCCTGGTATATAGTGGCTACTTTACCGTCGGCCATTTCACACTTTGATCCTAAGTTAAAATTGCCACCAGAGATGATTTTTTTTTTTTCCCCAGTACTCTCATTGCTCTGTTCTGTGCTGCTTGGAAGTAACAGCTCCTTGCATTGTTCAGTAATTGGATTGTACTCTTCTGTCCTGGGCAGCAGGGTGCAAATGGCTGTAAACACATTTGCTCCACTCTCTTTCCTATGGCTTCTGATGTCAGTGACTCTGGGGAGGCTTCTCTGGGACCCAGAGAAGCTATTCAATTTCCACCTGCAGTACAACCCTTCTTCAGTACAATTTGACTTTAAACATTAGCCGTGTGGGATATTCCGCCCTTATGTACAATAAATCCTGCACCACCCAAGGATCTGTGCAATCTGTTGTTCAAGATTTTTTTTTATATTTTAAAACAATCGCGTGAAATGGTCTCAAATTGGTTGGTTTGTTGTTTGGAATGACGAGATGGTTTTTATTTGCTACCTCTCTCCCATTTCTCAAACACCTCTGCCTGGAATTTCTCTGAGCAGAAGAGCTGTTGATGTCGTTTCTCCGGAGTTTCTGCCGATCTTTCGTCCAAGTTACGACTGAATGATGGGCAGAAAACCTGAGAAAACTCAGAGAGTTTGTTTCCAGAGAGAACAAACCGAGCCAAGACATACCGTGCCCTTCCATGATTTTGCAACCACACCCCTCCCTAGCCCAAGAAGCTGGGTGCACCAGACTTTCCAAATGCCTCTTCACGTTCTGTGTTGAGAGCTCCTGAGGGTGATAGCGGCCAGCTCTTCTGGCACAGACCCGGCCTGAGTCTAGTGGGCATGTGCGAGAATAGCCACAACCAGGCTGGCACTCAGGAACATAAAAGCAAAATACTGAGGACACTGGAAATCTGAAACAAAAACAGAAAATGCTGGGAAAACTCAGCAGGTCTAGCAGCATCTGTGGAGAGAAAGACAGAGTTAACGTTTCGAGTCTGTGTGACTCTCCTTCAGAGCTCTGACTCTGGACTCAAAACATTAACTGTTTTTTTTCTCTCCTGGTGGTGTTAGACCTGCTGAGTTTTCCCAGCATTTTCTTTTTTTGTTTGTGGTACTCAGGGCTGCTGGGTCCCAGACTTGCCCCGGGAGTTTCCAATGGTCTTTTGTCAAGAGTGAAAACTCTTCCTCCCCTCGCAAGCTACTGAACCACTACATTCAGAGTGTCCTCTCCCCAGCCTGACAGCAGTTGAGGACAAGGAGGTAAGTAGCCGTGTTGAAGAGATCAGCTCTCTGGGGCCTCGGCTTGGGCTCCAGAATCTCTTATCAAAGGGGCTGTTGGGATATTGTGACACTGCTTTGAGGTGGCATTGCCACCTCCACATGATGCAGATTATTCCACCACCATCTCCTGTCTCCTTTGGCGGACGGGAGTCCAAGGTGTAACCCTTGCAGCATGGGCTCAGTCGTGACCTCCCTGACTGACCCCAGGATGGTTAGCACAGCAGGTCAAGCAATCCCAGTACAAATTGCAAGCTCTCAGTCCGGACATGTGGAGCACCTTTCAGTCTAGCCTTGTTGCAACGCTCCCACTGCAAATTCCAACCAAATAATTGCACCAGGAAAATGACATCCCACCGGGTGTTTTTGTATTTAGCAGAAGCCCTCTGGCTAACGCAAGCATTTTGAACTTTGACGCATTGTGTATCATTACAAAAGAAAGCACAAGATTGAGAAGTTAAGTGGAATTGACTCTGCAGCACCCGCTGCACAGTGCAGAGTTTCTGGTGGTTTTGACGAGAGCTTCTACACTAGAGAAGTAGGAAAAACAAGACTCACTGATGCAGGAAGTTGTGTGAAGTCAGTGCTGCTATTGTCTTCAATGATTGTTGTTTAACATGTGATGGTATCTGTGACGTGGTGACTAAAGTGGTTGAAGTTTTTATTTTCCTGTATTACTATTTCTGTTCAACTTGTCAAGGCCTCAGTTCCTTTTTCCATTCATAGGTTTAGAAACTATCCTACCACCAGACGTGTGTGTCGAGTGAAGTGTATCAAGTCACTGTCTGCAATGTCAATGTTTGGTTTTCATTCATGAGTGGCATTTATCCTGTGACACTTTTCGAAGTTGGTCACGTACTCTTTGGGATGGCGTGCCCTTGCAGAAGGCCCGATCATGCTTCCCCGCAGATTTGGCTGGCCCTGTTAATGGTCTGTTCATTGTGTTGTTAAGATGCACTTGAAGCACTTATAAACCAAGACTGAGCGGCCCCATACAACCGCAGGTTACGTTGGTTCACGGACTCCCAGGCCGCTTGTATTTCCCGCAGTCCCGAGGAGTCCGTGCATCTTCCTGTAGGATTGTAGTAGGTTGCACCCCCTTTTTAAATTTTTTTTTGAAGGAGCTACTCCTCAGGTTTTGGCTGCACTTCAGCCCCACGCTCCTGATCTTTGGCCACCCGGTGTGGAGGGTGGGCAGGCGGGCAGGGAGGAGGACCTCCTCGTAAGCCTGCTCGTGGGTCTGGCCAAATTGTCCATTAACAGGTCCAGACAGTGGGTGGTTGAGGGGAGTCATCCAGCTTGACTCTCTGCCCCTCTTCCACGGCTATTTCCGTGGCCAGGCGTCCTTAGAAAGAGAGCACGTGGTGTCCACTGGCATTCTCGAGGCCTTCCCCAGCTGGTGGACACCACGGGGGCTGGAGTGATTCCTAAAATGACATTTTAATTTAATTCGGCAAGGTTATTTTTTATTTTTTCATTAGTTACGATGCCCCTTTCAATTGGTTTCTTCTCAATTGGTTAATTTGACCATTTGTTAAATACATTTCGCTCAAAAAGACAACAAGAGGGATGGTGTCCCTTGAAAGGGCCTATCACTAATTTAATTTGCCCATTTGTTATTGTTGTACCAAAAGTGTATAAACCGAGACTGCTGGGACACTGGGTTGGTCGGTAGGAAGCAGACATTTGTAATGCTGCATTCTGTGAATAAACCTATTGTCAAGTAAAGTATTAATGTCTAGTTTCATACCTCAACAACAAACCCTCCAGGATTTCCCTGCAGTCTCCAAAAATTGAAGACTCATCTGGAGGACAACCCAAGAAAAAAAAAAAGTTATCTTTCACCATTTTTGTTTATTAATTATAAAAATGCGAGGTTTGGGAAAGAAAAGGCTGTTTGACTGACAGTCAAGAATCTTCAAAGCAGCCAAGGTGGATATTGTTTGCTTTTGAATTGGCCATGAAAATACAGGGCCCAGTGAGGATGGGCGTGTCATACAGTCAATGGGGGTAGAACAAGACAAACAACAACAACTTAGATTTATATAGCACTGTTAACATAATGAAACATCCCAAGGTCCTTCAACAGGATCATTATAAAACAAAGTATGCCACAGAGCCACATAAAGAAATATTAGGTCAGACAACCAAAAGCTTAGTCAAAGAGGTTGGTTTTAAGAAGTGTCTTAAAGGAGGAATGTGGGGTAGAGATGCGAAGAGGTGTAGGGAGGGTATTCTAGAGCTTGGGACCCAGGCAACTGAAGGCACAGCCACCAATGGTGAAGTGATCACAATTGAGAATTCACAAGAGGCCAGAATTAGAGGAGCACAGACACCTCAGAGGGTTGTGGGGTTGGAGGAGATGACATAGATAGGGATGGGGCAAAGTCATGGAGGGATTTGGAAATAAAGATAAGAGTTTTAAAATCAAGACATTATTTGATCAGGAGGCAAGGTAGGCCAGGAAGTGCTGGGGCGATAAAGAAACAAAGGATGAGGAACAATTGGAGGGAGAAGATCATGTGATGATACCTCCAGGAATACATCCAATCAGAGTTGATAATCCAAAAAACAGAGCAAGGCAGCAGCATGTGATTGCTGATTAGACCCGGGACTAGGTGGTTTATTTTGGCAGGCTCATTAAGGGCTGTGTTTTCCCCTTTTCTTAAAATTTTGGTAAAGTGTCCCGTGTTTCAATATTACTTGTGAACTGCTGGTGAAATCGGCAGAGTTTGAGGCTCTGAGACATTCAGTTTCTGAGAATGGGATTTAGATTGAAATGGCGAGGAACTAGCACCAAATACCCTTGGGATAAAGACTTTAAGGCTTCTCAATCAGCCATTGAGTCATCTAATCTGTATACATCATGTGACAGCCAGTTGCAAAAGGATAGAATGGCTCCCCTTTATTCCCACCCCTTGTTTACCCCAACAGGTTATTTTTAAAACTAAGTTCAAGTGTTGTGACTGTAAAAGACAGTCACAGACAGGTTTTCCTGTAAGTTTTAAAAGGAAAGAGAGTAGTATCTATTGTACATAACACCCAATCTGAATGAAAACAATAAAACTGCTCCAACTCTCACACACACATGCATTCATGCACTGACACACACACACACACACACACACACACACACACATGCATTCATGCACTGATACACACGTTACAAAGTGGGAGGACAGGTTAAGTCATTTAAAAGTCTAATAAAAGTCAATGGTTTACCAATATTGTACATTGATGGTCTTTCTGGATTCTGTGTCGAGATTAAATTCAAAGATGTTGACAGATAATTTATATATTTTCTTCTGGAGTCAGCAACTGCTGGGTTGAATATTAACAGTCTGCCTGTGGTCAAACAGCAGGCAAGACTTGAGCTTGCGTAATAGATAGAAAGAGAGGGAGAGTACCCATTCAGGTTCCTGCTTCTTCTACATCTCTTCTTCTGTTCTGACTGGCTGGAAAAAACAGTTTCTTTACCACAAAGAGGATTAGTTGGCTCTTCACATGATCCCCTCTCACCAAGTGACCAGTTACCCAAACATGGTCAGAGTAGGTTGACTCCAGGTCCATTGGTTAGACATGATTAGGTTAGACATGAAGAATTCCCTGGACAGCCAGGGTCCACTGTTCAAAGTGATTGTGTCTTCCAGCTTGTACCACACCCAGTTGAATGCACAGGTGATTGTCTGGATGTTTCGCGCATGGTTCTTGGGATGAAGTCACTCATATTCTTCTAAGGTGATTCTCTTGGAGGGGTTCTTCTAGACAGTCCGACTCTGTCTTGATGGCTTTGCAAGTTGTAGGGTACAGTGAAACAAATGTTCGGCAATCTGAGAAGTTGCTGTTTTAAGTCATTGAAACGCTATTGTTCAGTCTTTTAAAACTCAAAGTTTTTCACCATGTACTCATCAGGACAATTTGCAAAAATACCAAATTGCAAAGGGAAGAACAATTTATACTGCATGAGAGGAGAGTGCTAATTGGTAGAGGCATTGCCATGGAGAAATCACCAGTTAACAGAAACCTGATAGTTAATTGCCAAACTTTGTTTAAATTCAAGCCAGGCAGGGTTGACTGTGATTGGTCAAGACATTGCCCTGGAGAATGAACCAGCGAATGGCTGTCGCCTATTTTGTTTAGTTTAGTTCAGGTGACAGCCATTTGCTGGTTCATTCCCCAGGGCAGTGTCTTGACTAATCACAATCAATCTGCCTGGTTTGAATTTAAACAAGGCTCGGCAGTTAACTGTCAATTATCAGTTAACTGGCGAATTCTCCATGGCAGGGCCTCCACTAATCACAGTCCACTTGCCAATCAATCAGCACTCTTTTCTCATGTAGTATAAATTGTTGGTCCCTTCACAATTTGGTATTTTTGCAAATTGCCCTGATGAGTGCAAGATGTAAAGCTTCAACAAAAAAATCTGTGTGTTTTTTAGCAATATTCAAGTTCTGTTCTACCAAATAATAAATGGTGCAGTTTAGTGACAAAACCCTCCAGTTTCTGGTAACCTCTTCACTGGAATGTCATGCTAAACCCGAAGGGAGGAAAACCACAGGAGGGGGGAACAAGTGGTGCTTGCAAAGGGCATGAACCAGCAAATTACAAACTCGCTGATTCCAATAATTTAAACTGAGGGACAATCCAAGCCAGTGAACCTGTGATTCTCCAACAAGCACAGCCTGCAAGAGTCACTCTACACGGGGAGTAACTAAGTCTGTCAATGGCCCTTGCAAACATTCTGGCTAAGAATGGTCCTGAATTCTTCAATCTTACCCTTTCCATTGCCTTGCAAATGTTTGGCAGTGGCCAGGCTGCTGTGTCATGATAGTATCAGTGAAGTTTGCACTTAACTTTGAGAAGCCTTCTATCCTTCCTTTCCCACAAGACACGTATGTCTTGCTTGGAGTGAAAGGATCACACTTCCCAAGGATTCATGTGTTGAGGTATCATTTTTATTTAATTTTCAGGGCTCACATTCCACGAAAATGTTGATGGAGTAGATGTGTCACAGCATTGTTGAACTGGGAATGTGTCCAGGCAATGATGCTCCAGGCCTTAGGGAAGTCAGCAATATTGAAACCTTTAATCAGTGTCTCCAATTGCTCGTTCCTCCTGACTATTGCGTCATAAAGAAAGAAAGATAGATTTGCATTTATGAAGCGCCTTTCATGACTTCAGGCCATCCAAAGTGCTTTACAGACAATAAATTGATTTTGTTTGAAGTGTAGTCCTCGTTGTGGGAAGGTGGCTAGCTCACTTGGCTAAATGGCTGGTGTGTGGATCAAGGTAAGGACAACAGCACAGGGTTCAACCCGCATTCTGGCTGAGGAGAACTCTGGACCTGCCTCCTGCCCTATCCATAAGTAAAATATCATGTCCATTTGCCATGTTTCAGCAAAGAACCGCCAAGGACCTGTCTTTGGGCAAAGAAGTTGTAATGTAGGAAATACGGCAGCCAATTTGTGCACAGCAAGCTCCCACAAACAGCAATGAGATCATGCCCAGATCATCTGTCATTCAGTGATGTTTGTCATATAGGCATCATGATCGTTGAGTGCTTCTCGATATAGCTTCAGTTACCTCTTTAATGGAACCGCACAAAGTAAAGCAGTTGATTCCTGGGATGTTACGTACACGAGCAAAGAAGGAGGCCCTTTAGGTTTATTTTTTAAATAGACGACAATGAGGAGGTGGGCAGGTGTGTAGATGAGGGTAATGCAGTTGATGTAGTTTATATGGATTTCAGCAAAGCCTTTGACAAGGTCCCACATGGGAGACTTATAAAGAAGGCAAATGCCTTCCACATTATAGGAAGGATGTGATTGCACTGGAGGGGGTGCAGAGGAGATTCACCAGGATGTTGCCTGGGATGAAACATTTATGCTATGAAGAGAGGTTGGATAGACTTGGATGGTTTTCATTGGAGCAGAGAAGACTGAGGGAGCGACCTGATCGAGGTGTACAAGATTATGAGGGGTGTGGACAGGGTGGATAGGGAGCAGCTGTTTCCCTTAGTTGAAGGGTCAGTCACAAGGGGACACAAGTTCAAGGTGAGGGGCAGGAGGCTTAAGGGGGATGTGAGGAAAAACTTTTTTACCCAGAGGGTGGTGACGGTCTGGAATGCACTGCCTGGGAGGGTGGTGGAGGCGGGTTGCCTCACATCCTTTAAAAAGTACCTGGATGAGCACTTGGCACGTCATAACATTCAAGGCTGTGGGCCAAGTGCTGGTAAATGGGATGAGGTAGGTAGGTCAGGTGTTTCTCATGTGTCGGTGCAGACTCAATGGGCCGAAGGGCCTCTTCTGCACTGCGTGATTCTGTGATGGCAAGAGAAGCACGCCGCAGAAAAATAGCCAGTGACTCTACAGCAGAGCCTTGCCAAGCAGCATGTGTGGCACTGAGCCTTTCTTAACTACTTTGCGAAAACAATGATTTGATGATATAATGAGAAAGTGATGCCTGGCATGCTTTCCAGCATTCAGCAAGCAACCCCCCGACAGGGAAGGAGCGGCTGCAGTACGCTCTCCCATCTGACCCATCCTTGATAAGTGTATTGCTGATTTTGGAACTTTTATAACACATGTAAAGCGTAATGGCCACAGAGTTCTTTGCAATACAGGAGGAGCAGATGGCTACTAGTCCTCGTGTTGTGAAGGGGATCGCTGCCACTCAAGAGTCTCTTTTCAAAGATATTGTGCTGACTGGGAATTGATTGAGCTTTCACAAGGTTGCTTCTGCCTCTGTTCCTGTACAGTGGATCATTATACTTTTGATTTTTTTTGCACAGCTAAGAAAATGTGGAAAAATGAATATTTGCTGCTGTTGTTCTGAGGGTCCTTGACAGCAAAGAAGTTGCAGAAAATTCACAACACTGGCCGATGAGGGTAAAATGATCTGCAAATATTTCCAAATCCTGCAGCCTCAAAAGCTCCTTGACACCAGTTTACACCTGTTATATAAGTCCGTTCAGGGGAGTTTAATTTTTAAATTTTGATTCTAAGCTCTCAATCCAGTTGTAAATGAAACTTCTTCTTTTATTCGCCAAACTGTTAGTTTCTGAAACTAAAAAGCTGAAGAACAAATTAACCTGGCTGCAATCGAAAATATATAGGATCCTAGGAAATAGGAACAGGACTTGGCCATTCAGCCCCTCGAACCTGATTCAGCAAAACCATGGCTTATCTGTGACCCAACTCCATATACCTGCGTTTGCCCCATATCCCTGAGCACCTTTGGTTAACAAAAAGCTAACAATCTTAGATTGAAAATGAACAATTGATAATATCAAGTGCCATTTGCAAAGAGAGTTCACAACTTCGACCACCCCTCTGTATCACAGTATCACAGTATCTTTACAGTGCAGAAGGCGGCCATTCGGCCCATCGAGTCTGCACTGACTCTCTGAAAGAGCATTCCACCTAGTCCCACTCCCCTGCCTTATTTCCGTCACCTTGCCCATTCTCCCTTTTCAGGTAGCAATCCAATTCTCTTTCGAATACCTTGATCGAACCTGCCTCCACCACCCTCTCAGATGTTTGTTCCAGACTCCAACCACCCTCTGGGTGAAAAACATTTTTCTTCATATCGCCATTTACTCCTATTATTAATTATTTTGAATCTGTGCCCTCTCGCTCTTGATGCTCTCTTGAGTGGGAACAGTTTCTCATTATTTACCCTGTCCATACACCTCAGGATCTTGAATACCTCTATCAAATCCCCTCTCAGCCTTCTTTTCTCCAAGGAAAACAGTCCCAATCTCTCCAATCTATCCTCATGGCTCCAGTTCTTTATCCCTGAAGACATGTTTCCTAATTTCATCCCTGAAAGCCTAGGCTTTATTTTTTGAACTATGTTCCCCTAGACATAGACTCCCTAAACAGCAGAAATAGGTTCTCCCAATTTACCTCATCTGCTTCCCCTTAATATGGGCATGGGTGTAATGGGCCAAATGGGGGAAGGGCAGGGGGATGGGACAAAGCGGGAAACCCTTTTAGCAATCTGGTACAAGCCCGCAGAGCCGACTGGCCTCATATGCTCTATGATCCTAAAAACCCACTGGCCTCAACAATTCACAGCCATTACTGAGACCAAAAAATATAGCGACAGGCTAAATTCAGAGGCGCCTCAACCAATAGCACTGTCTGAAATGAAATAAAAAGTTTTTAAAAATTGAAAATTCTGAAAATATGAGACTATTTGTCCTCTGTTTGGATTGGTGTTTGATTTTGGCGTTCATCCTATAATATTTGTGCGATGTGTACAGCATTTTCCAACATCCCTTCATTTCACCCGGGAGCTCCGTTGTTCTTGTGCAGGTGTACAATTTAATGAACATTCAACAATGAGTGCTCACAGGTGACTCTGTGAATATATAAAGCTCTAAGTGCTGTAGTCAAGAGATATATACTTATCAGGATAACAGCCCTATTAAAAACACTCGACACAGAATTAGGGAATATAGACACTGGATACAGTCCTATTTTCTGGTAATTCCACCTTCAGAAAGGGATTTAATAAAAAAACGACCATTAGCTCAGATTGTCTTCATCACTTGGGAGCTGTTTTCTCCCCCCAAACATTGTCAAGACTTAAAGTCTCCTTTGTGAAGTGATCAGAGTTTCTTGAGTGTTGCCTTCCTGACGAGACTCTTTGTTATTAACTACAATTAGATGTAGCTTGTCAGAAAAGCTGAAGAGATTCCATGTGTTATGTGGTTATAATGAAGGAAGCTTCTTAGAGAAAATGACAGAACCTGGTTAGGAGCCTTGCAATAACTCTGTGCTGGTGCAATATCGTATCCGTAAATTCTGGCTCCACTAAGTAAGAACAGCTGGATGAACAGATGTTGCACCACTGGAGTTCCTGCCATTACTTACATACCCTTAATTTGAAAACAAAATGTTTCCTTTATGTAAATGCTTTTTAATTACACTGGATAATTTTTTCCCAATATCTATGCATGCTGTAGTTTGCCACAAGTGGAGAGAGAAATTCTCTCGCTGCAGTGAAATATAACGTTTGATGTATGATCCCTCTTCACCATAGAAACTTTGCCTAGAAACTCAGCCGGAAACAACAACATTTTATATTACTTACACAAAGCTTTTCTCTTTTTGACTGATACCAGCCCTACAACCACAAATGTTGGCATTGATAAAAAGACGGTGACAAGAAATCAAATCACATTGCTTCGTTTGGATTCATTGGAATAATTTAAAAATAAGAACAGAAGCAGGCCATAGAACTGTTTCTGCTTTGCCAGGTCCAAATTCTCAGTTGGAATAAACATGGTTTAATGTGCTGAATTGAACGTTATATGTTTCTGTACCTGGGTTGATTAGCAATCCAGCACTTGTCGAATTACGGTCACTGTTTTGTTTGTCCCATTGGATAGTACAGTTTGCAATGTTCTGGTCCTTTGTACCTCAGCACCTGGCATGTCAATCTCATGAGGAAATTTTCCTCTTGACAAATGCAGCAATGACTTGCCGTTTATACAGCGCCCTGAACTTAGTAAAACATCCCAAGGTGCAGAGCAGGAGCGTGTTCAGGCACTAAAAGAGAAATGCAATATTGATTTGCTGTTAATGTCTCCCCAAATGCAAATATTCTCACCTTTTTATGCCTTCTGAAAACGACATTCAACCCTTTGAATAAAACCCTTTCAAATTAGTGCTGCTGCATTGAGTTATGGTGTTGGTCTGGCTGTGGAAACTACAGATAATCGACAGCAGGAAAGCGGCCAACTAAGACATGCACGCTCCCTCTGCAAAAATAAGGGCAAGCTCAAAGAGGAATAGCAGCAAAGTGCTGAAAAAAAATGTCAGGGTAATGAAGACCCTACTGTGCTGATATTCTTACAGTTAAAAGCCCAAGAATAAATAAACAAGACAACATAAGCGTCGCAAATGTACAATCACTTGATGCAAGACTGATATTTCACTTGAGCAGTCTACACTGTACCAAGAACAGTGGATTTCTGCATTACATCCAAACGAACTCTCAAAAATAGGCAAGGCCCAGAGGTTTCTGTTGAACTCTTGGTCAAGAACTGATTTATCCTCCATCCTTGCTGAATATGCAGTTGCTCAGCTGACCCTTGAGTGCTGAAGGAGTGCTGCGTGGTCAATGGTGTTGTGCCTTGGATGAGACATTGAATATCTATCTGTTTGAGTGGACATTTACTGTCAGGATGCGCAACGATATCCCAGGCAGTATTCTTCCTTCAGCCAATACCATCATAAAAATTGATTAATGTACTTTCATCTCATGTGGCATCTTGCTCAGTGTAAAACACTGCTGCATTTGCCTGCAGGGCAATTGTATTGGACCTCAAGCAATAAATATTACATGGAGTGCAATTAGCAGTTTTGACAGATGAGGTAAGGAGAAGTACAATGGAAGCAGCAGAGATTCTTTAAGAATTTCTATCATTCCCCTACACAACTTTGGCAGGACCCTCTTTTCACATGTAAATGGCATTTCCACCAAAGTCACACTGGCGGAGGGAAAGAAACCCTGAGGAAATTTACAATGTATTCCTTTGACATTTTTCCAATTGCACTCTTTATGGCAATGATGAAAACATTGCAACACAAAGCAACAGTTTAAATTCAAGAACACTGCAGCTTCATGCAATGTTTCCCTTACCTCACATGCCTTTTTGTGATTGCATCATTGTTTTGATATCTGTTTAGCGCAATGTTGTAATAATCTCCATTGGGGCACAGCAGCTGTACTTCCACACACACAGCTTCATAAACAGCCAAGGGGCTGGGGGTGGGGTGGGGCGGGCGGGGGAAGAAAGATTCAGGATGTTGTATCCTCAACCTTCTAAGTAGCTTTTCTCCCTCGCCATCATTCTGATCCCTATCGTGTCATGAATAGGCCAATGAAAGCTGTTAGTTTCTCCCTAAGGTTGTGAGGGAAGCATAACTCAAGTGGTTCAACAATGGAAGCAGCAGAGATTCTTTAAGAATTTCTATCATTCCCCTGCACAGCTTTGGTAGGACCCTCTTTTCACATGTAACTGGAATTTCCACCAAAGTCACACTGGCGGAGATTGGGCATGACTGAGTCAAAAGGACAGCTTGGAGGAAGAGCCAATTTCCAGTCTTCCGATACCTGAAGTTTAATGAAAACTGTCAGTTCAGCAGGAAATCTGAACCAAACTGATTGCAATTGGAAGATCCATTCCAGATAAAAGTCTCTGTCAAAGTGATCCAAATATCAAAATGAAGGCTAGCTGACTAATTGGGAGCATTTTTTTCAAATTTGAAATGAATTTCACCTCATTTCATTTTGTGCATGAAGAGATTTATCTCATCTGTACTGTTCCTGTGTCCATCCCAGATGTTCGAGGTGCCATGAGACATTTGTCCATCACTAGTAGAGCTGCCAAACAGTGTGATTTTTCTTTTATTCTTTCATGGGATGCGTGTGTCACTGGCTGAGCCACATTTATTACCCATCCCTAATTGCCCCTTGAGAAGGCGGTGGTGAGCTGCCTTCTTGAACCGCTGCAGTCCATGTGGTGTAGGTACACCCACAGTGCTGTTAAGGAGGGAGTTCCAGGATTTTGACCCAGCTACAGTGAAGGAACGGCTGACATATTTCCAAGTCAGGATGGTGTGTGGCTTGGTAACCTGCAGATGATGGTGTTCCCATGTGTCTGCTGCCCTTGTCCTCCTGGGCATTAGAAGATGTAGGTAGATAAGACACATTCAAGGAACACAGTACCAGTCGTTAGCAAATGACCATCATCTATCATCACATATTACAAATTAAAATACAAATGTATACAAAGCATACAGCACCTACTAAGTGTGAAGGATCAGCTTTATCTGCTGTATGTAGTACCATTATGAGACATCAATCGCTGATTATTTATATTATTTTTCTCCTCCATCCACAAGTATGCAAAGCTGTAGAAAACCATAAGGTCCAGTGTTAAACTCCAATCAGCAGTGAGTTAGGCTGCAGCTCATGGTCTCAATGGGTGAAATTGTCCCAGATTTGCACTGTGTGGTAGGGGGCGGGTAAAACATCATTTTACCCACTGGCCGCAATGGTGGGTTTCCACATCGTGTTGTCCCAAACCTGCCGCATTACTTATGCATTCCCGGGATAAACGCCGTTTCCATGGCGGGCGGGCTCTCATTCGCCCACCACACCGTCACCTCGCCGCTTCATCACGCCAGGCACCATATTTACAGTACAGCTGCGCTCAGTGCTTCCAGCCCAGGACTGCAGCAAAGAAGACATGGCCCCAAAAGGCAAGAAGACTGCAGCCCTCGAGCACCTTCTGAACACTGTGGAGGCTGCTGTGATGTCCTCTTACCCCCTCCCCCCCCGCTCTGGCAGCAGGAGGGGCAGATACATTACCACTCCGGCTTGGTCAACAGTGGGAGCAGTGGTCAGTGCCAATGCTGCACAGAAGAGGTTGGCCATCCAATGCGGATAGAGGATGAATAATCTCATCCGTACAGCCAGGGTATCACTCTAAAATCACACGCTCAAGCCCATCACACATTCACTGGCATCTCACTCACTGTCAGCTCGAGAGACATCACCACTCACTCTCTCACACACACCCTCACATCTTCATCTGGCCTCATCTCCTCTGGAGGCTGCCTCCTCAGCCCTCACCATCTTGAGGCCACTTGCACAGATCAACACGTGCCCCCACACACACCCTGGGATACCCTCCTTCCTCAGTACAGCCCTCCCCCTGCAGCCTCTTCCCTTCCCTGAAGCCACTTCTCCTCCTTCCTCAAGCAAGCCCTAGCCCTGCAGCCATTGAAAAGCCACCCGCATATGGCTGATCGGGTAGGTAGAGATGTACCCATGAGCCCCGCTAACAGTGATGTGGTGCTGTCTGTGAAGCCTGGCGCTGATGACTGCAAGTGCTGCCCGAAGCAAGGTCGGCAAACAAACCTCGAAGTCCTGAGCAAAGCATAGCCCATAAGGTGGGCGTCGATGATGTGCTGTTGTGAAGCACATCGGCGTGTTTTCCCACCGGTGTGGGAGGACAATCCAGCTGTGCGGTGGAGGGGTGGAAATGGGTCCGGCGGGCTGGCCTTATAATGATATGCTGATGTATTACAATGAACTTCCCCACGTCCAATGGCGGGAAACGCGGCCCACCATCAACGGGCTGAGCGGATGATCGCAAACTGGTTTCACGCCGTCGTGAAACCGATTGCGCCATATCGTTCGCCCGCGCCACCGAACGCACCCGACATGGGCGGGCACGGAAAATCCGGGCCAATGTCTCCGAGATAGGGAAGATAAGATCATCCAGAGTTTCTCTTTCTGCTCACGATGGAACGATTGCTGTTTGAATGGGCACCAGGCAAAGCAAGCAGCAAACTTGGAACTGATACATCTCAAGGTTGAGTCGCTGACTCTCACTCAGGCTGAGGCACAAACGCTGGCTGCTTGGGCAAAGCATCAGAAAGAGTGGGAGAGCAGATCAAAGAATCGGTGCCTTGGTAAGGAAAGGGAAAATTTCTGCTTCCTGTCCATGGCCAGGTGAGGAGTGAGGATACCCCAGGCTCCTGGATTGATGCAGTTTTGTTCGAGCCTCTTTACCTCTGACACTCTTTGCGTATTTCTGGATCTGTGTGGTACGTTTCACCTTCTGTCTTATTCCAGTGCGATTTCCCTGAAGAGCAATTCTCCCTTCCCCCCAGCCCTCTTTAAGAACATGCCCTGTTGGGTGCTTCAAGCATGTGGCAAAAAAAAAACCCTGGCACAACCTTCAAACCTGCAGCAAGCAGCCTCCAATTATCCAGGCCGCCCCCTCACACACATATCCTTACTTGCTCAGTGTTTACCTCCTGGTTTTTGGCAAAAGTGGTTCAGAACTGCGAATAAATTACTTTAGAAAAAAATTTGATAAGGTGTGGTAAGCCCGCCCACAAGCTTATTACAGCCCCCAAATTGCACATTAAGTGTTGGAGAACATGACTCATCAAGCTCATGGAATGACTTGGGCAGAACAGCAAGACAAATTAGAAAGTCTGCATTTATTTTGGTTTGCGTTTTCCCATAATATTGGTAATTTACATATCCATGTTACACGAGCAAATATAACAATACGACTGCTGGGCAAACTACGAACATCTGGTGTTGTTCTTTCGAGCATCAGCTTTTGCTCATGCCATTGGTACACCGAGGAAGAGAGAAAGACTTGCATTTATATTGCACTTTTCCTGACCACCTGCCGCTTCAAGCCAATTTCCCATACTTTTTACCCGTGTGCTCGCTGTTGTAATGTGGGAAACGCGGTGGACAATTCTCACACAACAAGCTCCCACAAACAGCAATGTGATAATGAGCAGTTAATCTGTTTAATGTCATGCTGATTGAGGGATAAATATTGGCCAGGACACCGAGGAGTCATCTGCACTGTGCACTTCTTCAAAATTGTGCCATGTAATCTGTTACATCCACCTGAACAGGCAGATGGGGCCTCAGTTTAATGTCTTAACCTTAAAGCCGGCACCTCTGACAGTATTGCACTGGAGTATCAGGCTTGATTTTTATGCTCAGGCCCTGAGTCTTGAACTAGAAACCTTGTGATTTCAAGGCAACAATGTTCCCAACTTAGCTAACACACTGACACACCAGAAGGCCTTTCACTGTCCATCCTCCAACCTCTTTTAACTTGAATTTGTCTAAAACCGTGCTCCCATATCCTAACTCACGCCATTCACCCATCATTGCTACTGGTCCACCAAAACCTTGAAACTAATATTCTCATCCTCGCGTTCAAATCTCTCCATGGCTTCATCCATCTTTTTCTCCGTAACCTTCCTTAAACCTTCAAGATTGCTGTGTTGCCCCCATTCTGCTTCTTGCACATTTCTGATTTTAATCACTCCACCATTGGCTGCCTTGCCTTCAGCTGCTTGGCCCCAAAGCCTTGGAATTGTCTCCATAAACCTCTCTGCCATTCTTCCTCTCTCTCCATCCTTGAGAGGCTCCTTGAAACCAATCCTCTTTGGCCAAGCTTTGTTCTAAAATCCCCTGACCTGGCTGGATGTCAAATCTTGTTTGATGGCGTTCCTGTGAAGTGCCCTTGGATTATTCACTTGGTTAGAGGTGCTATATAAATGCAGTTGGTTGTTCTAGATACACTTACATCACACAAAGGGAAAAACACAGTAAAATAAGCTATTAGCCAGACACAGACTCACTTGGAATATAAGCTCTTCTGTCCTTAGCCCACAACTCATTCCACCGTCCCAGAACCTGTGGAATGAATGTAATGGTGTCAAATCTATCTTGTGCACTTCAGTGTATATTCTGGATTAGCTCTTGGGCTGGGTGGCCAATAAATGCTGGCTTGGCCAGCATAGCACATTTCCTGTGTTGTGTGGCACTACCACCGTGTTAAATGGGATAGATTTCAAACAGATCTAGCAACTCAAGACTGAGCATCCATGAGGTGCTGTGGGCCATCAGCAGCAGCAGAATTGTACTCGAACACCATCTGTAACCTCATGGCCCAGCATATCCCCCCCACTCTACCATTACCATCAAGCCAGGGGATCAACAATGAAGAGTGTAGGAGGGCATGCCAGGAGCAGCACCAGACATACCTAAAAATGAGGTGTCAACCTGATGAAGCTACAACTATTTGACTACAACGTAGGACTACTTGCGTGTCAAACAGCATAAGCAGCAAGTGATAGACAGAGCTAAGTGATTCCACAGCCAACGGATCAGATCTAAGCTCTGCAGTCCTGTCACATCCAGTCGTGAATGGTGGTGGACAATTAAACAACTCACTGGAGGAGGAGGCTCCACAAATATCCCCATCCTCAATAACAGAGGAGCCCAGGACATCAATACAAAAGATAAGGCTGAAGCATTTGCAACATTCTTCAGCCAGAAATGCTGAGTGGATGATCCATCTTGGCCACCTCTGGGGGTCCCCAGCATCACAGATGCCAGTCTTCAACCAATTCGATTCACTCCACATGATACGAAGAAACGGCTGAAGGCACTGGATACTGCAAAGGCTATGGGCCCTGACAATATTCTGGTAATTGTACTGAAGATTTGTGCTCCAGAGCTTGCTGCACCCCTAGCCAAGCTGTTCCAGTACAGCTACAACACTGGCATCTACCCAGCTATGTGGAAAATTGTACACAGAAAGCAGGACAAATCTGACCCGGCCAATTACTGCCCTACTCTCGATCATAAGTAAAGTGATGGAAGGGGTCATCAACAGTGCTATCAAGCGGCACTTGCTTAGCAATAACCTGCTCACTGAGTCCAGTTTGGGTTCCTCCAGGGCCACTCAACTCCTGACCTCATTACAGCCTTGGTTCAAACATGGACACAAGTGCCTAACTCCAGAGGTGAGGTGAGAGTGACTGTTCTTGACATCAAGTGTGGTATCAAGGAGTCTTAGCAAAACTGGAGTCAATGGGAATCAGGGGGAAAACTCTCCACTGGTTGGAGTCATACCCAGCACAAAGGAAGATGGTTGTGGTTGTTGGAGGTCAACCATCTCAGTCCCAGGATATCACTCCAGGAGTTCCTCAGGGTAGTGTCCTAGACCAAAACATCTTCAGCTGCTTCATCAATGACCTTCCCTCTATCATAAGGTCAGAAGCAGGGATGTTCGCTGATGATTGCACAATATTCAGCACCATTTGCAACTCCTCAGATACTGAAGCAGTCCATGTCCAAATGCAGCAAGACCTGGACAATATCCAGGCTTGGGCTGACAAGTGGCAAGTAACATTCACGCCACACAAGTGTCAGGCAATGACCATCTCCAATGAGGGAAAATCCAACCATCGCCCCTTGATGTTCAATGGCATTGCCGTCACTGAATCCCCCACTATCAACATCCTGGGGGTTTACCATTGACCAGACACTGAACTGGTCTAGCCATATAAATACTGTGGCTACAAGAGCAGGTCAGAGGCTAGGAATCCTGTGATGAGTTACTCACCTCCTGACTCCCCAAAGCCTGTCCGCCATCTACAAGGCACAAGTCAGGAGTGTGATGGAATACTCTCCACTTGCCTGGGTGAGTGCAGCTCCCACAACACTCACGAAGCTTCAGACCGTCCGGGACAATACAGCCCGCTTGATTGGCACCCCATCCACAAACATCCAATTCCACCACCACCAATGAACAGTAGCAGCAGTGTATGCCATCTATAAGATGCACTGCAAAAACTCACTTAGCCTCCTTAGACAGTACCTTCCAAACCCACGACCAATACCATCTAGAGGGACAAGGGCAGCAGATAGATGGGAACACCACCACCTGGAAGTTCCTCTCCAGCCACACACCGTCCTGACTTGGAAATATATCGGCCGTTCCTTCACTGTCACTGGGTCAAAATCCTGGAACTCCCTCCCTAACAGCACTTGGGGTGTACCTACACCACATGGACTGCAGCAGTTTAGGAAGGCAGCTCACCAACAGCTTCTCAAGGGCAATTAGGGATAGGCAATAAGTGCTGGCCTAGCCAGTGATGCCCACATCCCATGAATACATTTTTAAAAATTCACTCCTCAACAGCACCTGGATACCTCACAAGCTGACCAGCATTTATTCACAACAAATTCACTCGTTGTCTCCTGTACTTGTACATGGTAACCAATACATGTCTGGTAAGGATCCACTCTGGTACAAATCTGGTTATAATTATTTTCATAGCTATTCCTGTTAATGTCCTGATCTGCCCCCACACATCCCACCCCACCCACCACCCCTCACCCCATTTGATAGCACTTCTGGTTTTGTTTGTTATGGTGTTTTACAATATTGTATCTCAATTACCCTCAGTGCAGACCTTAATCTCCTCAATACGGGTCTTAATCCCTCAATACGGGTCTTAATCCCCTCAGTACAGGTTTTAATCCCCTCAATACATGTCTTAATCTCTCAATACGGGTCTTAATCCCTCAATACTGGTCTTAATCCCTCAATACGGGTCTTAATCCCCTCAATCAAGTCTTAATCCCCTCAATACAGATCTTAATCCCCTCAGTACAGGTCTTAATCCCCTCAATAGGGGTATTAATCCCCTCAATACAGGTCTTAATCTCTCAATACGGGTCTGAATCCCCTCAATACATATTTTATTCCCTTCAATACGGATCTTAATCCCCTCAGTACAGATTTTGATCCCCTCAATACGGATCTTATTCCCCTCAATACAGGTCTTAATCTCTCAATACGGGTCTTAATCCCCTCAATATAGGTCTTCATCCCCTCAATACAGGTCTTCATCCCCTCAGTGTGGGTCTTAATCCCCTCAATACAGGTCTTCATCCCCTCAATATGGCATAACACTGGTACACTGAAGGCACTTTCACTGTTAATCCAGGGTTCTGGAGAGTGATGACAAACTGAAATCTTCCCACTCCCTCTACTGCCTTATTTCTCTTTACTTTTAATTGACTTGGTTTCCGGTTGAAAACTGGTTTGACTAATTCTCAAACACAGATGTTCATTTGACTTTTGCTAAACCAGCCCTAAACAAGTCGACTGCAGGGTAAAGGCAATGTTACATGCTTCTTCCCCTTTGATGGTCGGGTCTGCAAACTGACACAGCTTCACCACAGCAGCCTGTCATAATCTCATTCTGTGTCACAAAGCTCTCCAGCTGACAATTTACCCAATGAATTGAATGCAACAGGCGATTGCACAAAGGTGAGATATTACAACAGAACAACACAAGACCCAGGTCACTCATAGGTCTACGCTGCGAGATCAGCCCTGGTGCTGACTCTCAACTCCAGCTCTTAAACTTTTATCCCTAGTAATGTGGCTCTGTTGCTGTTACCTCCAAATATCCCTTGTACATTTTGACCCCTTGACATAATCCACTCCCCAGTTACTCCCCAACACTACCGCCCCCTCCCCACCACATCCCCATAGCAACTGTACCACTGGTTCATTAGAGTGGTATTGGATTTGGATTATTATCTGGGGTCTGTTAACCTCGTTAAAAATTATTGGGTAATTTTGGTTATGCTGGGGAAAAAGATGAATGGATAATTTTGATCACAAGAAGGGAAAAGGAATGGTAATTCAAAACAGAAAGTTTAAAGTGTCAGGTCTGCACAGAGACCCATCCTCATGTTTTAGGGTCTTCAAACAAAATTACTGAAAAATATGTACAAGTAAAGTTATCATTTGCCTGATTATGGTGTGAGCTCTCTTAACCGGTGCTTTCTCTACATTGGTTGGCTCTTGGGTCTTACTGTTTGCCAGCAAGGACAAGACTTCAAAATAATTCACGGGCTGTGAAATATCCCAAGGAGAGGAAAGTCTGATCTTTTTTGTTCAGTGACAGATTTGCCCAACCAGATCCCACATGGATGGCCAGACATCAACGGCATCTTCAAGCAGTGAGATCATGCCTGGCTCAGGTATCAGGTTGCCAAGTCTGCCAAGGAGGCCAAACACAGCTCCAATTTCTGTGAGGCGTGGTGATGTGATGGCAGTGTCACTGGATTAGTAATGCCATAGGCCCAAGCCGATGCTCCGGGGATATGGGTTCAAATCCCACCCTGGCAGCTTGTGGGATTTAAATTTAATTAATCATAAAGCTGGAATATAAAGCTAATCTCCACCCGGTGCAGATGGTGGGGGGGGGGGGGGGGTGCAGGGAAGGAGGAGGACCTGCTCCTGGGCCTGGCCAAAACTGGCTCTGAACAGGCCCAAGCAGTGGGCGATCGAGGGGGTCCTCCGGCCTGACTGTCTGCTCCTCTTCCGTGGCTATGTTCGTGGCCGGGCGTCCCTGGATAGGGATCATGCGGTGTCCACCGGCATAATCAGGGCCTTCTGTACTTGGTGGGCACCGCGGGGACTGAGGTGCTATACCCACCCCCTTAACCAAGTTTTAATTTGAATTTTGTAAGTTCCCTTTAAGATTTTGTCTTTCTTTTTGCAGTATCCCTTTAAGGGGCTACCTTTTAATTTGTCCCTACTTTTGTTAATTTAGTTTAATTGGTTCTGTCAAAAGAGCATAAGGTCAATCATTGATTCTTGTAAAAACACCTCTGGTTCACTAATGTCCTTAGGGAAGGAAATCTGTCATGCTCTGGCCTACGTGTGATCCCAGATCCCCAACAATGTGGTTGGCTGGTGACTGCCCTCCGAAATGGCCGAGCAAGCCATTCGATTTCAGGGCAATTAGGGATGGGCAACAAATGCTGGCCTGGCCAGTGACACCCACATCCCACGAAAGAATAAAGAAGAAAAATCTGAGTGAAATGTTTTTCCAGGCACACGATAACCATTTTGTAAATAAAGCCACATGCCAGACAAGGGGCAGATGATATCAGCCCTTGCGGCGTTGTTAAGTTTTTTTAAAAATCACCAGGTGTCACCTTGGAGTCAAGTTGTATCCAAAGTGATCCAATTTGCCTCCTTGGTGACTTAAATCTGTTTGTCTTTTGTCCAATGTCTTATTTGCTGTGACTTGCATCGTGTAAAGGTGTATTCCTACGGCAAAAACACCCTGAACCTTCTCACTGGCTCCAAGTACTACATTTGAGACACAAGGTGATGGATAAATATTGGTCAGGAACACCTGGGAGAACTGCCCTGCTCTTCCTCGAAAGAGTACCTTCGGATCTTCTACCTGCACCTGAACAGGCAGACAGGGTTTCATTTCAACATCTCATCTGAAAAACACCATCTTCAACAGTGTAGCACCCCTTCAGGCCTGCAGTGAATTTTCAGCCTGGATTGGACTCATACAGGAGAGTGCTACCACTCGCTGGCGTGACCTTGAACGGAGATGGCAAAGAATCAAAAGAGTTAACTGAAAACCCGGTAAATGATAAAAATATAGAACAAGGTTAAAATTCCAGAATTGCCCAGCAGATCTACATTGGTAACTATCATGGATTAAAAATCTTACATATTCACTCACTTCCTGTCTGTGCCACGCAACTTCCTGTTTTCATGTTTTACTCAAACTTTTTGGGTCAAAGTTTTCAGTTTCTAAACTCAGTGCCTGAATTTATCCTGTGCGCTCTATGAAAACACTTTCATTTTTTTCAACTCCCATTTTTTTCCCCAAAATAACTTAATCCTACAAATGTCCAAAAAAACAAGATTATTATTTTTTTTTAAAAAAATGTAAAAATACTTACTTCACAAAGGCAGGATGAAATTTATCTGTTGAATTGTATTTCAAGGTCTTCATTGATCACTTCACTGAAAGGGTCTGGGAGTTGAGGTTTTGCCCAGAGCTGAGATGCTGTCAGCTGCATTTGGATTTTTTTTTTCTCTTTATTCTTTCATGGGATGTGGACATTGATGGCAAGGCCAGCATTTGTTGCCCATCCCTCATGGCCCTTGAACTGAGTGGCTTGATCGGCTATTTCAAAATGGCAGAGTCAGCCACATTGCTGTGGGTCTGGAGTCACACCTAGGCCAGACCTGGTAAAGACAGTAGACGTTCTTCCCTGAAGGACATTAGTGAGCCAGACAGGTTATTATGGTTATCATGACTGACACTACCTTTCCATTCCAGAATTATTAATTAAATTTAGATTCCAGCAGCTGCTTCATTGGATTTGAACCCTTGTCGTCAAAACATTAATCGGTGTTTCTGGATAACTGGTCCAGTGACATTACCACTAGGCCACTGTATCCCCCCTTGTGCAATCTGCACATGTGCAGTGCACCTCCTTCCTCAAGATGCACCAGCTGCACGATGGAACAGTTTTGCTTCAGTTTGCAGCAAATTCTGTTGAAAGATTGTTCAAAATTACTTGAAGAGGAAGAAGAGGGGAAATTTCAAAAGCCCCATTTGGGTAAAATAGCTACTCAGTGTTTATTCTTTGAACAGAGGGGCCATGTCTGTGTGCGTGTGAGAGAGCGAGAGTGAGAGCAATGTGTACGATGTGATGACACTTTTATTACAGCTTTTGCTTGAAAGAGATATTGGAGTCAGGGTGAAAGAGAGAGAGAGATGAAGGTGGGGAAACGTGTCTTTCGTCATGTAATAGTGAGAAGAAAGTTGAATTTTGGACTCAACTCATGGCCGCACCTGCATTTTGTTGACAGTGGGAAGAGATCAGCACCAAATGGCTTAACATCTGTGATATTGAGATTTTTACTGCTAATATCGAGGGGAAGACAAAACAGACAGGCAATTCCTTTCCTCATTCTAATTTGATTTCTCTTTAAGAAAAAACAAGTTAAGTTTTGAAAGCGAGCAAATCCTCTTTGATTGAAACAGGTATGAAGGTAACGTAAAAGGCAGTGGGGAGGAGGGAAACTAGTTAGCGGTCTTCCAGCCTCGTGTCAATTGCCCGTGCGGGAGCAAGTGAGAGTAGGGAGAGTGGATGGAGATTTATGGGTGAGGTGAGTGACAGTGGAGTGAGCAGAAGGGGAAGATGAAGGGTTTGATTAGACAGTTCGAGGGAAAAGAGGTAGGAGTATCAATGGAGGCAAGAGGGGAGTAGGAAGAGGAATAGGTAATGAGAAAGAATACAATGGGTTTGAGGAAGCAGGAGTAATCAAGGAAAGGGCATGGGAACACAGCCAGTGTCAGCCACATTTCCCCATTCCCACTCCAAATGCAGCCTGCAGTAACTGTTGTCTCCCTTCTTCACAACACCATAACAAAGAGGAGTTCATGACAGAAGAGAAAGAAAGAGATGAAAACCAGAGGAGGAGAGACAAATGAATGAAACAACAACACGAGGATGGCAGAGACAGGTTAACAGAGAATACATATTTCCTAATATACCATTGTCTTCTTCTTATCGTGTCCACGGACAGTCTATACATGGCCCAGCCAGAACTGGACACATTTTTGGGCCCTGTTGTTGAATTCGGCAAGATCTGCAACAGTGCAGGGTTCCTCTAGCGATAGACATTGCAGGAGATGTTGCATAGTCTGTGGCTCAGTTCCACATTCACAAGTTGTCGGGCTGGTTGTATATCCCCATTTGCTTAGTGACACCTTTGAACGACCTACACCAGTCCTAAGTCTGTTAAGGCACTTCCAGGTTGCCCAGTTGCAATTAACTCCTGGGGGAAGGCTTTCATCCGGTAGAATTTCCATCGCTGTTTTACCATGGTAAAATGCCACGCGAGATTGCCTGTAACCATGTTGTTGCAGGGTCTCACCAGCAGGCTACACAACAGAGTGAGTTGCTGAAGTCTTCCTCCCAACTCAGTCACCATTCAAAATACCCCTGGGCATAAAGCATCATGCAGGTAGAGCACAGAGAGGAAATCTCTGGGCAGGGAAAATCACTCAGCCCTGACCGAACCCAGCCCAATTTTCCTTGCATTCATTTTGAGATAAAGACCGACATTGTTAAACTGGAATTTCCAGCTCGATGTTTGAGGAAAAGAGGACATTTCTCTGTCCTCCGTGGGATCTTTATCTTCCAGGAAACACTTTGCCAAACTTGTTTAGCTGGTTGTGTGTATGTAAATGAGGAATTACTTTGACATGGATGAGGTACATGACGTGGTCAAGAAGGAGGCAATTTACTAAATCTGCTCCCTTGCAGTTACTTGAACAGATTTGGAATAGACTCGATTTCTCAGAGAGTAGCGAACCTCTGCAATTTTTCTGTGGTCTGGTGCACTGAGTGCTGACTCGCTACTTTCAACACAGGCTTGGACTGGTTTCTGACTGACACAGAGATGACACTGTATGGATTTAAAAAGGTAGACGAGTATTTACGTCACAACTTCCACAACCTTAGGACTCCCAAAGTGCTTTACAGCCAAAGATGTTCGGGGCAAGTGTCTTTACAGGTAAAATTTGGTGCAGATGTTCTGAGCTGATTATGTTGGGTGGGATATCCCTGTCATGTTATTAATATGATATAATTCTTTGAGCTTATTTGCTGTACAAGACACAAGGCACCAGTCACTCAGAAGGGATTGGGTAAACATGTTGTGGGTTCACTTATTTCCACTGGGCACTTGAGAACAGTCTTACATTGGCCCGTAAGTTCTGAGCTGCAGGGCATTGTAACTGGGGGTACCCCAAAGATGCACTGGGGACCCCCTCCGCCACCAGGGAAGCCCCCAGGAAAGGATTGGACAGCAACTGCCTAGGAAGTTCAAACTTCCGTTGGGCGATTGCCCTGCACTGGGAACCATCCGAAAGTATGATATAAATCACAAACATCGGATGGTTCCAACTGTCTTACAATAATAGTTACCAAGGAAGGGTTAGGAGAATTAAAACCACTTCTAACTTCTGCAATACTATAGTACTGACTTCACCGCCTGCCCCCACCACCTGCCAAGCCCCCACGGGACTCCACCGACCCTCCATGGAAACCCCGACTACCCCTACGAACCTCCCCATGGAATTCACCCCACTCCCCCAACTCCTCACGGGACCCCCCCGCCCCGACTGCCCACCCCTCCCCCGACCACCCTCCCCAGCCCCCACTGACCACTCCCTCCACTGACCACCTGACCCCGCTCCCCACTGATACCCGACACCCCCACTGACCTCACTCCCCCACCCCCGACCAATTCCTCTGACCACCCGATCTCCCCACCACTGACCTTCCAAATACCCCCTCCACTGACCACCTGAATGCCCCCACCATCCGACCCTCCGACCACCTGAACCTTCCCCACGCCCACCTCCACACCCTAACCCTGCCTACTTACTTTACAAACTTACCTTCTCCCTGGCTTCTCAAAGTGGCTGGACCTTTAAATGTACCTGCTTTACAGCAGCTAGTGCTGTAAAAAAAGGGGGCCATGGCTTCCTTACCTCTGACTCTGCAGCCCTTGACAGAAGGCCTGAGGAACCTGCTGCACTGCACTGTTCCCACCCAGCCTAAGTCGGAAGGTCAGGCGAGGAAGGAGAACCTTCTTTTCCAGGTAAGTAAGCAGGAGCAGAGCGACAATCCGATTCTGATTGGCACTTGACCAAGTTACGGGGCATTGTTGGAGAGTTTGGAACACTAGGAGCTGTTGTCTGCTCTGCTGCTGAAAACAAGAGGTGGAACACGCAATACACCCATACTTTCCCTTCTCGAGATGCGTACAGGGACATGCTCACATTCTTAAAGGTATACTGCAACAGTCTCCAGAGTTTCTTTTCCCTTGCTCTGCTTTTTTTTGACTCTCCTTGGAGATTAGTTGGCTTGGCAGGAGGGAGTAGACAGCCTCTTGGCATGATGCTCTGTCAAGTGGGGCAGTTTCCTGCCCTCTGTTTCAAATGTTTACATCCTATGTGTTCAATCCGAACACTTGAAATGCAAATGATTTCCAATTGAGTGGGAGAAGATAATTCCGTGGGCTGGATGCTCTTTAACCTGCCCCTGCAGGGTGGGGCGGGATTCCTGCCGGCTGGGCCCAACAGTTGACATGGACCTGCCGCGGTTTTCCAGGGGTTCGGACTGGCAATCGGATCAGCAAGCGGAACATCGAGGTGAGGCTGCAGCAGGAGAACCCTGCAGGAGGTGGAAAGGGTAACCATTCAAGGGAACACAGAGCACACGAAGACTGGAAACATTCCGTCGAAGACCAAGAGCGAGACTGCAGATCCAGGGATCGGAGGGAGAGCCTCCTCGGCTTTTGGGGCAACAACTCACGGCCAAGTGGACAGGTTGAGGCAAGTAGGATGGATGCATTTAATGGGGAACTAGATAAGTATGTGAGGGACATGCTGATCAGGTGAGCTGAGGTGAGGTGGGAGGTGGCTCATGTGGAGGACATACACCAGCATGGACTAGTGCGTCCAAATGGCCTGCCTCCATGCTGTAAAATCACATGTGGCACAGCCTCCCCCCACCTTTCAGCAGGCAGTTAGTTCCAGGGAGGCAGCAGACTGGGAAGTGGAGGCCGGCAGTGGTCCCTGCTTGGGCGGGCGGGGGTGAAGTGGGAAATCAAGGCTTGGCCTGAGAGGCAGAAGTAAGTTTGGGGTTTCCCTTTACTGCCCCACCTGTTTTGGGGCGAGGTAACAGAGGAAAATTCAAACATGTACATCGGGCACATCTGTACCTGCCACGTTTGGAAGCGCCACATGTGCAAAGCCTGTGTCACACTCGAATCTGATTGGCTCAAATATTATTTGAGGAAAGGGTAATGGCAGTAGCCTCTTCCTGACCTCAGAATGAATTCTAGATTTTCAAGTGGTCGCTGACCTAAAGATGTGTCCTTCCGCAATGCAATAACACTCTCAAGCTCAGAATGGTCCCCTTCTTCCCTCCAGGAAGTATACTTTGTGGCTTTATAGGGACAGGCTGCAAGGCTGGTGTTTATTGCCCAGCCCTAATTGCCCCAAGAAAGTAGTGGTGGGCTTTCTCCTTCAACCAGTGGCAATGGAAATAAAAATTAGGCAGATGTAAGATGGGTAACGATTTGCCATCACCTATTCCAAACCATCTTGCAAAGTCAATATTACCCGATTGTTTAAAAATTTGTTTGATTGTCCAGTTGATATCATAGGTTGAGTATCTTTGATCTGCAAATCAGAAAACCAAACACGTCCAAAAACTGCACTTTTTTTGAACTTTAGCGTGACCCAAGCTGACATGACATGAGCCAGCACGAACCTCGCCGGCTACACCCGACCTCGAGCGCGAGAAGCCCCTGATCCGAACCGACATGACCTGAACCAGCACCAACTTCGCCGGCCACACCTGGAAAGTCCAGTTGTTTGTCTGCACATCAACACCCTGAACCTCGACTACAAGCAGAATCGTAGATTGCACCATGGGTGGGAACTTATTTCAGGTACCCTGTATTAATTATTCAGCGATAAGTCTTAATCTTCTAGCCCTTTTATTGACTTTGGACTATAGTTAGACTAGGCTTCAGCCATTGTAATGTAACTAGGGCTAGCCCTCTATGCGGTATCTGAAAATTGAAATGATCTGAAATGCGAAACACGATCGGCCCGAGGATTTCCGATTATGGAGACTCGGCCTGCACCATATTTAAGCTGACTGTCACATTGGAAAGGCTGTATTTCTGTCATGTTAGTAGTCATTTCAGCAATGTGTACATTGAAACACAAACTGCTTTGTTATGAGAGGCAGTCAATTCAATGGAACTCTCATCAGTACAAAGGTGAATCCACATATACTGTGCCTGTCTCAGCGAAACAAAATAAGTGACTGCCATTCGCTGATTCATTCCCCACGGCAATGTCCTGGCTATTCAAAGCCAAACTGCCTGGTTTAAATTTCAAACAATGCTTGGCAGTTAACTGTCAGTCACCATCAACTGGTGCACTCTCCATGGCAACGCCTCTACCAATCAGAGTCCACTTGCCAACAAATCAGCACTCTCTTCTCATACAGTATAAATTTGTTGTTTCCCCCGACATTGGCATTTTCTTGAGAATTATCCTGATGAGTGCAAGACAAAAAGCTTCGACAAAAAATGTCTCTTTTTTTCAGCAATACTAAAGGTGAATGTGTAACAGTGGGTCACACTGGATGATTGGACTGTGATGTTATCTTTCTGTTGATTTCCATAGCAAAGGAAGCTAGAGTAGGAAAACAAAGCAATTTCCATATCAAGCACAAAAGTCAATAACTTCCAGATCAGATCACAATGCAAAGTAAAATCGCTCATTATTCTGACACAGCAAATTAGCACCGTTCCCAACTGAGGGTTGCCAACCCTGCAGGATTGCCCTGGAGTCTCCGAGAATTCAACTTGAATTCGCAGGACACTGCCCACTGCCGCGAGCAAACCCAGGAGAAAAACATAAGGTGGCAGCCATCTTCTTATCCCGTTTTGAATTTTCGTGCAACACCTTTTGTTTCATTCATCGTTTTCTGGGTCCACACCTCAAATATGCCAACTTGGGTGAAATATCGGCCATGGGGCAAGAAGGGCTGCTGACTGATCATCCAATTGGGTGACCAAGAGTCTATTAACTTTCCTTATTGGTTTGTGAAAAAGGTGAAGTCTGTTCAATTCCTCCTTTTGCAATACATGTTAAATCGAGGCACTGTCTGCCCTCTCAACTGGATGTATAAGATTCCAAGGTCACTATTTCAAAGAAGGGGAGGGGACCTATCCTGGTGCCCTTCCTGAGTGAATATATAACCCCACACCCCCACCACTCAGCCAACAACCCTTAAACAGATTATCCAGTCAATTATCATATTGCTATTTGTGGGATCTTGCTGTGTGCAAATTGACTTCTGCGCTTCCTACGTTGCAACTGTGATTGCACTTCTAAAAGTAGATCATTGGCTGTAAAGAGCTATGGAACAACCTGAGGTCATGAAAAGGACCGTAGAAAAGCATGACTTCCCTATTTTTTTTCTCATAGTTAATGATCCTTTCCGGCTCCTTTTAAAGCAACACTCACAGGTATAGTGTACCGTAATACAGATTTCCAGAAACATCTGCAGCCTGAGAAGTGTCTATTGTTTCAAACCTCTCTGGAATAAAGCAGTCTCTTACCAGTCTATTCTTGGTCTGTTTATTCAGTCAGTCTAAACCCTTGGGACTGGCAATATGATGACTGAGCGGGGGCAGGCCTGCAGAACTCAACTGCAGAACTTGTTTCGAGGGTGGGGTCAGCCCCCGGCATTTATTTCGAAACCATCTTTACTTTTTTTCCACATGATACACCTCATCGTACTTTCCAATTTCCGGTACAATTAAATTGTGAGTGCAGTCCAATCCATTAACGTAGAATTCGGAAGGAGACAAAAATTTCTCTTTTAAGTTGTCCTTCAATAATTTCTCCTTATTCTTATGGTTTTGACAATAGCCGTTCCTTATATAGTCAAGCCTAGTTCTGGAAAGGCAGTTTTTAATTTTCATTACTTTCTGTTGCACAAAACATGAATCATCACCAGGCTTTATCTTCCCAAGACCCAAGATTATGGGCCGATTATTTTCGGGTTGACCTAGAATGATTTTTTCACAACTCTGTAAACCATGTGTTACTTTCTATTATAAACACCACACAATATTTCTACTCTCCCACCATCTCAACATATTTTGATCTAACGGGAAATTCCAGTTCTCCTCAGCCCTTACTTGCTGCCACATTTTACCATTAATCACAGTGGTCCAGGCATCTTGAAAACATCTCAGAGGCGGGTCTGCCATGGAAATATTTCCTGACTTTGTGACTGAGATGTTAAAGAGCCTCCAACACTTTGGGAGGCTGCTTTCCCTCCACTGCACCAAATGTAATCTTTTCGGCTGACGCAAAAAAGTCCACCAGACATGCATTAAAGACATGAATGATAATTTAGAGATGTGAAACTCCTCTTCTCACTGCCAAATGGAATAATCTCTTCACGCATGTTGCACATCACTTGCGTGTGTCACGTGTTGCTGTTTACGTCATGGTACACATGCTAAGAATGGAGCTAGGCCCAGCATCTCATTTGAATTTTAACACCATGCCGGGGAGAGCTGGTGCTGGACCAATGGAGGCTCACGTTGGAGGGGTTGATTCAGAATCGATGTGCCCTTGATACCCTTCCATGAATGAGCTTCACAAGGACCTCAGCAGGATCATTTCATGATCCAGCTCCAAAGAATGGAGAGGGGTAGCTAAAGGAAGAAACAGCAAAGGAATCGGTCTCACGGTGCAGAAAACCCAGTTCCTTTTTCCTGAACAGGAGCTTCTTGAGCCACTGGCATTGAATTGTGCAGATCCCCATTCGTCCCCAATCCCCATCTTCACAAACCTCCAATGGCTCTTTGTCTCGCAGCACATTCAAATTCCAAACCTTCACCCTCCTTTTCTCATTGAACAAGAAAGCAATGCCCTGTAAACTGAAAGCAAGTCAGGGATTTATTCACCAAAAGTACTTTAGTTAGGCACACAACAATTTTTTTTTTGATTGATCCGGTTTCCTCCCCTCGAATCTTGAAATCTTGCTGAACAAAGAACAAAGAACAAAGAACAAAGAAAAGTACAGCACAGGAACAGGCCCTTCGGCCCTCCAAGCCTGCGCCGATCATATTGCCTGTCAAACTAAAACATTTTGCACTTCCGGAGTCCGTATCCCTCTATTCCCATCCTATTCATGTATTTGTCAAGCTGCCTCTTAAACACCACTATCGTACCTGCTTCCACCACCTCCTCTGGCAGCGAATTCCAGACACTCACTACCCTCTGTGTAAAAAACTTGCCCCGCACATCTCCTCTAAAGTTTTCTCCTCTCACCTTAAATCTATGTCCCCTAGTAGTTGACTGTTCCACCCTGGGAAAAAGCTTCTGACTATCTACTCTGTCCATGCCACTCATAATTTTGTAAACTTCTATCAAATCGCCCTTCAATTTCCATTGCTCTAGTGAGAACAATCCGAGTTTCTCCAACCTCTCCTAATAGCTAATAACCTCAGACCAGGCAGCATCCTGGTAAACCTCCTCTGCACCCTCTCCAATGCCTCCATATCCTTCTGGTAATGTGGCGACCAGAATTGCACACAATATTCCAAGTGTGGCCTAACCAAGGTTCTATACAGCTGCAGCATGACTTCCCAGCTTTTATACTTAATACCCCTGCCAATGAAGGCAAGCATGCCATATGCCTTCCTGACTACCTTATCCACTTGCATTGCCACTTGCAGTGACCTGTGGACCTGTACGCCCAGATCCCTCTGCCCATCAATGCACTTAAGGGTTCTGCCATTTACTGTATAATTCCTACCTGTATTAGATTTTCCAAAATGCATTACCTCACATTTGTCCGGATTAAACTCCATCTGCCATTTCTCCGCCCAAGTCTCCAACCGATCTATATCCCGTTGTATCCTTTGACAATCCTCTTCACTATCTGCAACTCCTCCAACCTTAGTGTCATCTGCAAACTTACTAATTAGCCCAGTTACATTTTCCTCCAAATCATTTACGTATACTTCAAACAGCAAAGGTCCCAGCACTGATCCCTGCAGAACACCACTAGTCACAGCACTCCATTCAGAAAAGCACCCTTCCACTGCTACCCTCTGTCTTCTATGACCAAGCCAATTCCGTATCCATCTTGTCAGCTCACCTCTGATCCTGTGCAACTTTACCTTCTGTACCAGTCTGCCATGAGGGACCTTGTCAAAGGCCTTACTGAAATCCATGTATATAACATCCACTGCCCCTCCATCGTCGATCATCTTTGTCACTTCCTCGAAAAACTAGATCAAGTTAGTGAGACACGACCTCCCCTTCACAAAACCATGCTGCCTCTCACTAATACGCCCATTTGCTTCCAAATGGTAGTAAATCCTGTCATGAAGAATCTTCTCCAATAATTTCCCTACCACTGACGTAAGGCTCACCTGCCTGTAATTTCCTGGATTATCCCTGCTACCCTTCTTAAACAATGGAACAACATTGGCCATTCTCCAGTCCTCTGGGACCTCACCCGTAGCCAGTGAGGATACAAAGATTTCTGTCAAGGCCCCAGCAATCTCCTCCCTTGCCTCCCTCAGTACTCTGGGGTAGTTCCCATCTGGCCCTGGGGACTTATCCACCTTAATATTTTTCAAGACACCTAATACCTCCACTTTTTTGAACTCAACATGATCCAGGCTATCTACAAACACTTCCATAGACAAATCGACCGCTAAGTCCTTCTCATTGGTGAATACTGATGAGAAGTTCTCACTTAGCATCTCTCCCATTTCTTCTGGCTCCACACACAGATTTCCACCTCTGTCCCTGAGTGGGCCCACCCTTTCCCTGGCTACCCTCTTGCTTTTTACATATTTATAAAAGGCCTTGGGATTTTCCTTAAACCTGGTTGCCAATGACTTTTCATGACCCCTTTTAGCCCTCCTGACTCCTTGCTTAAGCTTGGACAGTGTTAAGCTTCTTGAATGTTGTTGGAGCTGCACTCACCCAGGCAAATGGAGAGTATTCCATCACACAGTGGATAGGCTTTGGGGAGCCAGGAGGTGAGATTTGCCAGAATGATTCCAGGAAGGATTTTTGCCACAAGGTTAGGTTGGTGAAGCTGGGATTGCTCTCCTTGGAAGAAAGGAAATCGAGGGAGGATTTGATGGAGGTGTGCAAGATTGTGCCAGGTGGACAAAGAAAAACTTTCGCCAATCGCTGATGGTACAAGGGATAGGGGACACACATCTAAGGTTTTGGGTAAGAGATCCAGAGTGAGCTGGGGGAAGTGCTGCTGCTGTTTGTATCTCCTCCGACCAGGAGACCCTCCATCATGGTACGAAACGCTCGTCTGTCTTGTGCCATCCTTACACATCCACTGTAGCTCATCTGGAATCTCTCTGTGATGTCCACCATCCAACTACACCCAGATCGAGCCCTCTTTCTGCTGCCCCCCCACTTCGTCCTCTGGGAGAGATCTCTGTCGCTTTTCAGCTCTGACCCAATGGCTGAAACACTGACATTGCCTTTTCTGGATGTCACTTAAGTTTTAGAGTTCTTTTTGTTTTTATTTCAAGCACCTCTTCATTTGTCTTATGGTCTATCTATGGAATTTTTATTTTATGGATTAGTATCCACATTTGAAAGGCCTCATTTTTCTTCCATGGATCTTCCCTTATTGTCCAGGAAAGGGAGGTTGTGAGGGAGAACCTTTTACACAGCAAGTGACAATGATCTGGAACTTGCTGCCCTCAAGGGTGGTGGAAATGGAGACGATCACTGATTTCAAAAGGAAACTGGATAAACGCTTGAGGGAAATAAACTTGCAGGGCTATGGGGATAGAATGGGGGAGTGGATTGCTCTGCAGAGAGCCAGCATGGACTCAATGGGCAGAAAGGCCTTCTTCCATGTCACAATGACTCTGATACATTCCATTTACGAATCTTTCCCTGCCTCAGTAACCTCTTTGTATGAAGGCACGCCTTCAGTTCTCCCGAATTTTGCATCCTTCCTTCCTGTACTCCACTCCTGCTACCAGAGCCTTGGTCTGTCTTTGTCTCACACTCTGAAACAAGCACAGGAAACCCTTCTGCTGTGCTATAGGGTTGATTCCAGCATTTGGCACAAAAGGGACATTTAATGGGGAGCTACTAGCCCAGCTATTCTCGCTGTACAGAGGACTGAGCCGCTTCGGGTCCCCGGACTTTGTCTGCAGTCATTCAACAAGCCACTTGCGCCACACTGGCACTCTGAAGGAGCTCACCAGCTCAGGAGTGCAGGGTAGACGGAAAGAGCAGGAGCTTACATTGTTCACTCATGTCTTAAAGTGTCATGGAGTGGCCTCTTTTACGATGCACGCAGAGGTCCCTGTTTGCAGAGGGACAAATGGGCAGAGCCTGCGCCTTTGCGAGTCCTGTCCATTTGTACTTCCATTGAGCAGTCTGCTGGCAGCCGTTCATGAAACAGCCCAAACTCACGTCACTATCTTTCATTGCGGGCAGCAAAAAGTAATGAGGAGCTCCGCTGACTTGTGTTCATGCTTCCCCCTACCCATCCCCAAAACCCCCACCCCACTCTGTGCATGCCTACACTGCCCACACGGCCCCCACCCAACCTCCGCAGCCTCTCAGCCCTTTAGGATCCCCTCACCCTCCAGGCTTGGTTTGCAGACTCCCTCTGTCACATAGATCTCAAGAGCAGGGGATTTCGCTCTGATATTCCAGCCAATATTTTTCAGCTAATCTATTCTCAGATACTCCCCTTGGCCCTCTTACTTCCTTTTTCAGTTCTTCCCAGTACTGTTCATTTTCAGCTTGCACTCTCGACTGAATCACTTTCTTTCTCTGTTTCATTTTTAATCTCCGTATCTTTAGGTTACATTTTTCTTTCGGATTGCGCCTCTCTCCCCTTCAGATCAGCCCTCATCGCCCCTTGCCTCACAAACGCAACACCTGAGCCCTCCATCCTTGCAAACTACCACCAAAGGGCAAATTAACCCTCCTCATCCTTCTCGACCTGTCTGCAGCCTTTGGCACACTTGACCGCATCATCCTCCAATGTTTCTCAAACATCCTTCAGCTGGTGAGGACTTATTCATTCACGGGATGCGGGCTGTCTCACTGGCCGGGCCCAGCATTTATTGCCCATCCCTAGTTGCCCCTTGAGAAGGTGGGGGTGAGCTGCTTTCTTGAACCGCTGCAGTCCATGTGGTGTAGGTACACCCACTGTGCTGTTAGGGAGGGAGCTCCAGGATTTTGACCCAGCGACAGTGAAGGAACGGCCGATATATTTCCAAGGGCAGAATTTTACGCCCCATGGGCGATGACATCGGGTGAGTGTCCCAAAGTCATCGCACACTCAGGCGATATTTCGGTTGGTGAGCACAAGCGGGTACCAGAGCCGCACCCGCCATTAAGAGTTTTCTTTGCCCGTGTGATTTCACACTCGTCGCACAGGCAAAACAGGCAAGTGGCCAGCTGACATTTTCAAAAACCTCACCCACGTGTGGGATAAAAGGGAACAGCAACATTGCCAGTGTGAGGAGTGAGGAGTTTGGCGCATAGCTAGCTGCTTGTTGCTTATTGGTACTTGGCAGCTTCATCTCTGTTCGGGGCTTCATTCTTAGCATTTCCAGGCTTCATTTCAGGACTCATTGGTGTCTGCCAGGCCCCTGGAAGATTCAGGCCGTGTGAAGCCTTCCAGGTATCAGACAGCCTTGCCTTACCCTGGTAATGGGGATTGTGGTCTCCGCTGGAGGTACCTCCTCTGAGGAGGGGTAGAGGGGCAGAAGGGAGAGGAGGCCAGGTGTCCCAATGCAACTTCCTGGGGAGGGACCTGTGGGAGGAGAGGCGCAGGCACAAGGGGCTCAGGGCCACCAGGTAGTCCAAGGTGGAAGGGGCCTCAGAAGGCACCACTATCCTGCTGCTAGGGTTTACAGGCAGCGATGCAGCTACCTCAATATGTCCGAGGTGCAATGCCGAAGGAGGCTCCACCTCTCAAGAGAGAGTGTCACCTCCATTTGTCAGATGATTGGGCCTGAGATCAGCTCCGACTGTGTGGGTGGACACCCCATGCCAGTGGCTCTGAGGGTCACAGTGACCCTCAACTTCTATGCCTCCGGAACTTTCCAGGGGTCGGTGGGGGGTCTGTGTGGAGTGTCCCAATCAGCTGTCCACAGTTGAGTCTAGCTGGTGACAGAAGCTCTGTTCAGGCAGGTACTGACCTTTATTCTTTAATGTACGGACGAGGCCAGCCAGGCTGAGCAGGCCAGAGGCTTTGCAGCGATTGCTGTGTTCCCCTGCTTCCAGCGTGTCATCGACTGCACACATGTGGCCATCAAGGCACTAGCGGGTCAGCCGGGTGCCTTCGTCAACAGGAAGGGATTCCACTCCATGAACGTGCAGATAGTGTGTGACCACAGGTTGCAGATTCTGCAAGTCTGTGCAAGGTACCCTGGCAGCTCCCATGATGTTTACATCCTGAGACACTCCCAGGTGCCGAGGCTCTTCAGTGCTCCAGCCCGACTGGATAGATGGCTGCTGGGTGACAAGGGCTATCTGTTGAAGAGGGACTCATGACACCTCTCCGCCACTCAAGAACAGAGGCAGAGAAGTGTTACAATGCAAGCCATGCCTCCACAAGGGTGGCAATAGAGAGGGCCATAGGTCTTCTCAAGATGCGCTTCCGATGCCTGGACTGTTCATGGGGTGCACTACAATACCCCCCAGAGCGGGTGTCACTGACAGTGGTTGCAAGCAGCACTCTCCACAATCTGGCACTGGCAAGGGGGGACCCACTGGAGGAAGAGGATCTTGACACAACTGCACAGGTCACAGATGATGAGTCCAGCAGTGAGTCAGAAGAGGACCACGGTGAGGAGAACGCTGAGGGCTTGGAGCCAGACCCCGGTAACCTGCGGGGAGGCAGGGACACCATGGACACCTCGATCCAACGCTCCATCAGCTAGGCGACCAAAGATCAGCTTCAAACACGTGCCAGGGCTGCCGCCTCCATCCCGGGTGTCTGAAAAGACCCTTTCATTTGAACACAAAGAACACTCAGTGCCTGTGCAGTAAAGTTCAGAGCCACTTATGTCCAGCATTACAGACTGGCGTTCCCCGCACCAATAAACTAAAAACGTGAATCATACTCAGGCTATGACAACAAAAACAAAATTTATCTCATTTTGACAATTCTGAACAATTTACATAACCTTCTCTGGTCTTCATTCCCAGACCAGTCTAGATAAAGTGAACATAAAATCACCCGTGACCTGTCAGTCTTGTGCTCATGGTGCCTTTAACTGGTGCTACGTCTTGGTGTCCTCCCCATCCTCGCCGGCAATTGCTGCTGCTGACCCTGCTGTCTTGTTGGCCTTGGTGACCTTGGCGGGCATCCTCTGGCCAGTGGAGCCCGTGCTGGCCCTGCCTGGGAGGGAGCAGCCAGTGCCACGGCTGGCATCTCCCCAGTCACCGCAGCCTCATCAGATGCGACGGTCATTGGCGGAGGGGCAGAGAAGCTGCTGCCCTCATCCGGAGCGCCCTGAAAGGAGCCCACAGAGATGACAAGCAGCTCGTGCACCAATGTGAGGCCACTCTGAACCTCCCTGCTCACCATTGATGGCCAGGCACCTAGCTGGGATACTGGGTGCCTCATCCATCCCCCACGCTGGCACTGACCACCTGAGGTCAGTGCCTGTGTGAGGGCAGCAGGTCCAAATGCAACCCCAGGAGCCCCTGATTCTGTTCCTGGAGCTGCCTCTCCATGAGAGTCGCCACTCTCTCAATGGGAGGAGGCAGTGTGCTCAGCCATGAGGATCAATGCAGTGCTGATGCTCCACATGGACTCCACCACAGCGGAGCCCATGGCACACATATCCTCATCGATCTCCACCAGATCCTCCTGCCCATCTCACTCAACATCCAGCATCTGCCGCCTAATGGATGATTCCAGAGGCTCATCATCTGCCTTCGGCTGAGCGTCATCCTGGTCTCCAGCAGCCCTCCGACTGCCAGTGCCCTGGGCACTCTCTGCCTCCGTCTGCACCTCAAGCGAGTGTGAAGTGCCCTCACCAATGTGCACCGACATTCTACCCGGTGATCTAATGCCCACTGAGGTGCTGGTATCTGCGCTAGTGCCTGGTTCAGAGAGTGGGTGTGACGCAGGTGCAACTGAAGCCTGGTGTTCTCAGGCGTCAGGGGTGGCCCTTTGGGGTCCAGAGAGTGAGTGCGTGCTGGTGAATCTAAGGGAGAAGAAGGTCATTAGTTAAAGTCATCATACTGTAGGCACTCTGGTGAGACAATGGACATCTGCATCATGGTGCCATTGTCTTCCAATGGTCAATGGGGACTCCAGGTTCGAGGCTCACATCAGTGAAGACACTGGAATGTTTGTACAATCTGAAACTCTCACCTCCGCACTGCCTTCTTACCTTTGTCTGGCACCCCCGCCTCTCCACACCTGGTTGTACGGGGAGCATGCCAGCTCTCGAGCTCCAGGGCGTCTTGCTTGGACCTGCTGAGCAGTAGGAGGTTGGGCGGGCCTCTGCCTGTATGTGACCTCTCTGCTTGGTTATAGAATCATAGAGGTCTACAGCTCAGAAAAAGGCTCTTTGGCCCATCGAGTCTGTGCCAGTCAAACAAGTACCTAACTATTCTAATCCCATTGTATTAAGATCACATTTTCCCAGAGGTTCTTTTACTATGAGATTACTAATTAAACCTGTCTCATTGAAAATACTAGATCTAAGGTAGCTTTATCCTTAGTTGGTTCCACCACATATTGTTCCAGGAAACTCTTGCAACAGCATTCAACAAACTCACCTTCCAGACGATTGTTGCCAGTTTGATTTGTGCAGTCTATATGAAATTTAAGGACCCCATGATTATTCTATTGCTTTTGTTAAAAGCCCCAATTTTCTAATTTATGCTCTGTTCAACTGTACACCGCTGTTGACCTAATCTCCACCCATATTGATTCTATTTCTTGAGCAAAGATCGTTTCTCACTAATGGCCTCATGTCATCCTTTACTATAAGTGCTACTCCTTTCTTCAAATTCAGAGTGATAACTAACCACAGACCTTCAGTGCGATTCACCCAGTGTTCATCACTAGCTACGTGAACCAAGGTCTCATAAAAGCATAGAATAACCCAGCACAAATCATAGGATATTCCAACACAAAAACAAACCATTCAGCCTATCAAGTCTGAGTAAGTGTGGAGAGAGAAACAAACTTTCTCCTCGTCGGGGGAGTTGTGCTGGGGTGGGTGGATGCGCAGCCGATCGATGCCCCCTATCAGCTGAGCGCTGCCATTTTTTGTGGGCGGGAGCGGGAGTGCCTGGGAGCGCTGTGCGGGAGCGGGAGTGCCTGAATCGGGAGGTGCCTTGGGGAGATTAGTTTTAAGTTTGAACAGTATAATAAAGTGTTGAAAAAATGTTTATGACATGTCCCCTCATGTGAAACTGTCACATGAGCTGGGAACATGTACATTAATTTTAATTAAAAATTCTCTGAAAATTTTTAATCATTCATGAAACCTCATCCCGTCAGCTGATTGCCTTAATTGCTTTTTATGGTTTGTCTTTTCCTGAAAGAACAGAGGAGCGTTGATTAGTCCGCTCTGTACCTGCAGCGCTATTACAACCCTGCCTGAGGAACACCTCGCAGGGCACATCCGAGTTGTGGCCCTCGAGCTGCAAGGCACTCAGTCCAAGCAGCCAGGGCTCACCCCCTTGGCCAGCTCTGGCATCATTGACAGTTGGTGCTCAGACTCTAGCACCCCTGAGGTCCGGTGGAGGACAGGCACACCTTAACACTTCTGCACACTGACCCATGTCGACACGGTACTCACCCTTCCTGAGCGTAGCAGGTCATTGAACATCTTCCTGCACTGCACCCACATCATGGCTGCTCACCATTGCTGCCACCTCCTCCCAAGCCCTCTTTGTGAGGTGCGGTGGCCTCCTCCTCCCAGCCCTGGGATCAAGGGTGTCCCTCCTGGCAGCCACCTCCTCCAGGAGGACGGTGAGGCAGCCATCAGGAAAGTGGTGGGGGGTGGAGGGGGGGGGCCGAGTGCCCGCCCGACCTGCCCTCCCGCCTGCCGTGTCCAGCCACACATGACTCCATTGGGAACATACAGGAGACGTCCTTCCGTGCCAGCCTTCCGGGGGCTGCCTGGGCCGTTTTGAAACCGGCGGCCGGATCGCCATTGGACCCGGCGGCCAACAGCGCCCCGCCCCCCGCTCAGCTCTTCCCGGCCAGTGCGGAGCCGCGTTTCATGCTGGGTGGGCCTTAGTTGGCCTGGCAGCCTGAAATCATGGTCGGGGGCTGATCGCGGGTGGTGGACCATTTCCCAGCCGCTCCTGGGCACTCCCACCACGCCCGCCCGACGAACTCAAAATCCTACCCCAAGTCAGGATGCTGTGTGACTTGGAGAGGAATTTCCAGGTGGTAGTGTTCCCGTGTGTTTCTGCCCTTGATCTTCTTGGTGGGAAAGGTCGTGGGTTTGGAAGGTGCTGTCTAAGGAGCCTTGGCGAGTTGATGCAGTGCATCTTGTAGATGGTACACACACTGCGGCTACTGTGCGTCGGTGGTGGAGGGAGTGTATGTTTAAAATGGTGGATGGGTTGTTGAAGCTGGATGGTGTCAAGCTTCTTGGGTGTTGTGGGAGCTGCACTCATCCAGGCAAGTGGAGAGTGTTCCATCACATTCCTGACTTGTAGTTGGTGGCTAGGTTTTGGGGAGGTGAGGTGCTCGCCTCAGAATTCCCAGCCCCTAACCTGCTCTTGCAGCCACAGTATTTGTATGGCTAGTGCCGTTCAGTTTCTGGTCAATGGTAACCCCCTGGATGTTGCTAGTGGGGGATTCAGTGATGGTAATGCCATTGAATGTCAGGGGGAGATGGTTAAATTCTCACTTCACAGAATTGTTATAGTGCAGAAAGAGGCCATTTGGCCCATCGTGTCTGTACCAGCTCTTTGAATGAGAACTCTTGTTGGATATGGCCATTGCCTGGCACTTGTGTGGTGTAAATGTTGCTTGCCATTTATCAGCACAAGCCTGAATGTTGTCTAGATCTTGATGCATGTGGGCATCGGCTGTCCAGTTACCTGAGGAGTCGGGAATGGTGCTGAACATTGTGCAATCATCAGCGAACATCCCCACTTCTGACCTTATGATGAAAGGAAGGTCATTGATGAAGCAGCTGAAGATGGTTGGGCCGAGGACACTACCCTGAGGAACTCCTGCATTGGTGTCCTGGGAATAAGGTGTTAGGTTTTTCCCTGATTCCTGTTAACTTCAGCTTTATGAGGGCTCCTTGATGTCACACTAGGTCAAATGCGGTCTTGATGTCAAGGGCAGTCACTCTCACCTCACCTCGGGAGTTCAGCTTTTTTTTTCCATGTTTGGACCAAGGCTGTAATGAGGTCTGGAGCCAAATGGCCCTGGCAGAACCCAAACTGAGCACTGGTGAGCAGGTTATTGCTCAGTAAGTGCTACTTAATAGTACTGTCAGTGACACTTCCATCACTTTGCTGATGATCGAGAGTAAATTGATGGAGTGGTAGTTGGATCGAGTGGATTCATCCTACATTTTGTGGACAGGACACACCTGGGCAATTTCCACTTGGTTGGAATGATGCCAGTGATATAGCTGTACTGGGTCCATTCTTGTCCAGTTTTAGCCAGAGTATCTCCTCAACTGCTTATCTTCCCTGTCCTGCACAGTTAGCATTGGTGTCGACCAAGGATCTATCCTTGGCCCCCCCCTTTCCTATTTCTCATCTAATGCTGAACCTTTGCAACATCATTAAAAAGCACAGAGAAAGCTTTCATATGTACGCTGACAACAGCCAGTTCAACCTCATCACCTTCTCTTTCAATGCTTATCCAGTCTCTAAATTGTCAGACTGCTTGACTGACAACCAGTACTGCATGAGCAGACATTTCATCCCATCAAATATTGGGAAGACCCAAGCCATTGTCTTTGGTTCCTGCCACAAACTCACTACCGATTCCATCCCTCTTCCTGGCAACTATCTCAGCCTGAACCAAACAGTCATCCCTTGGTGTCATTCTCGACCCTGAGGTGAGCTTTCAACCACCTATCAATGCCACCATTAAGTCTGCCTATTCCCACCCTGTAACACAGTCAAACATACCCCGCTAGGTGTATGCTGAAAGTCACATCCATTACTTCTTTACCTGACTGGTCTCCCGCATTCTGCTCTCTGTAAACTTGAGGCCACCCAAACGCTGCTGCCCATGTCCTAACTCGCATGGGCCCTGTTCACCCCTCAGGCCTGAGCTCACTGACCTATACTGGTTCCCATTAGGCAATGCCTCAACTTTAAAACTCCTCATTCCTTGTTTTCAAATCTCCTCCAGCCCCACAACTCTCTGAGACCTCTAATTCTGGTCTCTTCAACATCCCTGATTTTAATTGCTCCACCATTGGCAGCCTTGCCTTCAGCTGAATTCCCTCTGTAAAGCACTCTGTCTCACTTTCAGACCATTCTTTGAAACTTACCTCTTTGACCAAGCTTTTGGTCATATGCACAAGTGTATCTCTTTACATGGCTCAGTGTCATAATCTGCTTTATAACACTCCATTTCATTATGTTAAAGGTTTCAGACAATACAAGTGGTTGTTGTTCATCATCCTGATTAACTCTAACTTTGGAAGCCCTTCTTTCCTCCTCCTCCTGGGAATGTCTCATCTAAACCCCAACAATCTCCTCTTTGAGGTCACCCTATTGTTCATTTACTGTTTTACCTGCCAATCTTTGATTACAATCTACCTGGACCAGATACCTTTACAAGGCTACTTTTACCTTGGATACTCAACTTAATAAGGATGATGTGGTGTATTATTTCCTAAGTGCACTCTCCTTATCCCACTTCATTCCCCAGGACTAGCTCCAGTACTACTCCCCTTTTTAGTTTCATTGTCATCATTAGACTTTTAACTCCAGAATTTCTATTGAATTCAAATTCCACCATCTGCCATTGTGGGATTTGAGCCCAGGTCCCCAATACCTGGGTCTCTAGATTACCAGTCCAGTGACAATACCACTACACCACCACCTCCCCTTATATAGCTTCCTTCCTCATTGACCAAGAAAGTTCTCCTGTACACATGTCAGCAATTCCTCCCCTCTTTGCCCTTTAATCTTTTACTTTCCCAGTCTGTATGAGGATGATAGAGGCCTCTCACCACCTCCAAGTCACTCACCAGCCTGATTTGGAAATATATCGCCGTTCCTTCACTGTCACTGGGTCAAAATCCTGGAACTCCCTCCCTAACAGCACTGTGGGTGTACCTACACCACATGGACTGCAGCGGTTCATGAAGGCAGCTCACCACCGCCTTCTCAAGGGCAATTAGGGATGGGCAATAAATGCTGGCCCAGCCAGTGAAGACCACATCCTTTTTTTAAAAAAAATCACCAAGTTCCTGGATTTTTCTGCATTTTGCCTTCAAATTTGTTCCTTTCCCACTTTCTCACTATTTTGTGGCCTGCATTAGCCACCCTGCATTAGCCACCCTGCATTAGCCACCCTCTAGTAGCCACCCTCCAGTAGCCACCCTCCAGTAGCCACCCTGCAGTAGCCACCCTGCAGTAGCCACCCTCCAGTAGCCACCCTCCAGTAGCCACCCTGCATTAGCCACCCAGTATCCACCATGCAGCATCCATCCCAGTTTCTCTGTTGTTCCGCAATTCGATTCTGTCTTTGAATCTGCAAATGCATCTTCAGTGCCATACCACCTCTCTCAGAGAAACCTCAAAGTTTTTCTGCACTCACTGCTGGCACATAGCCAAAGGTCACTGGCTGAGCACCCACAACTTCCAACCACGTATCATTTCCAAATACTTCTCCCTCCTAGAAGTGTGAATCAGCCCTTGAGTGAATTATTTCAAAGAATGCTGGCTGTTGTGATGGCCAGCACAATATGAACATGTATTCACAAACAAATCAACTTTTGTCCCTCAGTAAACCTTCCTCTTAAATGCATGGCTTGGCAACGTCGGTGACATCTGTCACTACAGTGCATTGTAAGGGTGAATAAAAACACTACAGAGGATCAATGGCTCTGAGACCATGGCTGAGAATGGAAGATGAACATTGAGCCCTCATGCAAAACATTCCAAGTAAAAGTAACGCTTAAACAGAGCAGCAGCTGATTACCATGAAGCCACATTTACATAAACTTTTGCCATCGTCAGGAACCAGGAAACTAGACGAACAGAGATGTTTGGGATCTTTTCGCTGGTTGTTCTCAGTTCTCAGGATAGCCCTACCTTCCACATGTTGTTTGTCAATACCATTGACACAACCTGCTGAGAAAAAAGGCAACACAGTTTACTGATGAATAAAATTGCAGATCAAATGCTGAGTGCTCAGCTAACAGTCTTAATTGGTAACTCCATTCTGATCAAAGTCACGTATCGCTGGATAGAAACTCACCATCAGAACTCCCTTTGCCTTTTATCCTGACAGTTTGCTCTTTTTTCTTTCTTCCCCACCTGAAGACATTCACTCCTTGTAGAGTCTACTGCTTTGCCTAAACCATTTGTCTCAAATCTCTCCGTGTTCTCATTCCTGTTATCTCAATCCCAAACCAGTTGGTGAAGTATGAAACGAGACACTAATGCTTATCTTGATAGTATGTTTATTTACAGAATGCGGCATTAGATATGTCTGCTTCCTACCTCCCAATCCCAGTGTCCCAGCAGTCTCTCTTTATACCTTTTGAGTAAACGAGAAACAAATGAACAACTAATATAATGAACAGCCCCTTAAAGGGACACTGTAACTAAAACAAACCAACAAAGGAAACTTAGAAAATTAAACTAAAATGTCATTGCCAGTGCTGATGATGCACTCCAGCCCATGTGGCACCCACCAATCACAGAAGGCCTGAAGCGTACCGGTGGTTCCCTCTCCTGGGACACCTGGACATAAATATAGCTGCAGAAGGGAGGCAGGCAGTTGGGTCAAACGAGCCCCACAGCCACCCACTGTCTGGGCCCCCTTGGCCAGGCCCAAGAGCAGGCCCAAGAGGAGGCCTTCTGGTATGCCTTCCCACACCCACCCGCCCATGTCTGCACCAGGAGGCCAAAGGTCGGGAGCGTGGGGCTGAAGTGCAGCTAAAATTTGAGGATCAGCTCCCTCAAATAACCAAAAAGGGGTTGCAACCTTTCACATTCTTTACAGACATGGAGCCCGGACTCCTCAAGGCTGCAGAAAACACAGGCAGCCTGGAGTCCATGAACCGTTGTGTTCTTTTGCTGCATGGGCAGTCCCATGTGTGTGCAACGCCCTCCACACCAAACCCCTGATGGAAAAAGGGAGGATTCCCATGTAGATATCGCTCCACTGGAGACCCCTGCCACTGCCGGACAGCAAGACGGAATGCCCCAGCAGAGGGTGAGGGAGTGAAGGGTGTGCAGCAGCACCTGTACAGGAAACCCCTCTGTGCAGAATGGAATGGCACAGAGGGACTTTCTGAGGGATGGCTCACATTGTGGAGCTGAGCTGCCCTAAGGAGCTTTCGAGTCCCAGGGCAAATGTGAAGTTCCATCAGAACGTGAGTCAGTTCAGACAGGAGTGCTCCGCATGCTAGAGCTGCCACGAGTCCTCGAATGCACTCGGGGCCGAGCACCACACTTGTAAGAGTCCAGATGGCTTTGGCCACAGGCTGGACATCTACAGATGTACGATGCCCAAGTTCTTGTGGTGTCACCCAGCCCGTTCCTCCACCATCCAGCATGTCCCTGACTCTGGTCACCCCAGCAACCCATGTCCCCTCATTCCCCTAGCCAAATGAACCCATATTGCTGGAGGGTTGGATACCTGAGCACCAGCTCTTGTACGGTAGCCGCTATTCCTGATTGGAGAGAGCTCCGGTGGAGCTGCAGGTCATAGTGGAGGCCGTGCACTTGGTGGAAGAAAGATGTCGTCAGTGGAAACCAACTGGGAGGACACACAACACAAAGGTATCGCTGCAGGCGCTGAAGGGGGAAAGCCGCCACCTGGGTGTGAAGGCACACCAGTGCAAGGCTCTCTTTATACTCTTTCCAGTATCTCAATTACACAAATTGACCAATTTACAAATGAACAAATAAATTAATTAAAGTCATTTTGGGGAACAATGATGCACTCCAGCCCCAGCAGTACCCACCGGTCACGGAAATACCTATCATTATATTATTATGCTTAATTAAACAGTGCCCCTCACCTGTTTACCCCCAGCCCTCCTTCCCTTGTTCATCTATCAACTTCTTTGGCCTTGCTGTCTTGTGCCTTCCCCACTTTATTTGCCCCACCATTGGTGGACATGCCTTCAGCCTCCTGAGGCCTAGGATCTGGAACTACCTCCCTCAAGCTCCTCACTCAAGTATCCGCTGGGATTACTTATCCAAGTCTCTCAAGCAGACGGAACTTGATGGCCTTCTGACTCAGAGGTGACAGTGTGAGCTGACAGCTGGGAGGAGTTTCCACTGATGTCCAACAGTAACTTGTTCCCATTGAGTTACACAGAGCAGCTTTTACCCATACATTGTCCTAAAGGTGCGGTTTTCTATCAGGTTTAAAGAAACTCCACTTTCATCAAAAAATAACTGGGAAATTGTTTCATGTTTTTCCTGAAGGATCACTTGCAAGGGATGCCGCGATATTAAAAATGATATGGAGCTCTTTTAGCCACTCTGAATAAAATAAAATTGTCAAACAGTTTTTGTGAGGATAATTTCACTGCAAAGTTTGACAGATCAGTCATTTATTTTAAGTGTTCGCAATAATGTAAGGTCACAATGCAGGAGGAGGGAGTCAAGATAGATTAACATAATCTCATAAAGAAAGCTACATCCAATACGTTTATTGAAGGTAAGTGGCCAGCAGTTTTAATTATGATCTTTTCTTTACATAAAAATTCAAAAGGAATAATCTAAATCCTCAGTAACCTTTTTTGTTCCTCAGTGTTGCTTTCAGTTTTTGAAAGAACTCTGTTTAAATAGTGCTAATGGCGACATTGGGGAACTGACTCAGAGAGTCACAGAGCGTGGCAGTGGATGAACTACATTTACAGTAAAAATCACTGATATGCTCCATTGGTTTTATTGCCCAGAACACAGTTAGTAGCTTTTGTGTTTGATCAGTGCATACAAGCCATTCAGTGCGTCGTGCACCATGGGATTACTAAATTAATCATTTAAATATACACTTCAGTAGTGATGATTATGTAAATCATACTTAAACTGTTAGATGAAGCATTGGTGTTTCTGGCAATTGGCTGAATACTGATCCCTTTGCGCTAATGCGCATTAACAGATAGCTTAAGGACTGATCCAATTGGCAACAAGATGTCACCAAGACATTAAAAAATCCCTCACTCCCAAACAAGCTCAACCACTCTGCCTCGAAGTAATTTCTACTAACGCTGAACTCTTTACTGGCTATTTCCACTGTGAACTTGAGGCATTCGTGGTTAGAACATTCTAAACCCCTCTTTTGTCACCAAACTATAGATGTTGCATTTGAATCTTTTACCCAGTGTTGCTTATGTCAATGTATCTTTGCACCAGACTGTGAGAGTCAAATTGGCATTTAGAGTTGTTGATATTCCTGGCATTAATAGAGGTAGGATGGATTGTTGTTAGATTGTGAGCTACGTCTTTATCCTCATGCAACAATTTTCATGAGGTTAAGAGCATTATTTTAACCTTTTAGAGATTGCAAGTGAGGCCATACTTCAAACATCATGTCTAACTCTGGGTCCCTGACCTTGAAATAGATAGGGATGCTCCTGCTCCTGCACCATCTGTTTGCCGGAAGATTATGACAGGGAGTAGGAGCAGCTCCAGGGAAATTCTGGGCCATTCATGCATGGAGAGGGTTCCAAGAAGAGTGTCACTGATCCTGGGATCATGCTCCAAAGTTGTGAGATGAGACTTGCAGAGCTGAGCTTTCCCACATCACAGCAAAGGCGTTGCAAGGAAGGGATTGTCCAGGTCATTCAAATGCTCAGAGGTATCAATGAATGGTTTAACTTCGACTGTGAGCCTAAAATTAGGGGGACTGTTTTTACAGTTGACACAAAAGGAGAAGAAAAAACTTGCATTTCTATAAGATCTTTCCAAACCTTAGAACACCACAAAGCACTTCACAGCCAAAGGATGGTGCAAAAGTGTCGTCACTGTTGTAATTTAGGAAATGGTGACAGCCAATTTGCACACAGCAAGCTCCCAGAAACAGCAAGATCATGACCAGATAATCAGTTTTGTTCCTGATGTTAGTTAGTGCCCACGTCCTTGGGAATATCTGGAGTGTCAATGTAGATCTGGTGCTCAGTTCTTTGGAGTGGGATTTGAACCCACAACCTTCTAACTCAGAGTGCTCGTCACTGAACCCTGGCTGATTCTCTCAAGTCATTCCCTCTTGGAGTAGTGAATAAGTTGGACAAAACTATTTCACTAAAGATAGTAGACTCCTGATTGAGGCTATGTTTGGTGGTCAGAAGTGTGAGTCAAGATCAGGTGGTCCAATTCTTTTATTCCTTCTCGGGATGTGAGCCTCACCGGCTCAGCCAGCATTTATTGCCCAACGCTAATTGCCCCTTGAGAAGGTGGGTGGTGAGCTGCCTTCTTGAACCACTGCGGTCCATGTGGTGTAGGTACACCCACAGTGCTGTTAGGGAGGGAGTTCCAGGATTTTGACCCAGCAACAGGGCAGGAACGGCCGATATATTTCCAAGTCAGGATGGTGAGTGACTTGGAGGAGAACTTGCAGGTGGTGGTGTTCCCATCTATCTGCTGCCCTTGTCCTTCTAGATCGTAAAGTCAAGAGTTTAGAAGGTGCTGTCAAAGGAGAATTGGCGAGTTACTGCAGATGGTACACACTGCTGCCACTGTGTGTTGACAGTGGAGGGAGTGAATGTTTAAGGTATTGGATGGGGTGCCAATCAAGTGGGCTGCTTTGTCCTGGATGCCCTAAAATCCTATTACGGTTCCTGTAAAGCTGAGTGCAAAGGGGTAGTCTGCAGCAAAGCAACAGCATTCACCATGGTTGCAGGTCCTGGTTCATAAATTGCACTTGGCGTAACTGCCACTGATCAATTCCGGGGTTAAGTTATTGGACACTCTGATATTTTCATCAGCAAAGCCATTGATCAACTGAAGGGAAAAAGGAGAAGATCGTCACTGCAGGTGCTTCAAGCTTTGCCACTGCGTTTTCTCAGGAATCGTAGATCTCAAGCATGTGCATTCCCACGGCTTTCTTAATAGTTTGTTAACCTTGACCAAAAAGGTCACTTAAGGAACAAAAAGAGAATGTCAACTCAATTGGATTTGTTTTGGCAAACCAGCCCTGACTGCACAGGGACTCCTGGCTGCTTGAACTTGGGTACAGCATGTAATATTTATTTTGAAAAATTGAAGCTTTCTATTTTTACAAAGTAATGCTATTTATTCAAGTACACGCAATTCAGGACAGGATGCATGAAAGAAAATTGTTCACAGCATGTCCAAGACATCAGTCATCAGCACAGCCAGACATTACACAGATAGTTCCACAGTACAGCCCTGGGGAAAACGTTTGCCCGAGTTTAGCTTCAACTGCATCCATTTCTGGTCCTGTCTGTTCATTGTCTGTCAGCCGTGGCTCAGTGCCACTCAGTCAGAGGGTTGTGGGTTCAGCGCAAAACCTGGCAGAGACTGCAGCTCCAGTGTTGAGGGAGTGCTGCATTGTTGAAGGTGTTGTCTTTCAGACGAGACATTACAAGAAGCCATTCAAATGGGGGGAGTTACAAGGAATGTAGTACTGGTACGGGACAGTATAGTCAGAGAGATTGACACTGTTCTCTTCAGCAAAGAGCATGAGTCCAAGCAGCTGTGTTGAGATCCTGGTGCCAGGGTTCAGGACATCTCATCGGGGCTGGAGAGAAAATTGCCGTGGGTGGGGGAGAATCCAGTAGTCCATTTTAATACCAATGATATAGGCAGGCCAAAGAAGGAGGTTCTGCATAGTCAGTATGACGAGCTAGGCACCAAATTAAGAAGCAGACCCTCAAATGTTAGAATCTCTGGATTATTACCTGAGCCACGTGCAAATTGGCATAGGGCAGATCAGATTAGGGAGGTGAATGTGTGGCTCAAAGGCTGGTGTGGGAGAAGTGGGTTCCAGTTCGTGGGGCATTGGCACCAGTACTGGGGGAAAGTGGGATGTGTACTGTTGGGACGGTCCACACCCAAACCGTGCTGGGGCGGTGTTCTTGCAAGCCGCATAACTAGGGAAGCAGAGAGGGTTTTAACCTAACTAGTGGGGACAAGGGATCAAATTTGGGAAGATGTGGTAAATCAAATAGTAGAGACAAGGCAAAAGAAAAAGGTATTATAACAGGAAATGAAAACAGACCATGACAGGGATGGATAGAGAATACATATGTAACAGTAAATGAAAAACAGATCATGACAGGGAGGGATAGAGAATACATATGTAACAGTAAATGAAAAACAGACCATGACAGGGAGGGATAGAGAATACATATGTAACAGGAAATGAGAAACAGACCATGACAGGGAGGGATAGAGAATACATATGTAACAGGAAATGAAAAACAGACCATGACAGGGAGGGATAGAGAATACATATGTAACAGGAAATGAAAAACAGACCATGACAGGGAGGGATAGAGAATACATATGTAACAGGAAAATCAACAGATGAGTCTGGAGGCTATAAAAGGAATAAAAGGCTAAAACTAAAGGCTCTGTATCTGAATGTCTCTGTATCTGTATCTGAATGGGTCTGTATCTGTATCTGAATGTGTCTGTATCTGTATCTGAATGGGTCTGTATCTGTATCTGAATGCACAAAGCACTTGAAACAAAACAGATGAACAAAGAGCGCACATAGAAATAAATAAGTATGATTTGATGTCCATTATAGAGACATGGCTGCACGAGGACATGGATTGGGACCTGAATATTAAAGGGTACAGGATATTTAGGAAGGACAGGAAGCGAGGAAAAGGTGGACAGTTGGCTCTGTTAGTTAATGATGGCATTAGCACAATACAGAGGATGACCTAAGTTTAGGAAATGGTTTGGGTAGAGAAAAGCAATGATAAAGGCAAGAAGTCACTTGTGGGAGTTGTGTACAGGCCCCTTAATAGTAACCACATGGTAGGATGCAACATAAAGGAAGAAATAATTGGAGTTTGTCAGAAAGGCACGGCGTTAATCATGGGAAATTTTAACCTACATATAGACTGGCAAAGTCAGATGGGCAAAGGTAGCCTAGATGAGGAGTACATTGAATGTTTCTGGGATAGTTTCTTAGAACAGCATGTTCTGGAGCCAACCAGAGAGCAGGGTATACTAGGCCTGGTGTTGTGCAACGTGATGGGAGTAATTAATGATCTCATAGTGAAGACGCCCCTAGGTAGCAGCGACCATAATATGATTGAATTTTACATTTAGTTTGAGGGAGAGAGGAGTGGGTCCGAGACTGGATTTTTAAACTTAAATAAGGACAATTATGAGGGCATGAAAGCTGAGCTGGCTAAAGTGAATTGGCAAATTAGATTAAGGGATAGGTCAACAGAGATGCAGTGGCAAACATTTAAGGGGATATTTCAGAATACACAGAATAGATACATTCCAACAAGTAAGAAAAAGTCTAAGGGACGGACACACCATTCCTGGTTAACTAGAAAGGTTAAAGATAGTATAAAACTTAAAGAAAAAGTATATAATTGTGCAAAATGGGTAGAAGGCCTGAAGATTGGACAGAATATATGGGACAGCAAAGGATGACTAAAAGATTAATGAGGAGTGAAAAAATAGAGTACGAGAGAAAGCTAGCCAGAAATATAAAAACGGAGAGTAAGAGTTTCTATAAACATTTTAAAATGAACCAAGTTAACAAAGTGACTGTTGGTCCTATAGAAAGTGAGTCTGGAGAATTGATCAAGGAAAAGAAGGAAATGGCAGATGAATTGAACAGGTATTTTGCATTTGTCTTCACTATAGAAGATACAAGTAACATTCCAGAAGCAGCTATAAATCAGAAAATGGAAGGGAGGGAGGAACTCAGGAAAATTACAATCACCAGAGAGTGAGTGGTACTGAGTGAATTGTTGGAGCTGTGAGCTGTCAAGTGCCTGGGTCCTGATGGACTTCATCCTAGGGTCTTAAAAGAAGTGGCCAGTGAGATAGTTGATGCATTGGTTTTAATTTTCCAAAACTCCCTAGATTGAAAGATAGCAAACGTAATTCCATTATTCAAAAAGGGAGTGAGACAGAAACTACAGGCCAGTTAGCTTAACACTAGTCACAGGGAAAATGTTTGAAGCTAGTATTAAAGAAGCTATAGCGGGGCACTTGGATAAGTTCAAGGCCATCAGGTAGAGTCAACATGGTTTTGTGAAAGGGAAATCATGTTTAACCAACTTATTGGAGTTCTTTGAGGAAGTAACATGTGTTGTGGATAAAGGAGAACCGGTGGATGTACTGTACTTAGATTTCCAGAAGGTATTTGATAAAGTGCCACATCAAAATGCAGAAAATAAAAGCTCATGCTATAGGGGGTAACATATTGGCATGGATAGAAGATCAGCTAGCTAACAGGAAGCAGAGAGTAGGCATAACTGGGTCTTTTTCAGGTTAGCAAGATGTAACGAGTGGTGTGCCTCAGGGATCAGTGCTGGGACCTCAACTGTTTACAATTTATATAAATAACTTGGATGAAGGGATGGATGGGATGGTTACCAAATTTTCTGATAACGCAAAGATAGGTAGGAAAGTAAGTTGTGAAGAGGACATAAGGAGAACACAAAAAGATGTAAATAGGTTAAGTGAGTGGGCAAAGATCTGGCAAATGGAGTATAATGTGGGAAAATGTGAAATTGACCATTTTGGCAGGAAGAATAAAAGAGAAGTCTATTATCTAAATGGTGAGAGATTGCAGAGCTCTGAGATGCAAAGGGATCTGGGTGTCTTAGTGCATGAATCACAAAAGGTTAGTATGCAGGTAAAGCAAGTAAGTAGGAAAGCTAATAGAATGTGATCATTTATTGTGAAGGGAATTAAATACAAAAGTAGGGAGGTTATGCTTCAGTTGTACAGAGCACTAGTGAGACCGCATCTGAAGTACTGTGTACAGTATTGATTACCTTATTTAAGGAAAGATGCAGTGTTGGAAGCAGTTCAGAGAATGTTTACCAGACTAATACCTGGAATGGGCTGGTTGTCTTAGAAGGAAAGGTTGGACAGGCTAGGGTTGTAGCTGCTGGAGTTTAGAAGAGTAAGAGGCGACTTGATTGAAACATATAAGATCCTGAGGGGTCCTGAAAGGGTGGATGTGGAGAGGATGTTTCCTCTTGTGGGACTGTGGGGGGTTGCTGGTGGTGGTGTGAAGCAATTGGAAGAAAGGGAGGCAACTGTGAGTGGGGGCTGCTAAGTCTCCAGAGATGCAGTGGAACTGGGCAGGACCCTCAATGCTCCTCCGACTGCAAACTTAGATCAATATAGTTTACAAAGTGTAACTTTTTGACGGCGAATTGCTTCTAACCATTTTGGGGCTGCTGGTTAGGCCAAATGCAGACCTTGTTTTCCAGAAGGCAGCCTGCCCGGCACTGACTGGTTTCAGGGGGGAAAAAATTGTCAATGAGAGCATTAAACAGGTGTTAGGCTTCTTATTTGCATATGGAAAGTGTGTAATTCCTGTATCAGGTGCAGGTCGAGAACACCTCATACCTATACTGGTGGCTGGAGTACTCCAAGCTCAGGATGCACCGTGCATGCAACCTGCCAAATTGGCTGTTTTTGCCCCCATTTCATGTCAGACTTCATGGGCCAGATTTTCACGGAGTTAGGAAGGATCTGCGGACCTTTAAAAATGGCGGGCTGGACCCAGATGGAGAGGTCCCGCCCCCATTTCCGACAGATCCCATTTTTGTTGATAGGGCAAAGGGGTAAGGCATGAATCACAAGCCAGGAAACCCAATATCAGCAGGGCCATTTGAAGATAGTACTGAGGTAAAACAGAGCCCATTTTTTTCTGTTGCAAAAGCCTTAACCCGCAATGTGGAAGTCACAAATTGATGCAGTAAATGCCCTTAAAAGGAGGATAATATCTGTTTATGTGATCATAATCTGAAATTTTTAAAAATGCCCTGCACTTTAAACAGTTAAAAAATATGCTGAGGCTGTCAGTGAGTGTAAAAAAAATAACTCTTCTGGACTGCTTTGATTGACAGGTCACCAGGTGTAGGTAAGAAAAAAAGATTAACATCTATTTCTGCAGTTTCAATAGCGGCCTTTGTTGTCCTATCCCCAAAGGCTATTATCATGTCATTATGAATGCTTGGCTAATTTTCAAAAGCTGCTATTATCTCAGCAGGGTTTTCTGGATTCACAGTTAGATTGACAGTTTGAAGAAGCTATTAAAGGATGAGCTGTCTTTGATGTGGAGTCTGAATAGAAGTTTGTTTGTTTTAATAATAGATTAACCACTTGAGATTCAAAAGCTTTGAATGGATTTCATGAATGGGAGTTTTTTCACTATCAAATGCATGTAAATGGGAGCTGTATGACTTTGTTAGAATTTTTTTCATCTCCTCTTGAGGCCTGCTCATGGTAGATACTAGGTGGATAGCTATGGAGTTGGCAGCAGGGTGGGTGAGGGGCATGAGTAGGCATTGAGTTGGCAAGTTGGCAATCAGGGGCATGGGAGTGGGTGGGGACATGATTTGGCATTGAGTCGGCACAGAGGGTATGTGGAGGCATCGGGAGGGTGGGGTTGAGGGCTCGAGGGCCTGAAAGCTTGTCCCAGAGAAGTGAGGCAGGCCTTCTAACCAGCCCACCTCAGCACTCACCCCACCTCCATCGCTGCCTATGCTTTGCTTCCGGGCCTGACTCTATCCCACCCCCAACCCCTCCCATGGTAAAAATTGGGTCTCAAGAGGGCCTTTTTACCAAGGCAGGTCCGAGCTAGCTGTCTCAGTCACAAAAAATTTGGTCCTCCGTGTTCAAACCCTGAAGTGGGACTGAGATCAGAGTGCTACTGCTGATCTAAGGCTGACCCAGATCTCTAGGATATATAGTATTGTGATGAGGGATTGAAGAATCAAGGGGGAGGCAGTGGCGTAGTGGTATAATCGCTAGATTAATGATCCTGGGGGCCTGGGTTTGAATCCTGCCCCAGCAGATGGTGGAATTTGAATTCAATAAAAATATGGAATTAGAAGCCCCATGAAATCATTGCCAGTTGTTGTAAAAACCCATCTGGTTCACTAATGTCCTTTGGGGAAAGAAATCTGTCGTCCTTACCTGGTCTGGCCTACATGTGACTCCAGACCCGCAGCGATGTGGTTGACTCTGAAATGGCCCAGCAAGCCACTCAGTTGTATCAAACCACTACAAAGTCACAAAAAAGGAATGAAACCGGACAGACCACCTGGCATCGACCTAGGCACCGGAAACAACAACGGCAATTTCAGCCCTGTCGATACTGCAAAGTCCTCGTTACTAACATCTGGGGGCTAGTGCCAAAATTGGGAGAGCTGTCTCACAAACTAGTCAAGCAAACAGTCTGACATAGTCATCCTCACGGAATCATACCTTACAGATGATGTCCCAGACTCCACCATCGCCATCCCTGGGTATGTCCTGTCCCACTGGCAGGACAGACCTAGAAGGGGTGGCAGCACAGTTGGATGGATTTGCCCTGGGAGTCCTCAACATCGACTCTGGACCCAATGAAGTCTCATAGCATCAGGTCAAACAGGGGCAAGGAAACCTCCTGCTGATTATCACGTACCACCCTCCCTCAGCTGATGAATCAGGGCTCTTCCATGTTGAACATCACTTGGAGGAAGCTCTGAGGATGGCAAGGGTGCAGAATGTACTCTGGGCGGCGGGGGGGACTTCAATGTCCATCACCAAGAGTGGCTCGGTAGCATCACTACTGACCGAGTCCTAAATGACATAGCTGCTAGACTGGGTCTGTGGCAGGTGGTGAGGGAACCAACAAGATGGAAAAACACACTTGACCTCATCCTCACCAACCTGCCTGCCGCAGATGCATCTGTCCATGACAGTATTGGCAGGATTGACCACCGCACAATCATTGTGGAGACTGAGTCCCACCTTCACATTGAGGATACCTTCCATTGTGTTGTGTGGCACTACCAATGTGCTAAATGGGATAGATTTCAAACAGATCTAGCAGCTCAAGACTGGACATCCATGAGGAGCTGTGGGCCATCAGCAGCAGCAGAATTGTACTCGCACACAATCTGTAACCTCATGGCCCGGCATATCCCCCACTCTACCATTACCATCAAGCCAGGGGATCAACCCTGGTTCAATGAAGAGTGCAGGAGGGCATGCCAGGAGCAGCACCAGGCATACCTGAAAATGAGGTGTCAACCTTGGGAAGCTAAAATACAGGATTACTTGTGTGCCAAACAGCATAAGCAGCAAGTGATAGACAGAGCTATGTGATTCCACAACCAACGGACCAAATCTAAGTCCTGCCACATCCAGTCGTGAATGGTGGTGGACAATTAAACAACTCACTGGAGGAGGAGGCTCCACAAATATCCCCATCCTCAATAATGGAGGAGCCCAGCATATCAGTGCAAAAGATAAGGCTGAAGCATTTGCTACAATCTTCAGCCAGAAGTGCTGAATGAATGATCCATCTCAGCCTCCTCCGGAGGTCCCCAGCATCACAGATGGTGGTCTCCTCTGCATTGGGGAGACCAAACACAGATTGGGTGACTGCTTTGACCTAGACCTTCCTGTCGCTTGCCATTTTAACACTCCACCCTGCTCTCATGCCCACGTCTGTCCTTGGCCTGCTGCATTGTTCCAGTGAAGCTCAATGCAAACTGGAGGAACAGCACCTCATTTTCCGACTAGGCACTTTACAGCCTTCCGGGCTGAATATTGAGTTCAACAACTTCAGACCGTGAACTCTCTCCTCCATCCTCACCTCCTTCTTAAATCCCCTTTTATCTATGTTCATTTTTTTTATCCGCTTATTTTTATTTTTATTCATTTATCCATGGTTTTATCCCTTTTTTATCCCTCCTTCTATCCCATTTTCTATCTTTTCTTTGCCCCACAACTGCCCCCTCACCCCCCCACCCCATCCCTGACAAAGCCATCTGTTACTTGTTCAATGTTGTTCTTTCACACAATGCTACCTTTGTTCTGCTATAATCACATTCTGCTTTCTTACCTTTACACCATTATTAGCACCTTTTTTAGCACTAACCACTACCATTAACATTCTCTTTATCCTTTAGTTCATGACATCTTTGTCAATCTCCCCTTTGTCCCCATCTATGGCTGGCCTTCTATCCAGCTCCACCAACCCCACCCCCCTTAAACAGTATAAATTTAATCACATTTCCGCTTCTCTTCAGCTCTGAAGAAGTCATACGGACTCGAAACATTAACTCTGTTCCTCTCTCCACAGATGCTGTCAGACCTGCTGAGTTTTTCCAGCATTTTCTGTTTTTGCTTCAGATTTCCAGCATCCACAGTATTTTGCTTTTATCACAGATCCCAGTCTTCAGCCAATTCAATTCACTCCACGTGATATCAAGAAACGGCTGAAGGCACTGGATAATGCAAAGGTTATGGGCGCTGACAATAGTATGAAAGACTTGTGCTCCAGAATTTGCCACGTCCCTGGCCAGGCTGTTCCAGTACAGCTACAACACTGGCATCTACCCGGCTATGTGGAAATTGCCCAGGTATGTCCTGTACACAAAAATCAGGACAAATCCAACCCAGTCAATTACTGCCCCATCAGTCTACTCTCCATCATCAGTAAAGGAAGGGATTATCAACAGGGGCTATCAAGAAGCACTTGCTTAGCAATAACTTGTTCACTGATGCCCAGTTTGGGTTCCTCCAGGGCCACTCAGCTCCTGACCTCATCACAGCCTTGACTCAAACATGGACAAAAGAGCTGAACTTCCGAGGTGAGGTGAGAGTGACTGCCCTTGACATCAAGGTAGCATTTGACCGAGTGTAGCATCAAGGAGCCCTAGCAAAACTGGAGTCAATGGGAATCAGGGGGAAAACTCTCTGCTGATTGGAGTCACACCTAGCACAAAGGAAGATGGTTGTGGTTGTTGGAGGTCAGTCACCTCAGCTCCAGGAGATCACTGTAGGAGTTCTCCAGGGTAGTATCCTAGGCCCAACCATCTTCAGCTGCTTCATCAATGACCTTCCTTCCATCATAAGGTCAGAAGCAGGGATGTTCGCTGATGATTGCACAATGTTCAGCACCATTTATAACTCCTCACATAATGAAGCAGTCCATGTCCAAATACAGCAAGACCTGGACAATATCCAGGCTTGGGCTGACAAGTGGCAATTAACATTCGCGCCACACAAGTGTCAGGCAGTGACCATCTCCAATAAGAGAGAATCCAACTATCACCCCTTGATGTTCAATGGCATTACCATCACTGAATCCCCCACTATCAACATCCTGGGGGTTACCATTGACCAGAAACTGAAGTGGACTATCCATATAAATACTGAGGCTACAAAAGCAGGTCAGAGGCTAGGAATCCTGTGATGAGTAACTCACCTCCTGACCCCCAAAAGCCTGCCCACCATCTCCAAGGCACAAGTGTGATGGAATACTCCCCACTTGCCTGGATGACTGCAGCTCCCACAATGTTCAAGAAGCTTGACACTGTCTAGGACAAAGCAGCCCGCTTGATTGGCACCACATTCACAAACCTTCACTCCATTCACCACTGACGCACAGTGGCAGCAGTGTGTACCATCTACAAGAGGCAATGCAGGAATTTACCAAGGTTTCTTCGACAGTGCCTTCCAAATTCACGACCACTACAATCAGAAGGATAAGGGCAACAGATAGATGGGAACACCACCATCTGGAAGTTTTCCTCCTAGCCACTCACCATCCTGACTTGGAAATATATCGCCGTTCTTTTACTGTCGCTGGGTCAAAATCCTGGAACTCCCTCCCTAACAGCACCGTGGGTATACCTGCACCACATAGACTGCAGCGGTTCAAGAAGGCAGCTCACCACCACCTTCTCAAGGGCAGCTCGGGATGGGCAATAAATGTTGGCCTAGCCAGCGATGCCCACATCCCATGAATGAATAAAAATTAAACATGAACGATAGGAGCACGATTAGGCCACTTGGCTCTTTGGACCAGCTGCACCTGTAAGTTTTAAGGTTCAGGAGTCAAGGATAGGCAGCTGAGAACTCATAAGTTATTTTTAAGTTAGTTTATTAAGTTTATTAAAAGCAATAGTTTAGATATGATGTATCAGCTCAATGGACAGGAAAAGTATTTGACCTGTGACAGGTGAGAGCAGTTTCCTGTTCTTGGAGGAGAAATGGATGGATGGCATTGAGTGTGTTGATCTTTGTAGCTTGTGCGCCTGAGGTTTTAGGAAGCTCTTTTCCCAGGTCTTCTTCTATCTTCCCTAGTCTTCTTCCGTTTGAAGATCAGGCAGCTGCCTGAAGAGCAATGCTCTTTGTCTTCGAGCACCCGCTCATGTACTTTATTTTTAGGAGTCGGTTGTTTACCCAAGGTCAATTAGTTGTTCAAATAGGTCTGGCCAAAGACCCCTGGACAGGTACCTTAGCACACATCCCCAGGCTCCCCCTTCAACACCCCATCCCCCCCACCGCCCCCGCACCCAACACTTTAGCTTGAGCTAATCTAAAACTCGGGGACTTTGTTTAAAAATAAGAGGTCTCCCTTTTAAGACAGAAATGAAGAGAAACCTTTTTCTCTCAAAGAATGGTTGGCTTGTGGAATTGTCTTCCCCAGAAATTCTTGGCGGCTGGGTCTCTGAATATATTCAGGGCAGAGTCAAACAGATGTTTTTATGGACAAGGGAGTCGAGGGTTATGTGGGGCAGACAGGAAAGTGGAGCTGAGACCACGAGCAGATCAGCCATGATCTTACTGAATGGCGGAGCAGGTTCCCAGAGCTGAATAGCCTACACCTGGCCCTATGTTCTTAATCTTTTAGTTTACCTCATGCTGGGAGTCATTTGTTAGCCTTTACTGGAGACTTGTATAGATAAAAGTGCACAGGATGCTGTCCTATTGACTTAGGGATGTCAACATAGAAGCTTTGAACCAGGAGACTGTGACATGTCTCGGGACTGTTTACCTGTTTTACCACAGAGAAGAGAAACAACTTTTTTTCAGTCTCATGAAATGCCAATTAATTCCATAAGAATTCTATCATATTCTGAAAAATATCATTTCTTACACACCATCCACCAAGATCGTAGCTGATCTTCTGCCTCAGCTCCACCTTCCTGCAATATCCCCGTATCCCTTAATTTCCTTGCTCAAATATCTGTCAGCCTCTGCCTTGAATATACTCAACAACTGAGCATCCACAACCCGCTGTGTTGGAGAATTCCAAAGCTTCGCCGCCCTCTGAGTGAAGAAACTTCTCTCTACCTCAGTCTTAAATGGCCGACCCCATATCCTGAGACTGGTGTTCTCGTGGTCTGCAGAGAATGAATGACAAGTTGTAGTTTAATCAGGAGTCGACCACAAAAGAAAACTTCAGAACATTTCTAAACATGATCCCAACCCGTAAATCAGATTGATGTCCTGAAATGATCCCCAGTGCGTGTTTTTTTTTGTATCATGTACACGAATCAAGTTTGTGCAGGTAATTAAATTCATAATTGCTACTAATGTTGATCAAAATGACACAATTTTATTCAATACCGCAAGGAGTAGAATATTACACGAATGGCTTTAAGCTGTCCTCTGACATCACTGCCGCAGGTTTATCGAGAAATAATTTGCAGCTGATTACAGGGAAATTGCCCAGTATACATTATATACGGTTTGATGCTACTGAAAGCGGGCTGATTGCTTGAAATTATAGCTAATTTGTCTCTTCTTTTCCTTCTTTGAGGTTATGTTACACGTTGAATTCCTAATGCAACAGTTTCTTTGCTGTAAAAAAACAATTCAGAGACCATAATTTAGAAATTGATATTCATTCATTTATGACTGATTATATAAAGGTATTGTTTCAACTGTTCCATGCATATGTTTGATAGAAAATATTTCACATTCAGTTATTTTAAAGTGGTGATTCAGGCAGAAACTTAATTCAGGATCAGATTTGGATTTGGAGAATTATAATTTTAAGACATGTATGAATCTTCTGGCCTGCTTGACAGCTATGTGAAATCTGCTTTATATTCTGTGCCATTTCCTGCTCTTGCCCTGAACTGCAAAATTTCATCAACTTTGCTTCCTATTTGTTTCCACCCTTCTCTGAACTTCACATGATCCACCTGACTTTTCCCTTCCTCGATTTCTCTGTCTCCATTTCTGGGGAATAGCCTATCCAAGAATATTGACTATAAGCCCATTGACTCCCACAGCTACTTCAACTAAGCATCTTCATGTAGTATAAAGGTCTGGCACATATAGGGCTGAGTACAATACCACCCACACAGTGATGTAGGAGAGCACATGACCCACCCCCAGGGTCAGTATGGTGTTGGACAGAGCTGTGTGCAGACCTAAACATGGAGACAGCTCCTTGCTTGTACCCTTTACTGTATCTTTGTGAATCATTCTAAGGGTCAATAAAGACTTACAGGTCACCTATGTTTAACTACAAAGACTCATTCAGACCTACCGAACAGTAACCAACACCTTACAACACCTCACACCCAGCTTCCTGTCAGGATTCCATTCCATTCTCCCAGTTTCCCCGTCTTCATCACACGTTCTGATGATACAACCTCAAGCAAGGAATCTCCCCCACTATGGCTGACAGGCTCCTCGATCATATCCATCTCATTTCCTGCACTTCATCCCCTTCCCCTCCCTCCCAGAACCATGATGGGTTTCCCCTTGTCCCCACCTTCCATCCCACCAGCCTCCGTATTGAACGGATGATCCTCCACCATTTTTGCCATCTGCAGCGAGATGCCATCACCAAATATATCTTCCCCTCCCCTCTCGACATTCCACCTGAACTGTTCCCTCTGTGACACTCTGCTCCACTCCTCCATCTCCCCCAACACCCCCTTTCTTTCTAACCCCACCTTTCCATGCAAGCTGAGCAGATGTAACACCTGCCCTTTTACCTCCTCCCCCCCCTCACTATCCAAGGCCCCCAAAACACTCCTTCCAAGTGAAACGGTGATTTACGTGTACTTCCTTCAGGTTGGTACGGTGATCTTGCTGCTCACAATGCTGTGTGCTTCACACTGAGGAGACCCAGTGCAGAATGTCACTTTACAGAACACCTTCGTTCAGTTGCAAACGTGAGCCTGAGCTTCCAGCCCTTTCCATTGTCCGCCTTGTTCCCACTCTGATCTCCCTATCCTCGGCCTGTTCCAGTGTTCCAGTGAAGCTCAGCCTACCGGTATTACTCTGTCCCTGGAGGCCTTGGGGCTCAGTAGCCGGCTTCCCTGCCTTTGCTCAGGGATGCTCAGGGTTCAAGTCCCATTCCAGGACTTGATGGCCACCCAAAGGGCTGTTCATGACATGGTCCAAAAGGGGAGTTCATCAGCTTGCTAATCCTTCCAACACTTCCTTACTATTCCCCAAAGGAAAAATCAATTGCGTGTGAAACAAACAGACTTCACCCATCTCCTTTGCCTCTCTGCTGTTTCCCGAAATAGCAGCTGTCAGACTCAAAGTGGCACCTCTCAAAAGCTCCAAGCGTTCAGGCTCAGCCCCTCTGGCCAGTCGGAAATTCAGGTGCTGCGTGGAGCCGGTTGGGAGTCGTTGCTCCAACCTCGGCAACACAGGGCTTGGAGAATGCAGCCGGGGCCGGGTCACATATCGCTTGGATCAGGAAACTTGGGCTGGATCCACGAGGGAGAGGGGAATGTCACCGAGTTTCGCCCCCTTCCTGCAGCTCTCAGGATAGATGTGAGCCCCCGCTCTGTACCAGACACTGCCCCACCTTTGAGAAATGCCCAGACCCCCGGCCCCATGGATTGTATCATTTAAAAACATAAAATAATGTCACTCGTGGGGGTGGGTGAACGTTTCTGATGTGATCCCAGGGATCCTCCTTGAATTGGTTCCTTATTGATGCTGCGTTTTAAAAGTTCCCATCCCTGCTCGATCCGATATCACTGCGGGGAGAGCAGGTCTGGCTGCTCGGTGGGCTTTGATTTATTGCCCTTTTAAGAGCCGGGATGCGAGCGGAGCGAGAGGCTCAGCCTTGGGGGAGACCTTGCTCAGTGCAGTGCGGGGGAGGTCAGCCAGCCCTCTCCACAGGTATTACCATCTGAGCCTGGACCCGCGTGTGCTGCTTTGGAAGCGCGGACGTCATTCGGGGGAATCCCTGTATTCCGCCACGTTACTCTCGCTGCCTTGATCAACATGAGCTCTCCCTCCGTGACAAGAGTATGGTCAGGTTCAAATTTGCTGCTGCCCTCTTCAGGCCTGCACCGTATTCCTTCAGCACAGCCAACTGAGCCGCAAGGAGCAACACACACACACACACACACACAGAGAGAGAGAGAGAGAGCACTTTCCCTGAAATCCCAGCTGATTTGTCCACTCCACAGTTGTCAAGTGACAGTGAGGGGGTGAGGGACAGAGGAATGGATTGTTGCACGAACGCTGTTTGAATCCCTGGATGAGGACGGTGTAAATATCATTGCATTGAGATAAATAGGATGGGGAATCCAAAAGGATTGGTTGGGATTGTGGAGGGGCGGGGGGGGGGGTGGGGGTGGCTGGTTGGGGTGGGAGTACAGATTTCACTGAAAAACTACACCGTCATTCTGTTGTCATAAATTATTTTTGACCTCCTGCCACAGAAGAGAGTGGGGACTGGGTGCAAGCTGATGGGGGTGGGAATCGTGAGTCTGGGGAACACTTTAAATCAGTTGGAGATGACCCAGGTTGTGGGGGGGTGGGGGGGGTGGGGGGAGGTATAACTGATGCCGATTCTCCGGTGAGTTCAACCCAGCCCCATCAAGAGCCGGAATAAGGTGAGAGCGGGGTGGGGGTGGGGGTTACGGGTGGGCGAGTTCCTCATTCAGAACCAGCTCTGGGGATTGTGAAACACCCCGGGATGCTTTTTATCTATCCGGCCTTCAAAGAGCCAGCACACGCACGATGGGCCGAATGCCCTCCTACCGATGGGCATTTCGCTCTGTAGAGTTTCAATTCCTTGCGGGTCGATGGCTTCCTGAGACGTGAGCTCTGTTTGTTTACTCTCTCCGCAGATGGTGCCCTGACCTGCTGACTACTTCCAACATTTTATGTTCTGATTGCCAGCATCCGCAATACTTTGTTTCCTGTTCATATCGGAGCTTTGCCAAGTTTATCCCCAATATTCAAAGTCCCCGCAGTGTTCTCACCACTGTGCTTCGTCGCCTGCAGCAGGGTACAACACTCGAAGTTGCCCTCTTAACACAGAACAATAGCCTGTCTTTATTTACACCTCAGCCATCGACCCCTGTAACGTGGGAGCCAGTGTCACTTAGTCATACAGGGTGCAGAATAATGGGAGTGAGGACATGGTTACCATGGTGTGTGTGTGTGTGTGTGTGTGTGCAGTCAATGTCCACCTGTATTCATGAAATGGAAGAGGGCATGTCAGCCTTGTATTTTTGGATGCAGGCAGGCACTCGTTGCAGGCACAGACCCTTCCACTACCACACTATCAGAGATAGGCTCTGTGTATATTTTCAACCGTGTCAGAGATAGTCTGGCATCAGATTCAATGCAGCTGCTCCCAGTGCCAAGGAACTAGGTGCAGCCAGTGGAGACTGGAGAATGACACAGCAACACATGAGGCGTTGAACTTCCTAATACGTAAAAATCTGCTACAAACTGGGAGGCACCTTGAGGCTACATTTTCAAATCCAGGTCCATGGGGGAATCCTTGGAAACAGTGGCAGAACTGGCCACTGCCAACCAGCAGCACTGACCACTGCCAACCAGCAGAACTGACCATTGCCAACCAGCAGTACTGACCATTGCCAACCAGCAGCACTGACCATTGCCAACCAGCAAATCTGACCATTGCCAACCAGTAGTCCTGACCAATGCCAACCAGCAATAGTGACCAATGCCACCAGCGGAACTGACCAATGCCAACCAGTGCCACTGACCATTGCCAATCAGTATTACTGACCAGTGCCAACCAACAGCAATGACGAATGCCAACCAGTGCCACTGCCCATTGCCAATCAGTAATACTGACCAGTGGCAACCAGCAGAGCTGACCAATGCCAACCAGCAGTACTGAGCATTGCCAACCAGCAGTGCTGACCATTGCCAACCAGCAGCACTGACCATTGTCACCCGCCAGTGCTGGGCAGTGCCAACCAGCAGCACTGACCATTGCTAACCAGCAGCACTGACCATTGCTAACCAGCAGCAATGACCAATGCCAACCTGCAGCACTGACCATTGCCAACCAGCAGAGTTTACCAATGCCAACCAGTGCCACTGGCCATTGCAAATCAGTAATACTGACCAGTGCCAACCAACAGCACTGACTAATGCTAACCAGTGGCACTGACCATTGCCAACCAGCAGCATTGACAATTGCCAACCAGCAGCACTGACCATTGTCACCCACTAGTGCTGACCATTGCCAACCAGCAGCACTGACCATTGTCATCCACCAGTGCTGGCCAGAGCTAACCAGCAGCACTGACCATTGCCAACCAGCAGCACTGACCAGGACCAACCAGCAGCACTGACCATTGCCAACCAGCAGCACTGACCGAGACCAACCAGCAGCGCTGACCATTGCCAACCAGCAGCACTGACCGAGACCAACCAGCAGCGCTGACCATTGCCAACCAGCAGCACTGACCGAGACCAACCAGCAGCACTGACCATTATCACCCACCAGTGCTGGCCAGTACCAACCAGCAGCACTGGCCATTGCCAACCAGCAGTGCTGGCCATTGCCAACAAGAAGTGTCAACCAGCAGCACTGACCAATTCCAACCAGCAACACTGACCATTGCCAACCTGCAGCACTGACCAATGCCAACCAGAAACACTGACCAATGACAACCAGCAGCACTGACCAATGCCAACCAGCAGCACTGATCATTGCCAACTAGCAGCATTGACCATTGCCAACCAGCAGCACTGACCATTGCCAGCCAGCAGCACTGGCCATTGCCAACCTGCAGCACTAACCATTGCCAACCAGCAGCACTGACCAATGCCAACCAGCAGCATTGACCAATGCCAACCAGCAGCACTGGCCATTGCCAACCAGCAGTGCTGGCCATTGCCAACAAGAAGTGTCAACCAGCAGCACTGACCAATTCCAACCAGCAACACTGACCATTGCCAACCAGCAGCACTGACCAAGACCAACCAGCAGCACTGACCAATGCCAACCAGCAACACTGACCAATGACAACCAGCAGCACTGACCATTGCCAACCATCAGCACTGACCAATGCCAACCAGCAGCATTGACCAATGCCAACCAGCAGCACTGGTCATTGCCAACCAGCAGCACTGACCATTGCCAACCAGCAACACTGACCAATGCCAACCAGCAGCAATGACCAATGCCAACCAGCAGCACTGACCAATGACAACCAGCAGCACTGGCAATTGCCAACCAGCAGCACTGACCAATGCTAACCAGCAGCACTGACCATTGCCAACCATTAGCACTGACCAATGCCAACCAGCAGCAACGACCATTGCCAACCAGCAGCACTGACCAATGCCAACCAGCAGCACTGATCATTGCCAACTAGCAGCATTGACCATTGCCAACCAGCAGCACTGACCATTGCCAGCCAGCAGCACTGGCCATTGCCAACCTGCAGCACTAACCATTGCCAACCAGCAGCACTGACCATTGCCAACCAGCAGCACTGACCAATGCCAACCAGCAGCACTGATCATTGCCAACTTGCAGCATTGACCATTGCCAACCAGCAGCACTGACCAATGCCAACCAGCAGCACTGGCCATTGCCAACCAGCAGTGCTGGCCGTTGCCAACAAGAAGTGTCAACCAGCAGCACTGACCAATTCCAACCAGCAACACTGACCATTGCCAACCAGCAGCACTGACCCATGCCAACCAGCAGCACTGACCAATGCCAACCAGCAGCAATGACCAATGACAACCTGCAGCACTGACCAATGCCAACCAGCAGCACTGACCAATGCTAACCAGCAGCACTGACCATTGCCAACCATCAGCACTGACCAATGCCAACCAGCAGCAATGACCATTGCCAACCAGCAGCACTGACCAATGCCAACCAGCAGCACTGATCATTGCCAACTAGCAGCATTGACCATTGCCAACCAGCAGCACTGACCATTGCCAGCCAGCAGCACTGGCCATTGCCAACCAGCAGCACTGACCATTGCCAACCAGCAGCACTGACCAATGCCAGCCAGCAGCACTGATCATTGCCAACTAGCAGCATTGACCATTACCAACCAGCAGCACTGACCATTGCTGACCAGCAGCACTGACCAATGCCAACCAGCAGCAATGACCATTGCCAACCAGCAGCACTGACCAATGCCAACCAGCAGCACTGATCATTGCCAACTAGCAGCATTGACCATTGCCAACCAGCAGCACTGACCATTGCCAACCAGCAGCACTGACCAATACCAACCAGCAGCATTGACCAATGCCAACCAGCAGCATTGACCAATGCCAACCAGCAGCACTGGCCATTGCCAACCAGCAGTGCTGGCCGTTGCCAACAAGAAGTGTCAACCAGCAGCACTGACCAATTCCAACCAGCAGTGCTGGCCATTGCCAACCAGCTGCGCTGACCATTGCCCACCAGCTGCACTGACCATTGCCAACCTGCAGCACTGACCATTGCCAACCAGCAGGGCTGACCATTGCCAACCTGCAAAGCTGACCATTGCCAAACGGCAGCACTGACCAATGCCAACCAGCAGCACTGATCATTGCCAACCTGCAGTGCTGACCCTTGCCAACCAGCAGCACTGACCATTGCCAACCAGCAGCACTGACCATTGCCAACCAGCAGCACTGGCCTTTGACAACAGCAGCGCTGGCCAATGCCAACAGCAGCACTGAACATTGCCAAGCAACAGCACTGACCATTGCTAACCAGCAGAAATGACCAATGCCAACCAGCCACATGACCATTGCCAACCAGCAACACTGACCATTGCTAACTAGCAGCAATGACCAATGCCAACCAGTAGCACTGGTCAGTGCTACTATTGCCAAGCAGCAGCACTGACCATTGCCAAGCAGCAGCACTGACCATTGCCAAACAGCAGCACTGACCAATGCCAACCAGCAGCACTGACCATTGCCAACCAGCAGCACTGACCAATGCCCACCAGCAGCACTGGCCATTGCCAACCAGCAGCACTGTCCAATGCCAACCAGCAGTGCTGACCATTGCCAACCAGCAGCATTGACCATTGTCAATCAGCAGCGCTGACCAATGCCTACCAGCAGCACTGACCATTGCCAACCTGCAGTGCTGACCAGTGCCAGCTGTAATGCTATGGTGGCTGGGAGTCTCACTAGTGAGAAGATGCATCCATAAGGCTCGTGTACAATGAGACCCAGGAGTCCCAACCTTTTGAGAGGTTGAGAGTGAACAGGGAGCTATTTAGACACCGGATACCAGATCAAGGAAATACATCCTTGAATAAACGATTGCACAGGCTAATCGTGCTGTCATCACCCGTGGGTCAGTTTCATTACCTATAAAGTGGGACTGTGCACTGTGCCACATCCCAAGTCTGTCAAAGGCACTTATTCCATTTCAGGCCTTCTTTTTAGGTAAAACATATCATTTGTGTTTTGAAACTAGATGGTTGCTGTTCAATCATTGAGATTTCAGGGGTGAAGATGCGATGAGATGAGGGACAGGGCTGTCTTGTTGTGATCAGGCCTGTGGGTGGAACAGAGAGAGAGAGGGGGGGTGGGGGGGGAGGAGAGAGAGAAAGCAACTTCGCACTCTCTCCCAGCTGACTGGCAATTGGAGAATGTGCCGTCAGACTCATTGTCAAAGGGCTCGCCCTGGCTGCCATCTGCTCATATCCCAATGAGTGAATAAAAACAGCTTTCTAACATTACAGCAGGAAATCAAAATGGCTCTGCAAAGCAGGAGAGAGAGAGAGAGAGCTGGGGGGGGTGGGGAGGAGGGGGTGATGAAGTGTGAATCAAAGAAAACACTAATTCTTACTTTCAAATCAGGAAATGGATTTTTAAATTTTTTTTTTTCCTACTTTACAATTTTAAACGAGAGAGTGCCCAGAAGTAACCATTACGTCGCTGCTTTTTAAGGATGTGGTTCCGACCAGACAGTATTTTCCACTCCAGGGACGGAACGACACACACACACACACACACACACACAGAGGCCGGAAAAAGTGCCAAATTTGGACGGGGAGTGCCGTGACGTAGGCTGCCATTGCCCTAATATGGAGTTCCACTCTGCCCGAAAATGACAAAAGCCGATTCAAGTGCAAACACACACTCTGGGCGGCTGCTCCAACTGCAGAGTGCAGGGCGATTTCCGCTGTGCTCAGGGGTGCAAAACAATGAAAAATGTCACCCACCCTTTATATTTTTAATTTCATCCCCCCCCCGGGGCTGTGAGATCTCAGTGCTGCTGTTTGACAATGAGCAAGGTTTGCTTTGCCTCTCTCACTTCATTGCAAGCCCCAATCTTCCATGAAGTGCGTTTCCACCTTCGACGTCACCGAATCTAACTCTTTGTATGTCCATGTAAGGGCATCTACGTCACGGTGCTTTCCTTTTCTCACTATATATACTGAGGGGACCATAATTCTTCAGCAGTTCAATATTGCATTGCAAGCTTTCAACAGAGAAACACCAAGAGAGACAACAGGAGAGAAATACATGATTTTGTTTTCCTTCATATTTAACTCAGTGACTCCACCTCATCCTGGCTTGGAAGCCTTTCCGTTGCCTGGCGGATTCTCTTCCTTTTTTTTTCTCTTTTTCCAAAAAAAAAACCCCAGAGAGGAGCAAAAGGAAATCTATATCTAATCGATGTGATCTGGGACTGTTATTCGTTGGTTGGAAGAGGATCCCCCCCCCGCTGTTTGTGCTCTGATATGACAGGGAAGATTGCAGAGAACATCCCGGTGACAATGAGCAGTTTGTTAAACCACCTGCAGGATACTGTCTACCCCGAGGATGAGATTGTTTCGGCAGTACCAACATCCATGAACATTTTTAACTCCGATTCCGGCAGCGCGTACGGTCAAATGGGCGGAGGTAAGACACCTTAATAATGTCAAGTAATACTGATCTAACGTATTGAACATTCACTGTACCAAGGTGTGGGTGTTGAATTGGGTGGTTGGCGGGGGAGGGGGTTCAGATATACAATTGAGATGTATGCAGGTTATATACAGCAATGCTCGGTTCAGCCGAAGTGATCCCAATGTATGTTCTCCACTCTCTGCTCCCTGGCATTATCTACAGTTCCATTCGTGATTAAGAGTTGTACAATCTGGAATAATTCCGCGTATTCCTTCTCACTGCTGCATGGAGTTGGGTTCAATGTGAGATTTGCATTGCAGGAGCTTTAACATTGTCGCGCTTTGTATTCTCGACAACATTTCTGCAGTCAATCTGTGCGTTAAGGTAGCCGGCAATAACAGAAATCATTAAGGGGGCTGTGAAATAAATTGGCGAGCTGCTTCCATAGGGCTGCGTTTAAATAATTTCAGTGATGATTCTGCAGCATACTAACGATAAATTGTAATATAGTTCTCGAATATTATGGAGTCCCCGTGCATGGGACTGAAGTAATGGATTATAAAGTATCCTCTACAATCCGACTGTGGAACTTTCTGGCAATAACGATCCATAGAAATACATATTTCTCACTGTACAAGAATAACACTTGAAGTCCTGTAATGTAGGATACCGACGCCTAAATTTCAGCTGTTCACCAAGATGTCATGTGGCTGCCGCTGCTCAATGTGTAACAGTGAAGTTGCAGATTAAATAAAACGCAGGCATTTTACACATTGACATATTTACACATTATTGCATTACCATCACTTGGGGTGGTGGGTGGATTGCTGGGGGATGGGGGCAGGAGCACGAACGCGCTGTGACTTTAGTGTGGTGGCATCTCATGTTGGTGTGTTTGGTTCGGCTTTTATTGCGGTTCACCAGCAGTTATTACAACATTACAAACTGCCGCCAACATTTGATCAAACATTGAAATAGCCTGCAATTGCTCAGCGCCAACTTCAATCGTGTGTTTCTGTTTTAAGGGTAAGGGGTGTATATCGGGAAGGCTCTCTGTATTAAAGACAATTTGTATCTGAAGAAGTGAATATTTGTCTCTCTAAACGAATGCAGTTCCCAGTCCCGATAGACTAATGGTGACCCTTCTTCTTTGCCCCCTGCTCAGATGGACTGATGGACGTTGGGATGGACAAAGGCAATCAGGAGCTGTCCTATCCACACACTTTCCAGCACTCAAGTCGGAGTCAAACTCTCACATACTTGGGCAAATTTGCTTTCGATTCGCCTCCTGGGCCACTTGGAGGCTCGAATTGGTGTCCAGAAAACATCATCAACTTGGCGGGCATCTTCGGAGTCTCTCACTCCCCCTCAACGACCACCCAGACATCAACCGCCTGCACCATGGTGCAGAACCAGGGCGAGATGGAGCCGCTCTACCAGGGACCAGCATCATATCCACAGTGCAGTGAAATGTACCAGGAACAGGTCTATCACAACCCACCTACTAGCACTACAAACCCCTACTCCAACCAGGATTATCACTCCAAATCCAGCCAGGAGAGTAACATCTTTTCGGTCATCCCGGATTACAACCTGTTCCATCACCAGAACGACCTGGCTTCAATTACAGAACACAAACATTTCACCTCTTCTGTCGACCCCATTCGGATCCCTCCGCCCCTCACCCCGCTGACCACCATCAAAGCCTACACAGACTCCAAACAGATGCCCACCAACTTCAGCCCCCACCCGCAGCCGCTCACCCTCAAACCCATCCGGCCAAGGAAGTATCCGAACCGGCCCAGCAAGACCCCGGTCCACGAGCGACCCCACGCCTGCCCGGCGGAGGGCTGCGACCGCAGGTTCTCCAGGTCAGATGAGCTGACCCGACACCTGAGGATCCACACGGGGCACAAGCCCTTCCAGTGCCGGATCTGCATGAGGAGCTTCAGCCGGAGTGACCACCTGACCACTCACATCAGGACCCACACTGGAGAGAAACCCTTCTCCTGTGACTTCTGTGGGCGCAAGTTTGCTCGGAGCGATGAGCGCAAGAGACACGCCAAGATCCACCTCAAACAGAAGGAGAAAAAGCTGGAAAAGAACCCAGCCCTCTCGAATCCAACTAATCCCAGCACCCCGGTGACTACCTGTGCTTAAACTCCATTCTCTCCATGTGCACAACGATGAGAGGTTAAATTGTACTAAATCAGCTTCAGCACCAGGCCATGTACAACAGCCGCAGAGTGCGTCCTTCAGTGCAGTGGATTTTTTGCACCTTTTATTCCGGGGCCCGAGGTCACTGCTCACCCTCTTGTGCCCGCTTTTTCCTGGCGGCGCAACGCGAATCTGGATTTGCAGCCCAATTGACGCAGGGGGGCCCCCCAGGCAGGATGGAAGCATTCCGTGAAGCTGCACTCAGCTCTGGCGGACTTTGCCTCTGTGCAAATTTTAGACGAGTGTGCGTGTATGTGTATGTGTGTGTGTGTGTGTGTGTTCCAGGCGCAACGCCTTCCGTCAAAACGCTTAGCGGAATTTCGGCGCAACTCGCGCCACCATGGTCGGCGGAATGTTGAACACTTGCCTTGTGAAGCATCAATCTGGAGCAAATTTTGTTGAAGCGTAGCTATAAACACCTCCCCTTCGTACAGGGTCTTCTTGTGAAATGGACAACAAAAAGGACCATGAGCTATCAGCCCACCACCCTCCTCCAACTCCGGCTGAGTTTTGTTGAGCACATTTTTTTTTGGTCAGTGCGGAGTGCTCAGAGCATCGACCAGGGAACCTGTTTATAAACCCGTGAGATTTTATCAACGGATCCAATTGAACACACCGACCAAGCGAAAGAGACTCTTCCAATTTCACCTCCCCCGAATACTTGCTTGGGTCTCCCAACTTTGCACAATTGCTTTTTGGTCTTTTTTTTAAACAAACCTCGGGAGGGTCACTGCAAAGTCTTTACCGGCCGACTGTACAAATGATCATCCTCCTCATCATCTTCATCATTACACACACACACGCCAAACAAGTCGAGAAGTTCCTAGGTTTTCTTGGGTTCCACTGCCGTGTAAGAACCGCCAGGCAGACAGACAATGTGGTGTCGTGCAATTTAGTGCAGACTCCTTTAAATTGACGCTCTCTTTTTTGACTTTTGTGTTTTGTGTGTGTGCGCGCGTGTGTACTGCAGTTTTACATGGCAAACAGGGCAAACAGGGCCACTGGGTTGAGCCATACTGGGAGTGCAAGTCCCATCTGGAAAATCACACCACTTGTACACTCAGAACTTAAGTTGTGTTGTTTCATTTCCACCCCCCCTCCCCAACCCCCTTTTTTAGGGGGAGCACTTCTGCACCTTGACTGAGCACTCCCAGTCATTAATCTCAAGCATGTTACTGCACGCTAACATTTATTTCCTCGAAAACTGTGCGCAAAAAAAAAAGTTTTAAGCTGTTCTTTCAAGGCAGAATGTTTTCCTTTATTGTTTGCTCTTTCCAGTTTTTAATGTCTGCATGTGGACATTTTATGTCAGACATGAGATCAAAAGTGGTTTGATATTTACAGTCAAGAAGAAACCTGTGGGAAATGCGTTTTTTCCGGAAGATTTTTGCATACAGTATTTTGAACAGAGATGTATTATATTTTGTGGCTTTATTTTTAAGATTTTATGGTACCTTATAATAAGGTACATGCTTGATTTTGTGAAGAGATGGTGATTATTCACCGATGTTCTCATTGCTTATTGTCTATTGTAATGCAAATACTGTAATTTAGTTAAAGTATAGGCATTTGACAGATACCTAATGTATTGTGGTACCATTTGCACTGTGGGCAAATGCTGAAACATAAATATATTGTGTTTGCTGAGAGAAGTCCCTCTGTGTTTTTTTGACCTCAACTCCAGCCCACATAAAATTGAGTCTCTCTCTCTCTATCTCTCCTCCAATCCCTCCCTTTTCAGTCTGCCTATCTCCCCTGTACCTTTCCTGTTCTCTCTCATTCCCTGTTATCCCCACCCCTGTGTTTGCAACGAGGTTTATTTTCCTTTCTTGGAAAAATAACGTATTTCTTTCTCCATTTCCAACTCTCGAGAAAAGAGGAGGCTGGTGAGGGGGCGACCTGATCGAGGTCTGTAAAATTATGAAGTGGTTTGATGGGGAGGAAATGTTTCCAGACCAGAACTAAGGGTCATGAATATAAGGTAGTCACTGATAAATCCAATAAGAAATTCAGGAGAAACTTATTTTTCCCAGGGAGTGGTTAGAACATGGAACCCTTCCACAGGGCGTGGTCGGAGGAAATAGTATCAATGCATTTAGGGGAATCATAGAATCATCGAAAGGAGCTGGATAAACACACAAAGGAGAAATAAATATAAAGGCATGCTGTGGGGGTGAGATGAAATAAGATGGGAGGAGGCTTGTTAGGGAATAAAAGCATCTGAATAGACTGGCTGGGATGTTTGTGCGCTTTAGTTCTATATAATAGACCTTTCAGCTCAGGAATAGTCTGAGCATTTGTAACCCTGGCATTCTTTAAGTCTTTTCCTTTTATTAAATAAAATACCGTTTCTAGACGTTGCCTAAAGGAACAGAGAAACATTTCATACTATTATACATATAAAAAAACAGTTATTATAAGATACCATCACCCAGGCATTCCAGAGAATACTCATTGTTCACATATAAAACTATCTGAAATGCAGTTAATAATTCAATAAATATTCCTATATCTAAATAAAATATATCAAGAGAGGCTGGAGAGTCAAATACTCAACATAATATTATTCCAAAATTTCCTCAATAAACCAAAAATAGTTGTGTTAATATATGTAGATATGAGTATATATAAATGCCTGAATTCATTCTGTAAAACAAAGGAGATAATCAACAAGAAAAACAAACACTTTCAAAGTTTATTTTTCCAAAGTTAAAATGTTGATTGCATAAAGTGAATCATAAACTTACATTCTGGATGGTGTATAGCAATAATTCAGTAAGGCTTGTTACCAAATTGAAATCATCCAAGCAAAATTGATTCTCAGGGAATCACAGCAAACGATTAGCAAGGACAATGAATAATCATTGACTTTGAAAACTTTTTTAGCTCGTGCCAAATAAAATAAACTGAAAAATTAGAAGACGAGCAATTTGAGTTTCAGATGGGGAGTTATTAACAATGTTCAAAAAGGGAAAGATATAATATTAAAAACAAACATTATAAAGTTCATTTGATTTCAAATGACACTGAAGAACAATTTAATAAACAGCAAATGCAAATCTTACAAGTCTTTAATTATTTACATAATTTCCCAACATAGTGCAGGCCTCAGGACAATTCAAATTGGTACCAATAATAAAAGGGATATGCATTTCTCTGCCATTTGAATTATATTGGGGAAGACAGGTAGGAATGTTTTGAGGAATAGTCTGGAACTCTGCTTAACACAGAATAAATTCAGACCCATTAATGCAGGTAGTTTCATTGTCATGGACGATGAAGACAGGAGCATTCTATGTAGTAAATGGAAAGTATTGCAGATAAAAACATAAAGCTGCAGCCTAACAGCAATGACAAAGCCTGTATGACTGTCTGTTTTATTATTGTTTTTTTATTAATACAGACTCTTGGTAAACAGCCAGCCATTTAAGTAACCCGCCTTTGCCTCACAAAATAATGGGCACCTTAGGTTCATTTTTCACCATTGCACAGTAGTATTGCGCTCGTATAAGTGGAAATCTTTTGCAAACCACTACATAAGGTTTGTTTCCCAAAGCAAAGGATTCAGTATTTGAAGCACTTTAAGTGTGGGCATGATTCTAAGCCGAACTGCCCATTATTTCCTTGCAAGTTATTTTTCTAAATTAAGCACTAGTTTTGGTTTCTATCCCACTTGAGGGTTGCGTTAAACCCTTGCCTGACCTCACACAGAATCCCAGAAGGTCAATTTCCTCCTATCTCTGTGCTGCTTCTGTGCAAATGGTGGCTCTAGTGATCAAGTTGTTCACTTATGGAACCTACCATCACACCTTATTAAAATAGCACGGAATGTGCAAATTTAATTCAAGCTAATTGTTGTAGATAGGCAGAACAGAAGAGAATTCAGTGGAATTATCCCATGGAAACTGGCCACTGCAATATTCCAATTCATCCAACAGCATTTTCAATACTATGAACTACTTTGATTCTGCTCTTTCACCTGGTAGATGATTGAAAATATGAATGCTTTCTAGAGAGATATGCCCCCCAATTATTTGTTTTAAATTTACTCGCAATATTTAAGTTTATGCCTTTTGGTCCTACTTGGGCGAATGATCTTGAAATATTATTCTACATTGTATATTTGGATATATCACTTAATGCTCTCTGAACCTTAATGAAAATGCCCTTTCCAGGCAGTGTGGAGTCATATAATGGTTACAGGACAGATGGAGTGGCACAAGTTAAACATTTCTAATCTTTCCTCATAGCACTCCCCCTTTACACTTGGGAACAACCCTGTGCTTCTCTACATCCTCTGCAGCACGTGCGGGTTCTTGTTGAAGTCCAATAACCAAAACTGTACACAGCACATCAAATGTAATGTTGCAATTGCATTGTAAACCTCTGTCAATTTATCATCCCGTGTTCTGTGTTCTATCTATATATTCTATTTGCTATTTGATCACTCCTTGATGTTTCCACATTCACAGTAATGTAAGTCCAGTTTTCTCCCCAACTCCACTGCCTATCATGTACAACACTTTACTTAATTTCATTTTTTATTTTCCTATTTGGTTACATAACTGATCTAGATCCTTCTGCAAGTTATTCAGTACATTGTCTTCCCATTGCTTCCTGAATGTCAGTATCAATCATTTCCTCAACCTCTCCACCTTTCTACCTCTCTCTCTTTCTTGAAGTCGCTCCTTAAAATCTTTGACCAAGTGTTTGGCCTCCTGCCCCTAATACCTCCTTATGTGGATCAGTGGCAATTTTTATAATGTTCCATGGAATGTTTTATTATGTTGAAAGCAAGTTGTTACTGCTGTCATTTCCAAATTGAACCAGCTTACAATTGAACACAAATCCACATAACTTGGATTGATAAAAGAGAGGTCAGAGTTCTGAATCATGCAATACTCCATTCAAAACATTTCCCTGTGCTTCTTGCATTTTCTCTTATTATTTATTCAGTTCTTTGCCATTTCCAAATTCTACCCTTCCTTCCAAAGACCTCTGCTTTTGTTGATTTCATTTTTCATGTGGGAACTCAATGAGACTTAATTGGGAGAATTGTTAATTTTATTTGTAACTTCAATTCAGGTAGAATTGTAGAGCAGGATCTCAACCATCTAAGTCCTTCATGGCTTTTTCTTATAAAGGTTCGCTTTTCCGATAATCCAATCGCTTAATGTTTAGAATGGCTTTGAATATATTATTAAGGTTAATATTGACATCCTTGTTCTTATGAAACAAATCAAGTCACCATGAACAATACAAATGGGAGGTGGTCAAAAACCAACAGAGTCACGAAATTCAATCTCCAAAGAGCCAGGAAAATTCCAGAATTCTTTTTCATAAAAATAGAACTTGATTTATTGATCATTGCTTCCACATGATGTAAAAACCCTCTATCGTTATATAACCGAGAATCTGCCAACTCAACATGAGCCACACAGGGGAAGCCCTCAAAGATCGAAAATAATCATCCAATAACTCCAATCAACAAAATTAAATAGGAAGTTTATCTCATTCACAGGAATTAGCACTTTGCAATCCAATACCTAATATCTAAAATTTATATGAATCTTTATGTATATGGTTCTTGCACAACCCAGATTTTAATCATTCCACCATTGGTAGTCCTGCTGATCTGGCATTCCCCCCAAGACCTCTCCACCTCTCTGCCTTGCTCGCTCCTCCTTAAAACCTACCTCACCTACCTGAGTATCTTCTTTTGTGGCTTGGTGTCAAATATTGTTTGATAAAACTCCCGGGGAGCTTTGCGACATTTTTCCTCAGTTGAAGACACTTTCTTAGATGCTAAGACGCTATATAAATGCAAATCGTTTTAACCTATGTTTTAAATTGATCTGAGTTTGCAGAAAGATTTGTGAATAATTAAGCAAAAAAATCCTGATGTTACAAAGGAACAAAGTCACAGGAGGAGGCCATTCACTTCCTCCAGCCTTTAGATTCTGGCTGATCTGTATCTTCAGTCCACCAACCTGCCTTGTTTCCATTAAAACCTTGGTATTGTGTAATAATGTTCCTTATGTCGGGCAGCCAGTTAAGCAATCATCTTTTTGGGAAAAGACAGCATAAAACCATCTGGGCCAAGACCTTGGTTAGCCCGGGAAAAGGCTCAGTGTCCGGCAGACCCAGCTGTTTAGTTCATCTCCCTCAGGAATGTGAAGCTCTCGCCCCTGAACAATTCCCCAAGTTATCCTGAGAAGATGGTGCTGGGCCTTCCTCATGACGGGCTGCTGGGTGACTGAGTGGCTCTCAGTGTGCCAGTCAGAGTCCACCACCTCGGATGGACTGGAGGCACCTCGAGGCGAGGAGATGCCAGAGAATGGGCAGGTTGCCTCCCCTGGGCACAGGGGTGAACCAGCTGGTGGTGTGAGTGTAGGCCAAGGTCAAATGCTATCTGGGGGGGGCTGCCTTGCCTTCCAGCAGAATGAAAGCAACTCAGCTCCTGGTCCGCAGAACAGAGCAAAGCCTTGTGGGCAGAGCTGGGCTTTGAGAAGGTGGGGGAGTGAGCCAGAGAGGTGGAGGGGCTTGGCAGAGGGAGTCCCCAGGCAATTAAAACCTGTCTTCGATGGGTAGAGAGAGAGAGAGAGAGGGGGGGTGGGGGGGGGGGGGGGGGGTGGGGGAGTCAAGTGGAGCACATCCTGGTGGCCTGAGTGTGAGGACCAGAGCTCAGTGAGGGGTGGAATACTCTACACTCCTGCCCCTGCTCAGAAGTTGCTGTGCCCACCTGTACGGGTAGCTGAACCACATTCCTGCCTGACTGTGAGAGCAAAACACACAGGTAATAAAAAGGCGTCTACATTCAGGCTGTGTCTGCACTCTAAATTCCTGACAGTGGAAGGGCAGACGGTCAGTCGCGCCCTAGTTATACCGCGGGCTGCGACTCTTTGCGAACCACACTCTCTGGCCACCAGGAACGCCTCCTGCACTTTCTCGGAACTTTAAAAAAAAAAAATAGCCCATCAGCTTCTGAACATTTTCTAAATCCTATTTCCCACAGGAAGTCCAGTCTAAGCTGTGCGAGGCGGTGTCCAGCAGGGGTCAGCTGTGCTTTTTAGAATGACTGTCCCTCGGTGTCGGAGCAGCGGTATAGCTCCAGTCCTGAGCCTGTCATTTTGTGTCACCTGTATTTGTGAGTTTGTCAGTAGGTTGTGAGCTGTGGCTCAGTGTCAGCACACTCGCTGCTGAGTCACAAGCTTGTGGGCTTGAGTCCCACTTAAAGCACAACATGGGCCCTGACACTTCAGTACAATACAATGAGGGAGTACTGCACCCGTGTGAGGCTGGCACAGATCCCATTGCACTGCTCTGGCTGGCTGAGCTGAAACATGATTGCTGCCCCCCTCTTTCTCGCTGCACATGTTGCTGACCATTTTCTGTCTTTATTTCAGATTTCCCCCATCCGTAATTATTATTTTTTTTTTGGTGGGAGGTTTTCTTGCCCCAACCAACATTTCTTTCCCCTCCCCCTCAACCCAGCACAATGGAAAGAAATATTTTGGGAGCTTGCTGTGCGCTAATTGGCTCTGTCGCACCTTGAGGCGTGAGAAGGGCTTTTCTGAATGCCAGGCTCTCTCATCTTCAACAACCATGATCATTTCCACCCTTCCAATTAATACAGAAAGTTCAAAGCACAGGGAACAGGCAGCAGGAAGGTGGTTAACTCCAGAGACCAGAGCAGGAGAAGATTTGCTCTGAAGGAGAGTCATACGGACTCAAAACGTCAACTCTGTTTCTCTCTCCCCCCCCCGGCTGCCAGATGCTGCCAGAACCTGCTGAGTTTTCCCAGCATTTTCCGTTTTTGTTTCAGATTTCCAGCATCTGCAGTATTTTGCTTTTATCGGGAGAAGATTTTCCCTTCCTGACACTGGGACGAAATGCCCTTCTCTGTACACAAGCCCGAGAGCGACACCGGTTCCTGCCTGTGTTGAAATGGTGAGTCCAGCTCTCTGTGTTTCTCTTGAATGTAGACGCCAGTGTGCTGCCAGTGGAGTGGCAAGCTGATTGGGCACTCCTACACCAAAACTCCCATTCAGATTGGCCCTCCCAAAGTTGATGCCCTGATGTAGCATCCAATATTCAGCAGTCCTGACCATCACATTCAACTCGCTGCTGCCATGGGCCAGAATCTCAAATGTATGCTGAATGGCTTCATCGTGCATCCCTCTGCCTGAGATAGGAACCTGTTTCCGCTCTCTGGACGAGAGTAGCATATCTCCCCCGAGCAAAGTTATCCAAACGAGAGGATAAAATAAAGTTTTAATACATTGCCAAGATGTGAGCATCACTGGCAATGTCACCATCTATTGCCCACCCCATAGTTGCCCTTTGAGTATTTAACTGAGCCGCACCAGAGGGCAGTTAAGAGTCAGTTAAGTTGCTGTGAGACTGGAGTCACAGATCAACAGCTTTCCTTCCCTGAAACACATCATTTTTTCCGTTTGTGGGATGGAGTTGTCATGGCAAGGCCAGCATTTAGCATGGTGACTAAATTTGCAGATGACACCAAGATAGGTGGGAAAGTATGTTGTGAAGAGGACATGAGGAGGTTGCAGATGGATATAGATAGGTTGAGTGAGTGGGCAAAGATCTGGCAAATGGAGCTTAATGTGAGAAAATGTGAAGTTGTTCACTTTGGCAGGAAGAACAAAAAAGCAGAGTATTACTTAAATGGAGAACGGCTGCATAATCCTGAGGTGCAGAGGGATCTAGGTGTTCTAGTACATGAGTCACAAAAAGTTAGTATGCAGGTACAGCAAGTAATTAAGACAGCTAATGGAATGCTACCCTTTATAACAAGATCAACTGAACATAAAAGTAAGGATGTTATGTTTCAATAATACAAGGCATTGTTGAGACAGCACCTTGAATACTGTGTGCAGTTTTGGTCTCCTTAATTAAGGAAGGATGTAAATGCATTGGAGGCAATTCAGAGGACAAACCAGATAATTTTTTTTCATTGTGTTGAGTTGAGGAAAAAAAATGTTTGCTCGGAGGGGAGGTTTGACAGACTGGGCTTGTTTCCAGTGGAGTTTCGAAGAGTGAGGGGTGACTTGATTGAGGAATATAAGATCCTGAACGGCCTTGACAAGGTGGACATGAAAAAGATGTTTCCTCTTGTGGGTGAGTCCAGAACTAGGGGGAACTGTTTTAGAATTAGGGGTCGCCCTTTTAGGACAGAGATGAGGAGAATTTTTTCCTCTCAGAGCTTTGTACGACTTTGGAACTCTCTGCCTCAGAGGGTGGTGGAGGCGGGGGTCACTGAATATTTTTAAGGCAGATTCTTGTTAGGCAAGGGAATCAAAGGTTATCAGGGTTAGATGTGAATGTGGAATTAGAAACGCAAACAGGTCAGCCATGATCTTATTGAATGGCGGAGCAGGCTCGAGGGGCTGAATGGTCTACTCCTGCTCCTATTTCATATGTTCGTGTGTTCGTATGCCCATCCATAACTACCCCGCAGAAGGTGGTGGTGAGCCAGTTGGGTTTTTTGTTGCCAGTGCAACAACTTCACAGTCACTTTACTGATGCCAGCATCTTAAATCCTGAATCCCAAATGTTAGCACTGAGTAAACTCATTGAAAAAAGATCATCCTTCAATTATAAGAAGAAAAATGTCATTATTTCCTACACTCCTGAAGTACAGTGAGAGTTAAACACATTCTTTTAACTTGGCATGGAGGAAGGAGAAAACCTTCCTCCCAAACAAGGAATGATTATAATTCTACAATTTCAAGCTTGTATCATTTGTTTTCTTTTCCCTTGTCTGAACAAGAGGTGGAAGTCATTAGAAAGTATCTCAAGGCTTTAATACTGTGTCAGTGGATCAGTCATGCTAACAAGGCACAGAACAATGAGTCACTCATCCTCTTACATATTGGCCAATATATACAGACTGCAAACTTTGCTCTGGTTCATACTATTCAGAGAATTTGCCACGTTTGCACAAAATGCAATATTCCTTCTTTCCCAAACAGTTTCCACATCGCAAGAGCCACTGCACTTCAAAGAAGGTGGCTGGATGTGGAATTCTGTTGGGAATTTCTTCGAGGAACGTAGGAGCAAGAATAGTCCCTTCCGTTGCTTCAGCCTGTTCCACCGTCATTCATTCAGATCATGGCTGATCTTCACCTCAACTCCAGGGACTTTCCTTTCCTCAAAATCCTAAAAATCTATCAATCTCAGCCTCGTAAATGTTAGGACTGAGGAAACAATCTTAAAAAGATCATTCTTCAACTTGTAGACTCCCAGCATCCCACATTATTTTTTTTTAGGGTGGGTGGGGGGGGTGGTGGGGAGTTGAGGGGTGGGGTGGGTGCGGTGGGGAGCAAGAATTCCAGATTTCTCCTTGCCTTTGTGTGAAACAATGTTCCCTGCTTTCCCTCCAAAGTTACCTCATCCTAATTTATAGGCCGTTGCTCCTTGGTTCTGGATTCCCTGCCCCAGCAGAGGAAATAGTTTCTTTCCATCTGCCCCATTGAATCCCCTGATCATTTTAAGCATCTTGATCAGACCACCCCTCAATTATCTGCACTGAAAGGAAAAAGGGCTGGATCCCACCCGCTGGCACAGGGAAGCAGACAGGGAAGCAGCTCAAATAAAACAAGTGGCCGACTAGCACCTTGCCACCCACTCCTGACCTGTCTCCCATATGTCAGTGGGGCGGCCAACCTGCCCTGGGGCCTATTGAGGCTCTTCAGTGGCCAATTAATGGCCATTAAAAGGCCTCCTTCTGCCTCCACAACCATTTTATGTGCAGCAGGGGGAGGCAGAGGCAAAGCGGGCAGCCTGGCAACTTTCACTGCACAGGCTGCTGTAGGTCAGGAAGTGGCAGGGAGGGGGCACACCTCCTTTCAGTGTGCCCTGTGCCTATCATACTTTGGCAGGAGGCACCACCCCCTTCAAGATCGTACCTCCCCTTTAAGCCTTCCCCTCCTGGCCTCTAAAACCCAGACCCCACTTCCCCGCCATCCACCGTCCCCCAGCCCCACCCCATGCTGGGGTCTGCCAGGCAGGCCCGTCCAAAACCCCGGACTAACTTCACACCTGGGATCCGTGACTCTACTTCCTCGTGGATTGCCTATATTCCCAGCTGTGGCCACTACCTTATTCCGGTGCTGCTGGGGACTATGGAGCTGCCGGCCAATCAGATTGGGTAGGACTTCCTCCAGGATTAAGGCTGCCCCCCCCAGGGTAACATCGCTGTGGCGCGGCCGGGTAAACGGACTGACGACAGGCTTTTTGGCTGGGGAGGTGGGCAGTATGTCCCCCTGTAAAATCCAGCTCTATGAAAGAAGTTTATGCAACCTATTCTCGTGATTTAACCTTGTCATATGAACCAATGTTGTATTTGGTCTAAAGCCAATATTTTTTCTGAGGAGTGGTGACCATAACTGAAGGCAGTATCCCAATCGGGTCTGACCAAGGCTCTGCGCAACACAAGCATCACTTCCTCACATGCCTATTCCAGGCTTCTTGAGATAAAGATCACCATTTGAAAAGGTTCTCTGTGACTGCAAATTATTTTTTTAGCCCTCTGAAGCATCTGTTCTCTTGGTGTTCATCTGACTGGCATATTTCTTCCTAGTATTTTGAATTTCTTCACTGCGGTGACCTCATTGACTGGTCTCAACATTGTTATGGATTCATGAATGAGCATGTAATCCCCAGGGCCTGATGGCCTACATCTTAGAGTTCTCAAAGAGATAGCTGCAGAGATAGTGGATGGGCTGGCTATGGTTTTCCAAAATGTAGATTCTGGAACAGTCCCAGCAGATTGGAAGCTGGAAAATGTAACACTGCTATTTGGGAGAGGAGGAAACAGGGAACAGTTAGCCTGTTCAGTCATCAGCAAAGTGCTGGAATCTATTACTAAGGATGTCTTAACAATGCACTCAGAAAAGCATAGTATGATTAGAACAAGTCAACATAAGAAATCCTGTTTGAGAAATGTATTAGTTTTTTGAGAGTGTAACAAGCAGGGTAGACAAAGAGGAACCAGTAGATGTAATCTACTTGCATCCCCAAAAGGCATTCAATCAGGTGCTGGACAAAAGGTTAATACACAAAATAAGGGTTCATGGAGTTGGGGGTGATATATTTGGATGGATAAAGGATTGGTTAATGGACAGGAAGCAGAGAGTAGGCATGAATGGGAGATTCTCAAGTTGTCAGGCTGTGACTGGTGGAGTGCTGCAAGGATCAGTGCTGAGGCCTCAGCTATTTACAATCTATGTTTATGACTTAGATGAAGAGACCAAGAGTAACATATCTAAATTTGCTGATGACACAAAGCTAGGTGGGACTGCGAGCTGTGTGGTGGGCACAAAGAAATTGCAAAAACACAGCCAGGTGAAATGAGTCAGCAACAAGATGCAGATGGAGTATAATGTGGGAAAGCGTGAGGTTGTTCACTGTGGTCCAAAGAACAGAAAAGCAGAGTACTTTCTCAGAAGACATGAAACTTGTAAATGTTGATGTTCAGAGGGACTTGGGTGTACTCATACAAGGAACATTGAAAGTTAGCGTGCATATACAGCAAGAAATTAGGAAAGCAAATCACATGTTGGCCTTTATTACAAGGGGATTGGAGTACCAGAATAAAGAAATCTTGCTACAATTGTATGGACCTTTGGTGAGACCGTAACTGGAATACTGTTTGCAGTTTTGATCTCCATATTTAAGGAAAGATATGCTTGCAGTGCAGCGAAGGTTTACTAGATTGGTCCCTGGGATGAGGGGGTTGTCCTATGACAAGAGGCAGAGTAAATTGGGTCTATATTCTCTTCCTCACATGGCTATTCCAGCCTTCTTGAGGTAAAGGCCGCCATTTGAAGTTAAAAGAGTGAGAGGTGATCTCATTGAAACATTCAAGATTTTGAAGGAGTTTGATAGGATCGATACTGAGAGGTTGTTCCCCTGGTCGGGGAATCTAAAACGGAGTGGGGGGGCGCTGTCTCAGGATAAGGGGCCGATCATTTAGGACAGAGATAAGGAGAAATTTCTTCACTCAAAGGGTTGTGAATCTTTGGAATTCTCTACCCCAGAGGGCTGTGGATGCTCCAGCATTGAACACATTTAAAGTTGGGATAGACTCTCTGGGAATCAAGGAATACGGGGAGTGGGCAGGAAAGTGGAGTTGAAGCTGAAGATCAACTATATCAAACATATTGAATGACAGAGCAGGCTCAAGGGGCAATACAGTCTACTCCTGCTCCTATTTCTTATGTTCTTAGCATTAAAATCCTGTGGGGGAGCAGTGACTTTTTATTTAAAGTAGACAAAGGTTGAAATCCCAGGTACTTAGTAAGAGAATAAAGCTACAAGATTTCATGGTTTTAAACAAAAAAATTAAACTTCACAATGTCAGAAAAATAAAGCAATTTACAATAGCTATCTTATACCTAACATTCAGAATTAACAGGAGATAAATATGAATTAACAGGCAAACTGTAATTGAACATGCTGAATGACACAATAAATAGCAGATGCAACCAAGACAGATCCCACGGATTTCTCATCAATCTGCCCAGATGTCAGTATCCACAGTGAGTTACACAATCTCATGAAAACTCTGTCTCCCTCACTAGGGATTGCAAATCTCCACTTTCAGAAGTCTAGTCTCTGAATTCTCTCAAAAGCAGCTCTGACCTAAACTGCCTCAATGCCTGCAAACCTCCTGAAGGTTCAACCTCTTCTCCCGAGACTGCAAAACCACAGGATTCGCAAAGCTGCACTCCAGCATCTCGTTATTTCAGCTCTTTAGCAGATTGCTAGCTTCACTGAGCTGGCACAGCCCCTGAGTTTCTCCAAACTCTAGTCTCACGGCTGTATCGAGTTGTTAAGAGCTCCCAGGGCTTCTTCTGAGCACCAGTCCTTTCAACAGCCTCCTACCACCTTCCCAGCACCCCCCCCCCCCAAGACTTCTCCCGAGCCCTCATCCTGGAACCTCTCACTTCTGTCTCCTGACACACCCATTCATATGAGCTTATCTCTTCCCAGCACCACAGGGCCTGGAGTTGGATTTCTACGCCACCATCAACATGTGGGTAATCTCTGCCATGGCCCCAAGAGCCTGGAACACAGCCTGTCCCGCTCCTCTGCTTGTGGCTGAACTCCCAGGGCATGCCAGGACTCATAGTCCTTGGCTTCTGCCCAGAAAATACCTCAGAGTGGCAAGTCATTTCTTATCATTATGCTTTTAGTTAAGAATGAAGAAAAGTATTGCATGTAACACTAATGATGAGGCCAGTGCTACCTGTGCAAGGAGCTAAGCTGCAATTTGCCAGCAGTTTGTTGGTGCCAGCTAATTGTGTGATTTTTCTTTGAGCAGAATGAGATGCTACACACAAGTGCACCTGCACTGTTAATGAAAATAAAGCTAAGTACTGTGGAGCGTCACAATAGGTTGGTGCTCGATTCTCGTTGTGTCACAGGTAGGTAGATTGTTGTTAAGATTGACTCAGTGAGTAGCACTCGATTCTCTGTCTTAGCAGGTTGTGGGTTAATGCTCCATTGCAGAGACCTGAGCACAAAATCTCAGCTGACTTCAGTGGTATACTGAGGTTGTGCCGTGCTATTCCAGGCTGTATTTGAGATGAGACTTTAAACTGAGACCCTACCTGCCCTCTCAGGTCCCATGGCACCATTTTGAAGATGAGCTGGGGAGTTCTTCCCTGCCTTTTGGCCAATATTTATCACTTAATCAATATCACAAAAAAAGATTATCTTTTTTTTTAATTCATTCATGGGATGTGGGCTTCGCTGGCTGGGCCAGCGTTTATTGCCCATCCCTAGTTACCTGTGATAATCTGGTCATGATCGCATTGTTGTTTGTGGGAGCTTGCTGTGCAGAAATTGGCTGCTCTATTTCCTACATTACAAGACTGACTGCACTTCAGAAATATGTAATTGGCTTTCAACTGCTTTGAGGTCATGAAAGATGCTTTAAAAAAAAGATACATCGCCTTTTGTCCTTCAGGCCGACGCTTGCAACATGGCCTGTTGTTACAATTTGAACAGTTGACTGACGTTCCTCGATCATGTACTGAGGTGCACCGTGTAGGTTCCACCCTCTACCCTTCTTGCCATGTTACCAGAATTACCTGTTTTGCTAATGCACCCCAACCAGCTTGTGGCAAGTCAACAAACTAGATCACAGTACCGGCATGCGTGGCTGAAACTTGTCATAAACAATAAGAGACGTTAAGTTTCCTGTGGCCAACTGTTCATTCCTGCTTCAGTCGGTGATGATACCACCTTCTTTCTGTGTGGAAATGTTACACCCTTTGCAACCACTCTGAATAAAGTGGCGACTGACCTGACGGACGTCTTCAAAATTATGAAAGGTTTCGTTAGGACGGAGAAGGTTTCTCTGCTTGTGAGGAAGACCAGGATGAGAGGCGACAGGATAGTCAGGAATAAGTCCAATCTGGAATTCAGGAAAAGCCTCTCTCTCCAGAGAGCGGTGAGAAGGTGGAACTCACCACCACAGGGAGTGGTCACGGAGAACCGTACAGGTGGTTTTAAGGGAAACCAGATCAGCAGATGAGGGAGAAAGGTATAGAAGGATATATTGATAGAGTTGAGATGTTGAGGGGTGGGAGGAGGCGCGTGTGTAGAACAAACATCAGCGATGATCATTATGCCAAATGGCCTGATTCTGTGTTGTAGACCTGATGTAAAAGGTGTTGCGGAAATAAACAAGCATTTTTGTCATATCTTTTCACAGCCTCAGGGTGTTGCAAATCACTTTATAGATGAAGAAATATTCTTGACATGTTGTATTGTGGGAAAGGCAGCAGGCATTCTGCATACAGGAAGCTCCCACAAACTGCAATGCTATAAATGACAAGGTTCCCTGATGTTTGTGATGTAGGTGAAGGAGAAATACCAGCCAGGTCACCAGAACTCAACTGCTGCTCTTTTAAATAGGTTTGACATCCACTTGAGAGAGCGGAGAGGGTGCCAATTTCATGTTTCACCCTGAAGACTGCACCCCCAACAGTGCAGCCCTGCCTCAGTACTCACTGCACTGGGTGTGTCAGCTGAGATTGGTCCTCGACTGTCTGGAGTGGGATTTGAATCCATGACTTTGGAGGTGAGTGTGCTACCCGCTGAGCTACATTGACAGCACCATTTCAGCGCTGCACACAATCCTATGTCGCAGTGAACCATCTCAACTGGTTCTTGGAGTTCCTCCAGAGTATAAACAAACCGCCCCAAACAGCATAAAAAAAAACCAAATGGTCATTATAGAAACAACTTGTATCAAAGTTTGCATTTATATAGCACCTTTCCCATCTGCGGGATACCCCAAAGCACTTCACAGATCATAAAGTGTGGACAATGTTGTAATGTAGGTATAAAGAGACACAGCACCTCCCGAAGCAAAAAAAAGCGAAACTTGGCTTGAATACCATTACTTCCTTGTCAGGGTTTGTAACTAACTGTACTCAGATCCAGTCTTCATTTACTTGTTATAAGTTTTACAAGTTTTGCAAGACTCCATGACTTAAAGCGTATTATATTTCGATTTAATCTTTGTGAAGTGTTCCGCCTGGATGTTTTAGAAGATTGTTCCTTGTTTCTCCTTTCACACCATATTTCTCATCCTGGTCCCAGCTTAGGATTTTCGTTATCATTCCCACATACAGCTGTCGCCATCCCTCTTCTGCCTGTTTTTCTACTCATTTCAGTTTGTGTGCGTGCAGGATCATGGAGAAGATTTGAACCTGCACTCCTTGCCCACTGCTCGCCGAATGAAGTAAAACGCAACTCTCCTTGGACTGCAGTCTGCAGTGATATTCCAGAGATACTCATCAAATTTAACATCTGGAAGTGAGGAAAATCTAAAGAGGAGCAGCAGTGACAAACGTGATTAAATGAATTGCCTCCTCTGTTTATTTTATAAAGCCTAACTGAGGAAAATGAAATGCATTTACAATCAGAACAATCAGAGACAGGGGAAAAGCCTCTATTCCCTCTAACCTGCCCTGTGCATTGAAATATGTATACTCCCCAGCTACTGAAAACCAGGCCAATTTGGGGCAGAAAGAACTTCTCTCCGATCCTCCTAGACGACAGGGGAGATTGCTTTGCTCCTGAATTCCCTGCCATAGCTCTCTTTTTGTAAGAGCTGATCTCCACCCTGAATCAGAAACAGGTCCGTCTCTCGCCTGAAGGAAACTCAGTGAGTCGGTGTCCACCAAAATATAAGCCAGCCTGTTCGCTCATTGGCATTGGCATCCTTCCATCTATGGTGCACGTGCAGCAAATCAAATCCACTGAGGATGTGTTAGCTTCACATGGCGCACTTGCACTCTTCGCTGAAGAGACCAATCCCTGACGGACAGGTTCTGCACAATTGCCTGGCGTGAAGTAGTTTGCCAAGTGTCGTTGTGGGTTCTGGTTTTCATGCCTGTCATCAAGCCACTGTAGCCACTGATTGTCATGATAGCATATGCCAGCCCACAGGCATTTTCCTCTGTCATTGGCTAGTGCCTCACAGGTGTGAAAATTGATGTTTAGGGCCTTTGTGTCAGGCTGGCAAGTATCCTTGAAGGCAGAGCTCTGGGTGTCCTATTGGTCCCCTGACTCTGTTACCTCGCCATACAGAAAATCCTTATGCATGTTGTTAATCGGATTCAAGCCAGCTGATCAAGCCAAAACCCAGACAGAAAACTTTTATTTATTGAGAGAGTTTATTAACTTGTTCAGTTTCACAACTCTCCTACTCAACCCATTGTCCCAGCTGTCCCCTATTTATATTTGCTCCAAGTACGTAATTAAGCAATGCTCTTTACCTGTGTATCCAAACAATATAATTAACATACTATTAACATATGTGACCATTATCCATCCTGCAAACATGCCCCAGTGAAGTCGCCTCTGCTTGATGAGTGTCAACACACAAGGGAGCTTTCCTTTTGAGAGGACTGCCACGATCATGATTTTGCCCTTCCATGAGATACCTAGATGCAAAGATGCCCACTATTTTCGGAGGAAGAACCACCTCCTGGTATCTAATCAGAATCCCTTGCATATATTTCTACTGAATAGAAACGTTAGTGTATATCAACAGCTGAGCTTTCCAAACTAGGATTTTTCAATGGGTAAAAAGTAGGAGCCCAGGAGAGATTAGGATCATGGGCCAAAATTTTCCATTTGGCCGGCGGAGCAGGAGTGGACGTGAGCAGGCACAGACCTGGATCGGCGCCCGCGATCAGGTCTGCGCCACCATTTTGCAGAGGCGGGCCAATTAAGGCCGCCCAGCATATTTCCGGCTCCTGTGGATAGCGGGAGCGTGTGGGCTGCAGTGGGCGTGCACAGACCACTGGGTCCAATGGCGACCCGGCAGTCTGTTTAAAAGCTTGGCAGCCTCCAGTAGGCTGCTCACAATGGCCACTTGGAGATCCAACTGCAGGGGGTCTGTTCAGCAGGGCACTCTGGAGGGGAGGGCAGAGGAGCAGGGCAGGCTGCAGGGTCTGCCACAGGAGCAGGGCAGGCTGCAGGGTAGGCCAGCTGGGGGGCCAATGTGCCCCTCGCTTTTCTGATGATTGCCTTGCTGCCCTCCTCAAGGAGATGGCAGCGTGGTGGAGGGTGCTGGTTCCCCAGGGCGGGAGGAGGAGGCCCCCCACCATGATGAAATGTGCCTGGGAGGAGGGTGGAGGTGGTGAGCTCCCGCGACCTGGATCCAGTGCCGTAAGCGCTTCAACGATTTGTTGCGCTCTGGAAGGGTGAGGACAATGTTGGCATTGGGCATTTAACCCGGCAGGTAGCCTTACCCTCTGAGGCCCCCCATCCTCCCCCAAGTCTTAATGTCGTGACTGCATTGAATCATGTTGGGCATTTCTCGTATGCTGGGTGGGCAAGCAGATAGTGCCCATGCTTACATCAGCCTGAGTGGTTCATGAGGAGATGAGTTCTACCCCATGTGTTGCTCTTAGTCGCACATGACTAGTCTTGGGGCAACCTGCAGGAGATGCAGCTCGGCGCATACTCAGAACTCCAGCACATGTCCTATTCACGGTGATGAGATGGTGGAAGGGGAGCCTCAAGGTCTCGTGGCCAAGAGCCTTCTGCTGCCCTCGACTCTGCACCTAGTTACACCTTCTTGCTATGGGAGCTAAGACCGTGTGTTTCCTAAAATGATGGATGCAGAATGTGTCAAAGGTGGCCGTTGGGGGGGGTTGGGAGCAGGTGTACTAACTTTGTGTGACTGATCAGCAGTAATGTGGCGAGGAGGCACTGGAGGCCTGATATGGTGCGATGTGCGCGTGAAGAGTCCATGTGCGATTAACAGCAATGAATGGTCTTCTCTGTTTTTCAGGAGAAGAATGCTCACAATGCCTGTGAACATTTGTGGACTGGAGGCGGCCAGGCCCAGCTGATGATTTTAAGCTGCTTCAAGCAGTAGGCCCTGGAGCTTGAGAGGCGCCATGTGCCCAGGTCCACTGGTGTCGGTTGGGGTGGAGCGGCCAGGTATTTGAGGTCAACAGCGACATCCGCTCTGTCCTCCCACCATCCAACGCACCGATGATTGTTTGAATTGTTATTGTTGCAACATTGCTCGGTCACAAACTGATAGAGTCAGACGTGTGGGTCATAGACAAAGGTCCCTCGGTCCTTCAAAGATGCGCGTGTCAACCACCTTCCAAAGTTGCTGTATCCCATTTCCCAGCACTATGCCCATGGCCTTGTATGCCATGGCATCGCAACTGCACATCCAAATACTTCTTACATGTTAGGAGGGTTTCTGTGTCCACCACCCTTTCAGGCAGTGCGTTCCACATTCCCAACACAGTGTGCAAAAGTTGTTCATCACCTCACATGTCAACCTCATGCCCCTTACCTTAAATCTATGCCACCAGGTTACTCATCCCTCCACCAAGGGGATAAGTTCCTTTCTGTCCACCCTATCTTTGTTCCTCAAAATGTATAAAGCTCAATAATGTCACCCCTCAATCTCTTCTGCTCCAGGGGAAATATCCCCAGTCTATGCTATGTCTCCTCTTAAGTCAAACTCTCCAGCCCAGCCAGCATCCTGGTCAGTGACCTCTGCATTCTCTCCACTCCAATCCCATCCCTCCCGTGAAGCGCTGATCACAACTGCCCACAGAACTATAGCTGTGGCCTAGGCAGCGTTTTCTGCACTTGCAACATGACCTCCCTGTTCCTATATTCTATTCCTCAGCTAATAAAGGCAAGTATGGCTTTTACCTTCTTAAACGCCTTATGTTCCTGTCCCGCTACCTTAACAGGCCTGTCGACATGCCCAGCAAGGTCCCTCTGATCCTCCTTACTTTCCATGGTCCTACCATTCCTCGTGTATTCCCGTACCTTGTTTCTCCTGCTCAAGTGCATCACCTCACATTTATCCACATAACATTCCATTTGGCATTCCTTAGGCCATCTGCCTAGCCCGTCTGTATCCATCTGTAATGTTAGGGTCTCCTCCTGACTATTTGCCACCCCACCAATATTCGTCTCCAGAGGTTCTGGAAGGTTGAGCGCATAATGAGCCAGGGGGAAAGGGATGAAGTGTGTCACTGTGTGCACGCTAACTGATCCACTGTCATTGTTGTTCATTTCAGCATCATCAGAGCCTGTCCACCAGGAGCAATTCCAGATGCCCCCTCTCACACCCGAGGGCCCTCAACTGTCACCTGCGCCACGCCATTTCTGCCAGGCAGGCACCAGCGCAGACACTAGCACCTCGGAGGGCATTGCAACATCGGCTAGTGTCCCGGGCACAGTGGTGAGGGCACTTCACAATCGCTGCAGGAGATGGCAGAGACAGAGAGTGCCCATTGGGCCAGCAGCTAGAGGACTGCAGGGGACCAGGCACATTCAGGGCGTGATGATGTTCCTCTGGAGTCGTCCACGACGCAGCAGCTGCAGGAAATGCGGCCGGGTGTGTGGGAGCATCTGGGGGAGATACATGAGACGATGCTTCACTTGGTGTCTGTGGTGGAGGAGTCCACGCGGAGCATCAGTGATGCAATGAGCCTCATGTCAGAGCGTCATGCTTCCTCCATAGAGAGTGTGGCGACTCTCGTGGAGAGGGGCTTCCAGGAGAACAAGCAGCTTCTCCTGGGGTTACGCTCGGACCTGCAAGCCCTCACAGTGCCAGTGGCCACAGCTGGTCAGTGCCAATGTGGGAGATGATGTGGGCTTCAAGCTTCCCAGCTTGGTGCCCATCCATCCACGGTGAGCAGGGAGGTCTGAAGCAACCTCACGTTGGTGCAGCAGCTGCCTGTTGTCTCTGTGGGCTCCTCTCAGGGCGCTCCGGATGAGGGCAGCAGCTCCTGCGCCCCTCTCCCAGTGACCGTGGCATCCGGCGAGGCTGCGACGACTGGGGAGATGCCAGCTGCGGAACAGGCATCTCCCTCCCAGGCGGGGCCAGCACAGGCTCCACGGGCCAGAGGACGACCGCCAAGATCATCGAAGCCAACAGGACAGCAGAGTCAGCAGGCTGGAACAGGTACCACTCCCAGCGATGGGGCAGCACCAAGATGCAGCACCTGGAAATGTAAACATAAGGCATCTTAGGCACGCCATGGGTTTCTCACTGGTGCTTTTGTGTTGGCTTTAGATAAGGGAATTATTATTTGTTTATGCTGGAAAAATGTTTTGGTTTCATTTTGTTTGACCTCATGATGGTGAAAATTGAAACCAGATGTGTTACCATGGCTGAGGGTGTCTCCTTTGTTCTGCATTTGTATGTTTTACAGACATGTCATGAGTATTTGAGTGGACATTGAGGTTTATGTCCAAAGCCCTTAGTTGTAACTGATGAGGTGGAAGATGTAATACCTAAGTGCCGACTATGGAAGTGCCAGGCAAGGCTGGTCCTCCTGATCCATTTGTGTGGAGCGAGCTGAAGGTTCATTGGATTAATGTCTCCCGGGTGTCCCCGCCTCCTTGGTGTAGTCCCGGGTCAGCATTTAGCCCCTCATCATTCCCCTGTGCTTTCTCATCCTCAGAGTCAGTGCTGAACTCATCGTGAGCAGCCGCATCCACTGCATCAACATCTTCATCGCCCACTGCGCCCCCCCTTTACAGCACAAGATTGTGGAGAGCGCAGCATGCTACCACTATCAGCAATACATGATCTGGGGGGTACTGGAGTGCGCCCCCTGAGCAGTCCAGGCATCAGAAGTACATCTTGAGAAGACCGATGGTTCTCTCCACCACAGCCCTTGTGGTGACCTGGCTCCTATTGTACCGCTGCTCAGCTTCTGTTCTTGGATGGCGGAGAGGCGTCATGAGCCACCTTCTGAGGGGATAGCCCTTATCACCCAGCAGCCATCAAGCTGGGCTGGAGCTCTGAAGAGCCCCGGCACCTGGGAGTGTCTGAGGATGTAGGCGTCGTGGGAGCTGCCTGGGTACCTTGCACAGACTTGTAGAATCAGCATCCTGTGATCACACACTATCTGCACGTTCATGGAGTGGAAGCCCTTCCTGTTGACGAAGGCACCAGGCTCACCTGCTGGCACCTTGATGGCCACACGTGTACAGTCTATAGCACCCTGGACACGGGGGAAGCCAGCAATGGCCGCGAAGCCTCTGGCTCGCTGTGTCTAGCTTGCCTGGTCCCAGCAGAAGTGGATGAAGGTCAATTCACGCCTGAATAGAGCATCTGTAATCTGCTTGACACAAGTGTGGACAGCTGATTGGGAGACTCCGCAAAGATCACCCACCGAGCCCTGGAAGGAGCCGGAGGCATAGAAGTTGAGGGCAGCTGTGACCTTTAGAGATGCTGGCATGGGGTGTCCACCCACACAGTTAGGGGAGATCTCAGGGCCAATCGTCTGACAGATGTCGTGTACTGTTTCTCTTGACAGACGGAGCCTCCTTTGGCACTGCACCTCAGTCATATTGAGGTAGCTGCTTCGCCGCCTGTAAACCCTGGCAGCAGGATAGTGGCATCTTCTGCGGCCCCTTCCACCTTGGACTACCTCTTGGCCCTGCGCTCCTTGTGCCTGCGCCTGGCCTCCCAAAGGTGGCTCCCTTGGAGGCTGATTGTCCACTCCTGGCCTCCTCCTCCTTCTAGCCCTCCCTTCCTCCTCAGAGGAGCTGCCTCCAGTGGACATGCCAGAATCCATACCCAGGCTAAAGGGAGGCCTCCGGAAAGCTGCAGGCCCGATAAAGATTACTGACTGCAGAGTGCTGAGCTGAAGGTTAGAAGTACACAGAAAGCTGCTGGAATTTGTGCCAAACTGCTGCAGATCACACAGGTCAGTTTAAAACACTTTCTGCAGTAAATACTCACAGACCAGATTGACAACCCCACTGAGCCCATATATCCCGCCCATGGATGAGTTTTATTAAAAAGTCTCTTACCCACCTGCCCACTGCGCCCATGCGCCGACCCGAAGATCGCACGGGCGCCTGAAAATCGCTGTCGATTGCCGATTTAAGGGCCATAACTAGCCCGTTAATTAATGGCGGGCGCGCATCGAACTTCATCGCCCGCCCGCCCAGCGAAATATCGCGATGGTGCATGGTGACGTCGGGATGCTCGCACAACATCACCATGGCCTGCCCCCCCACACGTTAAACAGAAAATTCTGCCCACAGAGTGGTTACAGCACAGGGGAGGCCATTCAGCCCACTGCGTCTGAGCCAGCTCTCTACAAGAGCAACTCACCTAGACCCACTCCCCTTCCTTACCCCACTAACCTGGCAGGTCTTTCCCTTCAGATAATTATCAAATCCTCTTTGAAAGCCATGATTGAATCGACATCCACCACACTCTTGGGCAGGGCATTCCAGATCCTAACCATGCGCTGTGTGAAAATGGTTTTCCTCATGTCGTCTTTGCTTCTTTTGAAAATCACCTTCAATTGGTGCCCTCTGGTTCTGGAGCCTTCCGCCAATGTGATCATTTTCTCTCCATTCGCTCTGTCTGAACCCCTCATGCCTCTATCAAATCTACCCTCGTCCTCTTTTCCAAGGACAACTTGCTTCTCCAGCCTATCCACACAACTGAAGTAAATTGGGTCGCCAATCGTTCAGGATTGTCCTGGAATCTCCAGGATTGACAGATTAAACCCTCAGGCACTGCTGTGAACAACTCAGCTAAAAGAACCATTGGAATATTCAAAAACATGTGCTTTGTTTGAGCCCTTTCACATGTTAGTTGTAAAAATATTGGAGGTGGGAAAATTATCCCTTTGACTGACAGTCAAGAATTATGCAATTGAGTATCAAAGCGCCTGTCTCTTTACAATTGATGTGGGAAGGTGCGAGTTCACAATGATGGACGAGTCAGTCAATCCACCCAGGTCAAAGCAGGCCAGGATTGGCACCTCATCCACCATCTTAAGCATTCACTCCCTCCACCAACGCCACACAGTAGCAGCAGTGTGTACTATCTATGCACTGCAGCAACTCACCAAGGCCCCTTTGACAGCACCATCCAAACCCGTGACCTCTAACTAACCTAGAAGGACAAGAGCAGCATATACATGGGAACACCACCACCTGGAAGGTCCCCTCCAAGCCACACACCAACCAGACTTGGAACTCCCTCCCTAACAGCACTGTGGGTGTACCTACACCACATGGACTGCAGCAGTTCAAGAAGGCAGCTCACTACCATCTTCTCAAGGGCAATTAGGGATGGGCAATAAATGATGGCCTAACCAGTGATGCCCATAACCCAAGAAAGAACAAATTTTAAAAAATCAATGGCTAGAGAGTTGAGGGCTGGCGTAGCTGGAGCTGGGAGATCATGTGATGAAACCTCAAAGAAAATGTCCAACTAGAATTGGGACCCCAAACTGGGGTATTTTCAGTGTCAAGTTTCCGTTGGTGAGCTGGCAAGCTATTTCTGTTGCTGATGGGAGACTGGGAGATACCATTTTAGATAATGGAGCTTATATCCTTTAGGGAAGGAAATGTGCCGTCCTTATCTGGTCTGGCCTACATGTGACTCCAGACCCGCAGCAATGTGGTTGACTCTTAAATGCCCCCTGAAATGGCCTAGCAAGCCACTCAGTTGGATCAAACTGCTGCAAAGTCTCAAAAAAGGCACTGTGGGTGTGCCTACACCACAAGGGCTGCAGCGGTTCAAGAAGGCAGCTCACCACCACCTTCTCAAGGGGCAATTAGGGGTGGGCAATAAATACTGGCCCAGCCAGCAAAGCCCACATCCCGTGAATGAATTAAAACAATTTATTGGCCTATGACTATGCAACGTTAATGACACTCTCAGACATTCAATAAATGTCTTGCCTTTTGATATTTTTCCTTTAAAGTCAGCTGGCAGGAGGTCTTATTGTGCAGTGGGTAGTGTCCTCCTTCTGGGCCAGGAGCTCTGGGTTCAAGTCCCGCTGCAGGATTTGGTGGCCATGGAAGATGCGCTCCTCACATGGCCAAAAAAGGTTGATTATCAGCCTGTAAATCCTTCCACTAGGCCCGATGGCAGGCGGAAAGAACGGGAGAGTTTCCTGGTCGCTCATACTGCGGAAGGCAATGGTAAACCACTGCAGTACTTTGCCAAGCACAATGACGAACCAATCCAATGGATGTCCATGGTCGCCAACGTCCTCGTGGGGCACGATACCTGAAGGGGGAGGGTAAGCTAGTTATTATCAATCGTTCTTCACTTGGTACAGTGGGATTGTTGTCCGTGTGGTAGCGGACTCTGTCCTTAGGAAATGTGAACTTGTCACCTTCAGCAAGTGAGTCGATGTTTCTTAACCACTCTGAGAGGGTGGCTGTCCTCTGGGACTCTGTCTGGAGCGTGGTCAGACTTTCCCTGGGGAGGGAGGATCTGTGCCTGTTGTTCCATTACCAAATTTCTGGTTTGCATTGGGCAACTGACTTATTTTAGAACATTGATTTTGTGTGTTAACAGTTTGTTCCCTTTTTCTTTATTTTTCTCACATACTTAATGCAAGATACACATGATAACTGCTGTAACTCTTTTTATGTTTAATTTGTTCAAGGTTGAAAAGAACATGCACCACCACTTTGATCCAATGCTGACACTCTGAGTCAAAAGGATTCATGTTCAAAACCGACACCAGAGACCTGAGCACATAATCCAGGTTGGCACCTCCAGCACGGCACTGTCGGAGGTGCCATCTTTCAGGTCAGATGATAAACTGAGACCCTTTCTGCTCTCTCAGGTAGATCTGCATGATCCCATGGGCGTATCTTGAAGAGGAGGAGTGGTGTTTTCCTGGTGTCCTTAATGACCATAAGACGTAGGAGCAGAAGTAGGCCATTTGGCCCATCGAGTCTGCTCTGCCATCCAATGAGATCATGGCTGATCTGATAATCCTCAACTCCACTTTCCTGCCTTTTCCCCCATTACCCTTGATTCCCTTACTGATTAAAAATCTGTCTATCTCAGCTTTAAATATACTTAACAACCCAGCCTCTACAGCCCTCTGCAGTAAAGAATTCCACAGATTGATTACCCTCTGAGAGAAGAAATTCCTCTGTTTTAAATGGGCAACCCCTTACTCTGAGGTTATGCCCTCTGGTCCTAGACTCTCCCACAAGGGGAAACAACCTCTCAGCATCGACCCTGTCAAGCCCCCTAAGAATCTTATATGTTTCAATAAGGTCACCTCTCATTCTTCTAAACTCCAATGAGTATAGGCCCAACCTACTCAACCTCTCCTCATCAGCAAATCCCTCCATACCCAGGATCAGCCAAGTGAACCTTCTCTGGACTGCCTCCAATATAACTTTCCTGAGATAAAGGAACCAAAACTGTTCACAGTATTCTAGGTGTGGTCTAATGAGTGCCTTGTATAATTTTAGCAAGACTTCCCTATTTTCATACTCCATTCCCTTTGCAATATAGGCCAACATTCCATTTGCCTTCCCTATGACCTGCTGAACTTGTATGCTAGCTTTTTGGGATTCATGCACTCGGACTCCCAAATCCCTCTGTGCTGCGGCTTTCTGCAGTCTTTTTCCATTTAAATAATATTCAGCTCCTCTATTCTTTCTGCCAAAGTGCATAACCTCACATTTTCCCACACTATATTTCATCTGCTATTTTTTGCCCACTCACTTATCCGTCTGTAGACTCTTTGTGTCATCCTCACCACTTGCCTTCCCATGTATTTTTGTGTCATCTGCAAACTTGGCGATGGTACATACACTTCCCTCGTCCAAGTCATTCATATATATTGTAAATAATTGAGGCCCCAGCACTGATCCCTGTGGCACTCCACTGGCTGCAGGTTGCCATCCTGAAAATGCCCCCCTTATCCCGACTGTCTGTCTCCCTCCCTCTTTGAATAAGGGTGTTACATTGTCAGTTTTCCAATCTTCAGGGACATTTCCAGAATCTAAGGATCCTTGGAAGATTACTACCGGTGCATCCACTATCTCTGTAGCTACTTCCTTTAATATCCTAGGATGCAACCCATCAGGTCCAGGGGACTTATTGGCCTTTAGCCCCATTAGTTTCCCTAGTACTTTTTCTCGAGTGATAGTTCTTGTATTTATTTCCTCCCCCCACCGTTTTGCCCCTTGATTATTCAGTATTTTTGGAATGCTATTAATGTCTTTTACCATGAAGACTGATGCAAAGTATTTATTCAACTCCTCTGCAATTTCCTGGTTCCCCATTATTATTTCTCCAGCCTTATTCTCCAAGGGGCCTATATTCACTTTGGCCTCTCTCTTCCTTTTTATATATTTAAAGAAGCTCTTACTGTCCATTTTTATATTACTTTTTAGTTTACCCTCAAAGTTTATTTTCTCCCTCTTTATTACTTTTTTGGTCATCTTTTGTTGGTTTTTTAAAAACTTTCCCAATCCTCTGGCTTACCACGAATCTTTGCCATGTTGTGGGTAAATTGTTTAGCTCGGCAGGCTGGTGCGCTCCCGACCCGCCCGAGCGTAAAATGATGCACGCTGACGTCGGGTGAGCATCCTGACACCAATGTGCTGTCGCACGATATTAAAGGCCTGTTAGGGCCATTAATTGATCAGCGAAGATGAATTTTTCGCTGCCTGTCCAAATTTACGGTTGGCGGGCAGGCGAAAAGGCCAAGCGGCCTTGGCATTTTTTAAGGGTACCTCATCCACGGGTAGGACATGGTTTCCTTAAAGCAAATTCAAATTTTAAAACTTAATTAATAATATGTCCCTGCTCATGTGACAGAGTCACAAGAGGGGACATGTTTCATTACATTTTTATTTCCTTTTTTTTTGTATCACTGCTTCGTTATGAATTGTGCACACGCCCTCAGCCGGCTGGCCCTCCGCACCCACCCATCCCCCCCACCTGCACAGGCAGCGCTGAGCACTGCTGCTCACATTTCACGTTGAAACATGGAGTGTGAAATTGCCTTCCGGCCCCGATGGTGGGCGGTGGGCAGCTTCCCGACCCCCCGCAGCTGTCCCCGCCAAGCCTGCCCGACGTGGGTGAATTTCTGCCCTGTATGTTTTATCTTTCAATTTGACACTATCCTTAACTTCCTTGGTTAACCATGGTTGGTCTGTCCCCTTCCTAGAATCCTACTTACTCACTGGGATATATTTTTGTTGTGAATCATGAACTATTTTCTTAAACGTCTGCCATTGTTCATCAACCATCTTTTCTGCTAAACTCCTTTCCCAGCCCACTTCAGTCAACCCTGCCCTCATTCCTTTCTAATTACCCTTATTTATGTTTAGCACAGTTGTTTCCAACCCAAATTTCTCACTCTCAAACTGAATGCTAAATTCTACCATGTTAATGCTAATATTTAGCCCCCAACCAGCAGCTAAAATAGGTTATCTGGTCATTTGAGGCATCATTGCTTGAGGGACCTTGCTGTTTGCAAATTACCTGTCACCTTTCCTCCAGTGGAGCTGCAACTAAACTTAAATTACTCAGTTAAACCTTTATTGATGAGGTTGAACCAGAGCATTTGGTGCTTTTGCCTGCCTGTTTAACCTTGGGATAATCTTCTGCCCCATATCCTTTTCATTCCCAGGGCCACCTATTTCCACCTCCAGAGCATCAACTTATTTTGGCTCCTGTGTCTGCTGTCCTGTTGCTGAAGCTCCAAGCCATGCTTTCATTACCTCTAGCCTCAATGACACCAAGGCTCTCCTGGATGGCCTCCCATCTTATTCTCTCCGTACACTTCAGCTCATCAGACTCCCTGATCCTGAAATCCCGAATCCTCATTTGCACTTGCTTCCAGTCTGGTAACACCTCCATTTTAAACTTCCCATTCCTGGTTTTCAAATCTCTCCACAGCCTCGCCCCTCCCTACCTCTGTAATCTCCTCCAGTCCACACCCCCCCCCCACTGCACTCCTCCAATTCTGGCCTTTGAGGTATTGCTGATTTCCACTGCTCCACCATTAGCACCTGTGTCTTGAGCTGCCTGGGCCCTAAGCTCTGAAATCCCCTCCCTCAACCTTTCCACCTCTCTACCATGCTTTCCCCCTGTAAGAGGTTCCTCTTTGAACAAACTCTTTGTGGGTCTTGGTGCCAAATTCCATGTGAAATGCTCTTGGGATGTTCTAGTGTTAGAAACTCTGTATAAATGCTTGTTGAGGTTGTGAAAAGTACGACATGAAACATTCATTTTAGTGACACCTCGAATTGCTCTGCTGGGTTCCCAGCAAAAATTTTCTCGAGATTAATTTTTCATTCCTGGATTTTCTGGGACAATCCTGAAGGATTGGCAACCCTACTCACCGGGGGTAATGCCATGGAACGTTGGCTTCTTTATTCCTACCAATGCCATATTGGCCTGTTCATTTTCGCTTTAGTAGTGTAGAATTATAGAATGTTACCACACAGAAGGGGGCCATTCCGTCCACCATGTCTGTACTGGCTCTTTGAAAAGCTGTTGGATTTGACACACTTCTCTGCCCTTTCCTCATTCCCTGAATACTTATCAGGTATTTGTCCAGTTCCCTTCAATGTTGCGATTGAATCTGCTTCCATTGCCCTTTCAGGTGTTTTAACAGGTCGCACGCTGATTGGTGCAGTCAAAACTAAGACACAGAAACTGTCCTTGCTGAGAAAGTTTTGTGAGTTTGTCCAGTGTCAACACTCCTCACCAACATCCAGTGTCCCAGCTATCCCCTAATTATATATGCTCAAATACCCATCACCTGTTTCCCTGAATAATGTAATTGATAAGACATTGACATCAGGTAGCGTTTTGCAGATTACGACAACTCATGTCAAAAAAGATTCTCCTGTGTCAACTACAACTTGCATTTATATCGTGCCTTTTATATAATGAGACAAGTCAATGTGTTACATTACTAAACAAAATATGACACTGAGCTGCAGAGGGAAATATCAGGGGAGGTGACCAAAAGCTTGGTCAAAGAGTGTTAAGGAGTATCTTAAAGGGAGAGAGAGGGGTAACGAGATGGAGAGATGTGGGGAGGGTATTCCAGAGCTTGGGGCCCAGACAGGTGAAGACACAGCCACCAACAGAGGAGAGATTAGCAGCGGGGATGCTCAGGAGGTCAGAATTAGGGGAGCGCAGAGACCTGGGAAGGTTGCTGGACTGGAGGAGAGTACACAAGTAGAGAGGGATAAGGCCACGGAGTGATTTGAAAACAAGGATGAGAATTTGAAAATCAAGATGTTGCTGAAGTGAGAGCCAATGTAGGTGAGCGAGCACGGGGGTGACAGGGAAGGGAATTGCTGCGAGTTAGGATATGCTCAGCAGAGTTTTCAATGGGATTGAAAAGTAGCTGGGCATACAGTTGTAATAAACTACAAAGCTACAGAGCTAGAGGTGGATGGAAAGGCTGGGTGGTTACTGGCTAGAGTGGACATGATGGGCCCAATGGCCTCTCTCTGTGCTGTAAATTCTGTGTTTCTATGTGCTGAAGTTTATGGAGGGTAGAATGTGGGAGACCAGCCAGGAGTGACCAACTGTTGTGTAATAAAAGAAGGGACACTTTGATGATGGAACCAGGAGGCGGGGGTGCTTGTTACCATAACAGTTAGGTGGGATGGTTTTAAAGCAACCAAAACTTAGAACTTATCTTGTGGAGTCACAGCATTGTCATCACTCAGCTGGCTGACTCATAGAGACTTGCAGAGCTGCTCAAATCACAGGGCTGCCCTGGAAGTAAGAGACAAAAGGTGTCCACTTAAGGGACATTGGAGAAACAGTCAAAGTAAGTGGGGTGACCACATTTTCGAAAATCAAACCCAGGACACGTTGAAAAGCCGTGGGAAGGTGGGGGCTGTGCGATGACAGACAGGTTGGGCAACCAACCACAGGAGCCTGGGCGAGGGGCAGTAGAAGTGAGGAAGTCGTGGGGACATCTCCTGGACCATGCCCAACCAGAGTTGTCAAACCTATTCGGTAGATTGTTTCAAAGGCGTAACTCAGCAGTGGAGCCGTCAGTGCCAATAACGTCGTCACAATCACTTGAGCTCCACGTTTCGGAGCTTGAGCGGCAGCTGGAGGCACCGAGGCGCATCCGCGAGGCTGAGAGTTTCGTGGATAGCACGTTTTTAGGTGTAGTCACCCCATGGCTTACGGAAGTGCAAACAGAGAGGGAACGGGTGACCATCAGTCAGAAGAAAGGTGTCAGGCAGGTAGTCAGGAAATCCCCAGGGTGCATCTCGCTCGAGTACCATTTTTCTGTGTTGGAAAACAGTGAGAGCGCCGGTTCCTCAGGGGAGTGCAGTCTCGCTCATGGCGCTGTGAGTGGCTCAGCTGCACAGGTGGGGAGGAAAAAGAGGGGAAGAGCAATAGTTGTAGGATGCTCGATAGTAAGGGGAACAGACAGGCATTTCTGCGGCCGTAGATGTGATTCCAGGGTGGTATGTTGCCTCCTTGGTGCCAGGGTCAAGGATGTCACTGAACAGCTGCAGGCATTCTAAAGGGGAGGGCAAACAGACAGAGATCGTGGTACATATTGGTACCAGCAACATAGGTAGAAAGAGGGATGAGGTCTTGCAAGCAGAATATAGGGAGTTCGGAAGCAGATTTAAAAACAGGACCTCAAAGGTAGTAATCTCTGGATTACTTCCGGTGCCTCGCGCTGGTGAGTATAGAAATAGGAGATTAGTCCAGATGAATGCATGGCTGGAGAGATGGTGCAGGAGGGAGGGCTTTAGATTTCTGGGACATTGGGACCGTTTCTGGGGGTGGTGGGACCTGTACAAGCGGACGGGTTGCACCTGAACCGGAATGGGACCAACATCCTTGCAGGGAGGTTTGCTCATGCTGTTGGGGAGGGTTTAACCTAACTTGGCAGGGGGATGGGATCCTGAGAGGAGGTTCAGCAGGGGGAGATGCGCAGCCAAACTTAGAAGAGAGAGCAAGTGAGTCTGGAAGGCATAGAAATTGTAGGCCAGTTAAGGCACAAGGGAGTTTGGCAAAGTTGGATGGTATTTATTTTCACGCAAGGGGTCTGACGAATAAGGCAGATGAGTTGAGGGCACAAATTAACACATGAAAGTATGATGTCATTGCTGTCACAGAGACATGGTTGAGAGAGGGGCAGGATTGGCAGCTCAATATTCCAGGTTATAGGGTCTTCAGGTGAGACAGGAAGGAGGTAAAAGAGGAGGGGGTATCGCAATATTGATCAAGGAATCAATTACAGCAGTAAGGAGGGATGACATCTTAGAAGGCTCCTCAAATGAAGCCATATGGGTAGAACTTAAAAACAAAAAAGGAGCAATCACATTGCTGGGAGTGTACTATAGGCCTCCAAATAGTCAAAGAGAAATAGAAGAGCAGATATGTAGTCAAATTTCAGAGAAGTGTAAAAATAAGAGGGTAGTAATAGTGGGATTTCAACTTCCCCAACATTAACTGGGTTAGTCATAGTGTGATAGGTTTAGAAGAAGAGGAATTCTTAAAATGCATCCAGGAGAGCTTTTTAAGCCAGTACGTCATAGGTCCTACAAGAGAGGGGGCGGTCCAGGACTTAATTCTAGGGAATGAAGCTGGGAAAGTCATAGAGGTATCAGTGGGGGAGCATCTTGCAGATAGTGATCATAACTTCGTTAGGTTCAAGGTTGTTATGGAAAAGGACAAGGATGGGCCAGAAATCAGAGTTCTAAATTGGGGGAAGGCCAATTTTAATAAGATCAGATATGATTTGGCCAGAGTGGACTGGGAGCAGCTACTTTTAGGTAAATCTGTGTCAGAGCAGTGGGGCTCATTCAAGAAGGAAATAGGGAGAGTACAGGGCCAATATATTCCAGTAAAGACAAAGGGTGGGACCAACAAATCCAGGCAACCCTGGATGTTGAGGGGAATACAGGATTGGATAAAGAGAAAAGGGGAGGGTTATGGCAGATACCGAGGGCTCAAAACAGCGGAAGCCCTAGAGGAGCATAGAATGTGTAGGGGGGAACTTAAAAAGGAAATTAGGAGAGTAAAAAGGGGGCATGAAGACATTGACAGGTAAAATAAAGGAAAATCCAAAGTTATTTTACAAGTACATTAAGAGTAAGAGGATAACCAGGGAAAAAGTAGGACCCATTAAGGACCATAGTGGTAATTTGTGTGTGGAGCTGGAAGACGTAGGTAGGGTTCTAAATGAATACTTTGTGTCAATATTCACAAGTGAGAGGGAAGACGTGGGTATGGAAATCAGGCAGAAGGACTGTGATATAATTAAAGAAATTAGCATAGAAAGGGAGGAGGTTCTAAGTGGTCTGGCAGGCTTAAAATTAGATAAATCTCTAGGCCCGGATGAAATGTATCCCAGGCTGTTGAGTGAGGCAAGGCAGGAGATAGCAGGGGCGCTGGCAATAATTTTCAATACCTCTCTGGCCACAGGAGAGGTTCCAGAGGACAGCCAATGTGGTACTGTTATTCAAGAAGGGAGGAAGGGATAAACCAAGGAACTACAGGCCAGTCAGTATAACCTCAGTCATGGGAAAACTATTGGAAGCAATTCTGAGGGACAGAATTAATCTACACTTGGAGAGGCAGGGATTAATCAGGGACAGTCAGCATGGTTTTGTTAATGGGAGGTCATGTCTGACCACCTTGATTGAATTTATTGAAGAGGTGACCAGGTGTGCAGATGAGGGCAATGCATTTGACGTAGTCTCCTTGGGCTTCAGCAAGGCTTTTGATAAGGTCCCACATGGGAGACTGATAATGAAGGAAAGAGCCCATGGGATCCAAGGCAATTTGGCAAATTGGATCCAGAATTGGCTGAGTGGCAGGAAGCAGAGGGTGATGGTTGAGGGGTGTTTTTGTGACTGGATGCCTGTGTCCAGTGGGGTTCCACAGGGATCGGTGTTGGGTCCCTTGCTGTTTGTGGTATATATAAACGATTTAGACTTGAATGTAGGAGGGTTGATCAGGAAGTTCATGGATGACACGAAAATTGGTGGGATGGTAAATAGTGAGGAGGATAGCCTGAGATTACAGGAGGATATAAACAGGCTGGTCAGATGAGCTGATCAGTGGCAAATGGAATTTAATCCGGATAAGTGTGAAGTGATGCACTTGGGCAGGACAAACAAGGTACGGGAATAGACGATGAATGGTAGGACCCTGGGAAGTACCGAGGATCAGAGGGACCTTGGTGTGCATGTCCACCGGTCCCTTAAAGTAGCGGGACAAGTAGATAAGGTGGTTGAGAAGGTATATGGGACAATTGCCTTTATTAGCCGAGGCATAGAATGTAAGAGCAGGGAGGTTATACTGGAACTGTATAAAACGCTGGTTAGGCCACAGTTAGCGTATTGCGTGCAGTTCTGGAATCCGCATTATAGGAAGGATGTGATTGCACAAGAGAGAGTGCAGAGGAAACTTACCAGGATGTTGCCTGGGCTGGAGAGTTTTAGTTATGAGGAGAGATTGGATAGCCTGGGGTTATTTTCCCTGGAGCGGAGGAGATTGAGTGGGACATGATTGAGGTGTATAAAATTATGAGGGGTTTAGATAGGGTAGACAGGGAGGAACTTTTCCCCTTGGTGGAGGGATCAATAACCAGATATAGATTAAGGTAAGGGGCAGGAGGTTTAGAGGGGATGTGAGGAAGATTTTTTTCACCCAGAGGATGGTGGGAATCTGGAACTCACTGCCTGAAAGGGTGATAGAGGCAGAAACCCTCATAACATTTAAGAAGTATTTGAATGTGCACTTGCGATGCCATGGCATACAAGGCTATGGGCCTAGTGCTGGAAAATGAGATTAGAATAGTCAGGTACTTGTTTGACCAGCGCAGACTCGATGGTCCAAAGGGCCTTTTTCTGTGCTGTAGACCTCTATGACTCTATGACTCTAACTCCCTTGGAGATGTCAGGAGGATGGCAGAGGTGGCGGGTGTTGGATACAAGCCTGCTACAAACCATGTGATGGGTGTTTATGTTGACGGCTGGTTGTGATTGGCTAAGGAGCCGTTATGGAGTCACAGGTATGTCTGAACAATAACTGGTTTATTGGATGAACATAACTACGGCTGGACAAGACGACAGGTGTTACTCAGTCGAAGCCATGAGCTTTCTCCTTCTCGCCTTCATCTGGGCAGTACTTCTCCATTAGCCCTTTCAGCCCTGAACACCCTGAATACTGCAGTTTATGAAGAAGAAGGGTGGAATTTCTCACCGATTTTCATCTGCCCCACCCGGGCTCAGTTTATATTGGGCAGAAAGGGAAGAGGTGAAAAACCTGGGACATTTCAACTATCTTTAGGAAAACATCAGGACACCGGGGCATTTAATGAAAACCTGGGACTGTCACATAGAATCACAGAATCTCACAGTGCAGAAGAGGCCCTTCGGCCCATCGAGTCTGCACTGACATGTGAGAAACACCTGACCTACCTACCTAATCCCATTTACCAGCACTTGGCCCATAGCCTTGAATGTTATGACATGCCAAGTGCTCATCCAGGTACTTTTTAAAGGATGTGAGGCAACCCGCCTCCAACACCTTCCCAGGCAGTGCATTCCAGGCCGTCACCACCCTCTGGGTAAAAAAGTTTTTCCTCCCATCCGCCCTAAACCTCCTGCCCCTCACCTTGAGCTTTTGTCCCCTCATGACTGACCCTTCAACTAATCAGGTCGCCCCTCAGTCTTCTCTGGTCCAACGAAAACAACCCAAGTCTATCCAACTTCTCTTCATAACCTAAATATTTCATCCCAGGCAACATCCTGGTGAATCTCCTCTGCACCCCCTCCAGTGCAATCACATCCTTCCTATAAAGTGGCGACCAGAACTGTACACAGTACTCCAGCTGTGGCCTCACCAAAGTTCTATACAACTCCAACATGATCTCCCTACTTTTGTAATCTATGCCTCGATTGATAAAGGCAAGTGTCCCAAATGCCTTTTTCACCACCCCACTAAAATGCCCCTCCGCCTTCAGAGATCTATGGACACACATGCCAAGTTCCCTTTGTTCCTCAGAACTTCCTAGTGTCATACCGTTCATTGAATACTTCCTTGTCAAATTACTCCTTCCAAAGTGTATCAACTCACACTTTTCAGGGTAAAATTCCATCTGCCACTTACCTGCCCATTTGACCATCCCGTCTATATCTTCCTATAGCCCAAGACACTCAACCTCACTGTTAACCACCCGGCCAATTTCTGTGTCATCCGCAAACTTACTAATCCTACCCCCCACATAGTCATCTATGTCGTTTATATAAATGACAAATAATAGGGGACCCAGCACAGATCCCTGTGGTATGCCACTGGACACTGGCTTCCAGTCACTAAAGCATCCTTCTGTCATCACCCTCTGTCTCCTACTACTAAGCCAATTTTGAATCCACCTTATCAAATTACCCTGTATCCCATGTGCATTTGCCTTCTTTATAAGTCTCCCTTGTGGGACCTTGTCAAAGGCTTTGCTGAAATCCATATAAACTACATCAACTGCACTACCCTCATCTACACAACTGGTCACCTCCTCAAAAAATTTAGTCAAATTTGTTAGGCATGACCTCCCTCTGATAAAGCCATGCTGACTATCCCTGATCAAACCTTGCCTCTCCAAGTGGAGATAGATTCTCTCCTTCAGAATTTTCTCCAATAGTTTCCCTACCACTGACATGAGACTCACTGGTCTGTAGTTCCCTGGCTTATCTCTACAACCCTTCTTAAATAGCGGAACCACATTAGCTGTTCTCCAGTCCTCTGGCACCTCCCCTGTGGCCAGTGAGGAATTAAAAATTTGGGTCAGAGCCCCTGCGATCTCCTCCCTTGCCTCCCTCAGCAGTCTGGGACACAAATCACGGCAATTAAAACTGGGATGTCTGGTCACCCCAAAAAACTAGGGACGATCCCATAAGGTGGGGGTCAGTTGGTCAGCCAGTGGACTGCGGCCAAGTCTGGGGGGTGGGGGTGTGAGGGGGGTAAGAATAAGGAATGAATGAGGGGGTTTGTCTGCCTCTCTAATATTGACTCAGGGTTGAGCTGCAGGGGAAGGAGGGAAAGTTTGTGTTGCCTCTTGCTGTGTAATCCTGGAGGTTACATCAATAGCTGCTGCTGACGTCACCGTGACCCCCTGGGGGCGGGGCCGCCCCTTGACCCCTCCCCCCTCGGTGACCCCCCGGCTCCAGGAGACGGCGGAGCAAATCCCAGGGAAAGGAGAAGGAGGCTCGGGCTCGGGATCGGGATGAGCTGGTGAGTGAGTGAGTGACGGAGGGAGAGAGCGAGCGAGCGGGATCCGCACCCGCACTGACTGCGGCCACCGGGCGCTGCGAGAGGCCCCGGCTCCGCGGAGGCCCAGGAAGAGGCCCCGGGACTGAGGGCCCGGGGGGAGAGGGTCAGAGCGGGAGACCCGCCCCCCCACCCCCTCTCCCCCCCATCACCCCCTCCCCCCCCATCACCCTCTCCCCACCCTCCCCTCCCCTCTCCCGTCCCCTCTCCCCCCCCCCCTCCCGCCCTCCCTCCTCCCCCCCCATCACCCTCTCCCCACTCTCCCCTCTCCCCTCCCTCCCGTCCCCTCTCCCCTCCCTCCCGTCCCCTCTCCCCTCCCTCCCGTCCCCTCTCCCCTCCCGTCCCCTCTCCCCTCCCTCCCCTCTCCCCTCCCTCCCCTTCTCCCCTCCCTCCCCCTCTCCCGTCCCCTCTCCCCACCCTCCCTCCTCCCGCCCCTCCCTCCTCCCCCCCCCATCACCCTCTCCCCACTCTCCCGCCCCTCCCTCCTCTCCTCCCTCTCCCCCTCCCCTCTCCCCACCCTCCCGTCCCCTCTCCCCCTCTCCTCCCCCCCCCCCCCCCCCATCACCCTCTCTGCCCCCAGTCCTGGGACAGGGACAGGGTCTGATGCTGTGGGGAGATAGGGTGAGGGTCTGTCGTCGCAGTGCCGAGGCGAGGGTAAAGTGGGGGGGTTAAGGAATGGTGGCAGGAGCAGGGAATAGGTAGGAGGCTGGGCGACCACCTGTCCTGTATTTCAAGGGATTGTCGCTTTTCTTTTGATGGTTTGTCCCACAACGTCTTTTGACCCTTAGTTTGAGGACAGCCTGGGGGGGAGGAGACTGATCCTGAGAATGTGCCCTCCTTCACCTCTTCGTTTGTTGTGCTCATGCACGCTGTGGCCAGTGGGCTACCGGGGGGGGAGTTCTGATCACCCTCCCCTCTCCTGTGATCACTCGAGCTCACCCATAATACCCACTCACAACTCCCATGTTTAGCACTCCAGAACATAGGAGCAGCAGCAGGCCATTTGGCCCATCGAGCCTGCTGCACCATTCAGTAACATCATGGCTGATCTGGCTGTGGTCTCAGCTTCACTTTCCTCAAGTGTCGGTGATTTTACTTCAAAAGAGTTGGTCGCCCTAGGAGGAGCCCCAGTCATGGTGGGAGCAGGGGGAAGGGGGTCTAGGCCTGCGAGTGGGTGGGAGTGAGGACAAGGTGGGGTGGGTTGGGATGGGCTATGGTGATGCCAACGTGCTATCTAAAGCCAGTCAACTATTTGGAAAGGAAGCTGGATTGTTATCTGAAGGGGGTGAAAAATATTGCAGGGCTCTGGGGAAAAGGAGTGGAACAAGGGGAGTAGCTCCCACAGAGACCTGCCAAGGCACGACAGGCTGAATGATCTCCCCCTGGGCTCTGACTTTCCCCGTAAGTTCAGACTCTTCAAGTTGTCATGTGCAGGCACAAAATGTTATATATATAGTATGTTGGGTGGGGGTCTTCACTTGTTAAACTGGAGATGGAAGAGGAAAGGGGCTGGAGAAGGTTTGTGCGCGTGATCCCAGAGTGCAGGAGTGAAGGGTGGGCTACCTCATTTTGAATCATTTGGACAGGCACTGAGGGACAGGAGGGCTGGGAGGGGCCAAGGTTGAGGAAGTTCGGAGTGGGATTTAGATTGGACCATATTGAGCTGTCAGCAGGGCCTGGGAGGGGTCTTGGATTGAGGACTTGTGGCATGAGCAATTCTTCACAAAGCTCCCTCAGCAATACGATAGCAGATCCACTGGGGCTGTGCAACTGGCTACAGCTTATCCTTCTTCACATTTGGTCAGGCTGCTGGGCTGCACAGGCCATGTCCAATTCCCCTTAAGTCACTGTATTCCCTTTGAAGATTGACTCGACAAGTACTCTACAAGATAAAGAAATGTATTGAAGCCACATCACACACAAACCAATTCGCACCTATCCTGTCTGTGCCTGTGCTGAAATGAAACCACACAGGATATACTGTACCACCAAGCCTTTTTGTTCACTTATTTATCAGATTTATTTTGTCATCATCTGTTGGGGAAGCTTTCTTCATTTATATAGCATCTGTCACAATCTTCAAATATGGCTCAAAATTTTTCACAAACAACAAAATACTTCTGAAGTGTTTTGGTGTTGTGTTTTAGGGAGATACTGAAATGGTTCAAAGATGGAGTGTGGGATATGGTCTGTATCAGCTGAGGAGTTATTGACATGAACTGTCTTGTGAGTTGCAAGGTCAGTTGACGGATTTATGATCAAACCCGTGTGTCTCCTTTATCGGTGACTGAAGAAACCTTTGCGAAGTTGAATGATCACGTCTCAGTGCTACTGACTGTATGTATGCTTGATACTCGAGATTGGCATGTCAATAGGTGATGTATAAAAGAGAGAACTGCATTGATGTGATGGCTTTTCAGACCTCGTATGCCCCAAAACACTTCGGATCCAGTGAAATGCTTTTGAACTGTAATTGCTGCCATAACATTGAAAATGTGGTTGTCAGCTTGCTGTTTGTGGGAGCTTCCTGTGCGCAAGAGATCCCTGGTGAGGTGAGTTATTTCAGTGGTATTGGCTGAGGCTGTTTGTCCTTTTAAATCCACATGACTGGGTGAAAGACGTCACTTCTGACAGTGCAGCATTCCCTCAGTAGTTCAGTGCAGGATGAACCCTAGAGGTAGCCATAATCCTGCTGGCTCAGATGAGAACGCGATCACTGAGTGAAAAGCATGTGTTGTGCGATCTGCAACAATGTCTTGAAGTTACAAACATGCGAATTCGGAGTAGGCCAGTCGGCCCTTCGAGCCTTCTCCGCCATTCAATAAGATCATGGCTGATCTGATTTATATCCTCAACTCCACACTCCTGCCCCCCCTTTCCTCCCCCGATATCCTTTCACCCCCTTGCTTATCAAGAATCTATCTACCTCTGCTTTAAAAATATTCAAAGATTCTGTCTCTACCACCTTTTGAGGAAGAGAGTTCCACTCCTCTGGGAGAAAAAAAAATCTAATCTCATCTCCATCTTAAATAAGCACTCCTTATTTTTAAACAGTGACCCTTCATTCTAGATTCTCCCACAAGAGGAAATATCCTCTCCACATCCACCGTGTCAGCTACCCCCTCAGGATCTTATATGTTTCAGCCAGGTCGCCCCTTACTCTTCTAAACTCCAGCGGATACAAGCCTAACCTGTCCAACCTTTCCTCATATGGCAACCCGCACATTCCAGGTATTAGTCTCGTCAACCTTTTCTGAACTGCTCCTAACGCATTTACATCCTTCCTTAAATAAGGAAACCAATACTGTGTGCAGTACTCCAGGTGTGGTCTCACCAGTGCCTGAACTGAAGCATAACCTCCCTGCTCTTCCATTCAATTCCCCTCTCAATAAAGAATAACATCCTATTTGTTTTTGTGTGACTTGGGCACCATATTGTCTGGCACCACACTTGACCTTTATATCGAGCTCAATGAGCTGTAAAGCTACAGAGATTTTCAAAGTATTGTATGTGTACATTACATTTGTGCATCAGAGCTAAGCATTGTAAGCAAGATAGTGTTTAAATGCACCTTGTGTGCTCATTACCAAGCTAAGGGCCATTGGAAAAGCTACAAGAATGACTCAGTGGGTAGCACTCTCGTCTCTGAGACATAGGGTTCTGCACTCGACATATTTGAGCACATAATCAAAGTTTACAGTCCAATGCTGCATTGCCAGAAATGCTGTATTTTGCTGTAAACCAAGGCCCCATCGAGTCAATGTGAAAGATGCCATGGCCACTACTTTGAAGAAGAGCAGGGTAGTTCTCTCAGGTTTCCTGGCCAATTTTTATCCCTCAATAAACATCACCTAAATAAAAGCTTATTGTCATATTGCTGTTTTGGGGAGTTTGCTGTTTGTGGGAGCTTGCTGTGCACAAATTAGCTGCCTTATTGAATGGGGGAACAGGCAAAAGGGGCTGACTGGCCTTCTCCAAGCCCTACATCCTTGTGAAATACTTGATTGCACAGGGATTGAATGTAATAACACAGCAGGTTTACTGAGTCACATGTGTGTATATGGACCTGTGAGGGGCAGGTTCAAAATCCGACCACAAAGTTAGCAGTAAATGCACTGAGCGTTTGTGCTGACAGACTGTGGAGATGATTTGTAAACTTCTGTAAGAAGCCTCATGCATTCATTGCATCTGTAGTCCACTCACTTGTCAGTCACATCAGTCATGTTTCTGCCTTTCTGGAGAACAGATGTCAGGGAGCTGCAATTGGAATCGAAGGCACATTGCACTAATGTGTTACACCACTGGGCTGCTGGAGACCATCAAACTGAAAAGCAGTGTTTTTTTTTCTCCTCTTGTTCATTATGGCTTTAAACTTCCTAGGAGGCTGTGATTTTTCTCTCTCAGGTTTTAAGAGAAGTCTTTTACAGTATTCAGCGTGTCAACTCAATTTTTGTTTGGTCCCTGGTGGTGGAACTTGAGGTGGTTTTAAGATTCTGTAATTCTCCCATTGCAAAGAACAGTAATTGGCCATGTCTTATTCTTCTCGGTGGGTGCTGTGATATTTCTCAGGAAAACACGCACCGACTTCTGGAGCTGGGCCTTTCAGAGTGATGTCAGGAAGGGGAGCGGAAATTTGGAACTCTTTTCCCCCAAAAAGCTGTTGAGGCTGGGACTCAATTGAAATTTTAAAAACTAAGATTGATAGATTTCTGTTCACCAGTTGTCAACTGTGATGGGGATAGTCTTGAACTTCAAAAGGACATAGACGTGTTGGTGGATTAGACAGACAAGTGTCAGATGACATTCAATGCAGAGAAGTGTGAGGTAATTCATCTTGGCAGGATGAATATGGAGGTACAGTATAAAATAAAGGTAAGGCTCTAAAGGAGGTGCAGGAACAGAGAGACCTCAGTATATATGTCCATAAGTCACTGAAGATGGCAGGGCATGTTGAGAGAGCAGTTCATAAAGCAGACAGTATCTTAGGCTTTATTATTAGGGACATTGAGTACAAGCATAAGGAGGTCATTTTGAACTTGTATAAGACACGAGTTAGGTCTCGTCTGGAGTACTGCGTCCAGTTCTGGGCACCATACTTGAGGAAGGATGTGAAGGCATTGGAGAGAGCACAGAGGAGATTCACAAGAATGATTCCCAGGGTGAAGAACTGTAGCTATGAGGATAGATTGGAGAGTTTGGGACTGTTTTCCTTGGGGGGGAAAAGAAGGTTGAGAGCAGACTTGATAGAGGTATTCAAGATCCTGAGGGCTAAAGACAGGGTAAATAGTGAGAAACTGTTCCCACTCAAGGGAGCATCAAGAACAAGAGGGCACAGATTCAAAATAATTGGCAAAAGGAGTAAAAGTGATGAGGAAATTTTTTTCACCCTTGGAGTCTGGAACGAGCTTCCAGAGAAGGTGGTGAAGGCAAGTTCGATCAAGGTATTCAAAGGGGAATTGGAATGTGACCTGAAAGGAGAGAGAATGTGCAAGGTTACGGGGATAAGGCAGGGGTTTGGGATTAGGGAGAATGGTCTTTCAGAGAGCCAGTGTGCACTTGATGGGCCGAATGGCCGCCTCCTGCACTGTAAGGGTATGAAGAGTGAAAGAATCAAGGTGGAGTTTAGATACAAATAAGCCACGACCTAATTGATGGGACAGGCTTGAGGGGCTGAATAGCCTCCCGTGTTCCTATGACCTCAATCCCCTGCACATCTGAGCCAAGGGCTTTCACATTCAGCCCTGCATGTCTCCTGGATATGAGTAACAACACCTTTTTATTCCACTGACGAGGGAAAGGTCCCAAAGTGAGTCCCAGATGGACATGAGGAGAATGGCTCCCGAGCGGGCTGACCAAAACCTTGCTCAAAGTAGAGGTTTTTAAGGAGATTCTTAAAGGGGAAGAGAGTGAGGTGAGGGAGTTGAGGGACAGAAGCAGTGGGACTCAGATGGCTGTGTTTCGTAACCATTATCCATGTTTGGTCTATGCTTTACGCATGAATAGAATTATCCTTGTTACTGTTTTGTCCTCCCGAGAAAAATATCACAACAGCAAACTTGACACGAAAGACAGTTTTTTAAGCACTTGGTGCCTTGAGCTGCAATAACAGCTTCTACAGAGCAAGGACAAAGTCTGGATGAACTAGTTAAATAGCTGAGGTAACTGGCATTGTTGAGCGATGTGAAAGCTCAGAAGGAATCAAATCTAAAACACACATGTGTGGTTCTTTGTGTTGCTGCTGCAGTGTTCAAGCCACCAACCGTTTTCAGCTCGGCAACGAGAGCGGTTTCACTGCTCAATGCTCAGTGGCATTGTCAATTAGCAGAGAAAAGAAATCGGCTATTAATTCACTTCTTCAACTATGAATGCCAAGGCCATGCCGAGGTATTTGGAATGTTTCGCGCACACTTAATATTCTTTGACATCCAATTTCTTACTTTGTCAGCACTTGTGTTAATGCGACCTTATTTACATCTGAACACAAGGCCCCTGGCATTGCAGGTTGGTTGCTGCAAGTCTGTACAATTGCCCTTGATAAAACTCTGAATGGCTGGCAGGCTGTGCTCATTTTAATAGCAGCAAAGTGCATAGAAATGCCCAATGTTCATAATGCTTGTTGTAATATGGTGAAAGAGTACTTTATTCAATATTAATAGGAATTTGAAACATGTCTTAATTCATATGCTGCCCTGTGATCTCAAGTGTATAATCATTGCCCGGGTCAGCGTTTATGAGAATCTAGACTGTAGTTTGAACTGGACTCCATCTGTCCTGCAAGCTTACAAACTAATAACATTCTCTCTTCAGGACAGCTCACATCTTGGAGCAATTCCACTGTCTCCTGTTAGTATGCAGGTTCCAGAGAGGCAATGGAAGGAAAGAGTAAACTCACCGCATGTATTTCTTCTGTTCCTGTGGGCCCAATGTTGATGCCAATGGACGGTGATTATTTGAACTTGTGCTGCGAGTTTTCCTTGTGAAAGTTGTTTTGCGACTGTTTGTTTAGTTTGAGCAAGGGGGCTTGCAACTGTTCTCTGTCAGGTGAGACGTTAAACTGAGCCCCCCATCTGCCCTGCCAGGTAGATGTAAAAGTATTCCCACAGCCGCTATTTTAAAGGAGAGCAGGCGAGTTCTTCCCCCATGTCCTGGCCAATATTTATCCCCCAATCAGCACCACAGAAACAGATTATCTGCTCACTTTCACATTGTTTTTTTTTTGCAGGAGCTTGCTGTGCATAAATTGGCTATTGTGTTTTATACATTACACCAGTGACGACACTTTAAAAATACCTGATTGTAGAGTGCTTTGGGATGTTCGAGCTTGTGAAAAGCTCAACATAATCAAAAGTCTATTCTTTTATCGCATTATTGGTGAAGATCCTTGTTAATGCTGTGTGTCATTGAGTCCAGCTTCATCTCTTTTCCTGCCGCATGCTCATTGTCAGAGGATTGCTCATCATGGCTTCATGATGCTATGATATCACAATGGGGTAAGTAGAAGAGGCAGTAAGTATCTCAGTTGGCCCGGGGACTGAACTCAGGCTGCCAGCATAATTCTACGCCACACTCGAACCAACTGAGCTGACTGGCCCCCCCAGTACAGCTTGACTGGTTTGTGCAACTGGTGCTTGTGTCAAAGACCCATTTCTTGACCAGGAAAGGACGAGGTTTTTAGCTGATGATTTACAGTCCTCCTATCAGCAGGGTCAGCAAGTTCTAAGTGTGGAGAATTCATTTGAAATGCCGATCAGAAATGTTTGAAAATAGAGTTGTGTCCCTGCCTGTGGGCACAGAGGGAACCGTATTTACAGTGTGCCTTCCGACTCCCATTTCTAGGCTCTGTACTTGGACTAGAAAAACCACGGAAGCTGGAGTTGGACTGGCTGAAAGCATGCAGCAAGCACAGGCAGTTTGCCTGTAGGGGTATAATGCATGTTTTAAATCCACTGTCTCGCTCGCTGTGAAATTATGTGGCGACTTGGCGCAGCAGAAGAAAAATGTAATCAAACGAGAAAATGCTGGAAATACTCAGCAGGTTAGGCAGCATCTGTGGAGAGAGAAACCAAGTGAATGTTTCAGCTCTTTCGATGAGGCAATTTACAGCCTCCTGGACTAAACGTTGGATTCAATAATTTCAGCCCGTAATCCCTGCTCCCATTTTGTTTCCTTTTCTTTGCATATGCCAGTCTCAATCTTGATATTCTCTTGTTTTTGCTTTTTGCTCGTTATTCTGCAGCTCACACCTACTCTGGACAGATCTTCTGTTTCTTTGCTTTTTCTTTACTATGCCCCACCCAACTCTTTTGTCATTCAATGTCTGCTGCCTTCTGGTCTCTCTCACACCTTCCCTTGTGTTCTTTTTCCACCCTCCCCCATGTGACCTATTCCATTTCTGGCTTCACCCCAGTTCTGATGCAAGGTCACCGACCTGTTAACTTTGTTCCTCTCTCCACAGTTGCTGCTGTTTTCATTTCAGATTTCCATTCCCTGCTCTGTTTTGTGTGATATCGTTACTCCAGCTGCTCTTTCCCTTGCCTGTCAATTTTCTGTCGTTGCTCGTGCTGTTTAATGATACTTGATGCTATCATAACGATGATGATGATGCTGTGTTCTCGTGCTTTATGTTGCGTTATTCCGGAATCGTACTAGGATACCTTTACTGGCCGGAGTAATTCCAGCAGTGGGCATTAAGACCCTGTGGAAGAACAGGCTGCTCCGGCTGCCAGTTTAACAAAAGCTGCTCACTTTAACCATCAATTGCCTGTTGCTGGGGGAGACCCAGGCAGCCGGAGCCAATGGGGGAAAACCAGTTGAAATAAAACTGAAAATGCTGGAGGAAGATCCATCTGCATTTGAAAGAGAGAAGGCAGCCTAACCATGGGTTGGACAGAGACATTTTTGGCAGGCTTAACGTTAGACTCACAGATGTTTACAGCACAGAAGGAGGCCATTTGGCCCATCGTGTCCACATCGGTCAACTAAGATCTGACTACATTAATCCCATGTTCCAGCGCTTGGCTCATAGCCCTGGAGGCTATGGCAACACAAGTGAATATCTAAATACTTCTTAAATGTTATGAGAGTTTCTGACTGAATCACCCTTTCAGGCAGTGAGTTCCAGACTCCCACCACCCTCTGGGTGAAAAAAATTCTCCGCAACTCCCTTCTTAGCCTTCTACCTCTGACCTTAAATCTATGCCCCCTGGTTACTGACCCCTCTACTAATAGAAAAAGTGCCTTCATATCCACCCTATCCATGCCCCTCATAATCTTATACACCTCTATCAGGTCCCCTCTCAACCTTCGCTGCTCCAAGGAAAACAACCCCAGCCTATTCAATCTTTCCTCATAGCTCAGACCCTCCAGCCCAGGCAGCATCCTGGTAAATCTCTGTACCCTCTCCAGTGTAATCACATTCTTCCTATATTGTGGTGACCAGAAGTGCACGCTGTACTCCAGTTGTAGCCTAACCAGCGTTTTATACAGTTCCAGCATAACCTCCCTGTTCTTGTATTCTATGCCTTGGCTAATGAAGGCAAGTATCCCATATGTCTTCTGAACCACCTTACCTACCTGCCTTGCTACCTTCAGGGATCTATGGATATGCACACCAAGGTCCCTCTGATCTTCAGTACTTTCCAGGGTCCTACCATTCATAGTGTAACCCCTTGCCTTGTTAGCCCTCCCCAAGTGCATTACTTCCCAATTTTCCGGGTTGAATTCCATTTTCCACTGCTCTGCCCGCCTGACCAGTCTGTTGATATCTTCTTGTGGTTTACGGCTATCCTCCTCGCTCTTATATATTTAAAAAACCCCTTTGGATTTTCCTTTATTCAACCCACCGATGCTTTCTCATGCGCTCTATTAGCTTTCCTAATTTCCTTTTTAAGTTCCCTCCTGTACTTTTTATACTCCTCGAGGGACTCTGCCATATTGAGCCCTCGGTATCTGCCATAACCTTTGCTTTTTTCTCTTAATCCTAACCTTTGTCCCTTGACATCCAGGGTTCTCCGGACTTGCCCCCCCCTTTGTCTTTATGGGCATATATTTACCCTGTACTCTCGCTATTCCCTCCTTGAATGCCTCCCACTGCTCTGACACAGTTTTATCTGCAAGTAGCTGCTCCCAGTACACTTGGGCAAAATCGTACCATCTTAGTAAAATTAGCCTTTCCCCAGTTTAGAACTTTTATTCCCGGCCCAACCTTATCCTTTTTCATAATATCCTAAATCTAACTGAGTTATGGTCACTATCTCCAAAATGCTCCCCTACTGATACTCCTTCCACCTGCCCGGGATCATTTCTGAATATTAGGTCCAGAACTGCCCCCTCCCTTGTTGGGCTTTCTACGTACTGGCTAAAAAAGTTCTCCTACAGATTGGAGGGTGGCAAATGTAACCCCACTATTTAAAATAGGAGGGAGGGAAAAAAACAGAATTACAGACCAGTTAGCCTAACATTAGTCATGGGGAAAATGCTAGAATCTCTTATAAAAGATGTGGTAACAGAATACTTAGAAAGCATTACGGGATTAGACAAAGTCAGCATGGGTTTATGAAAGGGAAATCATGCTTAACTAATCTACTGGAGTTTTTTGAGGATGTAACTAGTAGAATAGATAAGGGAGAACTAGTGGATGTGGTGTATTTGGATTTCAAGAAGGCTTTTGATCAGGTCCCACATAAGAGGCTAGTGGGAAAAATTAAAGCCCTTAGGATTGGGGGTAATATACTGGCATAGATTGAGAATTAGTTGACAGACCGGAAACAGAGTGGGAATAAATGAGTCTTTTTCCAGGTGGCAGGCGGTGACTAATGGTGTACCGCAGGGATCAGTGCTTGGGCCCCAGCTATTCACGATATATATAAATAACTTGGATGAGGGAACCAAATGCAATATTTCTAAATTTGCTGATGACACAAAACTGGGTGGGGTTATGACGAAGATGCAAGGAGGCTTCAGGGTGATTTAAACAGGTTGTGTGTGTGGACAAACTCATGGCAGACATGGATAAATGTGAAGTTATATGCTTCGGTGTGAGGAACAGAAAGGCAGAGTATTATTTAATTGGTGATATAGTGGGAAATGTGGATGTACAAAGGGATCTGGGTGTCTTTGCACACCTGTCAATGAAAGTAAATAGGCAGGTGCAGCAAGCAATTAGGAAGGCAACTGGTATGTTGGCCTTCATTGCAAGAGGATTTGAGTTCGAAGTAAGAATGTCTTACTGCAATTATGCAAGGCCTTGGAGAGACCACATATACTTGCCATAGAGGGAGTGCAGTGAAGGTTCACTAGGCTGATACCAGGTATGGCAGGACTGTCGTTTGAGGAGAGATTGGTTTGACTGGGCCTGTATTCACTAGAGTTTAGAAGAATGAGAGGGGATCTGATTGAAATTATAAAATTCTAACAGGGCGAGACAGACTGGATGCAGGGAGGATGTTTCCCCTGGTTGGGGAGTCTAGAACCAGGGGCCACAGTCTTAGGATATGGGGCAGGCCATTTAGGACTGAGATGAGGAAAAATTTCTTCACTCAGAGGATGGCCAACCTATGGAATTCTCTATCACAGAAGGCTGTGGAGGCCAGGTCACTGAGTATACTCAAGAAAGAAATTGATAAATTTTTGGATATTAGGGGTATTAAGGGGTATGGAGAGATAGAGGATTAGCCATTATCATATTGAATGGTGGAGCAGGCTCGAAGGGCTGAATGGCCTACTCCTCCTGGTTTCTATGTTTCCATGAATGCAACTTAATTTTGCTCCCTCTCTACCTTGCGCACTAAAACTATCCCAGTTAATATTTGGGTAGTTAAAATCCCCGACTATTACTGCCCTATTATTCTTACACTTCTCTGAAATTTGATTACATGTTTGATCCTCTATCTCTCCCTGACTGTTTGGGGACCTATAGTACAACAACGTATTTGCCCCTTTTGTGTTTTACTTCTAACCATGTGACCTCATTTGATGATCCTTCCAAGATATCATCCCGCTTGCTGCTATAATTGATTCCTTGATCAATATTGCGACCTCCCTTCCTCTGCTATTCCCTCTTTATCTCATCTGAATACCCTATAACCAGGAATGTTGAGCTGCCAATCCTGCCCTTTTTTTAGCCAAGTCTCGGTCAAAGCTATGATGATATATTCCCATGTGCCTATCTGTGCCCTCAGCTCGTCTGTCTTATTCCTTAAGCTCCTTGCATTAAATATATTCCATTTAGCCTTGCTAAACTCACTTCTTTCTTATCTGGCCTATGTTTCCTCTGCCTTCCAGACTCAATTACTAGCGTTTTAACTTCTGATTCTATCTCAGCTTCTCTCCCCTCTGAATTACTTTTCAGGATCCCATCCCCCTGCCAATTTAGTTTAAATCCATCCCAGCAGCATTAGCAAATCTCCCTGTGAGGTGTCGGTCCCATTCCTGTTTAGATGTAACCCGTCCACCTTGTACAAGTCCCACCTCCCCCCAGAAACAGTCCCAATGCCCCAGGAATCTAAAGCCCTCCCTCCTGCACCACCTGTCCAGCCACACATTCATCTGCTCTATCCCTTGTTCCCATACTCACTATTGCATGGCACTGGGAGTAATCCGGAGATACCTTTGAAGTCCGGCTTTTCAATTTCCTACCTAACTCCCTCAAGTCTGCTTGCAGGAGCTCATTTCTCTTTCTTCCTATGACATCGGTCCCAACATGGACCACGACCTCTGGCTGTTCACTCTCCCCGTTCAGAATGTCCTGCAGCTGTTCCATGACATCCTTGACTTTGGTACCCAGGAGGCAACATACCATCCTGGAGTCACGTCTACGTGCCTATCTGCTCCTCCCACTAATGAACCTCCTACCACTATTGCCCTTCCACCCTTCTTCCACCCCTTCCCCCGAGCAGCTGGACCACCCACAGTGCTATGGCCTTGGCTCTGGTTGGCTTCCAAGGCCAAAAAAAGGTTTGCGAGTGAGATACACTCGGGGGATTCCCTCACGATCTGCCAGGTCCCCTCCTTCTGTCTGGCGGTCGCCCATTCCCTCTCTACTTGTACTTCTTTAAGCTGCAGGGTGACCACATCCTGAAACGTGCTATCCACGAACCTCTCAACCTCGTGAATGCACCATAGTGCCCCCAGCTGCATCTCAAGCTCCAAAGCCCAGAGCTCAAGTTACTCCAGTTGGAGGGACCTCCTGCACACATGGTCATCGAGGCAGCCAGGAGCGTCTAGGATTTCCCACATAGTGCAGGATGTGCAAATCATAGGACTGAGCTCTCCAGACATATCTTAACTAAATAGAATATGGACCCTTTTATTTTACCCTTACTCCTACTTGAGTATAGACTAGATGCTAGCTCCTTTAGATAGACTAGATCCTCTAGGTGCTGCTGACTGCCTGTCCCAGGGTCCTCCTCTTGCACTCTCCTCTAGGTGCTGCTGACTGCCTGTCCCAGGGCCCTCCTCTCGCTCTCTCCTCTAGGTGCTACTGACTGCCTGTCCCAGGGCCCTCCTCTCGCACTCTCCTCTCGGTGCTGCTGACTGTCTGTCCCAGGGCCCCCCTCTCGCACTCTCCTCTAGGTGCTGCTGACTGCCTGTCCCAGGGCCCTCCTCTCGCACTCTCCTCTCGGTGCTGCTGACTGCCTGTCCCAGGGCCCTCCTCTCGCACTCTCCTCTCGGTGCTGCTGACTGCCTGTCCCAGGGCCCTCCTCTCGCACTCTCCTCTCGCACTCTCCTCTCGGTGCTGCTGACTGTCTGTCCCAGGGCCCTCCTCTCGCACTCTCCTCTCGGTGCTGCTGACTGTCTGTCCCAGGGCCCCCCTCTCGCACTCTCCTGTTGAAGTCATGAACTGGCTAACTTCCTATGCTTTTTCGGGACTTGCAGCGTTTCAGCACACCAAGTTACATGAGACGGCAGACCTAGCTTTTAGTTTCTCTGCCCATCTCTTGTGGAAGTAACGTTTAAAATACAAACGTTGATCATTGGGGACTTTGATTTTCACCTGATCCGGTCACTTGGAACAACCAGCTATTACTCCAGCTGCTGGTCAGCTGATTTTATTGGCTGGTATAACCACACTTGGAATTCTTTAACCCTCTGCAGAGAGCCAGCATGGACTTGATGGGCTGAATTGCGTCCTCCAGTGCTGAAAGTGCACTCTAATGCATGATACTGCACTGTCCATTTGCCACACAGTCACCTATGAAATTAGCTTCAGCCAGCCTTCAAGGAATTTATTCGGTCAAGTAAAATGTAGACAGCTGCATTGACATGAAGCAGGGGTTCCTTGTAACCTGGAAGTGCTCTTTAGTGCAGTGTGGCTGTTTCTTTTCCCTAATTGGCATCAAATGAAATCGAAAGTTAGTTCCCGTTCCAGTGGAGTGGATACACAAGTACTGTGTAGCACAGTCCTAAGGGATGCAGGGCAGGGGCTGAGGGCAATTTGTGCCTAGCTGAGATGCCTCCCTATAGCGTCGTAACCTGCTGACACTCGGCTGTCGCTCACACATGAAGAACAAGCACCAGGCGAGGCCTGCTGGCTGGGAAGCACTTAAAGGAAGGCGACAGCTGTGGTTCAATTGGTCGCGCGCTCACCTCTGAGTCACAAGCTCCTGGGTTCAAGTCCCACTCCAGGGCTCGAGCACAAAAATGAAGGCGGACACTCCTGTGCAGCGCTCGGTCGGGCTGCACTGTCGGAGGTGTGTGAGATGTGAAACTGAGACCCCATTTGCCTGCTCAGGTGGACGGGCAAGATCCCACGGCACAGTTTTGAAGAAGAGCATGGGATGTTACCACTGGTGTCTTGACGGATATTTATCCCTCACAAAAAAAAACCACTCTGCTCATTACCACATTGATGTTTGTGGGAGTCTGCTGAGTGTATATTGGCTGTTCCCCACATCACAAAAGTGATCTCGCTTCGGAAAGGACTTGATTAGCTGGAAAGTGATTCGAGCTGCTGAGTGGTTGTGAAAAACACTATACAAATGCAACTCTTTCATAGTTCCTTTAATGAAGCAAAAGCAGTCACCTGTTTGAATATATCCCATTGCAGCCTTGGCTGTCCTATTCCAGCAGTGAACAGGACAGCACCTTGTAAATTACTTCAAAAAGGGCATTGCAGAACACTTCAAATGAATGAGAGCTTGCCAGTCTGTATAAGGGAACTTTTTTAATTGCCTTTGGACCACTGGCATCTGCAAGGAATGTCTTTCTTTGTGAGCCTGTCGGTTAGTTTACACACAGCCAGGCTCATGAATCCTGTAATATTACAGTAAGAATGCAGCTGGGGTACAAAGAGTGCCTGTCTTTCTGCAACATTGATGCTGTGATGATGAAAGGTATTTTTTTTGCAAAAGCCGAAATCTCAGTAATTACTTGTTGAACCTTTTGCTTTATCCAACCCACAATGAACTCCTTCCCTAATGACGATGCTGTATTCTGTTATAACTCATTTATGTCATCCTCTCTCTCTGTGTCTATCCTTCTTTTGCACTGGAGGCAACTTCAATGAAAATTGGTTCCTGATGGGATTTAGCCAATCTGTCTTTCAGTCACTCATTTTCATTTGAAAATTGACCTCATTCTGTAATCAGAGTGATGAGGTAAACCTGTGTTGCAATGCCCTTTTTGTGCCTTGTTGGGTGACATCACTGGATGACACCACTTGTCCATGGCTTGTTCCAATGAGTTGCCTTGGATGAAATGCAGCTTGCATTTTCAACACGGTCTGATGTTTCTGCACAGGGTCTTCGTGTCATAATGTTTAATTAATACTTTGAAGAGTTCAATGTGACGTGCTTGTCTCCTAGATTGTCAATAATAAGTTCCAAAAGATCAAATTTCACGAAGGATTGAGCAGTTTGAAAAGTGTATGAAATTTTATCACTTGATGGAAAGGCAAAAATAATTTACAGACATGAAAGATTCTTTAAAGTTCTGATAATTGGGGTAATGTTTTGAGAATTGACTCATAATGAGAAACCAAAGAAACAGATCTAACTTTGTTTAATCTGCATTCATTGTGAATATTCGTTCAAAGCTTTGAACCAACAAAAGTACTATAACTGCACCAATGCAAGAAGCTGGCACAGACACAATGGGCTGAATGGCCTCCTGTGCTGTAACCATTCAATGAATGTTACCATTAATTTAGAAACATAGAAACTAGGAGCAGGAGTAGGCCATTCGGCCCTTCGAGCCTGCTCCGCCATTCATTGTGATCATGGCTAATCATCCAGCTCAATAGCCTGCTCCCGCTTTCTCCCCATACCCTTTGATCCCTTTCGCCCCAAGAGCTATATCTAACTCCTTCTTGAACACATACAATGTTTTGGTCTCAACTACTTTCTGCGGTAACGAATTCCACAGGCTCACCACTCTCTGGGTGAAGAAATTTCTCCTCATCTCAGTTCTAAATGGTCTACCCCATATCCTTAGACTGTGACCCCTGGTTCTGGCCTCCCCCACCATCATTTGTCAGATCTCTTGTATCTTCTCCCTTGTCCTGATGTCAGTTAGCTTTGGTAATAGATCATTGCAGCTTCTTCAGGTTTGGAGTCATTTCCCTGTATTTATCTGATCGGTTCCTTCAGAAATGGTTGCTTGTGAGGAACAAGATTGGAACGGAAAGCCTGTTTTACAGATGTACTGCGCAAGGCATACCGACTCATCCCAGTTATTTCTTTCACACGGTCAGATTCTGTTAGACACCGATGGCTTGGGAAAATTCTCCGGGAAGTATTTATTTTCAGGCAGTGAATGATGTTACAAAAATGCATTCGACTTCCTCATGGTGCTTGTAAGGCAGCCCTGCCATGCTCTTACAGCAGGCTTCTGGTACATTGAGGCCTTCCTTCATTCACCACCAGCCAGGCTGTGTGATCCTGACAGTGTCCGTTTTTCTTTCTTCCTTCATCCTGGTGGTGTGAAATAAAGTAAGGAAATGATGAGAGCGAGTACGGCTATCCCAGAATCCATACAGAAAGTGAACGTTCTTGACTAAAACTAGAGACTTCAGTCGGTGCCCAACTTTTTCCTCTCTGCTCCTGCCCAAACTCTCCAGCTTCTCATTCTGATATATTTAGAATAGGCAGGACCTATTTTAAAACATATATTGACCTCTGCCTTAATTATACTCAACGACTGAGCATCATTTCTGAGCAGAGTTAGCAAAGAACATTCACTCTCCTTCCAACCAATGGCTTCAAGCATCACACTGATAACTCTCATTTCATTTTTGTATCAGAAATCAGTAAATAGTGGAGTCTTTGGCCAGTGTGCTTTTGAACAAAATGGACTCTGAAAACAGCAGATGATAAGTGTTTGTGTATTCTGTATCCATTAATTAGCTTCTCCCACAGTATGGGGAGACATCTAGTGTGTGCAAGCAGAACATTATAGAAGCAGAGTGTTGTGCTCACTCAGCATTTCTGACGATTACTGTAAAGTGGGGCTCTGAAGAAATAGTGGTGGAATGGTAAAACCTTGAATTTGCTTTACAGGATTCCTTTCAAGATTGGGCAGCCGAAGAAACAGATTGTACCAAAGACTGTAAGTACAATATTTCCAAGTTTAAAAATGCTTTGTTTTCGCAATGGGCAGTCGCTGCATTTGGATTCATGATTAACTTGTTCAGTTTGGACATGCATATTATCTAATTTGAATCACACGTAAGCATGGAGCAATGTGAAAATGAAATTACACCATCTCTCCAAAATCTACGTGTGCAAAGGGATTGGGCTGGACTTTGCTGTAAAAACAACAAAGCATCTGGGGCTAGTGATACTTCCATGTCATTATCTGTGTGGCAGTCAGACTTCTGGCAAGTGCACACGTATTAGTTATTTACAGAAATCTAGAAGTTGATGTGGGGACAACGCTCCTCCCTGAGCTGTGAGTAGATGGCGTCACGATGACAAGGGCAGAAAATTCCTTCACTTCCATCCCAGAAGCAAATTAAACTTGTCAGAAAAAGTTCGAGCTTGTCCATAACTTAAGTTTGTATTTTTTTCACCACTTCTTTGTCTCCTTTTCTCTCTCACATTTTTTTATCTTTTTTACGTTCTGATTTGATGTTGCATTCAGCATTCCAACTTCTAATTCAGACACTGCGCTGCTTGTTCATGATTCTCCCCATCTGATTGGTTAAAGAGACACGCAGTGGCTTGCCTGTTCCCAAGTCCCAGAGGGTTTGTAGGGGGCATTGCGATATTTGGGCAACAGCGACTTGCTGTGCAGAAGCCCTTAGAAAGTGCTGCTCAAAGCAAACTCCTGCCTGTGGTGTCCAGTGTCCCTTCTCTACATTCCAGAGAAGTCACTCAGTCAATTAATTGCTGGGTGCTTCTAGCCTGAAGCCTGAAAATTGTCAGCATTGTTCCTTCATCAAACAGCATTAAATTCTGACCTGTGGCTGTGATAATTTAACAATTAGACTCTATGGCCTTTTGGCACACAACTGGTTCCTGACAGAATAATGCATTGTGTGTTCCAGTAATAATAAAAAACCTGAAAGTCAAAGAGTGCCAAATTGCCCCTGAACTCTTTCTTGTGAAAATTTGGTTGGCGGTGATATTTGCCACTTTGCCAGACGTTATTATAAAGTAGAAACTCTGTTCTTTGCCGAGCTGCCAGTTTGGATTTGCGCCAGGGCATTAATGCTGCTGCTGGATGAATGGTCAAGGCCCCCTCTGCACCTTGATCGTGTTTCTGTGGCATGTCTTCCTTGCGTTAACCTTCCGACCTTGGCTGCACTCCAGAATGCTCTGGGTCGTGTCAGGGCAGCCCAGCTCCATTTCAACTTAGATCAAGAAGAATGTCTTTCAGCTTTCTTGTGTCGAATGTTATTTTAGTTTTGAGAGCTGGCTGGGTGTGCAATGAATTGCTACATTAGCTTCCTCTTTGACTTGCTTGGCAGTTCACCATTGATGTGACAACACGTTGGCAATGCAGGTTAGCAAGGCCATGAAAAGTGCCAAGTGAGAACTGGCGTTCAGTCCCAGAGGATGAAAATTGAAAAACTAGGCTAAATGCGGATGGAACTGGGGATAGATCACATTTCGCGTGCTCTGGTCTCTATCTTACAAGAAGGATGTAGAAGCACTGGAAAGGGTTAAAAATTGATTGAGAAGGACGATATCAGAACTGTCGCGTTATAGCTATCGGTTAAGACTGCACAGACTGGGGCTCTTTTCGCGAGAAATGAGAAGGCTCAGGGATCTTCTGAATGGAAGTCTTCAAAATTATGAAGGGGTTTGTTAGTGTAGAAGTGGAGATGATGTTCTCAATGTTCATGGAATTGTTAAGATATACACGTGAACAGTATTGTTTAATTAAGTACTTAGAGCACTTACGAAGAGAGACTGCTGCGACCCAGGGTTGGTCGGCCGGAAGCAGACATAGGTGAAGTCCATGGAACTAGTTCTCAAGAAAAGTCTGCTTTGATACTTCAACTGACTTGGGATTGAGATGACACCTACTTGTGGGGTATTACGAGAACCAAACTTAGCTTGAGGTTGAGCGGGAACCAGGATCTCCAAGTCCTGACATGCCTCTGGAGTTTTGCGCATGCGGGCTAGAAACAGGCAACGCACGTGCAATCCTGCGTTTTGAATTCTTTGGGCCAGGGACATGGACACAGTGTACCTACGTAAAAAGAAAACGGCGCGAGAAGCCCTGACCACATGACCCAGCAGCGGGACACTGTGTCAAAGAAGAGCTCCGGGTAGGGGGACCGGCAGGGATCCCAGCTAACAGAATGGGAGAAGAGCAGAGAAACAGGCTCCAAGCAGAAAAAGGGCTGGGGTTGGCAGATTTTTAAGTAATGAGGAATTGGGAGAATCCCTGAAGATCTGAGAAGGCAGCTGGAAGTTGGTGACTCTGTGCTGTGGGACGTTGGGGCAAAGGTACCCCTCTGGGGCAATAGTATCCTGCTTGACGTTGCCGAAGAGCTCATGTTGTGCTTGTGAATTGGTGCTGGGCTGCAGACTCAGGAATCCAGGGGAGCGGAGTCTCGGAAGACGAGACTAAAACCCTGCAAGATGGGCCAACCTTGAGGCCACCCAAGTTGGAGCAACTTTCAGAGTGAATTCCAAGGCAAGATCTGCAAAGGTGAAGGCGGGAATCCCTTGTGATAGAGACGGTTTCAGTGAGATTGGTTGAATCAATGTTACCGATGTCTGGGTGGGTTGCTGCTTCTGTGGCATTTTCCTTCAACAGTGTGACATATGATGCAGAGCAAGAGGATCCCCATGGAATACCTGTGCTCTCACGCTCATGTGTAGGGATATCCTTGTCTTTTTTTGGGGTAAATTCCCATTTGCTTTGTTTTAGAAACTACACAGGGGACTGAAAAGCTAAATATTTAAAAAAAAAAAATACGCTGAATTATTTTGAGTTTACACAGAAACCAGTTGTGTTGGCATCAGTTTTGTGAAGCAGCTGTACTCTGAGGCAATCCCTGTCCCAATGCACCTCAGTACATCCACTCCATTGTGTGGTGCATTGTGGTCCAGAAAGAAGCTCAATATTGAGATAAGTATTGACTCAAGTAGCTACACAAGGACTATCTCTTGATAAAATGCTTGCATTCGCTGATAATCATTTGTGCGCCACTCCCTGCTTGAACACATCCCATTCTTGAACACGTTGTTCTGCACTTCAAACATCAGCTTGGATTTACATGGATATCTGTTCCACCTCACTAAATCGTAGCAAGTTCTTCCTGGTATGATTGATAAGCACCTATGAACAAAGAATCCGAGGCATCAAGGTTTTAAAAATGACAACTTTGAGACTTTTAACCTGGGGTGAAGGGTCTAGAGCTAGAGTTGGCACAATCTCAGGGAAAAAGGGGCTCATCATTTAGGACCGAGATGAGGATAATATTTTTCAGTCAGAGGCTTGTGAACCTTTGGAATTCTCGACCCCAGAGGTTGCTGAGCGTATTCAAGACCAATATATTGACACATGTCTGGATCAAAAAGGAATCGAGGGATATGGGTGTTTACAGGATCCAAACCACGTGGTGAAGCTTAAACCAAGGCACAAGAGTTTTTTCCCCCACAATTTAGTGACTTGTTAAGTCTCACAGCTCTCCTCCCACACAACCCATGTCGAAGCTATCACCTACTTATATGTGCTCAAAGGCAATTAATACCATCACCTGTTTCTCTTAACTGTAACAATGCACTTAACAAACTATAACAATGTAAGTGATAAGAAATTAACACTGGGGATCGGGTGGGAGAGTGGAGTTGAGGTACAAGTTAAGCCATGATCTTATTGAATGGCAGAGCAGGTTTGGGGGGCCATATGACCTTCTATTTCTTATGTTTCGTATGACACCTTTGATGTGAGAATACATAGTTTGTTTGGGAAAGAGTGATGATGAAGAAGTGAGCTTTACTCATATACAGCTAAGGGAAACAGTGATTAATACATGTGATGTGCAAAGTTGTGTTCTGTACAACAGAACATCAATGATAAGCATTGGTTGCAGTGAGAGCTAACTGTTGGTTCTAATGCGTTTTCTCAATTGTTTAATTGCATAGCCTTATTCAGTCACATGATATAACATGCTGCCCTGCCCAGAAAACAATGCTGGCACATTGTGGAAGGCTTCACACCATAATGAATGGTTGGTGCACACTCACAGCCACATTGATGTATAGAAAATGAAGCAGTTGTATCAGGGTTGAGCTGCTCAAAGCTCTGCAGTTGCAAAGAGCTTTCCTGATGTTGATGATGTCACCCTGAGCACCACAGCCTTGTAACGTGCTCAGACCCAACCCCTACTAAATGGTGAAGTTGTGTAAACAGGTCTCGTCTGGTAGACAGCACAGCAAAGCATGATAGTGTTATTCATATATTAAAATATGCCCTGGGCCATATGTGGCTACTTTACTGAGCCACAATTATGTATACAGTTCTACTGCTTTCAGTAATGCTGCTTTGGGTGGGGCTGGGCTGTTAATTAATATTGATTTGCTGTGTAAATTTGTCAGCCAGCATTTCAATCATCTCAAGATCGGAATTTTATCAAGCTGAGGAAGAGAGGATCTGAAATTGCGGATCGTTTTGTTGTCAGTCCCAGTTATCACCTGTCATTCTCGAAGCAGCTTACAGCTCCCCATAGTTTGTCCCATTCTCCCTTGTCCATCCAAAAAAAAAAACAGACCTAGAAACAAATAACCTGCATTTATATTCACAATCTCAGGATGTCCCAAAGCGTTTTACAGCCAGTGAAATACTTTTGGAAGTGTTGTCACTGTTGGAATGTAGAAAACCTGGTGGTTAATTTGAGCAGAAAAAGCTCTCTCAAACAGCAAAGAGCAGGTAATCTGAGTGATGTTAGTCAACGGGTAAATAGATCTTGTCCATGACCCAAGTCCCCTCAATGGTTTTTATTTTATTGTGCGCAGCCTGTTCATTCGAGTGTGCAGACCGTTTACTGTTTGTATAGCATGACCGCGCATGCACGGTAACTAAGAGGGACAACTGGTGTTCGGACTGTACAGGAACAGCCATGCAGCTTGAAGGCAACCTTGGTCAGGACTCCCTTGCTCTTGTTTGAAATAGAACAATGGGGCTTGTTTCTGTTCGCCTGAGGGGGCAGAGAGATCCTCAGTTTAACATCTGACCTGAAAGTTGGATGGAAGCCAGCACTGTGCATTGCTACAAATGGAGGGAAATGAGTTGAGTTGGAAATGAATCCAGTGTCTGTTACTGAACCAGAGTCAAACACTATCCTGTTCGCCATTTCATGGAAATGGCAAAACACAACCAGAAACAGATGCAAGAAAACCATCAACTGAGTATTAGTAGTAACTATTATCAGCGTGTCCTGATATATACAGGACCAGCATCTTGTTATTGATAGCTTATGTACAATAGGCACCACAGAGTCATTGAATATGTGCATCTAAGAGATTTGATTTGTTCTGCAGGCCTGACGGCATCTGTGGAGAGAGAAACAGAGTTCATGTTTCAAGTCTGAATGACTCTCTTCAGAGCTGAAAAGAGGTAGAAATGTGATGGATTTTATACTGTTGAACAGGTTGGGGCGGGTGGGGTGTGTAGCAGCTGGAGCGAAACAAGGTCAGGGATAGGTGGGAACTCAGGAGAGTTTTGACAAAGAGCTTCCTGATTTCCCACCTATCCCTGACCACCTGTTTCACTCCAGCTGCTACACACCCCCTCCCTCTCTTCAACAGTATAAAATCCATCACATTTCTACCTCTTTTGCTCTGAAGAGGAGTCATACGGACTTGAAACGTTAACTCTGTTAATCTCTCCGCAGGGGCTGCCATACCTGCTGAGTTTTTCCAGCACTTTCTGTTTTCATTTCAGATTTCCAGCATCCGCATTTTATTATCACTTTGAATTGTTTTTGTTTTAATATATGAAATTGCTAACATGGCACTCAAAAAGTTGAATTGATTGAGGCGTTAATGATAAGTTCCTTTAGTTTTCTCGTTGCTTTATTCCTCCACAACTGTTGCCTCCCTCAGCCCATCAACCCCAAACGGACTCCTTTTACTGAACCACCTTCAGCATAGTGCTTTCAGCCAGAGACACTGTCATACTGATGCATATTGAAAGGAGCAACTTGGATTTAATTAAGGTCTGAAAGCACTTCATAGCCAATGAAATCCCATAATTTTGAAGTGCTGCCTAATTGAGAATATGCCTATTCTTTCAAGGTATTTCACTGGCTGCGAAACAGTTTGGGACATTCTAAAGCTATTGGAAGATTTGCATAGAACGCAAATTCTTTCCTCTTACTGGTCACTGCCAATTGCCTCTGTAGGCAAATGCAACGTCCAATTTTCACCGAGTCAGGTTCCAGCAAATAGCTCTGAAATGACCACTTGTTAGCCAGAGGCTGAGGGATAAATGTTGGCTTCAATTCTCCTGTTCATCTTTGAACAGTGCCCGGGCATCTTCTAAATCCACCCAAGGGCGCAGGTGGTCTTTGGATCAGTGTCCCATTGTAAAGTACTGCACTCGATTGCTGTGTTGGATGGTGTGCTTGAAGCTCTGGAGTGGAGCAATGTTTTGCATTTCCTTCAACTCTCACACAAGTGCCACAAGCTTTTGTGCGAATTGAGTGCTGCCAAAACATATCCTGAGTGTGACATGTAGATTGAAGTGACAAGCTAGCATGGGGTTTGATTGTATTAGTGCTTGGTTTGGTTGCGAAATCAGTGCTTTATTATCAAACTGATTTGTGCCCAAGAATTTCCATGAGCTGGTGGACGGTTTAATAATGGAATGATAGATTAATTGTGGAAATCACTCTTTGAGGCACACCCATGGCCGAGTTGTCAACTACTATTACTACCCAACTACCTGTGCAAGTCTTATCAAGTAGGCTATTAAAGTATCACCACCTGGTTGGCTCCAGTGTTCGAATGTCTGCATATCACAGAGGTGTTAAAAGACAGGTGCAAAGAGAGACAGGCACAGGAGTCAGTCATCTTTGCAGTGTCACATAGCTATGTTCAGAACACATGCCACTGCAGGCCACAACAATTTGAATGTCCCTGATTTCCATTGTTCCACCATTGGCAACTGAGCCTTCATCTTCCTTGGCCCAAGTAGAATTACCTCCTTTAACCTCCCTGCTTTTCTCCTCTTGAAGTCCCTCCTAAAATTGACCTGTTTGACCAAGCTTCTGGTCACCTTTCCTTATATCACCCCGTGTGTCTTAACTTAAAACTTTGTTTGTTAACACATCTTAGTACTTTAAAGGTATGAGATAAATGTAATTTATGAACACAGCTTATTTCACGTAGTCGGAACCTCTGAAGGCACTTGACAGGAGTATTACCAGACAAAAATGAGACATCCTGTCACACTAGGTGATATTCGGGCAGATACCAAAAGCTTGGTAGGTTTTAATATCATTTTGTTTCACAATTCCCTCTGCTTCCTCTTCTGCAGGAACTGACGGTTGCTGAGCCATGGCGTGCTGACCTTGATAAAGCCACCACTCCTCAATCCAGTAAGCATTAGAGACCCACAGCCCACAATGGTGCTTTGCTTCATCATTCACACCTAGATCCAGGCGTGGGTTATTTGATGCACTCTGTTGCTCCCGTACCAGGAGATGAAACTGTGCCTGATTTGTTTTCACTCAGCAGAGAGTGGATATCCTTAGTACCTGTTCCAATAAACACACAAAGTAGAGGGGAGGAAAATCCCTCAATTATGATAGTCTCACAGTGACATGATAGGAGGTTTCACTTTCTTTTGACCTGTTCACTATTTTCCCTGAGATTTCTACAGTTTGTGATTATGCTTCAATCTACTTTTTTCCCTTTGCTTGCCTGAGTTTTAACCTGTCTCAGTTACCTGGAGGAAGATAACAAGTCTCGTCACCCCATGCACTCAACCTTTTACAATCTGCAGGACCATTACAGTGCAGAGCAGCAGCAGCTCTCCCTCTCGGTCTCTTTCAATTCTGATGTCTGGAGGCAGGCCTGGACCAGGCGAGTGGGTGTAACAGATTACCTGTTCCTGAAGAGCGCACACATGTGGGCTGCAGGAGAGCTGGAGCTCTGCATTGAATGACATGTTGGGGGTGGTGGAGTGTGGGAGCACAGTGGGGGCCGTGTTTGTGGAGCTAGGGGGTGGGAGCAAAGGGTGGGGAGGTGGAGTGAGGAAAAACGCAGCTGGAATGGTTTCTAGTGTGGAGCTGTGGGGACAGTGGGCGGGACACTATGGGACATGTAGAGCGATCAGCTGAGTTTGGCGAATGGCTTGTGTCTTTGTGGGCTGTCTCAGTACTGAGCTGCAGTACCTCAGACGTCAATTTGCTTGGGCCCTGGATTATGGGGTTGTAGCCAGCTGGTGTTCTTCCTGCTTACAGGGTAAATTATACTCAGAGTTAAAGTTGTTAATCTTTTTATTCAGTTATGAAGTTGCTACCTCCAGGAGTTTAGAGTGGGCTGGTATTGTAGCTGTACATTGCATCAAATCCTGCTTCAGAGCAGAGCATAACACCTATTCTTTAACTGAATCAGTCTGAAATGACACCTCCGATGTGGTTCTGGGACCTGATTACTGCTGATGCCTGATTGGTTGAATTGATAGGGCATGGGCATCTATGGAATCTGAATTGCGAGTGTGTGTTTGTTTCGAGGCATGGTGGCCTTTGGTGAAAGGGAAGCAAGTCTCTGACACAAAACACTGTGCTCAGACAGGCAGAAGACTTGTAATAGTGTGAGCTAACCTCCCAAGCCAGTACACATGGGCATTCCAGTCCGAGTGCAGTATTGTGGTTGAGCGGGGTGACAGGGTGAGGAGTCACTGGATCATAGATTAAACTCATCAGAGTGCAAAAGTTGACAGGTAAATGTGGACCCTTGGAAAATGAAATCTCCCACAAAGGTTTTTTTTACAAATGTTCTTGGAAATTGATTGTAGCAACTCAGCTACTAATGCATCAAGAGGAGAGATAACGCAAAGCTCAATCACTACATTAAGGTGCAAAAGGAAATGGAAATGAGTGAAGAATAAATTTTGATTCACTATCCAGAAAACCTTTTTCTTGAAGGATCACTTAGATTCCTTAAAGCAGGATAGTACAGAGAAAAGATTGGCGTTGTTCAAATAGATGTGAATCCCATGACGAGCAGGGTATGTTAACATACTCAGACCATGAGTTTAACAAAACCCTTTTTTTTCTTCATTTGTTCATTTGCACGTCAAAGTTCAACTAATGAGAAATAGCGTTAGCGCGTTCTGGCAAAAAAACCATTGACCTGAAACGTTAGCTTTGTTTCTCTCTCTGCAGATACTGCCAGGCCTGCTGAGTAGTTCCAACATTTTCTGTTTTTATTAAAGCACATTAACAGACCTGCAGCAGGTCTAATCTTCCTCATGCTTTTGTGTAATTTGATCTGTCTGTACTGAGCTACTTTGCCTCTGGCCTAGTGTGACTTATAACTGATTATGCATGTGGTTTCTCTCTCTTGTTACGGCTGCTGAGTTTCTGCTAGCTGGCGAACTGAAACATGGCTCCTGGCAAGTCATCGAAGAAGAACCCCTGGCCTTAAACATGTCTAATAACTTTTGAGGAGTGCTATTTTTCTTTTGTTAGCACAAGGAAATATTTACCTGTATTTGAAAATTCTAACAATGAGAAAGACCATACTGCACTTGACGCACAATGTTTTCGGGATTTTCTCCAAGAACGTGACTGCCACTTGTATGTTGTTTTCAAACTTTTAATTCTTGCTTTTCTGGCATTATTGAAGATGGCAGATTTGAGAGGAGAAGAATTCAGAGCAGGAGGAGTCCAAACGGCGCCTCGAACCTGCCCCGCCATTCAATAAGATCATAGCTGAACTTCGAACTCAATCAATTTTCTCACCCTATATGACCGACCTTATGTGTGCAAAAATGTATTGATCTCATCTTTAGTGGACTCAGTGACTGAGCATCCACAGTTCTCTTGGAAGGAGAATTGCAAAGATACACAACCCTCTGAATGAATACATTTCTCCTCATCTCAGCATTAAATGGCCAACTGCTTACTCTGAGATTGTGCAGCCAGAGGAATCAGTTGCTACCCTCGGCTTGTTCACATAACTTTGATTGCTATCCATGTTCAGCAACTGTAAAGACTTGCTGAGAGCTATTTGATTCAGTAAATAGTGGGCAATGGTCACATCTTCTTGTGTAAATGCTGGACAGATTGATGAAGCCTTGAATTGTGCTGATTTCTTATAGGAGCAAGTGAGAGTATTCTAACTCAGCAAAACAGTGTACTTCACTTGCATTGCAAAAAAAATCTTTTGCTTTAGGCGAGTACTGATAAACAGCAGCTTTGTTAAACCACAAACCAATTAAGCTTTGCCTCTCTCAATACACAGTATTACTCAGCCTTTTAATTAAATAGGCACAATCCAATTGCTTCTGCAGTCTGTTTGGAAATCCAGGGCAAATAACAGTGTCAGTGTTAACCAAAGCCGCCTAACAGCCAGGTCCTTCTCTTCAAATTCCTGTGCAACAAGACCCAGTTGGAACTGTAGCTGGCATGGCACATGGTGGCAATGTGGTGCAACCTTCGCATGTGTTGCCACTTGCAGAAATCATGGGAGCTTTAAGGCCGTTGGAAGATTACAGGTCTGAATATGAAATGATTCTTTTTGCAGCACAGGACAAGAGAAGTTATGGTTTTTTTTCTCTTAAACTGACAAGTGACTCATTGGGTCCAGTTCGGGAATATTTCTTGGGGCAGATTTTCCTGCGAGTGGGGATCGTGCTCACCAGGACGAGGACAGAGGAAATTGGGGAAGGCCCCGCCTCACTGATTCCTTGCTGGATTCACTGTTCGCTGTTGCGTGTCTAATGTGCATTATGGGCAAAATACCTGGAAGATCAACTGAATCCCCCTCAGGGAATAACAGGTGGTGGGCTGACCTAACTCACTTGGAGGGATGTGAGTTGGCCATTTAACTATCAGAATGAAGCTAAGTGCTGTCATTTTCAAAGCTGTTCTATCTTTGACCACAGACAACTGGGTTTCCCCAGGCCTCTGGAAACTCAGCACCTTAAATGAGGACAGACGGGTTGAATCCATGAAGTGAGTGCCTTTGCAGCACTGCTTGAGGTCCAGGAGGAGCAGGAGTGCTTCCCGGCTTTATAAATTATGCAGCTGAATGCTCCTCCAACTCACCATCACTGGTAGAAATGCTGTGCCTGATCCCACCCTCCCATCCACGATCAGGATCACCATCAGATCCTTCCCCCAGCAAGTGAGACTGTGCGAACGCTCGCTCTCAAAGAGCCATTTCTCCGTTGCTACAGCTGCTTGGTAAAGAGTACCCCCATTCCACCAAAGTAAAAGTCTTTTACTTCACAAACCCCGCTGGCCTGCATGCATGACCTCTCAAGAATTTGGGGATACGAAGGGAATCCAGGTGCATGGGAAAACACCGGTGAAAGTACCGGACACAGCAGCTTTGCAAATGGCTGTGCCTGTGTTTGAAGTTATAGCACTGAAAGCTGTCCACTGTTTGTGATTTGTGAGCGTCCGTGCTTTTAGAATGCTTCTTGTATGTTTTACCACGTTGGTTATTTGGACCTCTCAATTATAGGTTACAGTAGGATAGTGTTTATGTTGCTCAACTCGTAATCCAGGGACCTGGACTAATGATCCAGGGACGTGAGTTCAAATCCCACCAGAGCTGCTGAGGAATTTAAATATCCAATGGTCAGATAATCTGGAATAAAAAGATGGTATATGAAGCTGTTGTAACGTGAAGTATCATGTTCCAAAACCTTCTGTGGTTCATGAATATTTTTCACTCAGCTGGTCTGGCAACATGTGGCACTGTGCTGACCCAGTGTTGTTGACTCTAAACTGCCTTCTGAAATGGCCTAGAAAGCCAATTAGTTGCATTCAAGAAGGCGGTTCACCAGTACCACCTTAAGGGCAATAAATGTTGGCCTTACCAGAAATGCCTACATCCTGTGAATGAATTAAAGTAATTTTTTGTCAGTGTCTGTTATGTCGGGTATGTCTGTTCATGTAGGTTTTACTGTACTATGTCCCAAAATGTTAGTTTCTGAAATAAATGTTCTGATTTGCTCCTGAATGAATCAAGGTGATCTGCTTGTATCGTGTCTCGAGGGAGCCTGTTTCATAGATTAGCCACTTGCTCAATGAAGTAAGTGTTTCTGCAGAATAGCGGTAGTTTTAAACTTGCTTTCACCCCCTTGTAATGAGATGCACATTAGTCCTCATGGCATTTTCTGATCTTGCTGGGAATGTGCTGTGTTGTTAGGCTGTTCATTTAAAAAGTACAGTTAAGGCCAATGATGTTCCTGCCTTTTCAGGAATAAGAATTTAAACCCGTACATTGTTGAAAAGAGAGACATGTTGCTGAAGCTTCATGCCTTGCACTCATCAGGACGAAGAAAAGAATAACAAATTTCAAATGATCATAATAATTTAAACCACGTGTTCTGATTGGTTGGCAAGTCGACTGATTGGCCAAGGTGATGTCATGGAGAAAATAACGGCGAACTATTGGCTCTCCAAGCTCCCAGTTAATTCAAAAAAAAAAGCACAAGGCTTGAGCATATTCCTTTTGTTTGCAGAGAACAGATTCCTGCATATGAAGATATGTTGCTTCTAACAAGTGTAAATGAGCCATGTTACGAGCTTGACTGATTACCTGAACTTGCTTGTTCGTGCAGCTGTAAGCGCACTCAGGACATAAATTTGGCATTCTTGCATTTGTCCTGATGAGTGCAAGATGAAAAGCTTCAGCAACGTGTCTCTCTTTTCATCAGTATTCAAGTTCTGTACAGCCAAGTGACTGTTTGTTTGTTTGTTTGTTTATTTGTTTGTTTGTTTGTTTGTTTGTTTGTTTGTTTGTTTTTGAGTTGAGTTGCTGTGTTCCTGGAAATGCTATGGGCCTTCCTTCGTGTTTCAAGTTTTTTTCAGAGCAAAGAGCAGGATCAAAGAACGTAACAAATAAGAAGAGATTTAGGCAGGATGGCGCCTCGAGCTTGCTCAGCCATTCATAAAGAACATGGCTGATCTAATATATCAACCCTAGTTTCTTGCCCTATCGCTGAATTCTCTCAGTGCCCAAAAATCTATCAAATGTATACAACGACCAGGAATCCAGAGCTTTCTGGGGGACAAATTTCCAACCCTCCGAGTGAAGAAATTTCCCCTCATTTCAGTCCTAAATGACTGAACCCTTATCCTGAGGCTATGACCCCATGGCCTAAACACTCCAGCCTGGGGAAAAAGCCTCCATCATCGACCCTGCCAAACCCTCGAAGAGTTTAGACATTTAACGAGATCACTTCTCATTCTTCTAAACTCCACAGATTATATGCCAATTCTAGTAAATCTAATCAGAGGACAGCCCTAACATCTCAGGAATCAATCTAGTGAAGCTTTGTTGCACTTCCTCTCAGACAAGTATATGCTTCCTGAGAAAAGGAGACCGAAACTGTACACAGTATCCCAGCTGTGGTCTCACCAAAGCCCTAACCAATTGCAGCAAGGCTTCCTTACTCTTGTACTCCTTGCAATAAAGGCTAACATACCATTTGTTGTCTAATTGCTTGCTGTGCCTTAGGTTATTCAGTCTTTCCTTTAAATTTCTCTGGTCCTTTGCATGTTGCTGCAGCCAAGCATATCACAGATTAAGAGAAGAAACCTTGTGACGTGCCCACTTTTGCCCAGTCGCTGTAACTTGACAAATTTTCTCAGAACGAGTAAGTTTCACCCTTCTCTGTACCATTGCCCATTGTAATCCCCAGCTCTTTAAAGATTGAACTGCCTTCTGAAGCTAAGTTTATCTGTTGGCCTGCAGAAGGCTGACAAAAGAGATTGAAGCCGTAGGAGCTTACAGCACAGAAGGTGGCCAATCGGCCCATTATCCCAGTGCCAGCTCTTTGAAAGAGCTATCCTATTAGTCCCTGCTCTTTCCCCACCGTCCTTCAATTGCTCATGATTTTGTTTTTAACATTAATATTCAATCTGCTTCTATCGCTCTTTCAAGTGGTGCATTCCAGATCATCATAGCTCGCTGTGTGTACAAAAAAAAATCCTCACCTCACCTCTGGCTCTGTTGCCAATTATGTTAAATTTGTGTCCTCTGGTACCAACCCTCCTGCCACTGGGAACAACTTGTATCATTATTTACTTTGTCAAAACTCATTACGATTTGGCAACCATTTCTTGAAGTCTTCTTTCACTGTAACGATGCAATGTCAGGGCTATCTGCATATCCCATTTTGTTCCTCAATTATTATGTTGTCACTGGTGATTATATTTGTGACATTTGTAAATGTCGAACAGATTGAGTTGGTGATTATTGTTACTGCCGGGGTGATCACTGTGAATGGCCAGCTCTTAATACTGTGAATGATTCATCGATCTGAGTATTCAGCAGGTCAAATAGTGTCATCTGACTCATCCAGCCTGGAATGAAAATAGATCTTTCAAGTGCTGAATGGACCACAGAAATGTTGCTTCGATATCAGTTCATTGGAAAGAGGCATTAAAACCATGAAGGTGCATGTTTGCTGTAAGCTGCAGTGATCCAATGTAACATTATTTGAAAGCAGTTGTATGTGATTGCTCCCAGTTATATGTTTTGCTTATTTTGAAGGACTAAGAGACATTGTGTGGGGGTGTCCCACCAAAATTGAAAAGTTTTCTTTCAAAGGGAAAGCTAATTAGGAAGTATGACTTGGACACATAGAGATGTTGCTTCTCATGCAATGTGTTCCGTGCCACAGAAACTATGAAATTGCAGAGAAAGGGTATCAGAGCACCCGATGGGTGGGTTTGACACCAATAGTTCACTGTGGTGTCAAAACGAATTGAAAATAAACTCCAGTTGCTGATGAGTCACCTTGCAAAATATTCCCCTTCTCTCGGAATTGTTTAAAGAAGGCAGTTCTTCCCCGAACCTGGTTGACAGCTCATCTTTTAACTGCTGGGAAAGGAGCTCTTCAGTATGGATTTAAGTAAATGTTGGCAGAAGTCATGCGTGGGGCAGGGAGTTGAAGCTGCGGTCGAGCACTTTTTATGAGATGTTGCCTGGCTAGAACTCGAACCATGCCCTACTGGTCTCTAAGTAAATCAAAGCTGAAAAGATTTTGGAGGTAGTGAACTCAGAGGTGGATGAGGAGTCGAAAAGCTTTGACATTTTGGGTTGGAGTGAGTTGGGTTGCGAGACTGTGCAGAGCCTAGATGGAGGTACAGAAGGGAGCAAACCACTGGTCCAACCTACTTGACACTCTGAAAATTGTAAAAAGCCATGGCCAATGCTCTCTCAAATTCCTCTCCGACCCCGACACCCCCACCCACCCGCTGCACCACCCCCAGGAGATCTCTCACACTAAGTGTTATCCATAAAGTCCCAGTCAAGAGGCAATCCAGCTCACTTCCAGAAGTGTAAAGAGTCAGCACTGACCACAACAGCTGTCAATACTCTGTGTGCCCAATGTCCTGTCAGTTTAAACTCCAATCCCCTGCGCCTCCCCGATCTCTTAAACTGCGATCATCTCACGTTCGGAACACCAACCAGCCCTATTATAGTTTTGCCAGGTCACATCAAAGTCCATGCTGCCCTGTGGTAAATAGACCAAGGTTGAATGAGCAGGACTGTGGATTTGCAGCCCAGGGGAAGGCAGAAAGGAGGTGCTGTCTAGGAGCACGTAGTGTTGTCAAGTGGAGAGAGAGCGATAGGAAAAGTTATGAGAAAGGAGGGGGATCCAGAGAGAGATTATCTGTTACATGACAAGATGGAGGAATTTAAAATGCAACGTCAGCCAGGAAAAAAAGCTCCTCCACGTCAGGGGAGGAAGTAATCCAGCTAAATATTATCCAACCTAATAGGAGAGATGCATTTAAGGGCAATCAGGATAAACACATGAGGGATAATGGAATAGAAGGATATGTTGATGGGGCCTGAGATATAGAGGGCTGGGAGGAGGCTTTGTGGGGGAGAAACACCAGCATGGAGCAGTTAGGTCGAATGTTGTAAGATTTTATTGATTTCTATGAAGCTGCTTATTGGAGAATTTATTTCAATTGTGTGTTGAAATTAGCAGTATGAAAAAACTGAAACATGATTCACAATAACAGGGTTACATTTGATGACCCTATGAGTGTTTCAATGCCCTTGTTGAAGTCTTTGCTTGAATGCCATAGCTTCCGCTGTTAACCTGGGCTTCGACTGGATACTACAGTCCATACCGGTCACCGACCCTGTGGGCTGAATCTGAGCTCATTGCCATGAGACCTCAGTCTCAGACAGCTATAGGTCTGGAATCTTTTCTGAAGCTGCTGGCATTTCTACCCAGTAGTAGGAATACTGAAGAACAAGGGGGCAAGCTTCATGAGCAGAAATGAGGAAAGATATACTTTTCGGAAGTATCTGTGTGAGGGGAAAAAAATTCAGTTATATAGCTGTTGTAGCTTCTTCTTTAAATAAACTTTAGAAACTTATTAAGGCGAGAGACAGAGAGGGAATGAGAAGCTTCCTGCTGTGCCCTCCTCTTTTATCATTCTGTCTGACAGGGTTCCTTTGAGGGTTCAGTGAGGGACCACATTTGGAGGTTCAGTAACTCCTGACTGTACCGTCTGATGTTGTGGGGGGGGGGGTGGCCTCAGCAGGTGAAGAAAGTCCTTGGTGCGTCAGATTGGAATAGCAGCGTGATGTGCCGACATGCTGTCATTCTGATGATGACATGTAATAGTGCTAGTCGTTAAGCTACAAGTCCAGAAATGACTATGTAATAGCATAGGAAGGCTCAAACCATCCATGTAATGCTGCTCTACGATTCCAATGGCGATGTTCGAAGAAACTGCGCCCTGTCTCCATTAAGATAATATGAAAAGATATTAAACAACTGTATTCTAATGTTGCAAATAGTAATTTCTGTGCTGCAGCCTTTTGGCTCTTCAAAGCTTGAGTTATACCAGTAATCTCCACTCTGTGCTCATGGTTACTTTCTCTCTCCTTGCTGTGGTTCTTCACTTTTATTTTCAAACAGTTAGCATCTGTCACGGCTGTGTCTATCACTGGTGTAAAATGAGCTTGTGGGAACCTGATAAAAACTTAGGGGCATGGATGCATTGTTGATCAAATCAACAGCTGAATCTAAACTTCTAAAAATGCTAACACCTAAAAATTAACATTTTGATCTCCCTGCTGTTTTGTGAATTTCCCCCCCCCCCCCCCCTTAACAAATTCCTGCAGGAATCAGAGATCACAGATATGATAGACTCGAGAAGTTGGGGGGTGTGCTTCTCACCAAAGTTGAGACGATTCAAGAGTGACTTGATCAGGGTTTCGAAAGGATGATGGTAAATAGTGAGAGATTGCTTGCAATAATTTGTAACAAGAAAGCATAAATTGAAGCGAATGGCTAAAGTAATCCCAGGGGATGTTCAAAGAAGTTTCCACAAGGATATGGTGGTAGGATTGTGGAACCCTCCAATGCAAACTGTTGTTGAAGCACCCATGAATCCTTTTCAAGGGAATTAGGGAGTTGTTTTAAAGAGGGGGTGTGAGCGCTGAGTGGGATTAGACTGAAGAGTTCACGTGGTGAAGAACACTGGTGCAGACATGATGGGCTGAATAGCCTGTTTCTGTGTTGTCAAACGATGATTCTCACAATTATGTTTCTACTTTACTTGGTTGGTAAGAGTGGTGTGGGGCAATGCTGGGAACATCTGACTGAATTCATGTTCCAACGGGATAGAAGTTCCTAACCGATCCCCATGCCACCTCAGCTGAAATACCCTGCTCAAAGTGCTGTATTCTGACTGGAGTGCAACTGTTCGAGATTGTTTTATTCCAACTGGGTATGAAATAGTTTGGGTTTAGAATATACTTCCTGATTGGGCGGTGGATCGAGATCCCAAAGTAGCTTCCAAAAAAAACACTTGACAAAATACTGGGAGGAGTAGAAATTGGAGGGATATCGGGCATGAGCAGGGGAGTGGGACAAACTGGATTTCTCTTCGAAAGATACGGCATAGAATGGATGGACTGAATGACCTCATCCTGTGCCCCTGTGGTTGCATGATCTTATGAACAATAGCCCGAGAGTAAGTTGACCAGCCTGCTGATAATGCTAAAAGCAAAATACTGCGGATGCTGGAAATCTAGAACAAAAACAAAAATACCTGGAAAAACTCGGCAGGACTGGCAGCATCTGCGGAGAGGAACACAGTTAACGTTTCGAGACCGAATGACCCTTCAACAGAACTAAGGAAAAATAGAAAAGAGGTGAAATATAAGCTGGTTTAATGGGGGGGGGACAGGTAGAGCTGGATAGAGGGCCAGTGATAGGTGGAGAATGCCAAAAGATGTCATAGACAAAAGGACAAAGAGTTGTTGACGGTGGTGATATTAGCTAAGAAATGTGCTAATGGGGACATTAAGGGTAGAAAGTAGGACGAGCAAGGGACAGATAGCCCTAGTGGGGGTGGGGTGGGGGGAAGGGATTGAAATAGGCTAAAAGGTAGAGATAAAACAATGGATGGAAATACATATAAAAATAATGGAAATAGGTGGGAAAAGAAAAATCTATATAAATTATTCAAAAAAGGGGGATCGGAAAGGGGGTGGGGATGGAGGAGAGAGTTCATGATCTAAAGTTGTTGAACTCAATATTCAGTCCGGAAGGCTGTAAAGTGCCTAGTCGGAAAATAGGTGCTGTTCCTCCAGTTTGCGTTGAGCTTCACTGGAACAATGCAGCAGGCCAAGGACGGACATGTGGGCATGAGAGCAGGGTGAGATGTTGAAATGGCAAGCGACAGGGAGGTCCGGGTCATGCTTGCGGACAGACTGAAGATAACACTGTTGCTTCAGCTAACTTAGTCTTAGCAATGTTTACCAATCTAGTTTTCAAACATGGATTTTGTACAAAAGCTGTTGCACTCTAACCATTATATTGAGTCCTTTACATCTCTATTTTTTGCTGATTGATGTTTTTTCTCGTGTAAATTTGCAGGTGGAGAGAGATTTTGAGCGAGAATATGGCAAGCTCCAGCAGTAAGTATAAGACTTTAAATTAGGTACAAATTGAAATACTGTGCTGCCATTTAAAGCTTAATTGTCCCTCACTTTTCCTGAGCACAGCATTTGATTGATTGACGGCATTGAGTTGGAATATTTAATTCGGACAGAAAATATAAATTTGTTGTGGCAATTAAAGCGAAATGCTATTTTTCCAGTGTGAGATGTTGCTCAACTTGTGAAAGTGATCACTTTTTCCTGTTTTCTGTTCAGGCTGGAAGATCAGATTAAGAAGCTTCACAAGGATATGAAGAAAAGTACTGAAGCAGATATAGGTAGGACCATGTACCACACTGGGCAGAACTGGGCGAGGTATGGGCTATGTGGAAAGCACACCTCAAACTGCCTGCAGATAGAGAGGCAAGACCGTCTTCTCACCACATTGACAAGCATGTTTATGCCTGAATGGCCAAGGGAAGAAATCAAGAGATTGAGGGGTATCATAGATATGGATCCTTTACTGAATGACAAGGGCTAACAGGAATGAGAGTGGGAACCTGAATGAGCTGGCAACCCCATTTCTCTGGCAAAAGACAAACATTCTGATACTTAAGTTAATTCTTAGCTGACATAGCTTAAAAGCACATCCTCTTCTTTCCCTCAACTTAGCTAATGTATTTGCTCATGTGTGCACAGACCTTTCGTTATTTAAGTTTGAATCATTCAAACCACTTCCCAATATTAAATTTTTATTCATCTCAGACTTGGAAATCGAGAACTTACATTTAAATAGTGCCTTTCACGACCTTAGGACTTGCCAGGGTTGTTTACAGTCAATGAAATACTCCTGTATTCACTGTCGTGGGTAATTCGGAGCCTGCACTCCTCCAAAATCGCGCTGTGGCATCTTCCCATTTCCATCTGAAAGCCACACCTGTGATAGTGCAGCTCTCCCTCACTACTGCAATGGTGTGTCAACCTCGATTTTGTGTGCAAAATCCCTGCAAACAATCTTCACTCCTAACAAAAAGAAGATTGAGTCAGCATCCCACCCCATGACTTCTATCTCTATTCACCTAATCAACACTGATCAGTCTTGGATAGCTCACTGTTTAGTATCAAATGAAGGAGGGGGAAAGATTTCCTGCAAAACACACTCACAGGGGAACCTCTAACAAACATGAATTCCTCTTCATTCTGCATCCCTGATCAGTGATTGCAATATATTTTCGGAAACTGGTTATTTACTTGGCAGGAACCAATTAAGATTTAAGACAGCAGATAACAAAGAGTAAGTTTCAAAAGCAGGAGCATATCACAGAGCTTTGACATGGCTGCAAGAGTTAGCTCACTGTCAAGATGATGGGCTGGAGTCACCCCTAAAGCTCGCACCGCTCTGCGAAATACATGCGGCCATGAGCTATGTACCCAGTCTAAGTGTGTAACTACACGTTCAAACTGAGGAACCATTGCAGCACTTTAGAACTTCAAGATGTGCTTCTGCTTTGCACAAGCTCTTGCACCCATTATACTTTTAAAATAACATGAGAGGTTTGGATATATGTTATGTAATGGAGCTAAATGGTCACTGACAAAAAAGAAATAGTGAATGTTGCATGACTCATACTAAAGTGATAATTGACACTCTGCTGGATGTTGGGTTTTTTTTTAATGTTGGATGCTGGAAATAACACACCTTCAATGTGTTACTTGTCTTCAGCCTGACACAGAATATGTAGTTGCCTTTAGAGAAATCAGCATTTTATTGAAAAGCAATTGAAACATTCTGGATTGCACTCGCTAAATTTGTAGATTCTTCATCTTCCTTTCTGTACCACTCGATCCAACAAAAAGAAAGAACTTGCATTTCTGTGGAGCCTATCTGGACCTCAGGAAATCCCAAAGCCCTTTATAGTCAGTTCAAGACTTGTTTTGAGGTGTAATCGCTGTTGTTATGTTGTTATGTCAGCCAATTTGCTGACAGCAAAGATCCCACAAACATCAATGTGATAATGACCAGTTGATCTATTTCAGAGATGCTAGTTGAGGGATAAATATGGTCTAGAACTCCCCTGCTCTTCTCAAAATAGTGCATTTGAATCTTTCACGTCCAGCTGAGAAGGCAGATGTGATCTCGGTTTAACGTTTCCCTTTAGAAGACAGCACTTCCAACAGTGTTGCACTTGCTCAGTACAGCACCGAACTGTCAGCCTAGATTTTGTGCTCAAGTCTTTGGAATAGGACTTGAACCCACATGCTCCTGACTCAGTGTTACCCTGCTGATCCCCCCCCCCCCCCCCCCCCCCCACACAAGCTGACAATCACTATCATAACACCAGAATTGAACTGTGAAGGAGTGGGGCAGCTTGTGCTGGGTTTTGCCCTGTTATTTGGTGCTGATGGGATCAGATCAGAAAGAGTTAACGTCAAACCTGCCAGTGACTCAGAGAAATGGGCTATGATTGCGTTTTGCTGGGTGAATTGTGAGTGTCAGAGAGGGAGCAGAAAACATAGAGCTTTGAAATGCACTGTCAGATGCACAAATTCCGTTAATGTATTAATCCCATTTTCCTCCCCATACCTGATGGTAATTATTAAAATCACACCAACCTATACAGAACACAGAGCCTGATTTCAGTTCATTTGTTTCGGTCACATGAATCAAGCTTCTTTTTACTCACCACTCCCACTTGACTGCAAAATAACATGGCTTGTTGTTTCATACCTCTCCAAATGTTTCACTCTATGCAGTTCAGCTGCACTCTCCTTTTTAATCATAGGAGGGAGGCTATGGACAGAAGGCTCTTTGCAGAAATAAAACAAATGTTGCAAGATAGGGAAACACCAACAGGCAGCTCAGGCCAGTGTTGAGTGGCCCAGCACAAAAGGAGTAAATATCCGATTGGAATGTACAACACCCTTAATAATCTGAGAACATGAAAATCACATGCTCGGATCATACTGATCCATCAAAGCTTAACTAAATCTGTACTCGTGGATTTTGTGTATCACGTTAGACATGAATATTCTGCACAGAACCTAAGTGGAGGTATAATTAATAGATAAATTGTAATTAATAATATAATGGTTAACACAATTTCATTCTAGTTCTCTGTGCTATTTTAATGGAAGCATTAACCCATTTATAATAGTGAACAGTGGAATATTGTATGAAGATATTAAGTGTATTCATTCACTATCTCAGCAACAGTCACCTTTGCGTCCAGCCTCAAGAATAATCACGTGGGATTGGTTGGTGTGTTTGAAGATAGGTTTTTTCCTTACCATTGGTGACTTCCTTTTTTTTAAACAAGGACTGTAATATTCCTTTCAGCAATGTCGAAGTCAGCAGTGAAAATTTCTTCAGATCTGCTGACCAATCCTTTGTGTGAACAAGATCAGATGTTTATGGAGACAGTGACAGCTCTGGACACTGCAATGCGGAGAATGGATGCCTTCAATCAGGAAAAGGTTTGTAATTCATTTACACATGGACAGGATATAATATAAATGGTTTCTATCGATTAAGGCAATAGAAGATAGTTTGGTGCTGCATCAGTAACCCAGTGGTTGGTCAATCCTAGTTTGGCAAATTGCAAAATCCAAATTCTGATGATTCATAGGTTTGCACACATTAAAACCAACCATGCAAGGTGCTGTTCTGTAAAAAGCCATCTGGTTCATGAAGGCCCCAGGATTTTCCTACATGTAACTTGATTCACACTGAGGACATGGCTGAGGTTTAATCCCCTCTGAAGCAGCCTGGCTAACTATTCAGTTGTTAAAAGAATCGCCGTGGAGCTTGAAAGGCACACCATCCTTTTCACAGAAAGTTATGGGTTCAGGCCCCACCCTGCAGATTGAGCACATAATTTAGGGGCTGACATTCCAATGCAGTATTGATTGAGTTCAGCATTGCTAAAAGTGTCACCCCTCAGATGAGATGAGAAACTGAGTCCCTGTCTGCTCTCTGCTGTGGAGGTACTCCCATTAAATGTGACTTTTGTGGGATCATGTCCATCATGAGAGAAAATTTAAAAAAAAAAATGATGTGGCATAAACTGTTGGCCTTAAACTGAATAATGAAGTGTTTCATGGGCTCTCTAAATCTAAGGCTGCAAGTCTGCTGTACTGACTGTTCTTGTAGCTGTGCTATCCATTCATAGTCAGCATTTATATTCTTGGCTGAGAATCTGATACATGCTGCAACACACGTGTAGAGCTCCTTCTGGATTGTTAAGCAGTCAGTATACGATGTCTGACTGGTTATGGAACTGCACTAGTGATCCACCAGGGCAAGTTGTGAATCTAAAGTCATTTAACAAGTTGCAATGTGAGGTTGGCAAGAAAAAAGGATTATGGAAACTGCCAAGTTGTTGTACAAGCAACCAAATGGTTCACCGTTGTCATTGAAGGCCGGGAGGATGCCACTGTATCTCCACCTGGTTGGCATGAGATTTCAGTCGCACACAGTGCATTTGACTCTGATTTCCCTATGCAGCAATGACCGATTCTAAAATGTTGACATTTTGCATTTCACAGCCCTGCAACCTGCTATGTTTAAAACATTATATATAGTTCCTCTTGTTCAGTCCTAAATTTCTTGTTTTTAGTCTTACATAACCAATTATAATATTTTGAAGACGTCTATTAAATCACCCTGTGGTCTCCTTTGTTCTGACAATTTCCATGTCTTTGGCGCAAAGAAATACAAGTACAATGCCCTGAACTCACTCTGTTCCTGAAACATCCTTCATGTAGTGTGGAACCCAAAACCACATGGACTACTCCAACTGTGATACTAAGGTTTTATATAGTGCCATGAAATGGATTTTTTTGCCTGAGTCCCTGTGTGCTAAATTGGCAGTCTGTGGAGGTTGTCACATTTCAGGTACAGGATGTTCCAAGCTTTTTACATTGGTTCTTGCCAAGTAATAAGGGTGGGACCCGGATAAGTTCAAGGGTTGGCGAACCACAGTTCAGAAGCCGTCAGTTTTGGAGAGTCAGCCTGCAAGGGTCACAGAGACAGAGGACAGGAACAGGCCCCAGTTAAGTTAAGAGGCATGAAAAGGGCTACAGTGAGCAGACTTGAAGTGAAGTGGGCTCGAGAGAAGCCCAGAAGATCCAAGAAGCTCCATACAGCCAAAGTGCTGCTGTTAACTCTGAGGAGCTGAGTTGGGGACTCACTGGAGCCCTGGGAGCCATTTGGTAACCGTTGCAGTTGAGGCTAACAAGAATCCCCGGGGGGCCTTTTGCTGGTTCGGTGCTCCTGAGAGAGAGTTCAGGTTTAGAAGAAGCCTTGGGAGCTATTAATATCTTGGTGCAGCTCAGAGTTGGGGCTCAAGAAAGCCCATGTGACTGGGTGTGCGGCAGGAGAAGAAAAGGCTCCAGGCAAGAGAAGGGCTGCTGTTAGAGACTTCAGGCAGTTGGGGCTCTGTGCTGCAGAGGGTTGGGGCTCAGGAGAAGCCCTGGGAGCCATATATAGCTGGGTACAGCCAGGAGACAGGAGTTTGGAGAAGCTCATGAAGCTAGCTGCCTAGCAAAGAGCTAAAATAATGTCAGTAAGTAAAGGCGGAAGTGCAGACTCAGGAATCCAGGAGAGATGAGATTGAAACCCTAGGAAGTAAGCTGTCATTGAGGTAGTCTGAGTAGGAATGACTTTTGGAGAGAATTTCAAGGAGAGACCTTTAAAGGTAGAGATTGGAAACCGTCATGAGAAAAACAAAGTTTCAGTGAGACTGGTTGACTCTCAGTGGGACTAACGTCTGGGCGGGTTGTTGAGAAATCTATGGAATCTGTTTTGGTTGCATCTGTCATTTTCCCAGTCGTGTGGTGTGTCTGAAAAGTTATATAGATTCACTGTTACATGTTAATTTTAATGTTCTATACTTAGTGTTATAAAACCCAGTTTGTCAAGATAGTAACAGCTCACATTCGTATCAGCACCTTTAACAGAGAAAAAAACTTCGAGGATACTTGGAGAATAAATGGACTGTGTATGGGACTCAGATATTAGGAGAACTTGGTCAAAGAAGTGTGGTCTAAGGTCCCAAAGGGGGAAGAGGTGGAGGAGTTTAAGGAAGGGATTCCTGAGGGGTGGACCTTAGGTGCCAATTTTGTTATCATGCTTGTTGATCTTAGATGAGGTTGTCCTTGGTTTAAGAGTGATGAAGACTTCTGGAGGCAAGGCTGTTGGTTAACTTTACCTTTTAATGAACAATCTACTAACTATGTACAATACAAAACTCCACACGAGGCTTCATATAGGCCTACCTCTCAGCATCCTCTGTTGTTATGTGACCTCACATCACTGATGATGTACTGTTTATTCCCATTAGTCCCATACCCCACCTCTCCTTCCAAGTCCCTGACTCTTTAAATATGTTATTTATATTATCCAGCACAAATCACCTCAAACCTGCGCCCTCTGGTTCATGCTGCTTTCACCAATGGGAACAGTTTCTCCCTATCTTCTGTGCCTTCTTCCAGAAGGCACTTGATAAAGTGCCAGATTAAAGATTATTGAAGAAAATAAAAACTCATGGTGTAGGGGGTAACATATTGGTAAGGATAGAAGATTGGCTGGCTAACAGGAAGCAGAGAGTTGGCATAAATGGGTCTTTTTCTGGTTGGCAGATGTGACGAGTGGTGTGCCACAGGGATCAGTGCTGGGGCCTCAACTTTTTTACAATTTATATAAATGACTTGGATGGGGGGATGGATGGTATGGTTGCTAAATTTGCTGATGACACAAAGATAGGTAGGAAAGTAAATTATGAAGAGGACAGAAGGAGGCTATAAAGTGACCTAGATAGGTCACGTGAGTGGGCAAAGATCTGGCAAATGGAGTATAATGTGGGCAAATGTGAAATCATTTATTTTGACAGGAAGAATAAAAAAGCATATTATCTAAATGGTGAGGGCCTGCGGAGCTCTTGAGGGGCAGAGGGATCTGGGTGTCCTAGTGCATGAATCACAAAAGGTTAGTATGTAGGTACAGCAGGTAATTAGGAAAGCTAATAGAATGTTATCATTTATTGTGAGGAGAATTGATTACAAAAGTAGGGAGGTTATGCTTCAGTTGTACCAGGCATTGGCGAGACCACATCTGGAGTACTGTGTACAATACTGCTCTTCTTACTTAAAGAAAGATGTAAATGCGTTAGAAGCAGTTCAGAGAAGGTTTACGAGACTAACTCCAGGAATGGGCAGGTTGTCTTATGAGGAAAGGTTGGACATGTTAGGCTTGTATCCACTGAAGTTTAGAAGAGTAAGAAGCGCCTTCATTGAAACCTTTAAGATCCTGAGGGGTCTTGACAGGGTGGATGGGGAGAGGATGTTTTCTCATGTGGGAGAATCTAGAACTAGAGGTCACTGTTAAAAAATAAGGGTCACTCATTTAAGACAGAGACGGGGAGAAATTTTTTCTCTGAAGGTCATGAGTCTTTGGAACTCTTTCTGAAAAGGCAGAGGAAGCAGCCTTTGAATATTTTTAAAGCAGAGCTAGATAGATTCTTGATTAACAAGGGGATGAAAGGTTATCGGGGGTAGGTGGGAATGTGGGGTTGAGGTTACATTGAGATCAGCCATAATCTTATTGAATGGCGGAGCAGGCTCGAGGGGCCAAGTAGCCTACTCCTGCCCCTAGTTCGTATGTTCTGTCCAGATCCCTCATGATTTTGAACACCTCAATTAAATCTCCTCTCAAACTTCCCTCCAGGGAGAGCAGTCCTGGCTTGTGAAATCTGTCTATATAATAACAGTTCCTAATCCCTGGAACCATTCTTGCGAATCTTTTCTAGACCCTCTAATGCCTTCACATCCCGTCTAAAGTGTGCTTTTGTTTTCTTTATTCTCTCATGGGATGTGCGCATCACTGGCAAGGCCAGCATTTGTTGCCCATTACTAATTGCCCTTGAACTGAGTGACTCGCTGGGCCAGTTCAGAGGGCAGCTAGCCTGGGTCTCTGGATTGCTAGTCCAGTGTCATTGCCACTACGTCACCGTCTCTCCCTATGTGGTGTATACAGGTTTATACCAACTTCCTTGTTTTTGTACTTAATGCTCCTATTTATAAAGCCCAGGATCCCGTATGCTTTATTAACCACTCTGTCAAGCTGCCCTGCAACCTTCCGTGATTTGATAAAACCCCAGATCCCACTGCCCCTGCACCCCCTTTAGAATTGTATCCTTTATTTTATTTCGCCTTTTCTCATTCGTCCAACCAAAATCAATCACTTCACACTTCTGCACATTAAATTTCACCTGACAGTTGTTCACCCATTCCACCAACCTGTCTTGTGTCCTTTTGAAGCTTAACACCATCTTTCTCATGGTTTTTTTTGTCATACTTCCTTGCTATCTTTAAATTCCTTCATGAGTGTTGCTGGCAAGGCCAGCATTTGTTGTCCATCCCAAAATTTCCTTGAACAGAGTGTCTTGCTCGGCCATTTCAGAGGGCAGCTAACAATCAACCACATTGCTGTGAGTTACATGTAGGCCAGACCGGGTAAGGACGGCAGATTTCCTTCCCGAGAGGGCATTAGCGAACCAAGTGGGTTTTGACAACAGCCCAAGATAGTTGCCATGGTCACCATTACCAAGACCAGCTTTTTATTCTAGATTTCTGAACTGAGTTTGAATTCCACCAGCTGCCATGATGAAATTTAAATCCGTGTCCTCAGAGCATTAGTCTGGGCCTTTGAATGACCAGCCCTGTGATATTACCGCTCTGCCATCGTCTCCTCCTTTCTCACGTGATGAGGTGGAAAGGCGATTTAAAAAAAAACTACATGGGGTAGAATTTAATGGTTCCGCCCACTGATGGGATTTTCCAGTCCCGCCGAAGTCAGTGGACCTTTGAACGGCTCACCGCATTTTACTGCCCCGTCCCTGATGTGACAGGGCTGTAAAATGCCACCCATGAGAACCTAGGCTTTATAAATAGAGGCATAGGGCATTAAGGCAAGCAAGTTATGCGAAGCCTTTCTAAATCACTGGTTAGGCCTGAGCCGGATTCTGGGCACAACACCTTAGAAAGGATGTCAAGGCCTTGCAGAGAGTACTGAGGAGATTCACTGAAATGGTCACAGGGATAAGGGACCTGAGTTATGTGAAGAGAGTTGAGAACCTGGCCTTGTATTCTTCGGAACAGTGAAGGTTAAGGGGAGAATTAACAGAGCTGTTCAAAATTATGAATGTTTTTGAGGGAATAAATATGGAGAAACTATTTGTACTGCGGGAAAGGTTTGTAACCAGAGGACACGGTCTTAAGATAATGAGTAAAAGAAGCAGAGTGGGGATGAGGAGAATTTTTTTTAATGCAGCGAGTTATGATCTGGAATGCGCTGCTCAAAAGGGTGGTGGAAACAAATCCACTCATAACTTTCTAAAGTCAATTCGATGAAATACTTGAAAAGGATAAAAAAAAATACAGGGATAAGGGGAAAAGAGAAAGGACTATTTGGATAGTTGTACTATACAAAAGAGCTAGCACAGGTTCAGTGGGCTAAATGGCCTCCTGTATTCCATGTTCTTCTGGTTCAAATTGGCAATTTTGAGAGACATGATAATGGCTTAGTTAAGATCATAAGACATAGGAGCAGAAATTAGGCCATTTGGCCCATCGAGTCTGCTCCACCATTCAATCATGGCTGATAAGTTTCTCAACCCCATTCTCCCGCCTTCTCCCCGTAACCTTTGATCCCCTTACCAATCAAGAACCTATCTATCTCGGTCTTAAATACACTCAATGACCTGGCCTCCACAGCCTTCTGTGGCAATGAATTCCATAGATTCACCACTCTCTGGCTAAAGAAGTTTCTCCTCATCTCTGTTCTAAAAGGTCTTCCCTTTACTCTGAGGCTGTGCCCTCAGGTCCTAGTCTCTCCTACTAATGGAAACATCTTCCCCACGTCCACTCTATCCAGGCCTTTCAGTATTCTGTAAATTTCAATCAGATTCCCCCTCATCCTTCTAAACTCCATCGAGTATTGACCCAGAGCCCTCAAACGTTCCTCATATGTTAAACCTTTCATTCCTGGGATCGTTCTCGTGAACCTCCTCTGGACCCTATCCGGGGCCAGTACATCCTTCCTGAGATACGGGGCCCAAAATTGCTCACAATATTCTAAATGTGGTCTGACCAGAGCCTTATAAAGCCTCAGCAGCACATCCCTGCTTTTATATTCTAGTCCTCTCGAACTAAATGCCAACATTGCATTTGCCTTCCGAACTACCGACTCAACCTGCAAGTTAACCTTAAGAGAATCCTGGACTAGGACTCCCAAGTCCCTTTTCACTCCAGATTTCTGAATTCTCTCCCCATTTAGAAAATAGTCTGTGCCTCTATTCTTCCTACCAAAGTGCATGACCTCACACTTCCCCACATTGTATTCCATCTGCCACTTCTTTGCCCATTCTCCTAACCTGTCCAAATCCTTCTGCAGCCTCCCCGCCTCCTTAATACTACCTGCCCCTCCACCTATCTTTGTATCATCTGCAAATTAGCCAGAATGCCCTCAGTTCTTTTATCTAGATTATTAATGTATAAAGTGAAAAGTTGTGGTCCCAACCCCTGCGGAACTCCACGAGTCACCGGCCGCCATCCTGAGAAGGACCCCCTTATCCCCACTCTCTGCCTCCTGCCAGACAGCCAATATTCTATCCATGCTAGTACCTTGCCTCTAACACCATGGGCTCTTATCTTACTGAGCAGCCTCCTGTGCGGCACCTTGTCAAAGGCCTTCTGGAAGTCCAAGTAGATAACATCCATTGGCTCTCCTTTGTCTAACTACTCGTTACCTCCTCAAAGAATTCTAATAGATTTGTCAGGCATGACCTCCCCTTGATGAAACCATGCTGACTTTGCCCTATTTTACCATGTACTTTCAAGTATTCTGAAATCTCATCCTTAATAATGGACTCTAAAATCTTACCAACGACCGAGGTCAGGCTAATCGACCTGTAATTCCCTGTCTTTTGCCTCACTCCCTTCTTAAACAGGGGGGTTACATTAGCGATTTTCCAGTCCTCTGGGACCCTCCCTGACTCGAGTGATTCCTGAAAGATCACCACTAACGCCTCCACTATCTCTTCAGCTATCTCCTTCAGAATTCTGGGGTGTAATCCATCTGGTCCAGGTGATTTATCCACCTTCAGACCTTTCAGTTTTCCTAGCACCTTCTCCTTGGTAATGGCCACCATACTCACCTCTGCCCCTGCGACTCTCATGAACTTTGGGGATGTTACTCGTGTCTTCCACCGTGAAGACTGACGCAAAGTACTTATTCAGTTCCTCTTCCATTTCTTTGTTCCCCACTACTACTTCTCCAGGGTCATTTTCCAGCGGCCCAATGTCCACTTTTGCCTCTCTCTTACCCTTTATATATCTAAAAAAAACTCTTGCAATCTTCTTTTATATTACTGGCTAGTTTACCCTCATATATAATCTTCTCCCTCCTTATTTCTTTTTTAGTTGTCCTCTGTTGGTCTTTGTAGGCTTCCCAATCCCCTGGTTTCCCACTGCTCTTCGCCGCATTGTATGCTTTCTCTTTAGCTTTTATGCTGTCCCTGACTTCCCTTGTCAGCCATGGTTGCCTCGTCCTCCCTTTAGTATGCTTCTTCTTCCTAGGGATGAATTTTTGCTGTGTCTCCCAAGTTACTCCCAGAAACTCCTGCCATTGGTGTTCCACTGTCTTTCCTGCTAGGTTCATCTCCCAGTCAATTCTGGCCATCTCCTCCCTCATGCCTCTGTAGTTGCCTGTATTCAACTGTAATATCATTACATCTGATTCCAGCTTTTTCCTCTCATATTGCAGGTTAAATTCTATCATATTATGGTCACTTCCTCCTAAGGGTTTCTTCACCTTAAGCTCCCTTATCAAATCTGCCTCATTACACATCACTAAATCTAGAATTGCCTGTTCCCTAGTGGGCTCCACCACAAGCTGCTCCAAAAAGCCATCTCGTAGACATTCCACAAATTCCTTTTCTTGGGTTCCACTACCAACCTGATTTTCCCAGTCTACCTGCATATTGAAATCCCCCATGATCACTGTAACCTTGCCTTTCTTACACACCTTTTCTATTTCCTGGTGTATCTTGTGCCCCACATCCTGACTACTGTTCGGAGGCCATAACTCCCATTATGGTTCTTTTACCTTTGCGGTTCCTTAACTCTACCCACCCAGATTCTACATCATCTGACCCTATGTCATTTCTTGCTATCGATTTAATTTCATTTCTTACTAACAAAGCAACCCCACCCCCTCTGCCAACCTGCCTATCTTTTCGATAGGATGTATATCCTTGGATATTCAGCTCCCAGTCCTGATCCCCTTGCAGCCATGTCTCCGTGATGCCTGCCACATCATACCTGCCAATTTCAATCTGCGCCACAAGCTCATTTACCTTATTTCGTATACTGCGTGTATTCAGATACAACACCTTCAGTCCTGTATTTCCCATCCCCTTTCTCATTGTCGTCCCTTTATCTGATGTGCTTGAAGTTAGATTCCTAGCCCTTTCCAAACACTCTGTCCTATTTTGTGTTCTGGAGACTTTAATAGCCTCTCTTGGGCTCTCCTTTCTTTTCAGTTTTTTCATAATTTTCCATGAAGTTGAATCCACCCCCCCACACGCTAACCTGCTGCTTTGTTTCCCATTATTCATACTTCTTGGAGTTTTACCCTTCCCTTCCCCCCCACTTTCTAGTTTAAAGTCCTGTTGACCACCCTATTTACCCTTTTCACTAGAACATTGGTCCCAGATCGGTTCAGGTGGAGACCGTCCCAACGGTACAGATCCCTCCTGTTCCAATACTGATGCCAGTGCCCCACGAAATGGAACCCCTCTTTCCCGCACCACTCCTTTAGCCACGTGTTTACTTCCCTTATTCTCGCGTCCCTATGCCAATTTGCACGTGGCTCGGGTAGTAATCCGGACATTATATCCCTTGAGGATCTGTTCTTTAATTTAGTTGCTAGTTCCTGCTAATCCCCAAACAGGTCCTCTTTCCTAGTCTTACCTATGTTATTTGTCCAGATGTGGACCACAACAACTGGCTCCTCCCCGTCCCTTTCCAATATCCTTTCAAGCCGGTCAGTGATGTCCCTCACCCTGGCACCGGGCAGGCAACATACCATGCGGGACTCTCGATCCTGCTTACAAAGGAAGCTATCAATTCCCCTAATTATAGAATCCCCTACAACTACCACTTGTCTTTTTGCTCCCCCCTCTTGAATGGCCTCCTGTGCCACGGTGCCGTGGTCAGCTGGCTCATCTTCCCTACAGCCCTCTTCCTCATCCACACAGGGAGCAAGTACCTCGTACCTGTTGGACAAGGTCAAGAGCTGAGGCTCCTCTGTTCCTGAACACAGGATCCCTCTACCTGCCTCACTTGCAGTCACACCCTGCTGACCCTGACCACTGACCGAACTTGAGGTACTTAATCTACTGGGTGTGACCGCCTCCTTAGGAAGGAACTACATTTTACTTATGTTTTAAGGCCAGACATTCACTCCTTGCCCATTCACAAGTGTAAGCAACCCTGCCTTGTGTCATCAGAGCTCAATTAGTTAATTGCTTAATCTCTGCTTAGCCTTAGAGATCATTCCCCGAATTTGATGTCGTCGGAGGTAGTCAAATGGAAAGCTCGAAAAGGTGTTCAAATTGTCCTGTGCATCTTATATCAAAGCTATCAACAACGCAGAACAGTAGAATGACCCAGTTTATTTCTATCCTTATTCATTGCTGCTGTACCATGTGCCTCATTTATTACATATAGTTTTTCTTCATATCACAGTTCAGTGTGATTAATTTATTTAAAATATCCTCTCTGTTTTTTCATTAGGTCAATCAGATTCAAAAAACAGCCATTGAACCCTTGAAAAAGTAAGTCCAACACCTTGACAGCGAAATGTTAATTCTCGCTGAAGTATTGAATGTAGGTTTGGATGATCTGTTTGAATGAGGTGAACAAACTGTGTGCTCATTAGATGCAGTGACAGCTTTGCTGGCTTATCGTATTGGGATGTTGTTGGATTGATTGGTCATTGCTAGTTCGATTAGAGTGTACATTGTTAAATCAACAGTGGAAGCCAGAAGAACTTGAGCAAGTGATGGAATAAACTCAAGGAACTTTCAAACACAAAACAGCACCACAACATGAGTGCCATGGCTTGCAACCATTTGTTGAAGACCTTGGAGTGGGAGGTGAAGGAATTAGATGAGGGGGTGAGCTTGGAGTTTCTCGGAGATGAATCAGCCAATGAATGAGAGTCACAAGGCAAACAAATCTGACTCACAAAGATCCTTATCTGTTCCCAGTGAACAGCAAAATTTAAAAAAAAAACTGTTCAACTCTGCAACTGTTGAGGTAAATATTTCTTGGCTGACAAGCGAGTAGTGATTATTTTACATTCCAGGTAGCGAGGACGCCCCCCCCTTGCCCCAAAATTCCCAATTCCCCAATCTTACCCATAGCCAGTTTGATTCTGTCAAGCAATTCGGTCAAGTGTGTCTAAATGAGCTTCAGAGAGGAAGCAGAGAGGGATTGCCAGTTAAGTACAATTCAAAGTGAAATTCAAATTCTTGAACTAAACGGCCCATTGTTCAACCCCTCAATTTCTTATTTTGGGAAGAAAGAGAACCCTGCTAGCATAATCAAAATAACACATGGGAACAGAGTCAGGACTTTTATTTGGGATATGTAAAGGCCTGGTTGATTGTTCTGTTGCTGGCTCTTGGGACTCTGCGTTCCGCTCGATAAATTTCTGATTCCAGTCTTGCTTGAGTGATGCTCTCTTTTTATAGCTTGCTGTCTGGGGATCTGTAGGGGAGCAGCAGCGGAATAATATCCTGGAGCCCAGTAGAAATCTGTTTTGAAAGCCAATCGCATGCGCTTATTGAGTTCATGCCTCTGCTGATTGCAGCAGCTTTTTCCAAATTTGACTAAAGTTCACAAGAATTCTCAGCAAACTGCTGGAGGTCATTTTCAGTCATGGACATCAAGTAACAACGGAATTGCAAAGCCAACCCTCAGCCACCATTCCCAAACTTTCTTCATGCTAAAGGCAGCCATTGAACAGGAATTTGGATTTCATCAGTGATGACATCACTGCTAAACAAAATTCTGCCTCCCACACACCCACACACACAATGTTGTTTCGCAAAACCAATAATTATTTTGTCTCTGTGCTTCCTCACGCACAAAATAAAAATTTCAGACCAGCTCATTCATGCCATCATCCTGTCAAGCATGGGAAGTGAAAATAACTTTAAAGGGAAGCCTTCAGTGTTGGGTAATGATAATAGGAAACATGCTACTCATCCGTGGGTCACACTGAAATCACATATATGATGGCTTAGTCCAGTTATCCCCTGTTAAGCACATGCATATTTGTATATTGTTGAGGATGTAGCATTTGTAGCTTAGTTTGATAAACACAGACCTCAAATAATTGGGGAGTGTGCCAAATCAACTAAGCAACATCCAGAAGCCAGATATGCTTGACATTGTGACTTATCATCCTGTCTGCCTGTTGTAGCAACGTCTCTGACTGTCAGTTTGTATTTTATTTGGCTATGTGGCTGTAGCTTCGTTTACTGTACTTGTTCAGTCGCAAGGGCTGTAGCTTCTGATACGTAAGGTATAACTCAAGGAATTGAATACAAAAATGAGGCTGATATTCCAGCGCATTGCTAAAGTCACATTGCATCGTTGCAGGATTAGCTGCCAGTTAAGGTGATAAAGCGAGGCCTGTTTTGATGCGCGGTGATGATCCCACAGCTTGAAGAAGAGCAGTGAGTTCTCCCGTATCTGAACCAACTCCCACAGTTCACAGGCCACATCAGTGCAAACTGACTGCAGCATTTACATAACAGAAGTTCAAGCAAGTTACTGAATGTGAAGTGCTTTGAGGTATTTTTGAGGCGAGCGATGAGCTGCTGTGTAGGTACAAATCTTCCTTTCTTTGCGGAACTTTCCTTTTAGTTGGTAATCAAACAAATGAAATATAGAGGGTAGAAAGACCATGCACTTGTGGAGCATCTTTCACAACCTCCTAACGTTCTCCAAAACACTTTACAGACAGTGAAGTACTTTTGAAATGGAGTCACTGTTGCAAATGGCGGCACAGTAACTAAACTTCAAAAGTACTTCATTGACTAGAAAGCACTTTGAGATGGCTTGAGGTTATAAAAGGTGCTTTTTCAATGAGCACCTTTCTTTACTTTATTTTTATTCATTTGGCACAATAAAACAAACCATATATATTTGTGAAGGGATAATGTGAGAAAAATGATGATTGACACAGTCCAAATTAAATGAAACTGCGATTTAAACTTGCGTTTGCAGCAAAGTGCAGTCTCTGCTTGCAGTACCTTGTATCAGAAACATAGGCCCTCTTGCATCCTATGGTCAGCAGTAACTTGCCCTAAGCGCTGAGTGATGATACACTGGCAGTTGCACCAATTGGCCTGCCTGTCGACTATGATAGGTGACAAAACATCACTCTGATGGAAGGCAGGCTAAAACTACAGACCACATTTATTTACCAGAATTAAGATTACACAGAAGTAAGAGAACACAGAACACCATTGAGTGTGCAAATATCTGTCAAACCAAGACTAAGTCAGTCTACAAGATTTTAAAAATGCCTTCATCTTGAGGATGTTTTTCACCAAGTCCAGTAAACAGCAGGTCGTTTGGAGGATGCCTTCTTTATTAGCTTCCTGATGTGTTTGTACATGGATGAGGTAATATGCTTACCTTCCCAGTGGAGTTCAGATGTTGCCTTAGAAACAACTAGAAGTGTACTAGGCTAGAATAATAACTGTCTTGCATGTGAATCCAGCATTCGACCTCTGGATAAGAAACTGTTGATCAAGCAGGCTCCGGTGCATCAACCTACATGAAAAATTGCTATCTACACCTGACCTAGGCATTGTATGTCTAATTAATGCCTCGAGAGGCATAATCTAATTAACCCTTGGACAAGGTTTCCATATCCTGTCTGATCTGCAAATCAGATTCCCAACTCCCGCACGTTACCAAAGTCATATAGAAAAAGAAAATTTAAATTTCTATCAGGATTGACTTCTGATGTCACAGGAAGGGATAGATTTGTTCTTGTGTAGGCTGTCTCTGTAAAGGTTCTCTTGTGTTCTTGTATTAAAAATTTCCCACCTTGTGTTCAAAGCCTTCCATGGCCTTGCCTCTCTATGTCTCTCTAATCTCCTCCAGTTCTACAACCCTCTGAGATCTCTGCACTTCTCCAATTCTGGCCAATTATGCTTTCCTGCTCTTCATTGCTGCTTTGTTGGCCGGCTTCTTTGATTAAGGAGATACACAGTTGCTTGCTCTGTTCACTCGGGTCCTGAGTTCCCGGGTTCCTAGGTTGCGAGGTTACCAGCTCACATTTTCAGCAACTTGTTACTACAACCAAGACTTGTATTTATATAGCACCTTTCATATAATAAAACATCCAAAGGCGCTGAAAAAGAGCATTATAAAACAAAATGTGACATCCAGCCACATAAAGATAGATTCAGGCCAATGACCAAAAGCATGATGAAAGAGGTAGCTTTACCACGCAAAAAATTAAATTAAAAAATAAAAAGCATGCAAGGGCAAGTCTAACAAACAGTGCTGTTAGATGCCTTTCCACGGCAAATTATGGCCCATGATTTCCTTATGTGTCCCGGTGTCAAATGGTGTTTGATATGTTACTGTGAAATGCTCTGGCACGATTGAATGTATTAAAACTGTTATAAAAGTGCTGGTTGTGCCCATGTCCCCCAGCAGTTTTACTGGATTTTTTAAAAAAAAAGGATAAAATAGTCAGAGTTGCAGTGTATTTCCCTCTATCCTGATGTCTGCCTGCCTGTCTGCCTGCCTGCCTGTCTGTCTCTCTCCTGTTGTCGTTGTGTGCACCAGCCAATTTGCACACAGCAAGGTCCCACAAAGATATTAAGTGACCACCTAGTCTGCTTTTGACTTTTTTGGAGGCTTCTGTTTATACTGGCTGAAGTGTTGATTGATTGACATTTTTGAGGTTCTAATAAGTTATTATTCCTTTGAACTGTTTCTTTCAATGTCTATGTGTCTATTTTGACAAGATTAAGAGGTGTGAAGTGATGTAAAATTTCTGTTACAATACGGTAACGGCTCTGTCTGATTGACACTTTTATAGAGTGGTAAGAGCAGCAGTTTTTTTCAAAGCAGATTCTTGAACATGTTTTTCTTTCTAAGTGCATTTCAACACTTGGCATTGTTATGATATGGCTCAATGGTTCTTTCGTGCATTTTGGTGAGTGGGCATGGAAGGGTGTGGAGGTGGCATAGGGAGCGGGTGGAGGTGAAGGGTGAGAGACATAGAACTCATAGCCTGTAATACAACTGGGACAAAGTCCCAGAGAAGCGAGGCCAGCCTTGTAAACAGCATGCCTTGGTGTTTGCCCATCTCCATGGCTACACCCGAATTATTTTGGGATCGGCAGGCCCGAAGTGATCCCGCCCCGCCTCCCTGGGAGAGAAAATAATGTGCGCAGGAGCCATTGACATGGAGACAGGCCTGTTGAGTCGGGAAACCTCCTGACTTGAGCCTCCTGCCTCAATGGTGAAAACCTGAGTCGAAAAGTACAATGCGTTGTTTGTTTTGGTAGTGGCACCTGTCTTCCATTGATAGATAGCAGACAGATCGATATTGTAAATAATGGATGTTGAGCTTAGAGAGAGAAGGCAAGAGGTTCATCAGACATCAGCAGAAGTAATAATGGAGGAGGGTAAAGAGAAGCCTCTGACCAATTATCATAGATGTCAGCATATGTCAACTTTTGAAGCCTTGAAAAATCCCTCCAAAAATGAGGGGATTGACTCATGCACCAAGTAAAGAAGTGAACCGTTAGCATGAATGTGGTGGGCACCAGAAAATGTCATCAGCATCCGACGCAAACAGCGGGAGTGTCTGACACTCCCGCGCACCTTTGTAACGCAGCCCGTAACACCTGCTTAAACCCTCGCGCACAGTTATAAGGTACCAGTAAGTAAAACATGCATTTGTGGAGTGAAAAGTTGAGGCTGAGTACTGATGTGAGTCTAGCATGTCATGGCTGAAAAGAGAGGTCGATTTATATGCTGACGATATGCAAAAGCATCATCTTTGGGGCTGGAAAAATGGGGTTGTCTCACACACTAGGTCAACTCCGATACTGCAATTTATGGTAACAAGTCGAATGGAGAAAATGAAGGAGATAAGTTTGATGGAAAGAAAAATAAATGCAAAGGTTAGAGGGGAGAAAGAAATCAGAATAAGAATGGGTGAATGAAATAAAATATTTACTTTACACTGCCATTATTGTATAAAAATACTTGATAGTCCTAAAGCAAGGAAGGTGTTTTAATCTTACAGCAATGTCAAAAAACACCGAGCCTCTATACAATGTGTACATCTGTGAATGATTCATTTTGCTCAGTTGGGTGAGCAAAACAGATCTGGTGGTTTGTGGCAAGATTAAGGAGGTACTTTACGTTCCATGCTTAGAGTAATTGGGCAGCAGAGTGTACTAAAGGCTAAGGATGTCCTCACCATTACGTTATCAGTATACCTCGGCTGTGGATGTTTGTTTGTTTTCACCTCATTATGTAAGCCTTTCCTTTTTCAAAGTAAAAACAAAAATACCTGGAAAAACTCAGCAGGTCTGGCAGCATCTGCGGAGAGGAACACAGTTAACGTTTCGAGTCTCTACCTTTTAGCCTTTCTCGATTCCTTCACCCCACCCCACCCAGGGCTATCTGTACCTTGCTCGTCCTGCTTTCTACCCTTAATTAGCACATTCCTTAGATAATATCACCACCTTCAACACCTCTTTGTCCTTTTGTCTGTGACATCTTTTGGTTATCTCCACCTATCACTGGCCCTCTATCCAGCTCTACTTGTCCCACCCCCCCTTAAACCAGCTTATATTTCACCTCTCTTCTATTTTTACTTAGTTCTGTTGAAGGGTCATTCGGACTCGAAACGTTAACTGTGTTCCTCTCCTCAGATGCAGCTAGACCTGCTGAGTTTTTCCAGGTATTTTTGTCTTTGTTTTGGATTTCCAGCATCCGCAGTTTTTTGCTTTTACCTGTTTCAAAGTCCTTTGTCTGCTGAGCCACATGCAAGCACATGAGAGCTCTGGTAACCTGTTCTTTTTGTCGTCTGCCATTTGTGTAAGAATTATACTTGCCTGCACACCAGCCTCAATGTTCAGGATTGACCTCATTGTGTTTTCTAGCTAACTCTATTTAAACCCTCAATGTTACTTATCAATGTGAGTTCGCATGCTGTGGCATTGCCTGTGGGTAGTTGGGCGGGAGGCTGAGTGCTGATCAGTTACTGGTGAGCTGGGGGCCATTGGTGCAGCAGGAGATGGAGTGCAGGTATCCTGTTTGTCGAGATTTTGTTGGGAGCTGAAAAGAACATCACTGGTCAACTGTTTGAGCAGTTAGGAAGTGAATGGGTCTGCCAGCTGAGGAAGTTGGAAGGGTTTGAGGATTGGGAATAAGCTCAAGGAACTTCCAGAGAGACAACAACACTGCAACATGGCTTCTGTGGCTCGTCATCATTTGTTGAACACTGCAAAGTTCGGGAGGGAGCATACATGATCATACAGTTTCTAGGAGATGATGCATCTATATTGCCTTGTAGCCAGTACTTGAGGCTTCACCAGAGATCTACTTTGGGACAAGCTTGTGATTCCTTTAGTTTCTCAGCCCTACATAAACATGAGTAGTCGCCAGTGTAGTTGGGCTACATTGCAGCAATAGCTTCATCGATTCTTGCTGTGGGCCCAGCATGCCAGGCCACCTCTCAGCCAGGGCCAGAAAAGGGTAAAAAACTGGCAAGAACCTTGCTTGTTCTTGTGCATTTGCATGCATGGCACTGCTGGAGGCTGACAGCAGTCATGGATTCCTGAGCACGGACTTCAGCACTTGTGGCTGTCTCCAGTTTATTGTTAAGGTCATTCAACCCGGCTTTTACTGTGTCCTGGATGTAAGGATCCTCACACCATGCCAACATCACTGACAGCATTCCTGAGAGGTGCTGCAACAGTGTGAGTGGTCCACGCAGAGACAGTATCTGCTGTACAGTCACTGCTGTTATATTATGCCTCATAGTAATCAGTAGTCCCAAGAGAGAACCTTGACTGCATGACAGTGGTTAACTTGAAGAAAGCTGCTGGAAGATTGTTTAAAGTACAGAGACCAGCTTGTACTATTCTGTCCATTGGAATAAGTGATATGTTCAGTCATGCATGCTTCGGAACTTATATTTATTTTATTTTTGTCTGTCTCTTCTCATGTCTGCTGTCTCTCTCTCTCTCTCTCTCTCTCTCTTTCAAAGTTGATCTCGTCTGATGGTAAAGTCAGACTAATTTGTCTCTCATAATAATTATAAATTTTCCTGATTTGGATAAGTAGAATAAATTTCCCCCTCTTGCTCTTTCCTTGTGAATCTTTGCTATTTTCTGAGCTCAAAGTGACTGGTCAGTCAATCATGTCTGAAGTTCAATGAATGGATTCACATTTCCCCTTTCATTAAATACTGCTTGCGGAGTGTCACATTTTAAACCACTTGGCTGGAACACACTGGTTTCAAATTGCACTTCCTGGTGGGTGGATGGACAGGCGGACGTGTAGGATCACTTTGGGGACAGCAGGCATTCCTAAAAGCTGTTTAAATATCCGATGCCTTCTCTGTCTCAGTTGCTTCTCCTTGACTTAGAGCCTGAGGTTGCACATCTGCTGCTCTGAGGAAGCAATTGTCGCATGACGTAGGCTGCGGAATGCATGATGTAATCATAAATTCTCTCTCTAAGTCTTCATATATTAACATCATTAATGGTCTCAGAAAGGTCCTGTGCATTCTTTTAACCTGAATAACTCATATGTATAATGATTTTCACAGTTTAACGATTTATCTTGGCCCCCACTTCAACCCCCACCGCCCCCCCAACAAACCGGATGCTTGAGCTTGATTCTTTTGCAAGTACAGTCAAACCTTTAACCCCTCGCTGACCACAGCATTTTCACTCCCAAAATCAAAATCGTATATTTTTTTTTTAAAAAAAAACCTTTTTTCCACTCTGAGGCTGCAGACCCAGCAACATTCTGCGGTTCCATACGTTTTCACAGCTGGGGAATGGTGTGTGCTCAGGGTGGAACCTAAATGACGGGACAAACTGGGCTTGAAATATTTTAAATTAACCCAAAAAGGAAGGATCAATGCAATGTTTGTCACAGAAACCCGCATGCCTTCTTGAGAAATGTTTATTTCACGCCTCACACTGGCACAATTTTATTTGAAAAAAAAAAAAAAATTTTTCCCCTCTTAAGGCATTACCAATCAATGCAGTGGTTTAGCGGGTGGGCAGATGTTATGTTCTGCGGCCAGTACTACCTTAAAATGATGTGAGTCAGTAAAGCTGTTCCAAGTGCAAGTAACAGTCCAGGACTGAATGGATAAAGACAGAGCCATGTCAACTATCACAGCACTAGACTAGGAACATGAGCGAAAGAGCATGAAACCTGAAAATAAAAAGCTAGAAAAAGTGATCATGAAACTGTGATTTTGTTATTAAAAATCCACCTGAATTATTCATGTCCTTCAGGCAAACCTGTCAAACTGACCTGGTCTGTCCTACCTGTGACTTGTGACTAACAAAATATGCAGTTGCATCAAACTGCTGTAAGGAACAGCACCTTTTCCACACGGCCTTCAGCGGATTAAGAAGAAGCTCTACCACCTCGGGGAAACAAGAGGTGGGAAGGAAACAGTGATCTTGCCAGCGGTGCCAACAGCCCAAGAGAATGAATGAGTAACAAGTGCAAAAATAGGTGGTTTGCAGCTTTGATTCCTCGGTCTGAGATGCAATACCTAACTCCTGCTCTCGGTGGTCTGGACCAGGGAAGAGAGGGTCAAACTCGGCTGACCACTTGTGGTAACTGCTGAATGCGGACTAGAACTGGGCTTGAGGGGGTCTGCTATCAGGATAATCTACTGATGGTCACTGTCTCAGCTAATACATGGAGAACAGTCAGTCGGAGGGAACCCATAGTCAGAGTCAGCACCTTTAGGGAAAGAGCGAGAGAGAGAATGTTACACTTGGGGAGAAGTTTACTGGATGCATCGACCTCGGATTGTTCTTTATTCCATTTAACAATTGAGTGTGATAGCGGGAGACATCTGTGCGGGGAGCGCACAAGAATTATACAAGTGTGCTGCTGTACCAAATTTCAGTGCAACTGTTTTGCTATGGATTTTTTAAAAACGTAAAAAATAAAAAAATAAAAATTTTGCTGCCACAATTCCTGTCTCAGCTTCTCGCTGACAGCTTCTGACTCTCTTCCTCGCTCGCTTGCTATTATCCAAATCAGCGCCGGTAAAACTGTCAGAAGGCAAAATTCAGGCTTTGATCAGTGACTCTGAAAGCCAGCAATCCCTTCATTTTGATACTCAGTGCTGTCGGAAATATTGAAATGAGTTCAGTTATGTTGCTCCTTCGAATGCAATGTCACCGAGCAACAAGTTATCAGCTAATTGGCAACTATTCGCTCTGTCTGTGGATTTTAGTACCAGCCAGTGAGTTTTTTTAAACCTTCTGTGGGAACAAATAAGCATGTCGGTCAACTAAACACCAATCACAGCTTGCTCACTGAAATGAGTAAGAGAGCATGGAAATGTTTTTGCGATTGGTGGTTCCTGATTTATTTCTTGTGGTGAAAGCAGCTGGAAGCTTTCTGCAAGAGGCCAAAGATTGTTTTCATTCTTATTAGATACTTGAAGGGGGGGGGGAAAATTGCAGGGATATGGATGAGTGAGACTAACTGGATTGCTCTCCACAACAGCCAACGCAGACTCTGGGCTTGAATGGCTGCCATCCTTGTCCTAAATTGGAGACTGAGGGTGAGAGGGTGGTCCTAGGATAGAGGTTGAGTAAATTGGGCGTATATTCCATATTCTCTGGTGTTCAAAAGAATGACGCGACTTATGGAAACACACGAGATTTTGAAAGGGGCTTGACAGGGGAGACGCTGAGAGGATGTTTCCCCTGGGTGGGGAATCTAGATCTAGAACACAGGGGCACAGCCTCAGGATCAACGAGGGGAGGGGGGGGGGGATCATTTAGGATTGAGATGAGGAGAAATTTCTTCACTCAAAGGGTTGTGAATCTTTGACAGTCTCAACCACAGATGCCTCATCACTGAATATATTTTAGGCTGGGATAGACAGGTTTTTGGTGTCTCAGGGAATTAAGGGACATGGGGAAAGGCAGGAAAATGGAGTTGAAGCTGGAGATGAGCCATGAATCGTATAGAATGGAGGAGCAAGGTCACTGGGCTGTATGGTCTACTCCTGCTATTCTAAAATTCCATGATTCCAAAATGAAAGTGGTCAGTAAGCTGTCTTTTTTTTTGTAAAGTTGATCAAACCAACCTATTGCCATTTAAAGGCTGCAATCTACACGTCTCGCAAAACAAGGAGCTGAATTAAAAGTATTCTTTTTCATGTCCACTTCTGTGCCGCAGACATTGTGTGCTCACGCAGAATGTCTGAGATTGGCATAACCTTTTAACCTTTCATCCTTGTAGTACTTAATTGGCTGCAAAGCGCTTCAGAACGTCCTGAAGTTGTGGAAAGTACTATTTTAATCTTTCTTAGTCAGTTATTCTCTCAGACCTTGGACTCCTTCCTCGACAGTCATGCTTCCACAACAGAGTCGACGAAAGCATTGAAGCAGTTTAGGAGCCACACTTGATCGAAAAGCTGGAATTCGTTACTTTGGCTGGGGTGACAGTGAACACCAGCACAATAGCATGGAAATGGTAAACTGTGCCCAGTTAAGAGCTGTGAAAGCATAAGTTATTTCCAAATTAACTTTTTAACGTTTGGGGCAGATGTATTTACCAGTGTGTCACACCTCTGTTGAGAATTATGTGCCATATTTCAGAAGAAGTAAATGCTTTGCTGGTGTGTTCCATGTGTCAGAAAATGGCTTCGTGAAAGGTGGTCACTCCTCAGATCCATCCTTTCTGAAATATTTGAAGCCTTATCTCCAATTCACCGTCTTGAAAGGCTAAGACCTGAAATCATCGTCATCGGGTTACAACAGAAACATTGGTCAAAATCATTTCCATGTTGGACTTAAGTTGCTCCTTTGTAAGAAGAACCTTGCAAGAGGAATTCTCTTCCAGCCCGGGTGGATCGAAATATTGCTGACAATGCAAAAGCACAACTCTGCAGATGCTGGAAACCTGAGTGGGACACAGAAAAATACTCTTAAGCAGGTCAGGCAGCAGCTGTGGGCAGAGCATCAGGGTTAATGTTTTACTGCATTAGAACTGGAAAATTTGTGATTTAACAGGCTGAAGCAAGCACAGAGCAGGTAAAAGTAGGGAGTGGCAGGGCAGGAACGAGTGGCAGGATGGAGGTCAGCAGTGACTAAATTACACTAGGGATGATGGGTAAAACAAAAGGGAGCCACATGGAACCTGGATATGAACATGGTTCAGTGTGCATTGACTTGGTTAGCAGGATATTATGGTGTAGTTATAATGTCACTGTGAAGAGGAATCCAGAGGCTGGGGTCATGGGTCAAATCCTACTACAGCAGCTGGTCAAATTTAAATTCAACTGATGATAATCAATTAATAGAAAGATATTTCTAATGGTGACCATGGGGAGGATTTTCCCCTCGCGGGCAGGCAGTCCTGGGAGTGGCTGTACAACGGTCTGCCACCCGCGATCGGGTCCTGTCCGCGATTTCACGGTTGTGCTCACAGCTCCCTGAAGGCCCAGAGTTGCCTTAGGGAGCTAAAGATTTTTAACTTTACAAATAAAGATGGTAAAATTAAGGAAAACATGTCCCCTCACGTGACTCTGTCACATGAGCAGGGACGTTTTAGAAATGAGATTGAAGCATTTTTATTTTATTTTTAATTAACATCGGAAACCTCATCCCATCCCTGGATGAGGTTTCCTCAAAAATCCAAAGGCCACTTGGCCTTTTTTCCCACCTGCCAAACATAAGGTTGGACAGGCAGGGGAAAAGTCCATTCATTAATGGGCTTAACAACCCTCTTAATTGTCGGCGGGCGCGTTGCTGACTCCCATGCACGCCCGCCCACTGAAATATCACATGAGTGCGTGATGACGTCGGGGTGCTTGCCCAATGTCATCGCGCGCTATTCGTACGTGTCGGGCACGTACCCACACACTGAGGTGAAAATTCAGCCCCATGAAAGTAACATCGATTGTTGCAAAACTCTTTTTTTCCCAAAATGCCCTTTAGGAAAGGAAATCTGCTGTCCTTCCCTGTCTGGCCTACATGTGACTCCAAACCCACAGCAATGTGGTTCACTTTCAACTGCCCTCTGAAATGGTCTGGCAAGCCACTCAGTTCAAGGGCAATTAGGAATGGGCAACAAATGCTGGCCTTGCCAGTGATGCTCACATCCCATGAAATAATAAATAAATAAATATTGTCAAGGTTTAGTTTGGACTGTGTGGGGTGGAGGGGAAAAAAAAATCCCCAAACTGAGCAATTTCGTATGGTTGCTTCATTTCCATTTCACCACTGTCCCCTGTCCCTTCCTTTGTGGGATTTGAGTTCCACGTTCTGGTGTGGGAGGATCAGGCTTGATATCAACCAGCTGGAGGCACTGAATGGACATTCCTCTGAGAATCCTCCCACTTAGCATTGATGGAGCACATTGCAAGTGTGTCTGGCAGATTAGTCTGTGTGTGTGTGTGTCTCTCTCTCTCTCTCTACTTGACCTAACAACAGAGGTTTCCAGGGCCTTTTTACTGTTGAGAATTAACAATGTTTTAATCAGTATAGTGTGGTAATTTATGCATTGTTAAATTATAAGGTTTGGACACAGGTCTCTAATTACAGCACCAGTATTAAATCCACACCCTTTGAGAGAAAGAAACCACCTCCATTCCCATGGTTAAGCATTAAGTCCAAAAGACCATAAGATGTAGGAGCAGAAGTAGGCTATTCGGCCCATCGAGTCTGCTCTGCCATTCAATGAGACCATGGCTGATCTCATAATCCTCAACTCCACTTTCCTGCTTTTTCCCCATAACCCTTGATTCCCTTACTGATTAAAAATCTGTCTATCTCAGCCTTGAATATACTTAACGACCCAGCTTCTACAGCTCTCTGAAATAAAGAATTCCACAGATTCACTACCCTCTGAGAGAAGAAATTCCTCCTCATCTCTGTCTTAAATAAGCGATCCCGCCCTCTGAGATTATGCCCCCTGGTCCTCGACTCTCTCCCACAAGGGGAAACAACCTCTTAGCATCTACCCTGTCAAGCCCCCTAAGAATCTTATATGTTTCAATAAGGTCACCTCTCATTGTTCTAAACTCCAATGAGCACATACTCAACCTACTTAACCTCTCCTCATAAGAAAATTCTTTCCATACCCAGGATCAACCTAGTGAACCTTCTGTGGACTGCCTCCAATGCCAGTATATTTTACCTTAGATAAGGGGACCAAACTGTTCATAGTATTCGAGGTGTGATCTAACTAGTGCCTTGTATAGTTTTAGCAAGACTTCCCTATTTTTATACTTCATTCCCTTTGAAATAAAGGCCAACATTACATTTGCCTTCCCTATCATTAACTTGTATGTTAACTTTTTGGGATTCATGTACAAGGGCTGTAAAATCCCTCTGTGCTGCAGCCTTCTGCAGTCTTTCTCCACTTAAATAATATTCAGCTCCTCTATTCTTCCTGCCAAAGTGCATAACCTCACATTTTCCAACATTATATTCCATCTGCCACGTTTTTGCCCACCCACTTAACCCTGTCTATATCCCTCTGTAGATTCCTTGTGTCATCCTCACCACTTGCCTTCCCATCTAATTTTGTGTCATCCGCAAACTTGGCGATGGTACATTCACTTCCCTCATCTAAGTCATTAATAGTATTGCAAATAATTGAGGCCCCAGCACTGATCCCTGTGGCACTCAACTGGTTACAGGTTGCCATCCTGAAAATGCGCCTCTTATCCCCCCCAACTCTCTGTCTTCTATTAGTTAGCCAATCCTCTATTTATGCCCCCAACACCACGGGCTCTTAGCTTATTAAGTAGCCTTACGTGCAGTACCTGATTGAACACCTTTCGGAAATCCATATATATTACATCTACTGGTTCCCCTTTATCTATCCTGCTTGTTGCCTCCTCAAAGAATTCTAATAAATTTGTCAGGCATGATTTCCCCTTTATGAAGCCATGCTGACTCTGCTTGATCAGATTATGTCATTCTAAATGCTCTGCTATTACATTCTTTATAATAGACTCTAAAATTTCCCAGTGACAGATGTTAAGCTAACTGGCCTTTGGTTACCTGTTTTTCGTCTCCCTCACTTTTTGAATAAGGGTATTACATTGGCAGTTTTTCAATCTTCTGGGACTTTTCCAAAATCTAAGGATTCTTGGGAGATTAGTACCAGTGCATCCACTTTTTCTGTAAGTACTTCCTTTAATATCGTATGATGCAACCCATCAGGTCCAGCGGACTTATTGCCTTTTAGCCCCATTAGTTTCCCTGGTACTTTTTCTCTAGTGCTAGTTATTGTATTTATTTCCTCCCCCTATTTTGCCTCTTGATTATTTAGTATTGGAATGCTATTAGTATCTTCTACCATGAAGACTGAAGCAAAGTATTTATTCAACTCCTCTGCCATTTCCTGGTTCCCCATTATTATCTCCCCAGCCTCATTCACGAGAGGGCCTTGGTTCACTTTGGTCTCTCTCTTCCTTTTTATATATTTAAAGAGGCTCTTACTGTCTGTTTTTATATTACTTGCTAGTCTACCCTCAAAAGTTTATTTTCTCCTCTATTATTTTTTTGGTCATCTTTTGTTGGTTTTTAAAACTTTCCCAATCCTCTGGCTTACCACGAATCTTTGCCACATTGTATGTTTTTTCTTTCAGTTTGATACTATCCTTAACTTCCTTGGTTAACCATGGTCGGTTTATCCTGTTCCTTGAATCCTTCTTTCTCACTGGGATATATCTTTGTTGTGAGTCATGAACTATTTTCTTAAATGCCTGCCATTGTTCATCAACTGTCTTTTCTGCTAAACTCCTTTTCCAGTCCACTCTAGCCAACTCTGCCCTCATTCCTTTGTAATCACCCTTATTTAAGTTTAGCGCACTAGTTTCCAACCCGAGTTTCTCCCTCTCAAACTGAATGTTAAATTCTACCGTGTTATGTGCACTGTTTCCTCGGGTATCTTTTACTCTGTGATTATTTATTAAACCTGCCTCATTAAACATTACCAGATCCAAAATAACCTGATCTCTGGTTGGATCCACAACATATTGTTCTAAGAAACTGTCCCGAATGCACTCTATGATTTCTTGCTTGTGGCTACCTCTGCCAATTTGATTTTCCCAATCTACATGAAGATTAAAGTCACCCATGATTAATGTACTGCCTTTTTTACATGCCCTCATTCTCTCCTATTTATTTTCTGCCCTACAGTATAGCTACTGTTCGGGGGACTATAGACTACTCCCACCAGTGCCATCTTCCCTTTGTTATTTCTTAGCTCCACCCATATGGATTCTACATCTTCTGATCCAAGATCCTTTCTTGCTATTGTACTTATTCCATCTCGTATTAACAAAGCTACCCCACCACCCTTTCCTTCCTGCCTGCCATTTCAAAAAGCCACACACCCTTGAACATCTAGTTCCCAGCTTTGATCTCCTTGTAACCATGTCTCTGTAATGGCTATAAGATCATACCCATTAATCTCTATTTGTGCTATTAATTAATTTATTTTGTTCTGAATACTACATGCATTTAAACAAAGAGCCATTAATTTTGCCTTTTTACCATTTTTTTCCTCCTTGGACCCTATTTGCTGCTGTTTTTATATGTTTGTCCACTCTGTCCCTTCCTGTCACACTCTGGGTATCATTACCTAAATAGCTGCTCTGCAAGGCTGCCATAGCCTTTTGCTGCTTTGTAAGCCTATGTATCCCCTTGCCAGAATTCCAAACCCCCCCCCACCCCCCGCCCTCTCTACAGCCGAAGTTACTCGGTTCACCAGGTCACTGGTCCCAGCACGATTCAAGAGAAGCCCGACCCACCGGAACAGCTCCCTTTTACCCCAGTACTGGTGCCAGTGCCCCATGAACTGAAACCCATTCCTCCCACACCAATCTTTGAGCCACGCATTTAACTACTTGACTTTATTTACCCCATGCCATTTTGCCCATGGATCAGGTAGTAATCCCGAGAATATTACCTTGGACGTTCTGCTTTTCAATTTAGTTCCTTACTATTCAAATTCTTTCAGCAGAACCTCCTTTCTAGTCCTATCAATGTCATTGGTAACAACGTGGACAACGACAACGGGATCCCTCCCCTCCCGCTCCAAGTTCCTCTCCAACCCTGAGGAAATGTCCTTAACCCTGGCACCGGGCAGGCAACACAGCCTTTGGGACTCTCACGTACGGCTGCAGAGAACAGTATCTATCCCCCTAATTATACTGTCCCCTACCACTACTACGTTCCTATTTCCTCCCCCAACTTGAATGGCACCCTATACCATGGTGCCGTGGTCAGTTCGCTCATCCTTCCTGCGGTCGCATCTCTTGTCCGCACAGCTTGCAAGAACCTTGTAACTGTTGGATAGTTGCAGGGGCCGAGGCTCCTCAAACGCTATCCCCCGGGTCCTCCTATACCTGCAAGTCACATCCTCCTGCCCCTAATCTGACCTAATCTGAGGGCACCATTCTATTGTGCAGTCATCAGCAGCCACTGTCTCAACACTTGACAATTCAAAAGTGGGTATTACAGGAGTAAATCCTTAAACAAAAGAAAGAAAACACCCTTGGTATAAATTCCTTGAAAGGTTCCTTTTATAAAGTAGGGACAAGTGGCTCATTAGACATGCTGTACCATGTGAATAAGCTCGTGCAATGGCTCATGGTTCAGTTCAGGCTCAAACCTTGCTGTGATTCAAGAACACTCTCCCAAGAGTGTAGGGTGTACTTTGTGTAGAGTCAATACGGCAGAGACTAATATTGAAAAATAAAACAAATGCACTTTTCTGCCTCTTTTCTCCCAGAGAGTAGAAGGCTTCCCTTGTGTCCATCGCAATACAGCCTGCTGGGCAGTTGCTCATTTTGGTGCCTCTTGATTGAAGAAGACCCATTTGGAGGATGTCTTCAGATCAACGGTCTTTGACTGTAATTCCAAATCTGACTTTGATTATTATTCCAATATTTTTGTAAAAGACCATCTCTGCTTGGATCCTTGCTGACACAGGGCTTTATAAAGCACTGGTTATGCTGGAATCATTGATGAGGCTTGGGAGGCTGCTGATTTCTGTTGACCTGAAGACGGATTGGCAGAACATTCTCACTAAACTGAGCCTTAGGTCTGACTGTAGTGACAGGCTTTTGGGTGTGCTGAAATGGGAATATGTCCACTTGTAGGAGCTATTTTTAACTTTTAATGATCTTTGCAGGAGGGAGATTTTTCCCTTTCCTAATATTGCACTTTAAAGATTCAATATGTCAGCAGAATGCCTTTAATTGTAATCCTGCCATCTTGACAAAGGTCCCTGATCTCGCAACAAGAGCCAAACATGCAATAAAACACTGCTTAAAAAAACAAATCAGCAAAATGTTGAACTAATTTGAAATGTTTAATCATCTGAGTTCATTAAAAAAGAAAAACCTGCATTTATACCACACTATGAACCTCAGGATTCATAGCTTTTGAAGTGGAATCACTGTTGTAATGTGCGAAGATGGACAATTTGCACAATCTCACATAGTTCTGGATACCCCTGCTCTCAGGCTTTGTATTTTATCAGAGGATGTTTATCCTGGTCGTAATATTGCGCATTGCTCGAACGCTCCACTGTCAGATGAGTTGTTCATTTTGATAAATGTGCATTTAGAAATTGTTCATCATAAAGTTGACTTGAGTTGGTCCAAGTTGAGTGGAATGCCTGAGGTGGCGGCTGCAGTGAAGGGCGGTGTGTCCCGCAAGGCATCGAAGCAGCCGCTGATTAAAGTCACCAAGAAGCTGCCCAAGAAGCAGAGGAAATCTCGCAAGCAGAGCTATTCCACCTACGTGTACCCAGGTCCACCCTTCCACCAGGATCTCGTCCAAGGTCATGAGTGTTATGAATTCCTTCGTTGTCGACATTTTTGAGTGCACCGCCCCCGCGGCTTCGCACCTCATTCACTACAACAAGTGCCACGCCATCTCGGCCAGGGAGATCCAGAGCACCGTCTGCTAGGGGAACTGGCCAAACACGCCGTCTCCGAAGGCACCAAAGCGGTCACCAAATACACCAACTCCGTTTAGGTCGATCATTCTAAAGATTATAAATTTGAAAAGGCTGTACTTTTTTTCTTTAAAGAAGTAATTTTGAAGCAAGGTTCAAGAAAGTGAGCAAGGATTCGGGTGACTGTTTAATGGTCACTTGTGATTCTTGTGGTTTAGGAAGTCTTTTGAGTCCTTTTGTCGTTTAACTTCCTTGTAATTTAGCCCCCCCACATGTAGTTTATGAAAAACCACTTGATTCATGTGAAGCCTTGTCGTTTATTCATTCACATTATGACCTGCACACTTCTGTTTATGAGTAATTTTCACATTCTTCTACCAGTCAGTTTTGTTTTCGTGGAAGAATTTATCCTAGTGCTATTGCCTAGTTTTCCAGAAGTTTCTTTGTGCATTTTTGAAATACACTGAAATTCAAAATTGAAATTGAAATTCACTGTTAGGTTATCCTAAACAAAGTGTTGTTCATTGAAGCTGATCATTAATCTTCTTCAACTTGAGCCTTGATAACAGGGCACTAATTTTTTAACTCTTTAGCTAACCACCTTCCCATTTTACTGAACAGCAGTTATTGGTTTTGATGTCATTCCAGTCTTCGCTTTTTATGAAAATAGCCATTACTGCGCACAAGAAGCAGATCTCGGTGAAATCATATCTTCACTTGCTTTCAAATGTCACACGATATGTGTAAACAAGTGGTTACAAGTGGAATCTACGCAAATGTGAAGGGCTAATTGGGCAAGTGGAGGCAAATGCATTGTAGCTTGGCTGAGTGACATTTTACCAGAGGCTGTCTGTGAAACTGGGATACACTTTTTAAAAAAAAAAAATATCCTACTTACTATGAAAGGCATGACTTCTGCTTTCCTGATCCTTCAGGCTGAAGCAATGGGAATAAAATGTCAGAGCAGATCATATTACACAAGGCTCTGACATTTTCTCATTAGAAAAGGTGAATAATATCCCTTAATCATTATTAACATAATTCTATGACAATATCCTGAAAGGTCCAAACACACAATCTCCACAATGCCTGTTTTTGTCTGAATTTCTTTGTTGCTTGCACAAGTAAGTGCTTGTGCTGCACATGACGAGAGGTCAAATTAAGCCTCTGTAAATGGGCTTGCGTGATGAAAGCATTGTTAGATTTAAATATGATATTCATTGACTCATTTGCTCTGGAACCAGTTTGTGTTGCAACTGGAAGTGCTGATGTGAGTCTGCCGCTGCAACTAAAGCCTAACCTAGTCTGCAGACAGGGATTTGTCACCTCTGCAAGGTGAGGTGCGGGTAGTCACAGTTTCTGTCTCGCCATCAATTGTATTTATAAAACACTTCAGAACCTTTCTTGCGATCATTGGGAAAAAACGTTTCAGCCAATTCATTCCCTTTCATTGACAAAAACAAAAATACCTGGAAAAACTCAGCAGGTCTGACAGCATCTGCGGAGAGGAACGCAGTTAACGTTTCGAGTCCGTATGACACTTCAACAGAACTAAGGAAAATAGGAAAGAGGTGAAATATAAGCTGGTTTAAGGGGGGGGTGGTGGGACAAGCAGAGCTGGATGGAGGGCCAGTGATAGGTGGAGATAACCAAAAGATGTCATAGGCAAAAGGAAAAAGAGGTGTTGAAGCTGGTGATATTATCTAAGGAATGTGATGATAAAAGTACAGATAGCCCTAGTGGGGGGGTTAGGGTGGGGGGGAAGGGATCGAAATAGGCTAAAAGGCAAAGATAAAACAATGGATGGAAATACATTTAAAAATAATGGAAATAGGTGGGAAAAGAAAAATCTGTATAAATTATTGGAAACAAGGGGGATCGGAAAGGGGGTGGGGAAGGAGGAGAGAGTTCATGATCTAAAGTTGTGGAACTCAATATTCAGTCCGGAAGGCTGCAAAGTGCCTAGTCGGAAGATGAGGTGCTGTCCCTCCAGTTTGCGTTGAGCTTCACTGGAACAATGCAGCGGGCCAAGGACGGATATGTGGGCATTAGAGCAGGGTGGAGTGTTGAAGTGGCAAGCGACAGGGAGGTCTGGGTCATGCTTGCGGACAGACCGAAGGTGTTCCGCATAGCGGTCACCCAGTCTGCATTTGGTTTCTCCAATGTAGAGGAAACCGCATTGGGAGCAGTGAATGCAGTAGACTAAATTGAGGGAAGTGCAAGTGAAATGCTGCTTCACTTGAAAGGAGTGTTTGGGCCCTTGGACGGTGAGGAGAGGGGAAGTAAAGGGGCAGGTGTTGCACCTTCTGCGGTTGCATGGGAAGGTGCCGTGGGGAGGGGATTGAGGTGTAGGGAGTGATGGAGGAGTGGACCAGGGTGTCCCGGAGGGAACGATCGCTGCGGAATGCCGCCAGGGGTGGTGAAGGGAAGATGTGTTTGGTGGTGGCATCATGCTGGAGTTGGCGGAAATGGCGGAGGATGATCCTTTGAAAGCGGAGCTGGTGGGGTGATAAGTGAGGACAAGGGGGACCCTATCATGGTTCTGGGAGGGAGAGGTAGGTGTGAGGGTGGATGCGCGGGAGATGGGCTGGACACGGTTGAGGACCCTGTCAACCACCGTGGGTGGAAAACCTTGGTTAAGGAAGAAGGAAGACATGTCAGAGGAACTGTTTTTGAAAGTGGCATCATCAGAACAGATGCGACGGAGGCGAAGAAACTGAGAGAATGGGATGGAGTCCTTACAGAAAGCGGGGTGTGAGGAGCTGTAGTCGAGGTAACTGTGGGAGTCGGTAGGCTTGTAATGAATATTGGTGGACAGTCTATCACCAGAAATTGAGACAGAGATGCCAAGGAAGGGAAGGGAAGTGTCAGAGATGGACCATGTGAAAATGATGGAGGGGTGGAAATTGGAAGCAAAATTAATAAATTTTTCCAGGTCCAGACGAGAGCATGAAGCTGCACCGAAGTAATCATCGATGTACCGGAGAAAGAGTTGTGGGAGGGGGCCAGAGTAGGTGTGGCTATGGGTACCCGCATTGCCCCAGTTATGCCTGTCTCTTTATGGGGTATGTGGAACATTCCTTGTTCCAGTCCTACTCCGGCCCCCTCCCACAACTCTTTCTCCGGTACATCGATGATTGCTTCGGTGCTGCTTCATGCTCTCATCTGGACCTGGAAAAATTTATTAATTTTGCTTCCAATTTCCACCCCTCCATCATTTTCACGTGGTCCATCTCTGACACTTCCCTTCCCTTCCTTGATCTCTCTGTCTCAATTTCTGGTGATAGACTGTCCACCAATATTCATTACAAGCCTACCGACTCCCACAGCTACCTCGACTACAGCTCCTCACACCCCACTTCCTGTAAGGAGTCCATCCCATTCCCTCAGTTCCTTCGCCTCCGTCGCATCTGTTCTGATGATGCCACTTTCAAAAACAGTTCCTCTGACATGTCCGCCTTCTTCCTTAACCAAGGTTTTCCACCCATGGTGGTTGACAGGGCCCTCAACCGTGTCCAGCCCATCTCCCACGCATCCACCCTCATACCTTCCTCTCCCTCCCAGAACCATGATAGGGTCCCCCTTGTCCTCACTTATCACCCCACCAGCCTCCGCATTCAAAGGATCATCCTCCACCATTTCCGCCAACTCCAGCATGATGCCACCACCAAACACATTTTCCCTTCAACCCCCTGGCGGCATTCCGCAGCGATCGTTCCCTCCGGGACACCCTGGTCCTCTCCTCCATCACTCCCTACACCTCAACCCCCTCCCACGGCACCTTCCCATGCAACCGCAGAAGGTGCAACACCTGCCCCTTTACTTCCCCTCTCCTCACTGTCCAAGGGCCCAAACACTCCTTTCAAGTGAAGCAGCATTTCACTTGCACTTCCCTCAATTTAGTCTACTGCATTCACTGCTCCCAATGCGGTTTCCTCTACATTGGAGAAACCAAATGCAGACTGGGTGACCGCTTTGCGGAACACCTTCGGTCTGTCCGCAAGCATGACCCAGACCTCCCTGTCGCTTGCCACTTCAACACTCCACCCTGCTCTAATGCCCACATGTCCGTCCTTGGCCCGCTGCATTGTTCCAGTGAAGCTCAACGCAAACTGGAGGGACAGCACCTCATCTTCCGACTAGGCATTTTACAGCCTTCCGGACTGAATATTGAGATCAACAATCTTAGATCATGAACTCTCTCCTCCATCCCCACCCCCTTTCCGATCCCCCTTTTTTCCAATAATTTATATAGATTTTTCTTTTCCCACCTATTTCCATTATTTTTAAATGTATTTCCATCCATTGTTTTATCTTTGCCTTTTAGCCTATTTCGATCCCTTCCCCCCACCCCACCCCCACTAGGGCTATCTGTCCCTTTATCATCACGTTTCTTAGATAATATCACCAGCTTCAACACCTCTTCCTTTTGTCTATGACATCTTTTGGTTATCTCCACCTATCACTGGCCCTCTATCCAGCTCTACTTGTCCCACCCGCCCTTAAACCAGCTTATATTTCACCTCTTTTCTATTTTTCCTTAGTTCTGTTGAAGAGTCATACGGACTTTAAACGTTAACTGTGCTCCTCTCCGCAGATGCTGTCAGACCTGCTGAGTTTTTCCAGGTATTTTTGTTTTTGTTTTGGATTTCCGGCATCCGCAGTATTTTGCTTTTGCCCTTTCATTGACAGCGTGGTTCATGTCACCGCAAGTGTTGTTTCCCTTGTTGGTGACATTCACCAGGGCAAGCAACTGGTGAAGTTGGCAACAAAAGCTTTGTCCTATTTACCACCACCTGCTCCTTACCCACCTAGAAGTTGCCTACTGATGTAATATAATAGCACTGTTAGGCAAAGTCGGGTTGGGTGTGTATGGCTCAGACTCCATATCATCCAAAGCCAGGTAAAACCATTGCACTGAGGATAGTCTATCCATGAGCAGGGTCAATTGAAAGGATGTGGTCAGGTTTCAGTCCATTCCAAGATGGTGATCAGAGCATCATCAAAAACTTGCATTCAAACCAGACCACCGTGGAACAGCCCAAGAACTGCTCAATTCAACATTTTGCAACAAGCCAACACTGCAGAGAACAGCGGTGAAGCTCCACACTGATCTGGCAATATAATAACACTTATTGCAATCATTTTATTAGCTGTCTTACTAGGCAGTGGTCAATTTGCAAACCATCCATCGTACATCAGTAAAATTTCTCCAGCCCTATACATATCCCAACTAATTATCAGAGTCTGTTCGACGGGTAACATTCAGGTAACATGGCAACATTCTTTTATGTCACACAATTGTTTAAAAAGGTGTAAGAATAGCACAGACATGCTTTAGTATATTAACACATTAATCTTCTGTTAAGCATTTTGTGGCTTGGTGCATTTTGCAATTACTCATTTAATAGCATGAATGCGATCCCAATTAAAAATCTTGTCATTGTACTTGTCCTGTCTGCAAAACCTTATCACCTGTTGTCAACCTTTTGTCACATCTTTGTCAACCTTTTCCATTTTCAGTTCCTGGATCAGTATTTATAATGGAAACCAGCTGCGTATATTCATCACTTTGTGATTGCAAAATCTAAGTACTAGATAGTGCTTTTCCCCCCACAAATTTTTCAAAATGCTTGTGGAAAATTTTTCCTCCAACATTTTTATCTCAGTCGTTGATATCTCTAATGCTCAAAATAAGGGATAAAATAACGAAATGAATTCAAAAACAATAATATTTCAGCATAACCATGATATATATTTATCTGTTGAATTATTTCTTGTGTTTTATTGAAGCTTTCACATGAAGGCATCTCTCCCAAAAAACCTGAGCTTTGTCTTGATATTTTGACCATTTCTTTGATGTGGTGAACTGAATGTACATTATGCAGAGTCTGCATGTGCACTGTGTACATCATTTCTCAGGGTATATTTATCTGTTTAATTAGCTGAGTTGCTGGAATATTTTAGGTCAGCTTCAAGCTGTCTCTCTTGAGTTTTTAAAAAAAATATTTTTTCAAGCAGAAAATAGAGAAAACATTTCAAAAGTTTTATTCAGGTAATTTTAATTACAACAGCTGCCACACGTGTACAGTGTCTTCCCTCATCTTAATTTGAGTTTTTTCACTCAAAGCCAATGAAATGAATTTTAAACACTCTTTTTATCAACTATGTTTTCTTCCAGAGAAACACAAGCCAGGAACCAGCCACACAATACCAAATTCAATTTGGAAATTATTCCAGATCCTAGAACCATTTCTGAGAACCGCTCCATCATTCCCAAAGTACAGGACTTAATCACTGTTTAATACAGCTGAACTCTGTTATCCTTTTCCAGTACAACATAATATTATAGATCTATCTCCAGTTGCTGAATGTTACATCCCAACTTACTATCCATTTTAACTTAAACGTTGAGGAGTAAAACTTGAATACATATGTGAAAGAAGTAGAGAAAGAAGGAAAGAAAAATACGAAGACCACACGTTTAAAATTTTGTAGAATTGTAAAATTCAGTCATGAAAGTACCAGTAAAAGTTCCAGAACACCAGTCACTAAAAACTTAATTTTGCTTACTTAGTCATATTAAGTTAGCATCCCTGACATTATCCATACTTGACATGAACAACTCCATGGGCGGGATTTTCCGCACCTGCCCGCCACCGCGATCTTCCGGTCCTGCCGCAAGTCAGTTGAGTTCTGGCTCGGGCGCCGCCTCGCCCGTGGTGGGTCCCGCCCTCGACGGGGCCGGAAAATCCCGGCCTATGGGTAGGATTTTCTGGTTCCGCCCACCCGAAGCCAGCGGATCTTTTGCTGGTCCGTTAAATTGTTCGTCCAACTGCAACGATTCCCCTGGCGGGTGGGACTGGAAAATCCTGCCCCATGATAACTCACTGACTCACCATGAGTCGTGTCATGGCAAATTTATCTTTTCTTGTAAAGATACCCTACCAATGTACAATTAAAGAAAGGAAGGAAGGAATTTACATGGAGTGCCTGGCATGACCTCAGGACACCTCAAAATGCTTTCCGACCAATGAAGTATTTTTTGAAGTGCAGTCACTGTTGCGATGTAGGCAGCGAAGCAGGCTATTTACACACGCTAAGCCCCCAAGGCAATAATGACCAAATAACCTGTATTTTGGTCCTGGATAAGGAACATCAACTCCCTGCTTTTGAAGTTGTGCCTTGGAATCTTTTAGTTCCACCTGAGAGGAAAAACGGGGCTTCAGTTTAACGTCTCATGCAAGGTGGCATCTCCAACAGTGCAGCACTATTCTGGAATGTCAGCTTAGATTTTGTGTTGAAGTCCCTGGAATGGTTCTTGAACCCGTAACATCCTGACCAAGATATTGAGAGCATTACCACTGAGCCCCAGGCGTCATGCACCGATTGCTGGTGTACCGATCTCAAAATCGGAGAGCTTGTTGGGTGTGTGACAAACTACCCTCTGCCTTTTCCTGTGGAAAAGTGCCTGCTCTTCTCACAGTGGAGCATGCGAGGGTGGAATTTGTTTTGTGTGTTGACTCATCTGGCACTCCCAACACAGTGTGTGAGGGACTCCTGGTGCTGTCTACTCGGAGGGCAGCGTATTGTCAAAATTTTGTTTTGTATTCAAACATTCCCAGTTTTAATCAATCTCCCATTGACAGTCATGTCTTCCTCTGCTTGGGCCCTAAACCTCTTCACCTCTGCATTTCCCTTACCCCCATTAAGACTAACCCTAAAATGTACCTCAGGCCAAGCCTTTGGTCAGCCAATACCCATTTGTGGCTCAGTGTCAAATTTTATTTGACAGTCACTTCTGTGAAGCACCTTGGGGCATTTTCCTTTGTTAAAGGTGCTATTTAAATGGAAGTTGTTCTGTCGACAAGCAAGAATTTGGCATTCAGTGTTCCCACTCAGTCTCTTATTTTTCAGCAAACACAGACGTAAGTAGTGGTAGGTGTTGCTCCAAAATTTCCACAGTGATCTGAGCCTATAGTAATTCAGGATAGACTAAGCAGTAAGTTCTTTGTGAGCCTGTCCTGGAATATTTATTGCATTCAGGGAAGGGAAACAAAATGAGACAGTCATCACATGTTGGCTGCAGTCCAGTTTATTTCATTATCGCCCTTTTTGCTACATACTCCAGCTCTGCTCCAAGAATTGTGACAGGCTTACCTCCGGTGGCATTCAGTATGGTTGAAAACAGTTCTTCAAGGAGTGAGTCACATTTGGCCTTTGAAAAGTGGATTGATTGAAAATTATTAAGAATTTACAAACAAAAACCATTCATAATTAAATAGGTCTTGAGCCTGAAAGCCAATTGCTAAGTCACTTCCAGGGAGCCACTGTGAGAAAACTTTGCCCGCACCTCGCTGCTCCTGTGGAGGACATTGTAAGCAAGGCACTTGCTGGTCCAAAGGTAATCCAAAATCATAGGTCAGAATTATCATCAGTCTGCTGGGAGTTTTCTTTATTTTTCCAGAATTAACAAGAAAACTCACCCCTGGAAGTACATCATTACTTTTGATAATGATTTATTGCCTGACTACAGGGCGAACAGGTTGCTCTGACAAATTATCTTCTGTTGTTTGAAACCAGAGGCACACACAAGTGGGATGGGAGTGCCTCCACGTGTTTACTGTACTCCAATATTTAACAGCCACACTTCTTCCTGTTGGCCAATGCAGGCTTGGTCTCAAATTGTTTCAAAAAATATTGAAATGAGTAACTTACTCATACCAATTTGCTGGTATTTCTCAATTGTTCCTGGAATTGTCTACTAATTATTTGAGAAAAGCTATGTAAATGGTGTTGATAAAGCTGATTGGACTTGTTCTGAGTTTTTTGCCAAGAATTAATACATGTGAACAGCGCTGGCCAATTGACAGCATTTACTTACTGTTGTTCTTACACCACTTTCTAAGCATTTAAACGTGAAGCATGCGATCTGATGTCTGACCTTGCAGTTTGCCAAGTGCAGGTTGAAATATAAAAGGGCCAAAAAAATACACAATCGCACGGCAACTTGGATGTTGTGCCTTCAACTGCGTTGCAAGAGGATTTGTTAAACCTTAACTTCTGGGTGTTGTATTAGAATTGACACTGGAATCCAATAAGCCATTACTGATGGATCCCAAGTTGTCACGTGAACCTACATAGGCATAGTTGTGTCCTGGCCAATAGTTTTTGGTAGCTCTGTTCAAAGACTGATAGCTCAATTTTTATTTTCCCTGCCTGAGGCATGGGTTGTATTTTATCTCTGTGATTCTTGATTTTATTTTTGTGTGTATTTTATCAACTCCCTGCACTTTTTCAATTTTTCACTTCTTTATGACTTCCTCAATTGGAAGTTTGGTCCAATGTTTGAACCTGCTTTCGTTCTGTAGTTGAAGGTAAATCCATTCTTGTCTTTCAGGAAAGGTGAATGTAAAATAGCCCACCGCATTTTTTTGAAGAAGAGGAGGGAGTTCTGGCCAATACCAATGTCACTAAGAAATAGATTAGAAATTTGGAATTAAAAACATGTCCCACCACATGCGACAGAGTCACATGAGGTGACATGTTTTATTAAGATTTTACTGTCTTTATTAATTTTTTTAAAAAAGTGATTCAATCTCTGTGAGGCAGCTCCATGCCTCAGGGAGATTGAAGTGCTCTTTCTCACACATGCGCGAGCTGTGCGCGAGGCCCGACTCTCCCTCCTCGCCCGCACAGGCAGCGCTCAGTGCTGCTGCTCATGATCCACGTAGTGAAATCGTGGTGCGGAGCTGATCGCAGGTGGTGGTTGGCTTCCCAACCGTCCCTGCCGGTCACCCCCACCAAGGGCAAAATCCTGCCCTCATGTGTCACAAGATATCACAGTCTGGGCAAACAGCTCCAAGCTGTCCCTTCCAACGCCAAGTTTTGCTGCTTGCAAATATTTGAAAAAAGATCTTAAACAAACATAAAATTACACAGAAGCCAGCCACTCTGCCCCTTCCATCCATGCTTGCATTTATGCTTCAGTCAATCCTCCACCCATCCTTCCTCATTTAATGTTCTCAGAATTCCCTCCTTACTAACTTGTTTGTCTTGCTTCCCCTTAAATACATCTGCATATTTACGTCAACCACTCCCTATGGTAGTGAGTTCCACATTCTCACCACTCTGGGTAAAGCAGTTTCTCTAATTTCCTGATTGGATTTATTGGTGTGTATCTTAGTTGATGGCTTCTGGTTTTGCTCTTTCCCTAAGTGTTAACACACTCTGTGTCTTCTCTAATGAAATCTTTCATTATTTTAAAGATTTCTGTTAGGTCACCTCTCAGACTTCTCTTTCAAGAGAAAAGAGAGCCAACCTTTCTGTTCATCCTTTTCTGGTACTTATAGCCTCACAGTTTTGCTACCAGCTTTGTTAATCATTTTTGCATCCTCTCCAGTGTGTGTCTATCCTTTTATAAAAGGCGACCAGAACTGCACACACTACTGTAAGTGGGCTGTAACCTTGGTTTGACACAAGTTCAGTATAATTTCTCTTTTTTTCATATCCTCATCCATTGGCTGTGTCTTCAGTTGCCTGGTCCCATCGTGTGGAATTCCCTCCCTGAACCTCCTCTCGGCCTCTCTACCTCGCTTTCCTCCTTTAAGACACTTGTGAAAACCTGCCTCTTTGACCAAGCTTTTAGTCATCTAATCTACTGTCTCCTTCAGTGGCTCAGTGTCATACTTTGTTTTTAATATTCCTGTGAAGAACCTTGTGATATTTCATTATGTTAAAGGTGCTATATAAAAAGTTGTTTGAAATTCTGTCCCTCTAGAAATAACCTTGGGTGTTTGGTTTGTTTACGTTGTGGCCTTATTAACCTGTGTTGCGACTTGTGTGTGTTTGTACCCTTTGCTTCTCTACCCGATTTAGGTTTTTATTTTCCAATTTGTCACCTGCTTATTTTTCTTCCAAAAATTTAAATACCTCACACTTAGTTATGTTGAAATGAATTTCTAATTATTTCTGCTCTGCAGGTTTATTTATGCCTTCTTGTAATTTTTGCAGTCCTCCTCGGTGATGACTGTTGCCCCAAACATTTGGCTATAAGTTGCAATTTTAAGTTTTTCCCCACACGTACACATTCGCACACGTACACATAATATTTTTCTCACCACTCACACACCTGTTGGACAGCTGTCTCTCCTCTTCTGTTTCTACATGCAGTATTTACTAGTGATTGGTTTAGAGGCAATTTTCTTGGAAGCCTCGGTTCTGAACTGCCGAAGGTGTGGGATGATTTCAGGTTTGGGAACCAGTGGCACTGGACACAAACCACTTTGTTGATTCATACTGATCTTGGACCACAGAACCCTTCCAACCTTCATGAATAAGAGCCTTCTTTGAATACTGTAAAAATTTTGCAAACATTAAAAAAAATTGCTTCTTGTAATGACCCAGCTATCTGTAGGTCCTTCAGTGCACTGGGTACACAGGCCCAGTGCTGGCGTTACCCACTCTGCTCTAATCTTGGAATCAAGGTGGGTAATTGCAGTTGAGACACAGATCAGCCATGGTCTAAGTGAATGGTGGAACAGGCTCGAACGGCTGAACGGCCTACCCCGATCCAATGTCCCTGTGTTTGCCACAAATGTTCCAAGTTGACGTTAGCTTCTGGAAAACTCTTTTCCTTATCACTTGGTTGGATCATTGTCCTTCCATACTTCCCTCTCCTATTCAGATGCCAATTTTGACGCTTGCCACAATATTCTGGAGTGTTGCCTTCTAAGCGTGACCAAACCAACTGAGGTGTGAGCAAAGACACTTGGGCTTGCTCGCCATTGCAGTTCTTCATTTGACCTATCCAGCTGCTCTCAAGTATCATTGATGTTGATGGGAAAGAGCTTTTTGTCTCCCCTTTCTCAGTGTCCAAGTTTCAATGTGAAGAGTAAAGAAACAGGCTCTGAGATATCACTTGAGAGCTCTGTTCAAAGACTCCGTCTTGAATTTTCTGATTGGTGCACACATAGATATTTGATCAGAGTGTTAGTTTTTACTTTTTCTCCGACACTTTTGTCAACTCCTGCCCCTTTTCAATCTTTGGCTTCTTTCTGATTTCCTTCACTGGAAGTTTGACTCACTATTTGATCCTGCTTTCATCCTGTAGTTGAAAGCCAATTCATTCTTGTCAAAAGTGACCTTTTGTCCATCTCTGGCTGACAAAACGTTCTTGCTTTAAAATCCATCCAGTCCCATTCTGCTCTCCTGGCTTTCCACACACTCAGTTTTGCTTTGAGTTTGGAGATTAGTAGATATCGGTAACTTTCTAAATGTGCATCTCTGTAAAATTTGATATTTGTTTATAGTTCTTAGCCATTTCCTGTTGATTGCAACTTAATCAGCCTGCTGCTTCTTACTGTCGCCTGGGGATCTTTCTGGATATTATAGCATGCATGAACTGTACCTCCTACCACAAGGTTATTCATTGCGGAACCTGCACAACAATCCCTGTATTCTGTTATTATTGCCCAAGCCATTTCTTCCAGCAATCGTTCTTATCTCCAGCCTTGGTATTCTGTAGACACATATGATGTCAGAGTTGCAGAGCAAGTCGTGAATTTTACCACATCTGTCTGACTGGGCCTCATTCTATCATTATTTGCTCCTGTGACAGAAGGAATATTCATCACTTCTGTCACAATACAACATTATTCCCTCAATCTTAATCTGATTTGTTCTTGTCTCTCACTTATTTGAAAGGCATGCCACTTATTTGTTTACCATCTGGTTCAAAGTGCATGTATAAAGTTTGAGCTGAACTGTTAAGGGGTGATGTTGGGAAGCACTATTTCCACAAGTGGGATTAGTATAAATCAGCAACACTCATTTCATAAAGCTGTTGAGACTGGGGGCTCATCTGAAAAATTTAAAACCAAAATTGATTCATTTTGTTTTGTAAGGATATTAAGAAATGTGGAAACAAGGCAGGAAAATGAGCTCTAATACAGATCAGTTTAGATTTTCGAAATCGGTCCCTGGGATGAGAAGGTTGCCCTATGATGAAAAGCTGTGTAAATTGTGCCTATTTCTCTGGAGTTTAGAAGAGTGAGAGGCGATCTCATTGAAACATGCAAGTTTCTGAAGGGACTTTGACAGGGTAGAAACAACTCTACCTGGGGAATCTAGAATACAAAGGTAAAGCCTCAGGATAAGGGGCCAATCGTTTTAGGACTGAGACTAGGAGAAATTTTGTCTATAGTTGTGAATCTTTGGAATTCTCTGCCCCAGAAGGTTGTGGATGCTCCATCATTGAATACACTTAAGGCTGCGATAGACAGATTTTTGTTCTCAGGGAATCGAGGGATATGGGGAGTGGGCATGAAAGTGGAATTAGGGCACAAGATCAGCCATAATCATATTAAGTGGCAGGGCAGGTTTGAAGGGCTGAATGGTCTTATACTCCTCCTAATTCTTAGGTTTTTAAATATATTCATTTATGGGATGTGGGCGTCGCTGGCTCGGCCAGCATTTATTGCCCATCCCTAATTGCCCTTGAGAAGGTGGTGGTGAGCTACCTTCTTGAACCGCTGCAGTCCCTGTGGTGTAGGTACACCCACAGTGCTGTTAGGGAGGGAGTTCCAGGATTTTGACGCAGTGACAGTGAAGGATGGTGAGTGACTTGGAGGGGGGACTTGCAGGTGGTGGTATTCCTATCTATCTGCTGCCCTTGTCTTTCTTGGTGGTAGTGGTTGTGGGTTTGGAAGGTACTGTCGAAGGAGCCTGGGTAAGTTTCTGCAGTGCACCTTGTAATTGGTACACAATGCTACCACTATGTGAGGGTGGGTGAGGGAGTGAATGTTTGTGGATGGAGTGCCAATCAAGTGGGCTGCTTTGTCTTGGATGATGTCAAGCTTCTTGAGTCTAGTTGGAGCTGCACTCATCCAGGCAAATGGAGAGTATTCCAGCACACTTGTCATGAAACTTAACATTTTTTTCATTACATTATTGTGGTTTATTGTAAAGTAGGTTCATGGGCGCAAGTATAGTTGGGCCTGTGTGTGATTTAATTACATTTGCAGTTAAGTAGACTGCACGCTTAAATCACCAAAAGAAGTTAGGTGTTTGACATGCTAATGAGTAAAGATGGATGCTGGCTTAGCACGTAGGGTGTAAAGGGAATGCATTTTTAGATAAATGAAGGGATATTTGGATTTCAAGGAGATCTTAGTCTTGTTTACAACTAGCCAGATAAGCAAGGCTAAGGAATGTGTTTATTTTTCCCAAAGGTTACTGACAACATGGAAGGTTTTATGTTACGAGGAAGATACAGTCTCAGAGACATATTGAACAGTAGAATTTACATATTAAAAAGAGAGAAACATACATAAAGGAGAATGAAAGGCTATGTGTCAGAAGGCCATATAAGATCTAACAGGAGTGTGTGAAATCGTCTTAATGAAGCCTCCAGCATTTGTGCATAAGTCTGCTGTCTAATGGAACTGAAACTGGTGAAAAGCCATTTGGAATTCCACTGACCAGGGTATTGGGTTAACTCGCTGAATCTGTTTTAAATTTAAAATCTATTTCGGACAGTTGCCTTAAAGGGAGTGTTACTGGGTGGGGGGAGGGTGGGGTCAGGTTAAGTAGGAATTTTAGCAGTTATTATAGTAGTAATTGTAGTTCTATGTATGTGCTTGACATCTTTTATTTTGTTAAGAAATATTTTAATTTAATTTTAAAAAATCTCATGGAGTTATTACTTCTGAATTTAGTGCACACACATCGTAATAAGTACAAATTGCAAAACTGCTATGATAGTGTGACCAAGTTTCCCTTGTGGATTTGGCTCACCTAGCACACATCATCTGCCACAGCATAACACACTCTTGACTTGTGCCTTGTAGATGATGAACAGGTTTTGGGGAGTCAGAAGGTGAGTTACTTGCCACAGAATTCCTAGACTCTGACCTGCTCTTGTAGCCACAGTATTTATATGGTTAGTCCAGTTCAGTTTTTGGTCAGTGGTAACCCCCAGGATGTTGATAGGGGGGGAATTCAGTGATGGTAATGCCATTGAATGTCAAGGGGCGATGGTTAGATTTTCTCTTGTTGGAGATGGTCATTGCCTGGAACTTGTGTGGTGCAAATGTTACTTGACACTCGTCAGCCCAAGCCTGGATATTGTCCAGGTCTTGCTGCATTTGGACATGGACTGCTTCATTATCTGAGGAGTCACGAATGGTGCTGAACATTGTGCAATCATCAACGAACATCTCCACTTAATTGAATAGGAGATTATAAGCTTGGAATATCTCTGTATTCCTCGCCTCACTGCTTTAAATGTTATCCCCCTCCATTCATCATTCACTCCTCAACCAGTGGAAATCGAGTTTTGTATCTTATTCAAACCCTTCATAATTTTTTGTTTAAGAGAAAGCTTTAATAAGTCTCCTCTCAGCCTCCTCTGCTCCAGTGGAACGAGTATTGTGAATCTCTGCTCACGCCTATCTTTCCAAGTTATGGTTCAGTTTCCAAAGTCCATTAGCATTCAAATTTTCTGACCCCATTACATTGCATGTACGGCACAGAAAGATCCCATTGGGCCCAACCAGTCCATGCCGGTATTTATTCATGAAGGCGAAAGCATAGAATCAGAAAGAGGCAAAGAGACACCCAGCCAAATGGAAAACTCACGTCAGTTTCAGCTTTCGGGAGATGTGCCTTAGCTCAGAGCAATTGTAGTTCGTTTGATATATTTAAGTTTCTAATTCAAAAAAAACCTCAAAATTAGCGCTTAACCGATAGAAGTTTGTGTAGCTCAAAAACACGGCAGTAAACTGAATTCCTTCCTGTTCCTTTTGATCGAAGATTGGAGTCTGGCATTGAAAACTGACCTGCTGGATTTCAGGGTTATGACAAGTTTTGGCAACAGGTCACTGGAATGGTTAGTTCCGCCCAGTCTGTCGTGCAGTGGTGTTGAGCTTTTGTACATCTGCAGTGAAACTGTTAAGCGCTGAGCTGCTCCAGTTTTCAGCATGTTTGTATTGATCTGTGGGGTCCTTCGTGATCTCAAAATGTCTGAAAGCAGCATGGCGCTGAAAAGGGGCACCTCGTACAGGTTCCGCATTCAGATTACGTTTGCTGGTAATATTGTGCTTCTCATGCTGGTGAACTGGAAACACACGAGAAAAACAAGTCTTGGGAATCTGGACAGACGTAGGAAATGCAGCAAATCCTTCAGCGTCGAAAACTGAATGGGTTCACAAATGTGTTGTGGGCCTTCTCAAAACTAACTTGTTTATGCAGGAGAGTTGCATCAGTTTTTAACATGTACCACAGCATCCATCTGCAGCTTGTCATTATTTGAAACTATTGTTTGTAGATGATCTAAAACTATTGTGTACAATCATTTTGCCTTGCATCATCCTTTGTTTCTGAGAGAGGAGCATGGTGTCTGACAGAGCACAGTGGAGCAGCGATGTCATCATGGGCAATTCAGCTCCTTGCTCCCATTCCATTGTTTACCCTCATCACAGCTGATTTACCTGCCTTTGATCCTTATGTCATCTTAAGTAGCAGTGGGATATTAATTCACTCTGCAACATCAAGAGACTGAAAGAAAATCCCTTGCATTTACGTAGTGTCTTAATCCATTGTCAGAATATTCTGCAAGTCTTTGGTATTTAACATGGGTAAATGCACCAGACTGTTAACATATGACCAAGTCCGCAATCACAAAATGAATGGGTAGCCTGCCAGCTTGGGGTTGATGAACAAGTATGTCGACAATGGAAGACCTACTTGCTCTTTTACATTCATGCTTTAGTAACTCCTCTGGCAATGTGGCATTCCCTTGGTACTGCACATAGGTAGCTCATGCGTTTAAGTCTTGGAGTTGGATTTGGCACAAGAGCCTTCTGGTTCAAATGTGTGCGCCTGGTGGGCTTTGTCACTGACTGTCCTGTGCTTGAGACCATAACAGGAGCATTTCAGCAGTTTCTCTTCAGTTGCTGTTTTTGTTATTATCAAGGTTCGGTAACGTTTTCCCAAGTCTGAACATGGCAGTGAAGCGACGTGAACAGAGTTTGCAGGACTATAAAAGATTGCAGTCCAAAGTGGAGAAGTACGAAGAGAAGGAGAAATCTGGTCCTGTGCTTGTGAAGCTTCACCAGGTAAGGTGGGAACAAGACTCCTGCAAGGAATTAGAAGGGTTGGTGATTTCTCCTTTGATGATACGCCAGATGTATTTTGTACCCTATTCTTTGATGTAAAGTGAGAGTAATTGTTAAATAGGAACTGCTTCAATCAGTTATGGTCTATAGGTGATTTGGGCAAGGGCGGGGCGGGGGAAAAGAAGCAACAGATTTCTTTTGATCGATCTTGTTCTCTCTCCAATCATGTGCCAGATTTAAAACCTATCAGCTTTGAATGTGGCAGGTCATGCGGCCAGCAAAATGGCTGAGGCCAGTCGACATGTGCAGCCATCACGGGGTTTCCGGATCGTGAAAAGGAACTGCAGCTTGTGTGTTCCTCGCCCTCACCCCCGGCACAGAATTCCCTGCACTGCTGCCCCTACCCAGTCTAGATCAGCAAGTTCTGCACTGAGCAGGTACTGAACCAGAGACCCTCCTGGTGAATCAGCTCATTGGATAACTTTGCGGAGCCATTGGAGGAGCTGAAAGGCTAGGTCAAGTGAAAACAGGACAAAGAAAAACATGTGGACATGAGCAGAGAGGGAAAGGGGAGGGAGAGGGGAGCGATGAATGAAAAAAGAAGAGAGCCCAAGGTCTGAGCAGTCTGCCATCCATCTGACTAACTATTGGGGTAATTTAAGTTTTCTAATAAAATGGAGAAATGGAGACATAGAAAATGTGAAGCACAACAAGAGGCCACTCGGTCCATCATGTCTGTGCTGGCTGAAAATGTGCTATCCAGCCTAATCTTGCTGTCCAGCCCATGTTCTGTAGTTACGCTGCTTCAACTGCATATCCAAGTATATCTTGTTAAATGTGATGAGGGTTCCTGCCTCAACTACCCATTCAGGCAGTGAGTTCCAGATCCCATCCTTCTGGGTGAAAACATTTCACCTCAACTCCGCTATCATCATTAGGCCAATCGCTTTAAATCTGGTTATTGATCTCTCTGCCATTGGAAATAGCTCCTTCCTATCCACTGTCTAGGCCCCTCATAATTTTATACTCCTCAATTAAATCTCCCCTTAGCCTCTTCTGTGCCAAAGGATGAAAAAGCCAGCCAACCAAATCTTTCCTCCAAGTTAAAATTCTCCATTTATGGTAACATTGCTGTAAATCCCCTCCGTACCCTTTCGAGTGTGATCACATCCTCCTTGTATGTAATGTGGTGACTAGACTTGTATGCAGTACTCTAGCTGTGGCCAACCTGTGTTTTGTGTAGTTCCAGCATAACCTCTTGTATTCCATGCCTTGGCTAATAGATCTTCTGTCATTTGACACCAAAAACTATGCAAAACTCAACTTACTGTAACACATTAATAATGCAAGCCAAATAACATCCCGAACAAATTGTAATTCTGAAACTAGTCCTACCGACACCACCCTCTCTGCAACATGAAGCTACATATCCAGGTTAATTAGAACTGAATGGGATCTCTCCTGGATGATTCAGAGTAAGGGAATTTTGAAGTTTACCAGGAAGAGTACCCACAGCCAACACATGCCAATCAATCTGAAATGTGCTGATGGCCCTCAAAAGGTTCAATTATTTAGACTGATTATTTTTTGGTTGATTGAATCCTTCTTGCAGTGTACATAAACATCTTTCTCCACATATTTCTGCCTCTGCTTCCTGCTGATCTGTGCAGACTTTGTCTTTGTCCTCCCAATAAAAATATAATTTGTGTGCAGGCTGTTAATGGACTAAAACATGGTTCCGTGACCAGATGGAATTTCCCTCTAATTGTGTGACCAATGAATGTTGTGAATTAGTTTCAAACTTGAAGCAGGGCCAGCTGAGCTAGACAGTGACAGACCCACTTTCTTCCCCATTGTTTTACAGCTGTTTCCAGTTCTGGTTCCTTATTGTCAGTTTAAAATCTGGTACAAAACCCTAAGATTGCATTTCTTTGGTTATTTTCATTTCCTAGGCAAGAGAAGAGCTAAGGCCAGTCCGTGAAGATTTTGAAGCCAAAAACAAGCAGCTGCTTGAAGAGATGCCAAAGTTTTACAATAGTCGCATTGATTACTTTCAGCCAAGCTTTGAAGCTCTGATTCGTGCACAGGTAAGCACACAGGCTTGCCTCCCCCTAACTCTCACATTGTTTGTTTATTTCCTTTCAATTGGTTACTGGTTGCTCGGGATTCTCAGTTATCTATCCAGCACTGGAGCAGAAGACTTGGTTCTTTAGTTAGCTTTCAGACTCAATGATGGCAGAAAGACTTTGTTTCATGGGATATGTGCTTTGCAGTTTCCTCCAGGAGGTTTGAGTGCTTTGTGTGATGCTTGAGTTTGCTGTGCCTCACAAGTACGTGTACTCTTCTGCAACCCACAGATCTTTCTTCACTTTTCAAGTGCTTGTTTAAGATGAGCGTTTGAATAGAAGATTGAGCTTCTGAGAGAGAAAATGGGAACCGACTGTTTAAATCTTTGGATATTGAATGAACATCTTCTCTCTCACTCTAATTACCACATCTTCATGATTGCACACTTATGTTTTTGAATCTCACCCTTTGGGGTTGAAACAATCCGTTGCTGAAGGTCAGGTGTTGAAATCTTTCCAAAGGCTCAAATGAGACAGGAATGGCAGCCAGCGGTTTTTACTGCTGTTCACCTCTGAAGACACAAACTCCCCCTGAGCTATAACTCTGTGAGTGCCGATGAAACACTTGCACTTTGTTCAAGTGGCTATTCTTCATCTAAAATCTCGTTGTGACCTGGGAGGCAAATCTACTTTGAGATGCATCACGGTGGACCCCTCTCCTGTTCTTGCATGCATTGGTGGTGATGTTTCATGTGTATGTTCGCGCGCGCGCGCACACAGACACAGACACACATGCACAGACACACACAATTACACACAAGCATACATCAGCGAGGATCACTCAGTAGTGATGAGAAGTGAAATATATATATCTCAAGGTTTCTCAGTCTGGTTACAGAGCTCCATACGCTGTCTTGCTTGAGATTTGCTAATATAACACAGATTGGGAATGAAACTGGGATCTTGTAGTATGTTTGAGCAGGAGAGTGGGACTGACTGATTGTTCTGCGAAGAGCTGGCATGGACTCAGTGGGCCAAATGGCCTCTTTCTGTGCAGTAAATGACTCTGACTTTATGTGAAATGCTTAAATGAGAAGATAACTTGCTTCAAGGCAAGGGCCCCAAGTAGCAAGCACAGTCCTCCAAAACCTTTTCAGAATTTCGTTTTATTCCCAGTTGGGGTACTAATTATTGATCAGAATATCTTGCTGTTAGTTATTTGGACTCCTCTCCCCAGTAATTGAATAAACCTTATCCAGGAATTCAAGTGCTTTCTGATGGAAATGAAGTGGAACGTACGGCAGAAAATGGGTTTCCTTTTCTTGTTCAGCAGAAACTGTCTTTCATTAGGTACATCCCCTTGGCTATATGTGGTTTGCTTTAATTTCAGATAACCTCATCATAGGTTCTCTTGTACTTGGGATTTTCCAGTGACAGAACCTAACTATTTATAATTCTTGCAAATGAAACAAAAATGGGAAAACTATTTTACTTGTCTCGGGGTGGGGGGGGCGGGGGAGAAAGTGTTAAACCTCCTTTGGATTTCTATGTGCAGTGAGTGAGTTATGTGTGTATTCCTAGAAGACAGCGTTGGACCAAGCACTGCTTTTTTGTTTCGGTCTTTCATTGGTCTTTCAAGAGAAGGAGGAGGCGGGAGTGTTCAGCAATATTCTTCTGGTAGCTCAGTACCACAAGAATGGAAAGTTGCACAGGAAATTATATAATCATCGACTCACTAATGATGAATCTGTGCAGGTTTACATGTAGATAATTGTGCAGAAGAAGTCAGCTGACCTGACGCGATAGCCACTCACATTGTTGGAGAAACTTAGCTGCAAACGATGAAGATTAAATAAAATCTATGCCCACCTTAATCGGCGAGCAAGGCTACAGGTGAAGTGTGGACACCTCATAACACAAGGTCCAGACTGCACTTGGAGCCTATTGTGTTTTGTTACAATCCTTAGCCAGACTCCGGGATGTGGTGCTTCAGTTAGATCAAGGTTGAGATTAAAGATTCTTGCTTTTGAATAAAGGCACAAGATTTCGCAGGTTTTGAACAAAGAAGTAAAATTTACTTTTTAAGTTCAGAAAGATAAAACAATTTACAATTTGTATCTTATACTCTAACATTCAGGTGCATGTGAATTAACAGACGAACTGTAGTTGAACACGCCACACTACAGAGTAAATGATAGATGCAACCAAGAGTCCATAGGTTTCTCAAAAATTCACCCAGACGTTCGTCCCACTGTGAGTCAACTGATCTCACTGCAACTTTGTATTTCTTGCTAGGGTTTCCATTCTCCACCTTTGAAGATCCTGCCTTGGAATTCTCTCCAAACATCCCACTCAGATGGCTTTAACAATGGCTCACCCCGCAGGGTTTCAGTCTTGCCTTCTGTTATGACACAGCCAATGTAAAGGCTGAGTTGCCCCAGAGGGAAACTTGAAACAACTTGGGGAGGTGGTGGCATAGTGGTATTGTCACGACTGGTAATCCAGAGACCCAGGGTAATGCACTGGGGACCCGGGTTCAAATCTCACCATGGCAGATTAATACAGTTTTCAAACTATCAAATGCCTTCTGACACTCCAGTGTCCATTGAAACTTACTTAGCTTTTTTAATAGTTCAGTCAATCGAGCAACCACACTGCTAAAATTTGGTACAAATTTCTGGTAAAATCCACTCATGCCCAAAAATCTCAAAACTTCTCGTTTTTTTGTAGGGACTGGGAAATCCACAATATCTTTGACTTTCACATCTCTTGGAGCCACCTTGCCATGTCCAATGGTATGGCCTAGATACATAACTTGCGCTTTTGCAAATTCACTTTTAGCCAAGTTCACCACCAAATTAGCTCCTTGTAATCGAGTAAATAATTCTTCCAGATGTTGTAAATGCTCCTCCCACGTCTGACTGAAAACTATTAAGTCATCAGTATAAACAGCATAATTGCTGAGACCTGTAATTACTTTGTTTGTCAGTCTCTGAAATATGCGGGTGCATTCTTCACACCAAATGACATGACTTTAAACTGATCTAGTCCATTTGGCATCACAAAAGCCGATATCTCCTTTGCTCTCTCCAATAACGGTACTTGCCAATACCCTTTTAGCAAATCAATCTTTGTGATAAATTTTGATTGTCCCACTTTCTCAGTACAATCCTCCACCCATGGTATAGGCTATGAATCTGCTCTTGTCACCGCATTCACCTTTCGATAGTCCACACACAGTCTTTGTGTTCCATCCAGTTTCGGTACCAGTACAATGGGTGAGCTCCAGTTACTGAAACTAGACTCAATGTTATCATTTTGAAGCATGAACTCAATTTCTTTTTGTACTTGTGATAACCTTGCCGGATTTAATCTATAAGGATGTTGCTTTACCGAAGATGAAACTGCTGCAAATACACCATGTATAGCTAAATCTGTCCTCCCCCAACTTATTCCCACAAATAGGTTTGTGTGACTGCAATAGCTTTTCCAAATCACTTTGACACTTGTCTGGAAGGTAACTCAATATTTCATTTAAATTTTCAAGCACCCCCTCATTGTCCGATTTGTTTAGAGGAAAATCAATTTCAGAATCCTGCACTTCTACCTCTTTCTCATCATATACCACCACTAACACTTCTTTTTGTTCCTCTTCCCTGTCAAAGTACTTTTTCAGCATATTTACGTGACACACCCTCTGCTCCTTTCTTCTATCTGGAGTATTTATTAAATAATTTACTTTGCTCAATTTCTTTTCAATCCTGTAAGGCCCCCTAAACCTTGTCTTGAATGAGTCACTCAGCACTGGTAACAGAACTAGCACTTTCTCTCCAGCAGTAAAGTTCTGAGCTGTAGCCTTCCAGTCTGCTTTCAATTTCATCACTTGCTGTGGTATCTTTAAATGTTCCCAAGCCAATTCACATGCTCTGTCTAAGCTCTCTCTGACGTTTGGTACATAATCCAGGAGAGTAGTTTCTGGATTTTGACCTACCAGTTTCTCATGAATCAATTTCAGTGGTCTCCTTACCTCATGACCATTAACTAGTTCAAAAGGGCTAAAACCAGTCGATGCATTAGGAGCGTCTCTAATAGCAAAAAACAAGAATGGAATTCCCCTGTCCCAATCCTGTGGATAATCCTGACAGTGTGCTCTCATCATAGTTTTTAAAGTTTGATGCCATCTTTCCAAAGCTCCTTGTGACTCCGGATGATAAGCTGTTGACTGAAACTGTTTTATCCCCAAACTGTTCATTACTTCCTTAAACAGCTGTGACATGAAATTTGACTCCTGATCAGATTGTATTTCCTTAGGTAAACCCTATCTTGTAAAAAATTTAGTTACCTCTTCCACAATTTTCTTAGTTTTGTAATATTTCTTGAAGGTATCGCTCAGGAAACCTGGTGTAGACATCCATTATTATCAGTAAATACAGTGGGGAAGGGTCCTACACATTCAATTATGACCTTAGTAAAAGGTTCTTCAAGTGCTGGTATTGGGAATAAAGGTGCCGGCTTAATCACTGCTTGTGGTTTCCCTATCACCTGACATGTGTAATATGTTCTACAGAATTTGACTACATCTCTATGCAATCCAGGCCAATAAAAATGTTTCTGTACTTTTGCCTGTATCTTTCTAATTCCTAAATATTCCCCCATTGGAATTTCATAGGCAATCCTCAGAATTTCATTTCTGTACCCTAATGGGATAACAATCTGATGCGCCTCCCTCAGGCTTTCATTTGCTGAAACATGATCCTGTCTCCATTTTCTCATTAAAATATCACCCTTAAGGTAATAACATCCTGGAATACATTTTGCCTCTGTTTCTGAGTAAGCTGTCTGATATAACTGTTTTAATTGCAAATTGTTTTGCTGCAACTCAGTTAACTGCCTTGAGTTAAACACTTCAGCTGAATGGTCCTTTCCTGTGTCTTTCTGAACAATGTTATCAAACACAGTGCCTGCTAATTGGATTTCAATACCTTCTTCCTGCCTTTGAACTGCCTGTCTTTTTTGTTTTTTTTGTTTCAACCTGTGTGCCTGTGATCCCATTATCACACAATCTGGAAACAATCCAGGATGCTCTCCCTGTAACAGCTCTGTTGAAAGCACTTCTACAGGCTGCTTAACTACCATAGGCATCACCCACATTTGTGATCCAGCTAGATCATTACCCAGCATCAATTGAACCTCTGCAATGGCCAATTTTTCCACCACTCCAACAATCACTTCACCAGTTTTCCACTTACTCTTTAAATATACCTTCCACAATGGATTAGATTTAGCATCTCCATGAACCCCACTTATTATCACCTGTTCGTGCAATACTCCCTCTGAACAACAAATATCACAATCCCATAACATTAAGGATTGACTAGCCCCTGTGTCTCTTAAAATTTTAACATCTTTACCTACTCCACCCTGTACACATGGACTTTCTCTTCACACACAAAATCTTTAAACATTACTGCAACCTGCTCCTCAGAATTCTCTTGGGTAAACTGTGAACACATTCCCACTTCTTTACCTGTCACTGATTCTCTCTGTTTTACTTGTACACAAACCACTGGTTTTTCCTGTGCCTGAACCTCAGAACCCACAGTACTTTTACTTCCAGAACTTTTCTGCACCACAATGATTCAAACAGCTTTTCCCTTCGTATGTTCTACTTTATTATAATGAAAACACCTCAACTTTCGAATGTCACTTCTACCCTCACCACCTTCCTTTTTATTCTGAGAAAAAACTTCCTGGGAATTTCCAGTGATTCCTTCTCTTCCCTGACTACCCACCTTCCTTCCACCTTCCCACTTTCTATCCTTTTCCGATTTGAAAGAGTGACGAGAAAAAGGTTTAGCTCTATCAACTAACTCATAGTCATCAGCTATCTCTGCTGCTTGTCTTACCGTTTGAACCCTCTGTTCCTCCACGTGAGCTCTCACTGCTGAAGGAATTGAATGTTTAAATTCTTCCAAAAGAATTGCTTCTCTAAGTGCTGCATATGTTGTCTCTTTTTAATGCCAGTATCCATCAGTCAAAATTACTTTGTTTTACTCTTTCAAACTCAATATAAATTTGCCCAGGCTGCTTTCTCATATTCCTAAATTTCTGCCTAGATACCTCAGGGACCAACTCATGCACTCAGAATAGCCTTTTTCACCATATCATAATTCACCGAAATTTCCTCTGATAGCGAAGCATATACCTCATGTGCTTGACCCACCAACCTGGATTGCAACAACAACATCCAGTTCTCCTGTGGTCATCTCATCTGTTTAGCTATCTTATCAAATGAAATAAAGTACGCTTAAATGTCTTTGGAAGAGCTTGTACAAATTTAAACATCTCCACACTGGGTTTGAAGTTAGAAGCTTTGCCCTCATCAGAACTTTCCTCAGAATCTGAGGTCTCTTTTTTAACTTCCAGCCTTTTAAGCCGATATTCTCTGTCACTTTCCTTCATTCACTCTTCCACTGCTAACTTTTCCCTCTGGAGATCAAGTTTTCGCATTTCCATTTCTTTTTGGAATAATCTCTCTTTTTCCCTCTCTTTTTTTTTGCTGCTTCTAGCTCCAGATTTTTTCAGTTCCTTTGCTTGTTCGAGTTCGAGCTTCTTCATTTCTAACTGAAGTCTCACTACCTCTAGCTGTGATTCACTCGTGTCAGGTAGCAATTCCAATTTAAAATGCTGTGCTACACCTTCAAGCTTTCCTAGCCCCCAGAGGTAACCCCAATTGCAACTTATCCGCCAACTCTATTAACTTACTTTTGAATACTTTCTGTAACCCAATCAGAGTTATATCTTCTACTTCCAAAAAAGATTTAGCCATGGATACAGCCATTTTTGCAGTCTCACCACTTCAAACATAACTTACACCCGCTCCTGAATTCAAAGTACTTCTCGTACTAGTAACTTTAAGACTTACCAATCCAAAAAATCAAGGGATTACAAATATATTCCCGCAAAGAGCCCCAATTATTATGACACAGCTGATGGTAAAGGCTGAGTTGTTCAAATCCCAGAGGGAAACTTGAAACAATGTCATAACCCATTTTTGCAATTTGTATGTTTCGGGTTGCAGGCTTTGAATTCAGCAGTAATAAGACCACTGAGTCTCGAGTATTTTTTTATAAGACTAAATTAAACATTTATTAATACAAGAAAAATCATAAGCACATACATATTTATATACATATACAAAATTATAATAACTATAAAAATTCCCTAATTAATCTGACTCTCAGTTACACCCCTGTTAAGGTAACAGTAAATCTCAAAGATTTAAACAGATCCCTGGCAAAGCACATCCTGGACAGTCACATTCAAAATGAGTTTCTTTAAGCACTGGGTCCTTGTAGACAGCAGCTTGAGGCTTACAGATTGGAGGTTTCTCACACTTGTTGGATGTTAAAATGCCTCTACCTTACACACAATCTCCTTTTTCCTTTATACATATCTTTCTCTTTGAATGTAAATTTTCCATTGTATCGTTAGGCTTTTAACTTTACCTCTTCTAACAATAACATCCTTTCATCTCACCAATTTTATTAGTAAACTTAAAAAAACACATTGCTTGGCATCTTCTGGCTAGTTGTAAGATTTCATCCGCAGTCTTGAATGGTTTCTTTTAACCAATACAAATTTACATTTTATCTCCTTATGATAACCTAATTAACATCTCAAAACATACTATACATGAAAGCATCAAAGCACCCAGACTAGCTGGCTTTAAAACAATTGAGACACACGCACGCGCGCACACACCCCACTGGAACTCTATTTTCAAATAATTTCCAATAACATTATTATATCTTCTTGACGCTTCCGCGATTCCTTCTCCTTGGTCTCCTGAGTGACTCGACATGAGCTCACAAGCACGCTTTCAGACCTATGGCCATGCCAAGCAGAGCATCACTGCTCCAAAGGGGTACCTTTGCCCCAACGGTCCACGATATAGCATGAGGCTGCCAATTGCAGCTCATTCTTTAATTCGGAGCCTATTTCTTTGCTCCCTTTTTCGAATTTACTTAACAAGGCCTATCCCTGCCCCTGAATCTGTGATGCTACTTGGCTAGCAGATTATCTCAAACTGACTGAAGAAGAGTTGTTCACTGACCCTTGAACTGATCTGGGGAACCTTTGAAAATGCTACCAGAGCCCCACCCTTGTGACGAGGCAGGAACCACTGTGACAGCATTGGAGCATCCTGTACCTTTAAATGTTACAATGTCCCATGCGCTGCAAATTGAACGCACACAGACAGAATTAATTCAATTCCTATCAATATAAATACTATACCTATTTAACGTATTGTTTGAAATCCCAATTAATTATTAGCCGCTTCTCAGTTTGATCAGGATTTTAGCTTATGACTTGCAAAATACAGTACCCGTTCCAATAAAAGTTTCAAGGATTCCAGTGCCAGGGTGAGCAACTCACAACTCATACTCATCTTCAAAAAAAAATGAGTTCACATTATCCCCAAAAGACATGCATATTCTGAAAGAAATCTTCCAAACAGTCTCTAATGTAAGTCAATCATTAACCTGTCAGATTTTGCTCGCTGATTTCGCAAGTATAAATGAAATTTTCAACCAGGAATGGTAAGAATTAGAATCTTGTAGCTTTTTGGCACAACCTTCACCAGTTTAGAAGAAAAAAATCTGCCTTTTATCCTTCAGCTAGATGGACTAGGCTTTCTTGGTTGGAAATTGCTCAACTTGTATGGGACACTGGTCAGATATCAGCTGGAGTATTGTATACAGTTCTGGGCACCACACTATAGGATGGATGTGAATTCATTGGTAAGCGTGCAGAAGAGGTTTACAAAAATGGTTCCAGGGATGAGAATTTTCAGTGATTAAGATAGATTGGAGAACTTGGGACTATTCTCCTTGGAGAGAAGAAGGCTAAGAGGAGATTAGATCGCGATGTTCAAAATGATGAGGGGTCTGGATAGAGTAGATAGAGATCGAGAATGAGAGGGCACAGATTTGAAGTGATTTGCAAAAGAAGCAAATATGATGTGAGAAAAAACATTTTCTCACAGCGAGTGGTTCGAGTCTGGAATGCACTGCCTGGAAGTGTGGTGGAGGCAGGTTCAATCGAGGCATTCAAGAGGGCATTAGTTGATTATTTGAACAGAAACAATGTGCAGGGTTACGGGGAAAAGGCAGAAGAATGGCACTGAGACGTGATGTTCATTCAGAGAGCCGGTGTAGACACAATGGGCCGGATGTCGTCCTCCACCGTAACAATTCTGTGATTCTGAATTTAATCTCTGGCGGAGACGCAGCTACTCTGCAAGCAGTTGAGGGAAAATCTGCTTCTGCAGGGCAGGACTGACCTTCACCAACAAGTCCTCCCTTTTTCCGAGTTGTGGTGGCCTGACATCATGAGTGTTCCTTCCACAAACTCAGCCAAAAACTGCCAAACTCATGCCAGAGGAGGCCGGCCAAGTTTAAATGATTGAGGCTGGGATTCAAAGCCTTGATCATGGGGTTTGGAAGACCAGTGCCCTGCCTCGGGAGCTGCACAGCTCATTTGATCTCAAGTTTCTTCAGAATGGATGGGATTTTAAAAATTTACAAGGCAAGGAGGAGGATCAAATTGAGGTAACAGGCTCCCACCTTGAAATGATGGCTCCCTTGGAAATGACGTTGGAATATTGATTGCATTGAACCACATTCAAATTCCACATGGCAACAAAAGCAAAGTGTGTGACAAATTAGCAGAAGAAGAATATATATCACACAAGCTGATTATTTGGCCCACCCAGTCCATGCCGGTGTTTATGCTTCATTTGAGCCTCCTTCCAATACTTCTAATGTGACCGTTTCTGTGACAATGTTCATTTTCAGGTTTTATATGCTGTAGGGATTTCCTTTCAGTTTTGGGGAAATTAAATTTGTACATGTAAGGTAATTGAAACACTGAAATTCAGCAGTTGCCAGATCACCTAAGGTATTTACACATCGAAGGTCCTTCCATGTGTACTTACTCGGTCAGAGTTAGAATGGGGAGAGCCGTAATATAGCAAGTCAGCCCCTTTAGCTGGGGACTGGAAGACAGTAAGTCTGAGGAGAAGTGCCCTGTCTTTGTTCGAAATGTGAATTATTTATCTCATTCCCTGCTTCAAAGAAAGGTTGAGAAGCAACTGGTAAACAAGGGAAGTTCTTCAAGTATCCATTTACTTTGCAGATCAAAGGACAGGTTTGGGAATTGTGGATAATGGGTTTAAATCTCTATCTGCAACATCTCAGGGGTGCCAGGTTGCCACGGAAGTAGGTTGACGGGACGGGCCCCGTTTGTGTTGGTTTTTTCTGTGTGATTTCTCACAGGCAGAGAGAGAGAAAGCTGCCAGCAGTGGGTGCAGTACCAAAGTGCTATCAGAACAAGGGTGTTTTTTGATGTTGGAGTCCCTAGGCAAGAAGGCAGTAAAACCTAGCAGGGGTGTCTGCAATCATGAGGGCCTCAAAGAGAATTGAAAGATAGTTTTTCCAAAAGGGTCCGAAGGGATCCTATAGCTTGGAGAACAGCAGGAGCAATGAGGAGAGTCAAAGTAAATTCCGAAGGACTGTGGCACACGTTGGTTCAACATCGGGAGAAGTGAAGGAACCCTCAAGATCCTGCAATGTGTAGGGGAATTCTTGGGTGGAAATCAAATCAAAACAAAACAGAGAGTGGTCTGTTGAGATTTTCAGGTTTAAAATCTAAGTGTTTACGAAAGATATATAGTATTAAATTAGTAGTGTTTGCTTTGTTTAATTTTTGTACAGTGAAAGTTTTTGTTTAAAACCGTGAAATCTTGTTGGCTAATTCTTTCAGTTAATAACTGGGACTTCAAATTTCACTTGAGAAGTTAATGGTCTCCCATGAGATCATAACACTATCATCAGAGCACTCACTTCCTTTTTCCCCACATGTGCTTATCTAGCTTCACCTTAAATGCATCTATACCATTCAGCTTAAGTAGTCCCTGTGGTTGGAGGAGATGGTGGCATCATGGTAATGTCACTGAACCAGTAATCCAGAGGCCCAGGCTAACGCTCTGAGGACAATGCTTCAGTTCCCACCATGGCAGCTGGTAGAATTGAAATGTAATTCATAAATTTGGAATCGTGAGCTAATCTCAGTAACGGTGACCATGAAACTATCATCGACTGTTGGTAAAACCCATCTCGTTCACTGATGTCCCTTTAGCCATTTTTTCTTCCCTGTAGGGAAGGAAACCTGCCATCCCTTTCTGGTCTGGCTGACATTTGACTCCAGACCCACAGCATTGTGGTTGACTTATAACTGCTCTCTTCGAAATGGCCTAGTGTGTCACTCAGTTCAAGAGCAATTGGTGATGGACAACAAATGCTGGCCCTGCCAGCGGCACCCACTTCCCATGAAAGAAAGAGAAAATACTTAGTTTCAGATTCTCACTACCTCCTGGGTGAAGAAATTCCTGTTGGATTTCACGGTGACAATCTTATGTTGGTCAAGTATCCTTTATCTGTAAACCGTACTTTTTCTGAACCTCATCAGCCTTTAGCACGGGAAGTCTAGTTGTTTGTCTGTACTTTTACCTTGTGATTTTTGAACATGTCAAAAATAAACTTTTTCAGGTTTTTATAATTCAGTGATATCTTACTTTCCTCGCCATCTTATTTACCTTAGGCTATAGCTAGCCTAGGCTTAGGCTATTGGAATGTAAGTTTATATGTGGTATTCAAAAACCGAAATGATCTGAAATCCAAAATGCAATCGGCCTCGAGGGTTTCGGCTAAAGACTACGCATGCAATTCTGGTCGCCACATTACCAGAAGGATATGGAGGTGTTGGAGAGGGTGCAGAGGAGGTTTACCAGGATGCTGCCTGGTCTGGAGGTTATTAGCTATGAGGAGAGGTTGGAGAAACTCAGATGGTTTTCACTAGAGCGACAGAGATTGAGGGGCAACTTGATAGAAGTTTACAAAATTATGAGTGGCATGGACAGAGTAGATAGTCAGAAGCTTTTTCCCAGGGTGGAAGAGTCAATTACTAGGGGACACAGATTTAAGGTGAGAGGAGAAAACTATAGAGGAGATGTGCGGGACAAGTTTTTTATGCAGAGGGTAGTGAGTGTCTGGAATTCGCTGCCAGAGGAGGTGGTGGAAGCAGGTACGATAGTGGTTTTTAAGAGGCAGCTTGACAAATACATGAATAGGATGGGAATAGAGGGATACGGACCCCGGAAGTGCAAAATGTTTTAATTGACGGGCAATATGATCGGCACAGGCTTGGAGGGCCGAAGGGCCTGTTCCTGTGCTGTACTTTTCTTTGTTCTTGATCCATATTAATGGCCTTCAGTTTTGCCCTGCAAATGGAAACATTCCCTCTGTGTTGACTCTGTCAAAGCCTTTCATAATTTTCAAGACTTGTTTTACATTATTCGTCAGTCTTCACTTGCCAAGAGAAAAGAGACCCAGCCTGTTGGCCCTTTCCTGATTATGTACATCCTCACAGTTCTGTTGTCATCTTGGTAAACCTTTTTTGCACCCTCTTCAATGCCTCTATATCCGTTTTATAATGTGCCAACCAGAACTCCACACACTATTCTAAGTGAGATCTATCCAAGCTTTGATACAAGTTTAGCATAACCTCTCATCCTGAACATCAAAGAAAAGAAAGAACTTGCATTTATGTAACACCTTTCATGACCATAGGACATCTCAAAGAGTTTTACAATGAATTAAGTACCTTTTGAAATGTGGGAAAGTGGCAGCTAATTTGCACACAGCAGTAAGCATCACCAGATAACCTGTACGTTGTGATGTTAGTTGAGTTATAAACATTATCCAGGATACCGGGAGGAACCATGGGATCTAGTGCATCCATGTGAGAGGGCAGGCAGGTTCTGTGTTGAATGATCTGAAAGTTGGCACCTCTAACAGTGCAGCACTCCCTCAGTACCTGCACTGGGCGTGCCAGCCTAAATTTTGTGCTCGGGTCTCTGGGCCAAGACTTGAGCCACACAGTCTGCTGACTCAAAACAAGAGCGCTACCCACTGAGGTACGCTTCAAGTGATTCATGAAGTGAACAATAGGCAAGTACTCGAAACCAAGACAAGACAGGTTATGATATTACAGGTGTGTAGGCTGCAATCGAAGGGAAGGTGAGTAATTTACTTGTTTTACTTGTAAATTTCGATTACAAAACCGTATCCGTGAACAAAACCTCTTCGGCTCAGACGCAAGCTGCGATACCTCAGCTGTGGTCCCTGTGAAACGGTCAGCAGAGTGTAAAACAGTTTTCGATTTCAGTGCAAAGCAAATAGCTCAGCATTTATTCTTCCTGTTTTATTTTAAATATAAAACTTTGGAGATCTGAGTGCATGTGATTAAGATCTTGCACTTAGATCCTTTTCATTCAGTCTTGTAACTCTACATGGAATGTGTGAAATCATATTTGCCAATCGAAGCAGCTCACGTCTCATTCAGAGTTTAGTAATGAGTGTTCTTTCTGCAAATGAAGAAGAATGTTTTATATTTGCATGATCCTTGTGTTATGAGCAGATTGTGGAAAAGGTTGATATTTGGTCACAGTGTAACATATTGTTGTGGTTTTTTTTTAACGTCAGTAAAGTCCTATGTGTGGTGTTTTAGTAATTCCTTTTGTCGTTATGCTAAAGTTGGTCCCAGTTTATTGGGAAAGTTTGGGTTAAATCCAAAGGTTGCTTCCTACAATGTGTTGAATACTTCTCTATTTTTGTGTGAGGGGGAAGGAACTACTGACATTTGTAAAAGTCAAACTTTTAAGTGACTAAAATTGTCATGTTGACCATTCAAGGCTTAGTTTTGATGAACTGTGAGCTTACGATGTTCAATTTCTGCTTTTCATCAGTGTCATGCGGTACAAATAAATGTGATAAATAAATTCATGTGATCAAAGTGCTTTCCTATTGAGAAATCAATTTTTGGCAGCATGTGATGTGATGACAATTGGCAAAAAAGCCATAAGGGACATGTGGAGAAAGTTCATTAAACAGTGAGTTGTTGTGATCTTAGAAGGACATTGCAAGTGGATTCAGTTGTAACTTTCAGAAAAGAATTGGATAAATACATGGAAAGCAAAAATCTTTGAGGTTATGGGGAAAGAGTAGGGAAGTGGGATTGATAGGATTAAGCTGGAAAAGAGCCAGCACAGGCATAATGGGTTGAATGGTCTCTGTGCTGTATTGTTCAATGGTGTTGTCACTTGAGTTACTTTTTGCTTATCAGAATTTCTGACATTTCCCTCTCTCTTAAATATACAACCAACTATTCTTAATACCAGGGAGAATCTTACAGTACAGAAGAGGCCAGCCATCCCATTGTGCCCACTCTGACTCTTGGAAAGAGCTATTTAGTTCATCCCACTCTCCCTGCTCTTCTCCCAATGCCCTGCGATTTTCTCCCTTTAAAATATTTATTCAATTTCCTTTTGAAAGTTATTTTTGAATCTGCCTCCAAGGCCCTTTCAAGCAGCACCTTCCAGATCACAATAACTTCTTGTGTCGAATAATGTTTCTGCATTTCATCTCTTGCTCTTTTTGCAATTACTGTTAATGTTGTTACTGACCCTTCTGTCAGTTTCTTATTTACTCTGCCGAAACCCTTCATGAGTTTGAACACCTGTCTTAGACTCCTCATAATCCTTGCTACACTGCTTTAAGGAGAACAATCCCACCTTCTCCCTTCTTCCCATATAACAGAAGACCCTGCTCAGTGGGACCATTTGAGAAAATCTCCTCAAAATCCTCTCCAAGGCTTTGATGTCCTTCGCAAAATGTGGTGCCCAGAATTGGACTCAATACTCCAGCTGAGGCCTAACCAGTGTTTTACAATGGTTTAGCATAATTTCATTGTTTTTCTACTGAATGTCATAAAGTCCAGAAACCATATGCTTTTTAACAGCCTAATCAATTTGTCCTGTCACCTTCAAAGATCTTTGTACGTAAGTCCCCCAGGTGCCTCTGTTCTTTATCATGCGCTATTTCGTTTATAATGCGCCTCCTCGTTTTCCCTTACAAAATACATCATTTCACACTTTTCTGCATTAAATTTCATCTGCCATATGTCTGTCCATTTCACCAATCTGTCACCGTCCTCCTACCATCTTCCTCAGTGTTCACCACGTTTCCCAAGTTTGGTGACATCTCGAAACTTTGGAACGATACACATTGATTAGAACACCCAGAGGAAACTCAACTTCTTTAAGGATTTTTCACTGCATACCTGGCCACAAATATTTGCCATTGTTTCTGTGATTGCAAAGTCCTCTAACACATCTAATTTTTTAGTGTGAGAAAGAAGCAACAGCTCGTTCAGTGTGTGGCAGCAGCCACTAGATGTCACAGTATTTGAAGAATGTACAGTGGGGAGACAGCTTCTTGTACGAGGCATGTTGCACATTCCCCTTATGTGGAAGTACTGTCTAGATAATACTTTCAGGTTTATTTTTGCAACTTCCACATTTGTGCCCTGTCCATTCCATTCAACTGTCCAAATCTGTACAGTGAAACTTGATTTGTGCCTTAGATTCAACATGAGGTCTGCATTCACTCAATTTCGGCCGATGTGGTTGTCAGGTAAGCAAGCTAAGATTGAAACCTGGGATGAAATTCAAATCAAGAGCAGCTATTTCATATAGCTTTGGTGGATGAGGCGGCAGGGGTTGGGGGAACCTCCCATCATTTCAATTTAATATTCTAGATGACCTAATCTTCTTGAAGTTTCCTGTTTATGTCATTTGAATCCTCTGGCGTTTCTTAGAAAGCATTAACTTTCTGAGGGATGTGGAAAGACTGTAGGAAGTTCTCAGCAAGAGTGTCGAGTTGGTGAGCGGGGGAGGGAGGCGTGTGGGTTCCGCATGCAAACTGGATGATGCCACTGTTGTAGTATATGTTCCCATCTTTTATTTGGGCATCAGGTGGTGACTCCATTTTTCTGCCGTGCAGTGGCCAGTCAGGTATGAGACTTCCTAACACCGTCGTGAGGGCCATGTTCAAGATTCTGACTCTTGTGCTGCGACCACTGCTGCACTGAACGAGCACACCTCATCGAAGAAAGCGCTATATATTGGCAAACCCGTTGGCTAAACAAGGCAGGTTTTGTGTTCTCGTCATCGTTTAGTTTCAACTGAAGTCAACAAACGCTTCCTTTGGAGGGATTAGGCTGTCTAGTTTTATAACTTTAAAAAGACAGACCTCTGGAGTTCATACACACGCGCACTTAACCCGTATGCGAACTGGGCCACTTGTGTGTGAAGTGAGGACCGTCCCTTGGAATATTTCTAAGTGTTCTATCTTATTCTGCATGTGTTCTCAGATTCGGTGCACACCATGGAGCATGAAGAGTACCTGCTGTCAGGCATGCAGCACTGCTGTTCCATGGGGGGTAGTGCCTTCAAAGGCCAGAGAGCGTACCCCTCCTCCCATGTGCTTTATGCACTAACAACACCCAACTCAGCCAGATACCAAACGGGAAGTGCAGCTTTACCGCTTGGTCATGGTTCTGTTTCTTGCTTCCATATTTATTTTGTCATTTTTTGCATTTCTCTGGCCAGGTTTTTTTTTGTATCATTCACAAAGTTGGAAAATAGTGGTTAAGTTTTTTTAGATTCCTTCATGGGATGTGTGTGTCACTGGCTAGGCCAGCACTTATTGCCCATCTCTAATTGCGCTTATTCAGAGAGCATTTAAGAGTCAACCCCGTTGCTGCGGGTGTGGAGTCACATGTAGGCCAGACCAGATCAGGACGGCAGATTTCCTTCCTTAAAGGATATTCGTGAGCTAGATGGGTTTTTACAACAATCGGAATTGGTTTCATGGTCATCATCAGTCTTTTAATTCTACGTTTTTATTGGATTGAAATTGTACCATCTACCATGGTGGGATTTGAACTCTGGTCCCTAGAACGTTACCCTGGGTCTCTGGAATACCAATCCAGTGACAATACCACTACGCCCCTACTTCCCCAAATATTTGCGCCATTTGGAAAGGCTGGAACATCTTCTCGTCCCCTGCTGTCCTGCCCCTTTCTCCCCACCCCTCACAATCTGACAACTTTCCTTAAAGTGGTTGCATCCCTTTAAATTTTGGCTGTAGCCTTCAAGTGTTGCTCACGTGGGAGGGCTGTGATAGTGGTGGTTTTGAAAGGGAAGGATACAGGACCTGAGGAGTGGGAAACCAGAAAGGGAGGGTGAGTGATCAGTTGTGTACATGGAATGGGGTCAAGGAAGCAGAGGATGGGCCTTGTGAATGGGATGAGTTTGAGGTGAGATGGGACAAAACCTACTGGGAGAGTTGGTAGGATGGGAGGGCAGGTGTTAACTTCAACAACTGCTTATCGTGGATGAATGAGTGCAAAGCTAGTCTTTTACTTCAAGCTGGTTTATGCTCAAGACAGCTCTGCAGAGTAACAGACTCTCCCAGTCCCTTCCATATGAGAGTGTTACAGCTGTACCCATTTATAGGTGAGCCAATGCCCATCACCTGTTTTAACAAGGCAATTGTCTTAACAATGTAATTGCCAGTCAACAAAAAAAAAGATTGTTATTGGACCTTGACGATGTTATCACTGATACATTGACAGTGGGGACGGGTTTGGGTTGGTGGGCAAGAGAGAGTAGAAGCTTAATGGGTGGAAGAGGAGGGGAGAAAAATTTAAGAGGAAGGTTGATGCACCGTAACCTCCCCAATCCAGAATGCTTGGGACCAAGGCTGTCTGGATTTCAGAATTTTCTGGATTGTAGAATAACGTTAGAATGTCCAACCACAAGGGTGAGAACAGGACTTGAATATGTACCTGAGACATAAAACAGTGACAAAACACTATATAGCACCAATAAAAATTGTGTTATTTATGCAAATTCTATATCTTGCATGTTTCAGAAGGACAATCCTGTACTCGTCACACGTGATTCCAGGAAGAATTAGCACAACCAATGGGCTTAGAAAGGGGAAATTGATTATTCAGTAAATATTCAATATAAAAATTAAGAACAATTTCCTTTCCCAGAAAGATTGACAATGTAGCACCAATGTGAAAGGCTTTGATTTTTAATTTTACTTCACTAATTTGCTGTCTTTTCTTCTTCCATTATCCATCTTTTTTCTCTCTCCTGCAGCCTTCCACTGAAACAGCCTAAGGTACTTAGTCTTACTGTCAGGAGATGCAGGACTATTAGAATAACGATAAAGGCCATCATATTCATTATTTTGTGATTTGTTGCAACGCTGTGAGAGACGAGTCTGAGAGTTGTGTGAGCCCGTGAAAAAAATGCCAGACAAGTGGTGTTTCTGGCTATCAGGTTTCCAGACTGGTATTGAGGGTGAGGGGGGAAATTGGAGCCTGGGGCTTTCTTTGCCCTTCAGGGTGATTCTAAAGTAGCTGGGACTGAAAATAGATGAGCTCTTATTGGGCACAAAGGTCAGTGAGTTGGGAGAACAGGGAAGCTGAAGTTGCTGCTTGTAAGGTGGCAGTGATGGGTGCCTGAATGCCAAGAGGCACAAAATATCACTGATGTTTTATTCACCAGCTAAAACATCTTCATCACTTTCACCAGGGACAAGCTACTATGACGAGACCCTGCAATTTGACTTGTTTGAATTCATCCATGGGATGTGGGCATCGCTAGCTAGGCCAGCATTTGTTGCCCAGCCCTAATTGCCCTTGAGAAGGTGATGGTGAGCTGCCTTCTTGAGCCGCTGCAGTCCATGTGGCGTAGGTACACCCAAAGTGCTGTTATGGAGGGAGTTCCAGGATTTTGACCCAGTGACATTGAAAGAACGGCAATATATTTCCCATTCAGGGTGGTGACTATTGATTGTTTTACACAATTTCCAGAAATTCATCTTGAGGATACACGTGACCTCCTGGAAGCTGAAATGTAATGCTGTGAACTGTAAGGATTTCCACTTCATGTAGGTCAGCATAGGATCATAGCTGCTTCCTTGGAACTAATCATGATTCTTTCACTTCAAATCAATCCCCTGTGTCAGGGTTATTGAAGAATCGGATGTCTTCTTGGAGATAGTTGTCCTTTGCAGCAATGACACTGACCCACAGCTGAAGCAAGAAAATAGGAAAATTGGTCTTGTAAATTGCATCCGCTGGTACGTCTCGGAAATGTGAGTGAATTTTCCTTTGTTCTGTGGTGAAGTTAGTCTGACCATTGTCACTACACATGTCTGCAGCGTAGTTAACCCTCATTAAAATCATAGTGGGGGCTAGACAGAATACATAAGGAGAAACTATTCCCACTTGTAAAAGGATCGAGAATGAGATGTGCAAAAGAAGCAAATGTGACGCGAGAAAAAACTTTTTCACACAGTAAGTGGTTTGAGTCTGGATTGCACTGCCTGGAAGTGTGGTGGAGGCAGGTTCAATCGAGGTATTCAAAAGGGCATTAGATGATTATTTCAATAGAAAAAATGTGCAGGATTACGGGGAAAAGGCAGGATAATGGCACTGAGACATGATGCTCATTCGGAGAGACGGTGCAGACACAATGGGCTGGATGGCCTCTTTCTGTGCTGTAACAATTCTGTGATCCCGTCAATTTGTTCAGTGTGGCTACCTGTCTGAAAGCTACATTTGGCTTCCAAAGCAAGACCAATTCTTCATTACTATGGGATTCTGGGCAATTCGCTGATTTATATCTAAGTGGCAGCAACATTGTTGTTGACATATTGTAAAGCAAGGTGTGTGTACTGAGTGCAACCAGGATTCCTGTGTCATTAACCTACTGCTTTCTACATTGTTGTTCTGCTCAGGCCCACTGTATTCTAGACAACCTGCAAAGGACTGCTTACTGAAAGGCTTTAATTGGAATCCATCCATTTTCTCACTGACTGTCTCTGTTGTAACCATCAGCTGCACCCTCCAAATTATTGCTGGTTTTGCTCACGGTCTACCAGCTTTGATCCAGAAAGGAATATCAGTGAAGCTTTAAAGCTAAATATGAAGGGAGCTGTGCCCTTCCTGATAGCGCTAGCTGGCATTACACCAATCTTGCTCCAGTCAGAAAGCACATGAGATTTGGAGGGTTTGCCTGGATTGGCCTAGAGCTGCTGTGCTACATTGTCCACCCAGGATCTTGTGAAGATTCTGCTGTGTGGGATATTGAAGATCCCCAGAGGAAGGACGGTGGGATCAGGCAGAGGTTGTGCCAGCAAGTTGGGACAGGGTGCAAGAACCCATTTGTCCCGTTGGATACAGGAGACCTCCTTCTGATAATCACACCCTGTCACTGTTTGAACAGTCCTGTCAGTATCATTCCCCTTGCCAACACAAATAAGACGGCAAGTACAGACCTTCTCTTTGTTTGTCAACGTACACAGCTCCCATTTAGGTCACCTCAGCAAAAGCACTTCCAAGCCTTGCCAAAAACAATGTCTGTGCACACAACAACTTCGGTGCTTGCATCATTTTATTTGCAACCCATACTTCGTGTGTGTGTTTGTTTGTGTATGTGTGTGTATGCCTTTGTTGTTTTATCACTGTGTGTCCCTTCTTGCCATTGTGTGCCATTCAAACTCATAAACCTAATCTCTTGCTACACCTTGAGATAGGGCATAAGTTGGCTGGATTCTGTGTTTCTCTTGAGCTGAGGTGGTCACACCTCTAATGCTATTGGTTTGGCAGCCTGGCTCTATCCTTTCTGTCCAGAATCAGGCTTCTCAAAGAGCTGGTGGGACACTGCAGTATCATAAACATATCCTTGTCATGCTCACTGGCACCGTGCATTGACTCTCCAGGGCCACTGATGTGTGAGAAACAGTCTTGTTGGTCCCAATGATATCTGTGGGTGTATCTGCCTGTATTGCAACCCTGATCATTCTGAGGATAGAGTTTGCACACTCCAGTCTGCTGCCCAGACCCCTGCAGCATTTGCCTGATTAACCATGGCAGGAGCAGAGACTGCCTTTCGAGCCTGCACTGTGGGATCGCCTTCTATAGGGAGGCTTGGAGTTTTCCATTCCTGGACACTGAGACCATCACCAGTGCCTGCACAAAACTTTTCAAAAGCAGCTTCTGGGCCATCTGGGTTCTGGGGCTATTCAGCTGAGGGGGCAGCATTGCCAGAATGTCTGCCAGTGACTCTTCCCTCTTCTTTCATGCTTCCTCCTTGTCCTGTGTGCGTGTGTGTGTCATTGGTTCCTACTGCTCCAGCTTGTCAGCTCAGAAAAAAACGCCAGTTAATAAATACATAGCTCTGAATCCATTAAACAATTGCAGAGCTCCATGCAAGAATAGGAAAACTCTTGACCTTAAGTTGAGGGTGTATAAAATTGCTATAATGCCATACTGAGCTCCGGTGGTCAAACTGAATGTCAAGACGGACTCAACATCTTGTTTAATAATTCATTTTAAGACCGACTGGAATTTAAACCAATCTAATTGCCTCTGATGAATTCCAATGGCCTGTTTCTCAGCTTCCTCTGAAAGCACCACTAATATGGTTCTTCATGCTGTCACAATACTGATGAGTTCTCTTTAATCCTTTGCTGCACTACTGGCATTCATACTTTATCTAAATTAGATTAGATTGATGGCAAATCTCTCTTCAAGAAGCATTCCCTGGTTCATTTAATGCATGATGTTTCCATGATGTGCAGCATGTTTGCACATCAACTCGCAGTGTGACAGAATACACAGGCATGGGCTCCTATCAGCAACTGTTAATCTGACTGTTCAGGTGGAGCTGGTGTCAGAATGTCAACATTTTAGCTTGATTGAATAGCCGTTAATGTTTTCATAGGGCGACCATGAGCCACGGTTATTTGTTGTGTATCTAATAAAAAAGTTAGATTTGTGCCACTTGATTTCACGTTTTAGTGCTTAGTTTTTCCTGTTGTAATTTTCAAGGTTCACATTTTGCCCGTACAAACTTGTCAGGCTGTTTGTGCTGTCAGTGACAAAAGCAGCCTTTCAACTGCCTGGCTCACCTCACTTTCTTCCAAATTTTTGCAGCTAATTATTTATTTGTTCAATAGCACTTTCATATTGTTGTATTTTTACCCAAATGTTTTTGTTCTAAGCTACTAAAGCAAAATGTAGTCTAAGTGGCTTTTGGACTGCCTGTTTGCTCATCTATTGGCCTTGTCTCTTCTAAGGTCAATCCCTATCCACCAGTAGTGATCTGAATATTATACCTGGTTATTGAATGCCAACATGAAAGTTAACCATGAGCAGAGGCCTATCCTTCCACTCTCTGGATTCCCTGCGTTTAGACTCCATGCCTGGATGTGTTGAGTGCTGACATCTTTTGGTGTTGCCTTTTCCTCAGACTCAGATCTTCTCCTCCTGCATTCAATGTGGTCAAATCCAACCTCACCAAATGGATGAGTTCTTGCTGGATTTGGGCTTGCTTCGCCATTCTACAACCCGCATGATAAACTGTAGCTAATGCAGTTTCCACTTAAAAACATTATCATAGCACCACCCTTCGATGACTGTTTCTTCAGCAAGTTTCATTTAATGCTCCCCTCGCCCCAACACACTGACCACCATCACACTTCATTGCCTCCCCAACCCCACCACACAAGACAGTCATCTCCTTCTTCCCTTTCTCCATCCTCCTTACCTTCCTCTCTCTCTCTCTCTCTCTCTCTCTCTCTCACTCTGCATCTATCAGAATAATAAAACACCCAACAAGGCCATTTGGACTTTTGTGTCTCTCCCTCCCCTTCAGCCCATTCAGTATAAACCGTTTGAGTTAGTGTTTACTTTTCACTAGTGCCCACTCTGTAACCAGATCCTTTATCCCTCATTCCTTTATCATCTAACTTACCTATTCTCAAATGTTGACATGATCCCTGTTTCAATCCCTAACTTGGCTGGTGCATTCCTCATGCAGCTTTGTAAGGTGCTCCTGCTGTCTATCCTCTTCCTAGAGTAATATACAAACAAGGGGCAGGAGTAGGCCACTCGGCCCCTCGAGTCTGCTCTGCCATTCAATAAGATCATGGCTGATCTGAATGTAACCTCAACCCCATCCACACTTCACTGCCTCTAGTGGTCCAACCAAGAACTAAAATAATGAAAGGTGACAAATCAGGCTGCTGGGTTAGATTGTTGGCCTGGGCTCCAGATTGGACTTGATGGTCTTTTCATTTTTCTGAAGAGTAATAACAGCACAAGAGTTAATGTGCATCTCATAGGCAGTATCACACTTCCCTTTATAGACTCTGACCCAAAGTTCCCCCACCTCCACACAGGATCTCCTGTTCATGCTCCTACAACTTGCTTTGTTTACAGGAAAAACCCAAACTCCATCTTCTGTGATTCGACAGATGCCACTATCCATTTTGGACCTGGTTGTCTTCGTGTGAGGAAACATGAAATGGGAAATTTCTTGGCTACAACATTGAGATTCTACTTGCAGTTCAAATGCTAGACTTTAGAATTCTATAAGCTTACACTGCATAAAGAGTCCATTTGGCCTATTATCTCTGTGCCAGAGAAATCTAAAACTAATCTTTCGTGTCAGTTGTGGCCCAGTGATTCTCACATCTGAATCAGAAGGCGTCAGATTCAAGTCCCGCTCCAGAGACTTGAGCTGAGAATCCAGCTGACAGATAAGATGTTAAACTCTATGACCTTTCAGGTGGACGAGGCACTATTCAAAGAAAAGCAAGGCAGTTCTTCCTGGTGCCCCAGCCAATATATAACCCTAAACTAACTTCATTTAAACAGCCTATTGGGTCATTGGCACACTGCTGTTTGTGTGAGCCTGCAATGTGCAAACTGGCTACCATGTTTCTACACTTCAGGAGTATTTCATAGGTTTTAAAGTGCTTTGGAACATCCTGAGGTTGTAAAAGGCTTGATATTTAAATACAAGGCTTTCTGACTTGTATCTATCTTTGCTTCAATTGGTTATCTAACAAGACCCAGTGGTCTCTGATTTTGCTGGTCCTGACAGCAAAGTATTCCATGCTGCAAGTGAATTGTGTTTGGTCAGACATCCTAGTCCCCAAGTTGACTTAAACTCACCATCCAAAAGAATCCTTAACTGAATGATGTTCTGTACAGTCAGATCAGCCGTGATCTTATTGAATGGCGGAGCAGGCTCGAGGGGCCTACTCCTGCTCCTAATTCGTATGTTTGAATGTAGATAGCGAGTTGAGTCCTGAGCCTTTATTCATGACAGAACTAAGGTGACGTCTCCGGTAGTTATTTCCTGATGAAGATTTCATTTAATTTGTTGCTCAAATACTCGAGTATTTGGTGGCTCAGATGAATGTGCCTGTTGTGCCCCCTGAGCATGTTTGCACTGTGTTGAAATATGGGCCAGCTTCATTCCCTCTGCCCTGCCCCAACAAAATATAACAAGATTTACACCCTTTCTCTGTGACAATACTGCTACACTATAATCGTAGAGTTTGACAGCATAGCAAGGCCATTCGACCCATTACGTCTGTGCCAACCTTCTGAAAAAGCTACCCAATGATCCCACTCTGCCTGCCCTTGCCCCATAGCCTTCGATATTTTTCTTCTTCAAAAACTTCAACATATTCTCTTTTTAAATCTGTCGCAGATTCTGCTCCTGTCACTGTTTCTGCAAGGGCATTCCATACCCTGACAACCCTCTGTCTGAAAAAATTCTCCTGACCTCTCCCTTTGTTTTTCTGGTGACAGTCTTAAACTGAAGCCCTCTCGTCTCCAAAATGTCAGTCTGTGGAAACACTTTAAGTCTTGCTGAAAATAAGAGACATGCTGGTGGAAGTTTTTTTGTCTTGCACTCATTGAGACACTTCGCAAGAATACTATCAGTAATACTTCTAGCTCATTTATCTTCCAAAAGCCCATGTCATTTTGAGTTTGTTCAAATTTGTTAGCTCTCTGTGGTTTACTATTATACGATTGATTTTTGATTCTGATTTTTGAGAAAATATTTAAGGGATGCATCGTTGGGATTTGATTGGCCATTTATGAAAAAAATGTCAGCTGAAGGACAGAATGGTTCTCTGAAGAAACCAGTCAGCCTGACTGATTTCATTGTGATTTCATTCACTCTTCAGGTTAATCACGGATGGTTTTATTTTTAAATTCAGATGTGACGCTTCTAGTACGAATCAGAGCAGGTTTTTATGAACAATGCCAGGGCTAAAAGGGTTAAATTTATGTTGACAGGCTGTGTAGACCAGGCACATTCAGGAGTGAACTAATGGAGACGTTTAAGATGATTTGAGGAGTTGATGAGGTGGATCAGAAGAAACTATTTCCTCTGGGGGAGGAGGGGGTGGTGGGGTGGGGTGGAGTGGGGTGGAGTCCAGATCGAGAGGGTATAACTTAAAATTAGAGCTCAGCTCTTCATAGGTGATGTCAGGAAGACACTTCTTCACACAGAGGGTCATGGAAATCTGGGAGTCTCTCCCTGCCAAAGAGCTGCTGAGGCTTGAGGTCCATTGCAAACCTAGTAACTGTGGGAGCAAGGCGGGTAGATGGAACTAAGATACAAATAAGCCATGATCCAATTGAATAGCAGAACAGGTTTGAGGGGCTGAATGGCCTCCTCTTGTTACCAACCCAGAAGGAAAAACCAGTAAAAACTGGGAAATAACAATACTGGTCCAAACTGGTCTTGTATACTTTAAAATGGAATACCAGTAAAAACTGTGAAGTAAGAGTACTGGTCCGAACTGTTTTTTTTCCTTCTGGGAATCTTTTTGTTGCAGTTCAGTTTGAGAGGCATTGTTTTTTTAAAAATAAGATTTTCCAATTAATGAAACTTTATGTGGTTCTGTTTTGGTCACTTCCTTCCCAGGCTCAACAGTCCAAATTCCTCCAGCCCTTGTTCATGACCCGTGCACTGATACTCGGGATCAGGCTTGTGGTACTTCTCTGAAGTGCCTCAGGGGCTTGCATGTCCCTTGTGGTGAATCCCATAGCCTGAACCGAAGCAGTATGTAACCGCCCACGTGAAAATCTCCCCGCCCACTCTTTAGGCAAATGCAGGCAGCTGCAAAAATTACCTGACCTCACAAGGGCTCTCCTCAGGTGGTACAACTGTGTTTGGTAGAGGCTGCTGGTTGTTGCTTTGATCTATGTACTTTCTGCCCTCCAATGAGCTTGTTGATTAAGAACGCCCTCTGTCCTCAGTCCTCACATCTCTCACCGTGAACACAAGGAAACAGCCAGTTTAGAAGTAGAAGTGGCAGACAATTAATTTTTAATAATTTTATCCTGTTGAGATTTAATTCAATTAATTTTTATTTGACAGGGCAGCAGTGTTCAACATCGATTCACTACACTGATCTTTCCATAAATCTTCCCAAAACAGTGAGAGAAAAAAATGAGTCAGTTGAGATTCTTGGCTTTTCAAAATGTAAGCCCAGCTGGAGGGAGGGAACATCAGCAACAGGGCATTTCTTCATGATGTGATTTGGATACCTGATGTTTTCCTGGATGTGGAGGCTGCCTTGGGTGAAGTTCACAAGCCAGTCACAGCAGTATTACTCACTGCAGCCCACACTACCATTAGTAGGTAGCTAGAGACTAGCTGAGCAGTGTAACTGTGTGGGATGAAGGTGCTTGACCCAAATTTTACAAGAGGTAAGTTGAGTTGACACTGAAGAGATTTATCTGAGTGGAATGGAATGGATGGTGGCAGTGTGGTGTAAGAAATATCACTGCAGAATTTTTAGACTATTCCTCAACATCTATTATTGATCCTGCTAAAGTTGAAGTCATTCCACTGATTCACAACTGCTGCTGACTGAAGAGATGCTTGCTGTATACATGCATGCTGTTCAAATTGCAATGTAATAACCATTTAAAAGGCAGCAAAACTTTGCCCATTGACACTGCATACTAGTTTTATACAATCCCTGCGCACAAGGGCATCGAATCTCAAAAGGCAAAAAATGATCAAAGCCAATACCAGATCGATTTAACACCTGGTCTGTGCCACTGTGTAAGCAGCCTGTGTGTGTGAGGCTTGAGCTAGTGCTGGGCTGTTAAGCATTTATTTTCTCTCTCCTTTGCCTCCTGTTGAATGGGGAAACACGTCCTCTGATGACCCCGCCAGAGATAAGGAGAGAAAGAGGAACTGGAAGCACATAGTAACACCGTAATCGATGTGTGGAGCAGTTTAGTACTTCAGACAACCCATTGGGTTGATGAGAATCTGTGAATTATTACAGGATTCTTCCCTCGCCTCTCTGTTCCTGTTTGTGTCCACAGAGAGGCACATGCTGTGGAAAAATGGTACTTTACATGGATTTTGTGTGGTCAGTAGACTGGGAACAGCGCAATAACTTGGAACACAAATTGCCAGCTTATTGTATATTTATACGTAAACAGTGATGTAAGCTTAATATTTGAGATGATGAACTGAGGTGGTATTGAGATGAGCTAGTGGTATTGTGGCTGGACTGGTATTCCAGAGTAATGGTCCGGGGACCTGGGTTCAAATCCCAATGCGGCAGATGGTGAAATTTGTATTCAATAAAAATCTGGAATTACAAGTCTGATGATGACCATAAAGCCATTGTCGATTGTTTTTTAAAATTTGTTCATGGGATGTGGGCGTCACTGACTCAGCCAGTATTTACTTGCCCATCAGTGGGTCTGGAGTCACATGTAGGCCAGACCAGGTAAGGACGGCAGATTTCCTTCCCTAAAGGGCATTAGTGAACCAGATGGGTTTTTATGACAATTGGCAATGGATTCACAGTCATCATTAGACTTTTAATTTTTATTGGATTCAAATTCCACCATCTACTGTGGTGGGATTTGAACCCAGGTCCCCAGAGCATTACCCCTGGATTACCTGTCTAGTGATAAGACCATTATGCCACCGCCTGCCCCAAAGCAGTAATCAGTAGGGGCTGTTGTGAAACTGGTTCACTGATGTCCTTTAGGGAAGGAAATCTGTCGTCCTTATCTGACCTACACGTGACTCCAGACCCATAGCAATGTGGTTGACTCTTAAAATGTCCTCTGAACAAGGGCAATTAGGGATGGGCAATAAATGCTGGCCTAGCCAGCGATGCCCACGTCCCATGAATGAATAATTTTTAAAAAAACCACGATTGAAACCAAACCCCGATGAGGAATGCAACATCTTCATAAAGAGAAATTGGGGCAAAGCTCCCAGATGCCTTTTCGATGTTGGAGAAAGTTGATGAGAAATTTTGGCTCAACTCTCTCTCTTCCACTGTATTTGTACAATTATTGGGAAAGCAGCTCCAGCAACAGGGTCTTCCATGTAGGCATCGTGGTGTTCCAGTTAGATCAATGACATGCCTGATGAATGATCGAGTGAATATGTTAAGTTTATAATACTTGGCGACATAACTTGCAGCCAGGTCGAGGTTGAGGAACTCGCTGGGAGTATCAGTTTGCTGGGAGCTTGCGTTGTGTTTGTGAGAATGGGATAGCCTATAATTTTTTGAGTGAGCTGTAATTCGTGAAGGCATTGAGGTTTGAAAGGAGAAAGCCATCAGGTCTGAAGATGAAGATACCAGCAGCAGAGGGGAAGAAATAAGGGTGGGCACACGCATTGATTGTTCTTCAGTGAAAAACAGTAAATAAGGTTAAGCAGTGAGGAGGTATATGAGCTGTGGATTGAACTCTACTGCAGGGCTACACAACTCTGGGCTTGGTGGAATTGAACCCAGATGTGCCCAGATGTTGGTGTGGGCTGACGAAAACAGCTTTGCTTCTGCCAACAGTTAGCTAGAGGGTGCTTCAGCTTACTTAGCCCTTCATATTGGAAAAGCAGTTGAAGAAGGTGCCTGTAGGGACAAACAAGGAGGTGGACAAGTAGAGTTGAGCCCCATGGTGATTGTATGAGTTAAGGTGAAGAAAGATGGACCAGGGAGTAGATGTTCACGCAGCATGGGGGTGGCCAGCAGTGTGAGGAAGGACAGTGGCCCTTGGTGATAGTCACAGAGGATGTTGTTTATAGTGTCAGTGCTGTGGGTATGGCAGAAAGCTGTCAGGAGAGAGTCTTCAACCAGGATGGTTGAGGGCATATTGTGTGGCAATGATGCATTTCAACATTCGAGAAAGGAAGACGAGTGTTGGAGACAAAGTGAATGCTGAATGTGTTGGATAGTCCTTTCTGCTCATTTAGAGAAATTCTGATTTCAAACCTCAAGTTTTAAATTCTCTGCATTGAAAGTGATGAAGGAAGTGCCTTGTTAGCTCACATTTCACCATCAGAGCTGCAATTTGGAGGCAGCTGACATGCTGCTCTGGAGCTGATGGTTTTTGGAGGGAGCTGGTATGCTGCTCTGGAGCTGATGGTTTTTGGAGGGAGCTGGTATGCTGCCCTGGAGCTGATGGTTTTTGGAGGGAGCTGGTATGCTGCTCTGGAGCTGATGGTTTTTAATCGCTTGATTCAAAGCCACTTCATGTCAACTTTGCAAAACGAAATAAAACACACAATTTTTCTGATGAAAACCGATTGCATCCTAATTTAGCCATGGCTATTTAAAGAAAGTCTTCAACCAAGATGCTCAGATTAAATAATTACTCGGTCTGACATGTAAAGATTTAAATATAATTTTTTTTAATCAGGAAAAGGAGATTGAGCCCCCTCGTTCCTTGTCTGAGTCAGTCACTAAAGTTGATCCCTGTTCCTCTCTGCAATTTCCTGTTGGCTCAAATCTGAGTGTGGAATAAAAGTTTGAAAAATAAACACAAAACAGCAGTTCTTTTGACATTTCTGGAGGCCTCTATAAACCACTCTACAAACAAGGAGGACTTTCTGCCCTCCTTCACCCAGCCTGTATGTATACAGACCTTTCTGCTAAATGATGGCAACACCCACAAACATGTGTTCAGGAGCTCGCTAAGTGCAATCAAGTGCAGGGCTTGTTAAATTTACCCCCAAACTGGACTAACTCAGTGTCATGCTTGTGCACTGACTCGAGGTCTTAGTTGAGCAATCACCCATTCTGAGATTGAACCCCTCCATTCAGCCCAAAAGCATGAACATGGCATGGAATTTTGATTAATGGCCTACAAAAATCTCTGTGTGAGAAGAGTGTGTTTATGACTATGGTGGAAGCATCGCTGCAATAGACATTTCAGGATATGATTCTTATCGTTGACCCACATTTGTTGCTCTCCAAACATAACTAAAAGTCATGTTACTTATTTTGGTTGCACTGTTATGAATATAATAGCTGTTGCATTTTATGGGGCTGGCTTTTATGTGTTGGTCCTGGGTCAGTGTGTCGCACTCTCGCCCCTGAATTGAAAGCTTGTGGGTTCAAGTCTCCTTCAGGGACTTCAGCAGCCTGGGCTGACGCTCACAGTGCAATACCGTGTGTGTGTGTTGTTAAACTGAGGCCTTAAATGTTCCCTCAGCTTCTCCCTGGCGCCTGGACCCATATTTATCTTTCTACCAACCTAACTAAGAAAACAACATCACTGGTCACTATGACATTGCTGTTTGGAGTTAGCTGTGTGAAAATTGGCCACTCTATTTCTGACATTTCAACAGGGACTACATTTCAAAAACGGGATGGAAAACACTTTGCTCTGTCCTGGAGTTGTGATGAAAGCAAGCGCTTTTGGTCTGCGCAAGTGTTGGAGGGGTACACTGAGTTCATTGAGCTTTTCTGTCATTGCTGCAGCAGAGATGAAAAGTGCTTAACCTTTAACAGTCAAAGAATCTTCACTATTATCATTAAAACTGAACCATATCTCTGGTTGTGTGGCTTGAAGTCTGTGTGTGGGGTGAGAGGAGCACTGACCATTTTAGGGTACACTATGGAGCCATTGACATCAAGTATCCCAAGCTTTGTTCTGCAATGTTGGGGTCATAAAGTCAACATGGCCAGAAAGAGGCCATTTGGCCCATCGAGCTCGCATGAGAAATCTTAATTCCAAATCTCAGTGTTCCAAAAATTATTGTCTCATTCACATAAATTTATGCCTGTCATAGAATTAGCTGTGCTTAATATATTAAATTGATGAAATGTGATGAAGAGAAACATTCTGAAGAATAGTACCAGTGACCTGCCAAAGGGAAGTTCCTCTGTTTATTTCTCCACGCCTCGCAGTTTAACACTTTTCGCTTCAGTTGCTTGTAAGAGCCTTTCATTTTAAACTTCAAGTTATCTAATATCATCATCGTCCTTCTCCCTCTTGGTCTACATCAGGCCAGTCCAGCCTTGTTACCTTTTCTTGATGATGTTCACCAAGGACCTTTCCTCCTCTACCGTCCTGACAACTTCTTCATTGCTCTTGTGTTCCCCCCACACTGAGCAGCTCCATCTTTCTGCAGAACCTCATTTCACAACCTTCTAGTCATTTTTCTCAAGGTCCACGTTTTAGCCCATATAACACGACACTCCCAAATCACATTGAAGGCCTCTATGACAAAGATGTCAAGGCAACAGAACTAAGATCAGAGAAATAAGACGACATTTCCCAGGAATGATTTTGGACCTGAACTTTTGGAGTGTGAAATATTTTGAGCTATAAAAGAAGCGAAAGGAGGAAAATCGGATGGATGTGATGGAATGCTAAAGACAAGGCAAAAGAGAATGAACTTCTGTAAGGAGATGGACACTAGGGGAGAATGGCCGGATGGCTTCTTTGAAGAGCATGTTGGTCCCATTGGAGAAGAAGGCAAGTACCATGCAATGTGAAGAGCAATGCACCATAATTTTGATCTCATGCATCCAAAGCTCAGCTATGATCAGTTCAGTGTTAAGAAGGGTTGTGGAACTATAGAGGCTACAGCGATGATGAGAGTGTTAAACAAAAGAAGTATAGAATACCAGCAAAAAGTGTGCACCTGCTTTGTGGATGATGAAAAAAGCTTTTGACTGGGTGACCTGACAAAAACTGTGCTAAGAGCTGGAGATAACAGAATGATCGTAGTTCTGTGCACAGGACATTCTGCTACAATCAACAGTATTCTGTGAAACTCAAACCTGGTGCATTCGTGTGTGAGGTAAGATGAGGCTGTCTGCAATCACCATTGCTCTTTAACAACTATGTGGAATCTGTGATAAAAAAAAGCACAGGATGAAGGACAGAAAGGTGGAAAAGTCGGAGGTCCATTGATGAGATTTGCAGATGACCAGGCCCCAGTGTCTAAGAGAACAGGGGATCTACAGATACTGATGATCCCGATGGATACATTGAATGAAGTGGTGAAAGTTTACAGAATAAAAATTAATGTAAAAAGACCAAAGTCTGAATATTAGAGGAAATAATGATGGGAAAGTAGAGATCAAGATAAATAGTCAACAGCTGCAACAGTTACCATAATTGAAGTACCTGGGAAGCATCTTATCATAAGATGGGCACTGCCACAAAGAAATCAGAGCTAGAATAGCAATGGCAAAGAATGCATTCTCCAAATGTAAAGAAATGCTCAGAGATCTGAAGAAAAGAGTAGAATTCTGAAGTGTATATTCCTCTCATTGCTTGGTCAATTCAACTTGTCATCCTGACTATTGATTTCTCCCCAGCCCTTATTACATTCAGAAAGCTGAAAACATGTGATCAAAGTATTGTAGTGCTGTTGTCTTATCTCACACCTCAACCCAGAAATAGAGCATTACCCTACAACAATATCCCTCAGTCAGTCCAGATAAAACCTGACAACTCTTGTGTCAAAGGCAGTTTGTAGGACAGTCAGAATTTTGAAAAAAAAACTGAGATCTCCTGAATGCAGCTAAATCCAGTGGTGCAATGTGCTGATGTGTTTCATATTTGGCCATATGTAAACTGTGGTATCTCCCTTGCAAGGTAGGTAAGGCCTCCTTACTTACAGAAGGATGGACTTGCAATGGAAGCAATTCAGATAATGTTCATTGGACTGATTCCTGGGATGAAGGACTTATCTTGTGAGAAAAGATTGTACCGTGTTACCACCCACCCCCAGGTGAGGTTCCCCAAAGTTGTTGATCCAGGTGAGACCCCTCAATTTTCCACTGGCTGGGACACCCCCAAATTGTTATTTCCCAGGTGAGGAAGGATGAACTGGCTCCCTGTCTTTATTCAGCACCGCCTCCCCCACCCCTCATTCTGTTGATTGCAACAATATTTAATCTAACAAGGTTCCCTTTGCAGATCCCTTTTTCCTCAGACCCAATCATTCTGGGTTTGAAGGAGCCAATTTGATCAGGCTTTCTTGAGTTAAACTTTAAGAATAAGTTTATTAACTACTAACGGCAAGAAAGGATAAATGGCATGCAGGTTAAAACTAAGAATTTAGCTTGAAGTAAGTGAATATATATATATATTTTTTTTTAAAAGAAGGTATACGGAACAGTTCTTGACTCATGGGGAGTAGATGATTGAGCATTGCGATTTGAGATTCCAGTACAATTGACTCTGGTAGATGAATAGTTGGTTTCGAGGTTCCAGTAGAGTTGAATTTGATAAAGAGGGAGAGAGATCGGGATACCTGCAAGATGGCGATTTGCAGGGGTACTTTGTGTGGCTGTTATTTTTGAGTCAAACTTCCACCACTTTCTCTCTCTCTCAGAACACCCACCAACAGACAGACACTGGGGCAGCTTTTCAGCTCACTTTTAACCCCTTCTTTGTATATTCCAAGTGGGAAGCGAATTCACAAACCTCTCTGAGCATTGCTCACAGGATTTCTTGATGAGATGATGCTCATCTCCCATTATGTCCCATTGTCTCTACCGGAGGGAGAAATTAGCTTCTGGATGTCTTTAGAAGTACCTTATCTGGCAACAGGATTGGGGTTCTGTTTCCCTTAGGGAGTCACCCTGCAGCATTCCAACCAGTGGCTTGTGTGCATTTAAAAAAAAACCCAGGTTTTACTTTTTAAAGTACAATATTTCCTGACGCAATTTGGTGTTTTTCCTTCATTATCATGACAACAGGATGGGCTTACACCCAATGGAGTTTTGGAGAATGAAAAGTGATCTGATTGAAACATCTAAGACCCTGAGGGGACTTGACAGAGTAGATGCTGAGAAGGAATTGAGAACAAAGGGCGCAGTTTAAAAATTAGGAGTCTTCCATTTGAAACTGAGATGAGAAGATTTTTTTTTTTCTGAGGGTGGCTATTCTGTAGAATTCTCTTCCCCGGAGAGCAGCGGAACCTGGGTCATTGAATATATTCACGGACAAGTTAGACAGATTTTTGATCGTCAGGAGTATTGGGGACAGGCAGGACAGTGGAGTTGAGACCACAAATAAATCAGCCTTGATCTTACTGAGTTGTGGAGCAGGCTCAATGAGCTGGATGTCCTTCTCCTGCTGCTAATTCTTGTGTTTTTGTTTTCAAAATTGCACCGAATACTGAAATGGGCAGTGAGTGTTGAATTATGATGTTATCGAATGAGAATACAATGTGTTCCTGGTTTTGTTAGGTTGAAAAACCTTGAAATGTCTCATACGTGTCTGACGCAATTTTTCTTCAAATAATTGAGGGGGTCAAATCTCAATATTCCAATGCCTACCGTACAGAATCCATATTTGTTCTTTGGAGTAAGACATGAAACAAAAGCTCTTTATTTTTGACTGTCTTTCTGGAGCAACTGATTTCTCATCTGAATTTGTTTGTCAATACAGTTAACTATTGATTTATCAATGCCGCCTCTCCAGCAAATGTCAAGTGACTGACTTTAGAGAAACCTACAAATTAACAGCTCTCTCTCTCTCTCAAAACGAAAAAGGATAATGCTTTCTGCATAGTTTCAGTCCAGTTCATTATTTGTTCAGTAGTTAGCTGGACTCGCATCAAGTAGTGCTTCTGAAAAATGATTCAAAATTAGGATTTCACCTCAGTGTAGATTCTTGTTCATTTGTTTAACTGCCAAATGCCAATCGAGGGACTGCTTGTCTCTTGAAGATATATGCCTTTTGGGTTTGCTCATGGTAGACTTGCGGATGCTGAATAGTATTTTCTGCGATCTTGATGTGCAACTGCTGTATTCCACACAAGGGTCAGCTCTCTTCTCCACCACCCCCCCCCGCCAATTTTCTGGCTGTGGCTTTCATGAGGAAGAAGCAAGCAGAGTTTATCCTCAAGCTTTTGGTCACTAGTTTCTTCAACGTTTTAAAATCTGTTCTCTCTTTTTTACATAACAGTGTTGGATTCCTCCCTTGTTCAAGCTACTCAGACAGCCGGGGTACAGTCACCGGTCTCTGGGTTAAGTTACCAGGGCCTGTCAGAGAAGATCTCCAGTTGTCTCTCAGTTGAATCTCTGCTAACTTGCTATATGCAGCGTAACACAAAAGAGGGTTAAGTGTTAGCTTTGTCTCTTCTTACGTGGAAGATATTATCTGATGGCCTTTGCCTAACCACTGAAACTTTATGTAGCTGATCAGAGTTGATCAGAAGTGCTCTGTCTACAACTTCTTCCTTTGATGTGTGTTAACCGTTATCCAGCTGACCTCTTTGTCATTACCCTGAGAAGTAATTGGAAATCCAGGTTTGCATCCAGAATGACAAAATTTTGCGCTTATTCAGTCATGGCACTATTTATCGATGTCATCGCCACTTGACGATCCCACATAGAGAAGCTGGGTGGTTTCTTCCATATGACTCATTTCAGATCAGCTGCCTTGAATTTTGAGCAGTCTGGAGGCCTGTGTCATGCTCTGGAGGAGCCAGTGTGCTCCTGAAACTGAAAAAAGTGCCATTTGACTTTATTTTGCTTCCCCTCGTAGCGCAGATCATGAGTTTACAAGATGCTTGTACCAGCTCTAGCTAGTTGATCTTCAGTGATATACCTGCTGAAGGGAGGCTTATCTTGATGGCTTATCTTGATGGTTTTTTTTTTGGGTGCATGTCAGATTGACACTATCTGCTTTTAGAAAGGTCGTTCCACATCCTGGCAACTTCAAGATTGCGTGTTGTAAACAATCTTGAGAAGTCTAGCCTGAAAAGGTGTGGGAGGCTCCTGTTGCTGTGAATTCCCCCAGATTATCTTGGGTCAGTGCAGGGTTTTGCACAGTTTGTCTTGGGTTTCCAGTGGATTTCAGCTTTGCTGCTGAAGGCCCCTTATCTGGCGTCCCAAAACCTGGAAGCACCTGAAAACTGGTTACGTTCGAAGCTGGCGCCCTGGGTCGCAATTTGAAAGCCTTTTTTTCTTTATTTTTCATACTTTATTTCATGTATTATAAGTACATGCCAGGCCGAGGGCCCAAAAATCCGTAAAATCCCCAAATTCGGCACACGTCCGGGTACGGGGTCTGGTACTCAGACAACAACACCCAGACAATTTATCTTTATATAGTGCCTTTAATGTAATAAAGCCTCCCAAGGTGCCTCACCAGGAGTATTTGGAAATAAAAGGTGACACCGAGTCACTTGAGGAATTAGATCAGATGACCAAAAACGTGGTCAAAAGCTAGGGTTTAAGGAGCTTCTTAAAGCGAGGTTTATGGAGGGAATTCCAGCTCTCATTGAGTAATAGAGCAGGTTCAGATGACCGAACGGCCTCCTGCAGCTCCAATTTCATACATTCTGAATGTAACATAGTATTATAAAACTCGGCTCACGGCCTATAACTCTGCTTCCACGACTTGAGAGAGAGTTGCCTGTCCCATGGAATGTGGCGGCCATGGCTCAGTTGACAGCGCTGTCACCTCTGGAGTTAGAAGGTGGTGAGTTCAGTTATCTATTCCAGAGACTTGAGCACACCATCCAGGCTGACACTCCAGTATTGTATTGAGGGAACGCTGGACTGTCAGAGGTGCTGGCTTTCAGACGAGGGGTGAAAGCTAGGCCCTGTCTACCTTCTCAGGCGGATGTAAAAGATCCCGTGGCCACTATTTTGAAGAAGAGCAGATGAGTCCTCCCCAGTGTCCCCGATATTTGATCCCTGAAACAGATCATTTGGTCGTGATCACGTTGTTGTTTGTGGGAGTTTACTGAGTGTGAATTTGCTGCCACGTTTCCTACATTTTAACAGCGATCACATTTGAGATGCACTTGGCTGCTGTAAAGAGCTTTGGCGAGTCCTGTAATGTCAATTGGTGGGGCAGCACTCATTCAGTCAACAAGCGCCAAACAATAGGATTTGTGCGCAGTATCACAAGTACGCAGCATAATTGTGACTCTGCATTAGGCTTGCTGCTCAAATGTGAGGCAGCACAGGCAGAGCAACAGCAATTAATTAGATTTATATAGCACCTTGAACGAAAGAAAATCCCAAGGCACTTCTCAGGAGTGTTACAAAGCATAATTGGACTAGATAAAGACATAATAGGGCAGAGAGCTAAAAGCTTGGTCAAAGAGGCAGGTTTTAAGGAGCATCTTAAAGGAAAAAAGAGAAATTTTCAGAGCGAAATCCAGAGTTTAGGGTCCAGGCAGCTGAAGGCATGGCCACCAATGGTGGAGTGATTAAAATTGGGGATGAGCAAGAGACCAGAATTAGATGAGTGCAGAGATCTTGGAGCATTTTGGGCTGGAGGAGATTACGGAGATAGGGAGGGGATGAGGACATGGAGGGACTTGAAATGAGGATGAGAATTTCAAAATTGAGGCACCAATGGCAATTGGTTTGAATGTTCTTGTCCAGAATGGCAGATTGACCCTGCTATCGCGATGAAGTTGCAGCAGCATCTGAGAGAGGCGGTGGCCGAGTGGTTATGTTGCTGGGTTGGTAATCCAGAGGCCTAGGCTAATGTCCTGGGGACAAGGGTTCAAACACCACCAAGGCAGCTAGTGGAATTTGACTTTGATTACTAAATCTGGAATTGAAAAGCTAGTCTCAGTAATGGTGATCATGAAACTATTGTCTGCTGTTATAAAAACCCCATCTGGTTCACTATAATGCTCTTTAGGATTCTTAACTGTCTGACCTGCATGTGACTCCAGACCCACAGCAATGGGTCTTAACTGCCCTCTGAAATGGCCGAGCAAGCCAATCAATTCAAGGACAATGGGCAACCAATGCTGGCCTAGACAGTGATGCTGAATACCCACATCCCATGAAAGAAATTAAAATTAAATTATATGCTGAGGGAACATTAATTTCACATTCCATTTCTATTTCTGTTACAGGTCGTGTACTATACGGAAATGTCCAAGATATTTGGAGACCTCACTGGCCAGATTGAGCAGCAGGAAATTACTGACGAGCAACGCGAAAAGGAAAATGAAGCAAAACTTAATGATCTCCGAGCTCTCTCTATAGTGGCAGATGACTGAACGAGAACAGTGATGTGTAAAACTGCACACTGAATCATTGCTGGGCTTAGTCTTAGAGTTTTCAGAGTAATCCACGTTTCTGTGTAACTGGGGAATTGTTAGGGGAGAACGAGCAGTACTGTTATTGGATAATGATTTGAAGATCCTCCATTTTTTAACCTCTTCCTCTCTTCACTTCCTATGTTCAAGGTGGTGGGCACTGCGTGACCTGCTCTCTGAGTTCAGCCAATCCTGCAGTTTGACAGGTAGACAGGAGAATACAGCCAATGTTCTTCCTGTTTCTGACATGCCTGGATGCTATTCCCTGTTGATCCTGAGAAGTGTAGTTTGGAATCCTGGATGAGTAGCCCAGGAAAGTCTGTCTTGCCTCTCCTGGCCAAGATAGGTTGGAGGAGTGAGTAACTGACCAATTGTGTTGCAGTTACCTTGAACCCTTAATATTCAGTTTGTTCGAATCTCTGTCCACTGTGCGGTCAGATCCGAGAGTGTCTGTTAGTAGAGAGGAAAATGGCGTTTAAATTGGGCATCTCGTCTCTGAGAAGGGAATTCAATTAGAAGGTTATTTTCAAATTCCAACAGCAATATTTAATTGCATTGCAATTATTTTTCGGGATGGTGAGAATGACGGGTGATGGGTCAAGGGCCTGACTCTGATGAAATCTGCACTGCAATAACAGCACACAAATAGTTTTAATATATCCATAGACTTTACGGTGAGAAAATTGCGATATGGCTTCAGGGATGTCCGAACTACAGGCTATACACATGCAACTCCCAAAGTCTGCCAATCTGCTCCAAACAGGCAAGCCAACCTCTTAGTGACTGCTTTATTGTTTGAATTTGAAGTTGGGGAAAGTTATTGCTGACCATACCGTGAGACAGATCTCCATGATCTTTTGGGGTCTGTCGTTTCAGATGCATTTAAATTATTGGGTTTACATTTTACACGGGGCTGAACGAGGCAGTATGATTGGACATCCTTTTCTCTTTTGTTTTTAAATCCTGCACACATTTTGTCACCTTCACTCAGCCTTGCACAAAACTGATGTGCTCTCATCTTCGAGAAGGGAATTCGATTGCAAAGTTATTTTCAAATCCCAACGGGAGCCGGGAATAGCTAATTGGATGGAAGCATTTCAGTTATTTTTCAGGACGGTGATAGGCCAAGGACCTGACTCTGAAATGTGGAATTTTACTGCCCCTCCCGCTGGGAGTTTCAAACGGCTCGCCACATCTTTTGGCCCTGCCCCCGCCACGATGGGGGCCGTAAAATTCTGCCTGATGTTTCTGACCTACCTTCCTTGCTTCATGGTGAGTGTGGCATTGGTGTTCGCACCTTGGAGTAGTGCCCGAACACCTGCTGACTTATCCAACTGGAACTTGGCAACAAAACCACGGAGGTAGAGAAGGTGAGCAAGGATGAGAATGTGGGGTTACTCCGTTAAGGGTGATGGGGAAATGTAGCTTTGATTGACCCATGCCTCTCGCTTTTAATTCCAGGAAAACACACGAGCAGATAAAAGGTTCTTAATTATGCACTCAAAAGTGGCTTTAAAAAGATGTAATTTTGTAATGTTTGTAAATAATATTGATGTCTTGTCTCCTGAGCTCCATAAAAATCTCACTGGACGAGTGCGATACTGATTCTTGTGGCTGTGATAGGTGCACGTTCACCGATAATGCAAAGTGGGTGAGATGCAGCATTCGCTTCCCGTGGTGAATGCTGTACCTCTGGTGTGCTGCTGCCATCACAATCTAGGCCAGGCTGGAGGCAAAGTGAGTCATCTGTGCCTAACAATAATGGCTGCTTCATCAAGACACTGCTGCATGACTGGAAGCGAATCATTCTCAGCCACTAAAGGTGCACGGCTTGGAGCCACGAGGCCACAGTGGGAAATAGAGGGAGCTGTATCCAACCTCCTCCTGACAGCTGAGGCCTTGGGCCCTATTTTGCCTATCAATTTCAAGTTCCTTGTGAAAGGGTAAAAGCAAGACAGGGTTGACTCACTTAGTGGCATCAGTGGCCTCATAAGGACATAGAGATCAGGTTAAGAGTAGACGATGTGGCTTCTTGAATCTGCTCCGCCATTCAATAAGATCATGGCTTATCTTCCACCTCAACATTCCTGCCCTATCCCCTGGTCTCTTAATTCCCTTAGTGTCCAAAAATCTCTTGATCTCAGTCTTGAATATACTCAACGACTGAGCATTCACAGCCCCCCCTGGGGTAGACAATTCCAAAGATTCACAACGCTCTGAGTGAAAAGATTTCTCCTCACCTCAGTCCTAAATGACTAACCCCTTATCCAGAGACTCTGACTCTGTGTTCTAGACTCTCCAGCCAGAGGAAACAGCCTCTCAGCATCTATCCTCACAAGCCCAGTAAGAATATTCAATGTTTCGATGTTTCATTTCTGTTGTAAACTTTTGCATGTCCAATTCACAATGCCAGTTTCAAACTTCCTTCTTCCCACAAAGTACTGGGGGTTGTGTGAAAGACAGTTTGCTGAAATTGTCAACTTAATTCTAAAAGCCAATGTGATTTACAAAATGATGGTAACCAGGGCATGATTAAGTCTCTTTAACCAGGACTGATTTACTCTCAAAGGTCATTATTGTACAATTCATTTGCCTGTTAACAGTCCTGCAGGATGAGGGACAAACTTGATCATTGGAAGCATCAACTGCTGCTGCTGGACTGTACCTGAAGATACAAGAAGGTTACTGTGAAATCCTGCATAAGATTTATCACTAACTTTGTTATCTTGTGGGGAAATAGCTCTGTTGCTGTGCATAACTTCCTACATTTGTAGCAGCACTAGGTGTTCAAGTCTAATGTCTTAACACTTGAAAATTCTTGGAGGCAGGATATTTCAAGCCTCTGGTTTTATTTTGCCTTTTTTGCAGCAAGCTCTACATGCGTCCCTTCTGTTCTTTGCTCTTCCCCCTCAGTCAGCCATTTCGCGCCACCCCCCCCCTTGCAGAGAGACACAATGGGTGGGCCAATCATGAAGACCCTCAACCCAGTTTGCCAGCACTCCCACCTCTCTGCAGGCATCCGTGGTTCCACTTCTGCACAGTTTACTCCCATAACCTTGAATACCAAAAGCAGACCTGAAATACGTGCCGGAAATACACAGTGGGCTGGATGGCATCTGTGAAGACAGAACTTGCCCCGGTTAAGGGAGTTAGGTGCAAAGTTGAAGGACAGGACCTCCAGGGTTGCGATCTCAGGAGTGCTACCCGTGCCACGTGCTAGTGAGGCTAGAAATAGGAGGATAATGCAGCTAAATACGTGGCTAAGGAGATGGTGCAGGAGGGAGGGCTTCATGTTTCTGGACAATTGGACTCTGTTCCGGGGAAGGTGGGACCTGTTCCGACGGGACGGTTTGCACCTGAACTGGAGGGGGACTAACATCCTTGCGGGTAGGTTTGCTAGTGCTGCTCCGGGGGGTTTAATCTAGATTTGCAGGGGGAGGGGAACCAGAGTGTTAGAGCAGGTAGTGAGGTGGAGGAGGATAAAGGTCAAGCGAGGAATGCATGTACAGACAGAAATAAAAGGTTTGTATGGGATAGAAATGTTCTCAGGTGCATCTATTTCAATGCAAGGAGTATTGTTGGAAAGGCAGATGAGATTAGGGCGTGGATTGGCACGTGGGATTACGACATTATTGCTATTAGTGAGACTTGGTTGCAGGAGGGGCAGGACTGGCAGCTCAATGTTCCGGGGTTCCGTTGTTTCAGACGTGATAAAGGGAGAGGAGTGGCATTACTAGTCAGGGAAAATATCACAGCTGTGCGTAAGCAGGACAGCCCGGAGGGCTCGTCTACAGAGGCCATATGGGTGGAGCTGAGGAACGGGAAAGGTGTGACCACACTAATAGGGTTGTATTATAGACCGCCCAATAGTCAGAGAGAATTGGAGGAGCAAATCTGTAGAGAGATAGCAGACCGATGTAAGGAACAGAAAGTTGTGATAGTAGGAGATTTTAACTTTCCACATATTGACTGGGACTCCCATACTGTAAAAGGGCTGGATGGCTTTGAGTTTGTCAAATGTGTTCAGGAAAGTTTTCTAAATCAATATATAGAGGTACCAACGAGAGAGGATGCAATACTTGATCTCCTATTAGGGAACCAGACAGGTCAAGTGACAGAAGTATATGTAGGTGAACATTTTGGGACCAGTGACCACAGTGTCATTAGTTTTAAGTTAATTATGGATAAGGATAGGTCTGGTCCTCGAGTTGAGATTCTAACTTGGAGAAAGGCCAATTTTGTGGAAATGAGAAAGAATCTAGGAAGAGTGGATTGGGATAAGTTGTTTTCTGACAAGGATGTGTTCAGTAAGTGGAAGGCATTCAAAGGCGAAATTTTGAGAGTGCAGAGTTTGCATGTTCCTGGAAGGATTAAAGGCAAAGTTAACAGGCATAGGGAACCTTGGTTTTCAAGGGCTATTGGCGATCTGGTTAAGAAGAAGAGAGAGGTGTATAGCAGGTATAGGCAACAAGGAGCAAATGAGGTACTTGTAGAGTATAGAAAATGTAAGAAAATACTAAAGAAGGAAATCAGGAAGGCAAAAAGAAGACATGAGGTTGCTTTGGCAGATAATGTGAAGGTAAACCCGAAGGGTTTCTACAAGTATATTAAAAGTAAAAGGATAGTAAGGGACACAATTGGTCCCCTTGAAGATCAGAGTGGTTGTCTATGTGTGGAGCCTCACGAGATGGGGGAGATCTTAAACAGTTTTTTTACATCAGTATTTACTCAGGAAACTGGCATAGTGGATAAGGAAGGAAGGGAAACAAGTAGTAGTGTCATGGAACATATAGAGATTAAAGAGGTGGAGGTGTTTGCTGCCTTACAGCAAATAAAGGTAGATAAATCCCCCGGGCCTGACATGATATTCCCTCTGACCTTGAGGGAGACTAGTGTAGAAGTTGCAGGGGCCCTGGCAGAAATATTTAAAATGTCCTTAACCACAGGTCAGGTGCCAGAGGATTGGAGGGTAGCTCATGTTGTTCCGTTGTTTAAAAAAGACTCCAAAGATAAACCAGGTAATTACAGGCCAGTGAGCCTGACGTCAGTAGTAGGTAAATTATTGGAAGGTGTTCTGAGAGATCGGATATACAATTATTTGGACAGCGAAGGGCTGATTAAGGATAGTCAGCATGGCTTTGTGCGTGGTAGGTCATGTTTAACAAACCTTGTAGAGTTTTTCGAAGAGGTTACCAAGAAAGTAGATGAAGGAAAGGCTGTGGATGTTGTCTACATGGACTTTAGTAAGGCCTTCGACAAGGTCCCACATGGGAGGTTAGTTCAGAAGGTTCAGACACTTGGTATCCATGAAGAGGTTGTAAACTGGATTCGAAATTGGCTGTGTGGGAGAAGACAGAGTTTTAGTGGATGATTGCTTCTCAGACTGGAGGTCTATGACTAGTGGTGTGCCTCAGGGATCTGTGCTGGGACCATTGTTTTTTGTCTATAATCAATGATTTGGATGATAATGTGGTAAATTGGATCAGCAAGTTTGCTGATGACACTAAGATTGGAGGCGTTGTGGACAGCGAGGAAGGCTTTCAAAGCTTGCAGAGGGATCTGGACCAACTGGAAAAATGGGCCAGGAAATGGCAGATGGAATTTAATGCAGAAAAGTGTGAGGTGTTGCATTTTGGGAGGACAAACCAAGGTAGGACATACACAGTAAATGGTAGGGCACTGAGGAGTGCGGAGAAAGGGATCTGGGAGTTCAGATACATAATTCCCTGAAAGTGGCGTCACAGGTAGACAGGGTTGTAAAGAAAGCTTTTGGCATACTGGCCTTCATAAATCAAAGTATTGAGTATAGGAGTTGGGATGTTATGGCGAGGTTGTATAAGACATTGGTGAGGCCAACTTTGGAGTATTGTGTGCAGTTCTGGTCGTCTAACTACAGGAAGGATATCAGTAATATTGAAAGAGTGCAGAGAAGATTTACTAAAATGTTGCCGGGTCTTAAGGAGTTGAGTTACAGGGAAAGATTAAACAGGTTTGGACTTTATTCCTTGGAGTGTAGAAGGATGAGGGGAGATTTGATAGAAGTTTACAAAATTGTGAGGGGTATAGACAGAGTAAATGCGAGTAGGCTCTTTCCACTTAGATTAGGAGAAATAAACACGAGAGGACATGGCTTTAGGGTGAAAGGGGAAAGGTTTAGGGGGAACATTAGGGGGAACTTCGTCATTCAGAGAGTGGTGAGAGTGGAATGAGCTGCCATCTGACGTGGTAAATGCAGGCTCACTCTTAAGTTTTAAGAATAAATTGGATAGATACATGGATGGGAGAGGTCTGGAGGGTTATGGACTGGGTGCAGGTCAATGGGCTTAGCGGAATAATATTTTCGGCACAGACTAGAAGGGCCGAATGGCCTGTTTTTCTGTGCTGTAGTGTTCTATGGTTCTGACAAAGGCCATTGACCTGAAGCGCTAACTCTGTTTCTTGCTCCACGGATGCTGCCTGACCTGCTGAGTATTTCCGGCATTTTCTATTTTTACTCCCCTGAACTTTGCTGGGGAGGACGAATGTAAAGATGTGATTTCGGATCATGTGAAGATGTTTCTATACACGAATGTACTTGAGGGGATTCAAAGAGGAAACAGCAGCACTGAGGAATTTCATTTTACATCAACTTTTTTTGCTCTCCTCTCTCTTGCCAGTGCTCTCAATCTGTTTCTGTGTCTATTTGTCTCTCCGTTATCATTTTAGTTGTCAATTCTTATGCTTCCAGGCTGATGATTTTGGGTCTTTCCTGAGCCATTTCAGAGCTGGACAATATGGGAAATGTCTGCATGCTCCTGGAGTAGTTCAGTACATTTTCATGCAAACCTAACTCCATCCAGCCCACAGGAGGAAGTTCATGTCTCTATATCTGACATTTCCCTCGCTCTAGGTAACTTTCCTCAAAGTTGCAATATTAAAGTCATTCTTTAATTTCGAGAGACGGGGATAGTTTGTGTATGGCGATTGTGGGAGACAGTGGCCCCCACTGGAAAATTGACATTACTGCAACTATTCCTGAGCTGCTGAATCAGAATCTCATTTAAAGTTGTCTGTCTGCAAATTTCAGGAACTGGAGGTCCCTTTTTTAATTTTGAAATACACAGGTGAGCAAATGGGGTCTGATAAACCACTCCACATCACTATTGGAACATCAAATAGTTACATAAGATAAAAGCAAAATACTGCGGATGCTGGAAATAGTTACAAATTGTTTTTAAAAGTATTAACTAGATCAGTGCCCCTTTTGCCAGCCTCAGTTAGAAATTCAACATAATGTTCCTCATCAGTGAACTGTTTACTCTGTCTTCTTGGGAAGGTGAATCACTGTAAAATACCCCCTAATTTTTTTACTAACACAAGGAGATCTAGTCTGATAAGACTGTGGAGGCATAAATGGCAATGAATACAGCAAATAATCTGGTGGGATCTTTATCAGCAAATCATTCAGTTTCATGCATTCTCACCGTAAACTGTCACCTGATATTTCTCCTCAGCAAATTGGGAACTTGGGACATGAGTACTGCACAGCTCTAGGGAACACTCCCAGAATAAGGTCCCTGATTGTGTAATTGATCCTATCCATTCCCCTTTCCTGAGTGAACTTGCAAGTAACCAGAGATATGGAGCCCTAATGTCTTCAAACTAGTTTAAGCCATTTTGTGGAGGTTTGAGAGAAGGTATTTGCAAATTTCCAAATTGCGGTAAATGTCTGTTTTCCTCCTGGAGATGTCATGTTGGAGGAATCTGCTTTCACCGGTCAGGAATGTCTGAAATTGTTGCCATTGCATTGGAGAATAACTGATGATGGTAAGGCAGCACGAAATGGATGAAGCACACCCATTACTTTCTCAAAGAGCGGGTCCATGTGAAAAAAATAGGATTATTCTTTATCTCAAAACACATTGAGATGCTTCTCATAACACAAACATGTCTCATGTTCTCTTGACATTCCAATGGTATATTGCTTTGTTGAGATGTAGCTGCCAAGTTATGAGTGCAGCCACAGTGCAACACTACCATTTTCTTCCCTCCTTGCCTGGGGACTTGTCACCTCTCAGAGGAGAATGGACGCAAAAAAGTTAATTTCAAAAAAATACTTTTAAGAAAAGTGAAAGTAACTGCAAAAGAAAAATCTGCTTTGTATTCCAGCTGCATGCTACAAATATATGTGTATTACATCTCAGTAGTGTTACGCATAGAGGGCATCAGGCCCATAAACAAACAGCATTTACATTGTACCCTTAACGTAGAGAACTGTCCCATAGTGCTGAGGAAATTAGAGTCAGAGGTTATTAGGAGGGGTACGACGGAGAAGGGAAAGGCATGGGAGAGGCAGAGGGAGGTGGAGGAGTTTGGGGACTGCAAGCTCTGCATGTCCACCAGTCCAACCTGAAATCACTTTCTAGTTGGTTCTTGGTACATGAGAATGATCTGCTTTACCAAAGCAAGAATCATTCCACTGAAAGCACGATACTTTCCTGTTACTACATTTTGGTATTCCAGACTCCAAAACAAATCACAGCCAGAGCTGTGGTGGCCTTGGATTGTGAGCCATTGACGTGATACCTGTGCTGTGTGCTTCATGTTGAAACTTTCATTCTACCTGGGAGTCTCTGGAACTTGTAAGGTTTAATTCATTCTCAGGAAATTTCCCCAAGCTGTTTGATATATTGCCCACACCAACCTTGCAGCGAGACCCCACCCCCTCCCCGTGAAAGAAAAGGATGACATTTGTGGCTGGACAGGCAGGGCTTTGGAGTTAGCAATTCTTGGAAATAACTCTTGCTGTGTGTTGGTGTCTCCTCAGTTGTGGCTGTGGCCCCTCTTTTGTGACCTGAGGACAGTTAATTTGTTGCAGAAACTTTAGATTCACTGTGACCCCGACTGTGAGCTATGGCGAGAGAGAGAAAGAGAGAGACAATCAGACAGTGTGTGCCCATTAAATAAAAAGTATTGTGTGGACACCTGCCAGTTGCACCTGGTGAGATGGGAAGCTTTCCGCTGGTCTTGGTGCAAGCTAAGCAGCCACTGGATTCATTTTCACCATGTGTCTGATCTCACATTCAACAAGGTTGAGAATGTGAGTGTCTTTTTTTTTCTCCCTCCCCATCCCAAGCAGTGCTGAAGATGTACAGTCTCATCAATGGCACTTTCCCTTGATTAAATTCCCTAGCTGTGTAAGTCTCATGTATTTGTCTATGTGGGGGATCTATCTCAACTGATTGCCAATAATGCCAGGGAATATAATTAGGAACGGTAACCAATGCTAATTGTCCACTCCGAGAGCCAGGGATTGATTGTGTTCCTCCTGCAGTTCCAGCTGAGAAGCACTAACTCCATGTAGAAAGCACATTACAACTGGAACCTTGCGATTTGTATTGCTTGGCTCCCCTTGGCTTTTAGAAACTGAATCATTGGACATTGGCCAAGAGGTTGCCTTCCAAGGACAAGATGGAACTTCCCTGTAATGGTCGTAGAGCCCATTGAGTCCATGCAGCTACTAAAACTTCTTTTCACAAAGTGAAAGGGGATGGGCAATATTTACCACATCACGGGGAGAGAGGAGTGTGAAGAGTTTTCTAGAAAATGGATCGAGTTTAACAATCCCATCTTAGCCAACGCAAAAAAAAAATTTGGAACTGTCTTGCGCAAATGAAAATTGATGCTAGATCAATGATTGAATTTGAAATTGAAATCGATAGATTGCTGTTAACGAAAAGTGTGAAGAGGTATGGGGCAAAGGCGGGTATATAGAATTAGGTTGCAGACCAGTTGTAACCTTAAATGGTTGAACAGGCTCGAGGGGCCAATAGATATCCTCATTCCTGTTCCATTTAAAGGTTCATTTTCTCCCTGTTTCAACTAAATATTCCAATTTGGTTTCAGAATACTGTGATCAGACTGAGTTGAAAAATCTGGTTCTTCTGCCAGTGTCCTTTGGTTATCAGCCATTTGGAAAGTGTCTTCATAGTTTATTCCAGTGTGGTGTTGGCAAGAAATGCCATTCATTCCCAGAGTTAGGAGGAAGCAATTGATAGAAAAATTCATCAGTGCTTTTCCCACATGCAGCCAGGGACATAAGGTACCTAAGGGACGATTTATGAGATTGTTTGCTGGGATGAGAGGGCTCTCCAATGATGAGAGGCTGAGTAAATAGGGCTGATGCTCCCTGGGGCTCAGAAGAATGATTCTGAAGGAGATTCAGCACAGTAGACACTGAGATTGTTGCCTCTGACTGGGGAATCAGGAACACGGGAGCACAATTTCAGGGTAAGGGGCTGATTAGTTTGAACTGAGTGAAGAAATCTCTCCTCACGTCAGGGGGTTGTAAATTTTTGGAACTGTCTATCCCAGAGGGTTGTGGATGCTCCATCGTTGAGTAGATTGAAGGCTCAGAGCAAGTGGTCTCACAGAAAATCAAGGGACATAGGGAGTGGGCAGGAAAGTGGAGTTGAGGCAGAAGATCAACCATGGTCATGTTGAAGGGCAGAGCAGGTTTGAGGGGCTGAATGGCCGTCCCCTTCTATTTCTTAGGTTTTTATGTATTTCCCAACAATCTTCACCACTCAGGAACACAGCTCATTCTTTTCTTGCACACTTAGTGAGAGAACATGTCTGAATTTCTCAGTCACTGTGTCTTTTAAGATGTCTTGCCACATTTATATTGGCACAATATCATTCCCCCCAGACTGTATGCTTTATTTTATCTGAGATGGAATTCATTGTAATGTTTATATGGAAGCAAATACCCAGCAGCTGATTATAAAAATCAGAGAGAAAGATTATTTTATGCAATAAGTGGTTAGGATTTGGAATGCAATTCCGGAAAGGGAAATGGATACAGATTCAGTTGGAGAGGTCAAAGGCAAATTGGTTAAATACAAAGAGAAAAAAGTTCCAGGGATGTGGGGAAAGAGCAGAGAAATGAGAGCAGCAGTGCCTGTGTATTTTTAGCCCCCGAGTGTGTAGGCCGTATTTTTCAGTTCCCTGAGCTCAGAGGTTGTGTGGTACTCCCTAGGTAATTCTTCACAAGCACAGACACAACGTGCTAAATAGCCTTTTCCTGTTGTATTCTACATTGATTTTACCTTTGCCTGAGCTACAGCGTGCTCCCCTTGTTAGAGCTTACCTTTTAAATTAAGCAGCCAGGCATTGGGCAGAATGGCCTCCTTCTGTACTGTGCTCTGTGATGTCACAGAAGTGCTTTGATGGGAAATACAGCAAACTGGACTGATGCTGCCTTACTTGCTGGTGGTCGGACAGCACTCTGAAGCTATGTCAAAGTCACAGGAAAATGAATGATAACACAATACATCGAGCTGATGGGAGTCATTGTGACCCCCCACTGTGAGCCATGGTGAGAGAGAGACAATCAGACAATGTGTGCCCATTAAATAAAAAGTATCATGTGGGACACCTGCCAAGTGCGCCTGGTGAGATGGGAAGCTTTCCGCTGGTCTCGGTGCAAGCTGAGCAGCCAGAGTCTCCCAGTGATGTTAGCCTGACCTGGGTCCTGTGAAAACTCAGTGTTTGTTCTGCTGGCAAGAGACGTCTGTGCTTCACTCAATGGTGATGTCAATGTGCATTTTCAAACAGGTGTACCTCTACATCGGAATAATGCCAGTTGTTTAACTATCAATTTAATTTTTGGAATTTGTAATTGAAATAATTTACTATTATAATTAACTAAAAAGTACATAAAGCTATTTGCAATAAGCAAAGACTCGAACCATCATCTTAAGGATCATGGTCCACTAACCATTTTGTAAGTGCTCTACCCATTTAACCACTGACTATTGCAACATTCTGAATATATCTGAGTACATATGTTTTGTGATGAACCATCTATGCTACTAAAATGTTAAGTTTAAGTTCCAGAAGCTTTTTAAAGTGAAAGCTTTAGTGGCAGTGTGGTAGAGCAATGACCCTCAAACAAAATCAGCCTGGGTTCAAATCCCACACTCAATGCTAAAATGAGATTTTACTATTTTTTTGGGAGTAATTTTTGGTTGTGGAGGGAAGTAAAACCCCAGCCGTATCCGGTGGCACTCCCTCCAGTTATCGAGTTTGTATTTAATCTTACTCGGCACTAAGTTCACTAACCCCACCTTTAAATTAATTAATCTAACCTTTCCTGTCTTAGTCTATGGCCCTAACTGAGACTTAAACCCAGCACCTTTCAGGTCTCATCCAAACTCTCTAACCAAATAGCCACCAGACACATGCCTGAAAGGAATGCTTTTGGGAAGTATTTATAGGTTATGTTAAGTCAAGTCAAAAACTGAATAACTCCCCCATCAAGTAAGCTGGACTCAAACAGTCCATTGTTCAGGGTAAACGTAGGTTCTCTGCACACTCACTTTCAATTTTAACTTCAGGTCAAAATTGACACAAGATCCTTTCAGATCTGGCACTAGATGATTTGCTCTTTCACAGGACCAGTGCAGACTTGACAGGGTGAATGGGCCACCTACACTGTAACAGCTTTGTGATTTAGTGAAGATCTGTCCTTGGTCCTCCAGCTACCATCAGCACAGACCCAATATGCTTAGTTTTAAAGATTTGTACTCCTGAAGCCCCTGTTATCACACAGCTGATGGTAAATGCTGAGCTGCTCAAATCCCAAAGGGTAACTTGAAACAACTGCCACAACTGTTTTGCAATTCATATTTATTTTGAGATGCGTGCTTTAAATTCAGTAGTAATAAAACCACCGAGTCTTAAAAGTTTTTTACAAAACTACACTAAACCTTTATTGAATAGAAGAAAAATGATTTTAAGCACATATATAAGAACATAAGAAATAGGAACAGGAGTAGACCATTCGGCCTCTCGAGCCTGCTCCGCCATTCAATAAGATCATGGCTGATGATCTTGTGTTTCGATTTCCACATTCCCATTTAACCCCAATAACCTTTTCATTCCCTTGTCTAACAATAACCTAGCTACCTCTGCCTTAAAAATATTCACTGACCCCCACCTCCACCACCTTCTAAGGTAGAGGGTTCCAAAGTCGCACAATCCCTCAGGAAAAATTGCTCCTCATCTCTGTCCTAAAAGGGTGACTCTTAATTTTAAAACAGTGCCCCCTAGTTCTGGACTCACCCAAAAGAGGAAACATCCTTTCGACGTCCACCTTGTCAAGGCCGTTCAGGATCTTATATACTTCAATCAAATCACCCCTCACTCTTCTAAACTCCAGTGGAAACAAGCCCAGTCTGTCCAACCTTTCCTCATAAGACAACACAGTCATTCCAGGTATCAATCTTTCCTTTCACAAAACCATGCTGACTCTTCCCTATTGCCTTAAGCTCTTCTAAGTTCCCAGCTATAACCTCCTTAATGATTGATTCTAATAACTTCCCCACGAAAGATGTCAAGCTAACTGGCCTATAGTTTCCTGCTTTCTTCCTCTCTCCCTTCTTGAATATTGGGGTTATGTTTGCTACTTTCCAATCTGATGGAACCTTTCCAGAATCTAGAGAATTTTGGAAAATTAACACCAGTGCATTGACTACCTCATTAGCCACCTTTTTTAAGACCCTAGGATGTAATCCATCGGGACCCAGAGACTTGCCAGCCCACAGCTCCATCAATTTGCTCAGTACTGTTCCCATAGTGATTTCAATTTCACCAAGTTCCTTGCTCTCGTTCACCTCCTGATTTGCATCTATTACTGGAATGTTTTTTGTAAACATAGGTTTACAAATTACTACTGTGATAACCCCTAGCTCCCCTTGTTAATCTAACTCTCAGTTGCACCTCCGATAAGGCAACAGTAAAACACACGGATTTTAAAAGATCCAGGCAAAGTAACACGGTACCCTGAACAGTCAAATTCAAAGTGAATTTCTTCACTTCAGTTTCCTCAGACAGCAGCTTGAGGCTTAGATGCTGGAGGCTTTTCACACTTGTTAGATCTTAAAATTCCTTCTTTCCTGCACACAACCTCATCTCCTTTATACAGATTTCCCCTTTGAATGCAAATTCCCATTGTTTCACTATGTCTTTGGACTTTACCTCTAATAATAAAAATCTATCATGGTACCAATTTTACCAGTAACCTTTAGGAAAAATAAACACACTGTTTCTTAACTTCTCCTGGCTAAGTGAAACATTTCACCCCCCTCTTCTGAATTCAAGCCAGTCTGGTTTATTTAAAAATGCAGATGTTCCCTTTGCACCTCACACTCTAAAACTTCCCCATGTTTACCTTAACTTTCAAACCTATCTTATCTTCTGATACATCAAAGCCTTCAGACCAGCTGCCTTTAATTCAATTAAGTCCCAAACACTCATACCCATAGACACAGACCCCACTATTACTCTGCAATAAATTCCAATAACATTATGAAAATTATATATCTTTCTGACACCCCCAAGTCTCTCTGTTCCCTGTAATATTCTTCTCTATGTTGCACGCCACCTCACCAATCTTTATATTAAACTTCATATGAAAGTTTAGCAGAGTGTGCAATTTGAAAGTATGTCCCCTAGTTCCACAAGCAGAAACATACACTCAGCATCCACCCTGTCAAGCCCCCTCAGACTCTTACAGGTTTCAATCAGATCACCGCTCATTCTTCTAAACTATGAGTATTGGCCCAACCTGCTCAACCTTTCCTTGAGAGGTAACCCCTTCTTCCCGGTGAACAGCCTCATCAGCTGCTTCCAATTCAACTATGTATGTTCTTAAGTACAGAGATCAAAACTGTACGCAGTACTCAAGATGTGGCCTAAAATGAACGAGTCCCACATTAAATTCCATCTTCCTCATTTTGCCCAATCACAACCTGTATATATCCCTTTCTACCCTCCACACAACTTGCTGCCCGATCTATCTTTGTATCATCAGAAAATTTAGCTACAATACAGACATTAAAACTAGATGGTGCTTCTGATGTCCTTTAATAGCCAGTGTTCAGAGAGAGAGATGACCCCCTTTTGTAACATGCACTTCACACAGTACGAAATTCAAACAAACTCACAGCTCCTTCTTGAATTCCCAGCAGTGAACAGTCGGCAAGATGTCTTCCATCAGATTAGCCAAATGACCAGGCACTCAACATCAAACAGAGACATGGTGACAAACCCGAGGCTCCAAATTGAGTTGCACCCAGGATGACATGAAGCTGTGATAGTGAGGAGAGAGCGTTGGACAAATATCATTCTGCAGGGAGTTGTTGAATGCTTTTACCACATGGAATGGTTGAGGCAGAGATTATTGCATCTTTTGAGGGAGAAATGGACAAATATATGAACTGCAGGATGATTTGAGGACCCAGTGGGGTGAGCTTTGGATTACTATAATAAGTGGCTACCACAGACACTCTAGTCTCCTCCTGTACTGTGCTTAAGCTTCAATTGGTTACAGAAGTGTGAAAGAAAGGCACCTTCAGGTCAGATCAGCAAGAGAACAGACATCAATCGGGATGGGAACACACCCCATCAATGTCCATCTATCCTTTGCAAACCACTCATCTAAAAAGCTTGGCCAAAAGGATTGTCTTTGCTGAGAGAGAGGAAGAGAGCATTATGGAGGAAGTTCCAGAGCTTAGGGCCCAATCAGCTGAGGGAACTGCCATGATGGAACAGATTGAAATCAGGGACATGCAAGAGGTCAGAATTGGAGGAGTGCAGAGGTCTTGGAGGGCTGTCGGATGTTGTGTTTTTACGATGATATAAAGGCACCAATCAATCATAAGGGATTTGGTAAACACGTTGTCAGTTCATATATTGAGGCTCGGCACACGAGAAGAGATACACATGGATAGAAAGCTTGAACACGTCAGCAGCAGGGCTGTGTGTGCTGTGCTCTGCTCACAGGCCAAAGTGAAACTGACTGGATCACATGACACACTTCCTTTCCAGTGATGGCATATTACAACAGAAGAGATTACAGAGATAGAGACGAGGGCGAGGCCATGGAGGGAATTGAAAACAAGCATGACAATTTTGAAAATCTAGGCATTGATGGACCAGGAGCCAATCTAGGTCAGCGAACACAGGGGTTGACTGGTAAATGGGGCTTGGGTGCAAGTTTGGATGCAGGCAGCAGGAATTTTGATGGAAGGCCCAAACTACTGTTAATTATTAAAAATAAATGCTGAAAATTTATCAGACTTTTAATTGCAGACAGAGACAGCAAGCTGCTCACCTCCCTGTGACACTGCTGCCCTCTTTGCCCAGTGAGCCCCTCAAAACAAAATCTCTGCAAAAAGAATACGTCATTTTTCAACGGAGTCAGAGAATAAAATTCAACAATTATATTTATCCGCAGGTTTAATCATCTGACATGGCAGCAACGTTTATACAAGTGTCTTTTATCCTGATTTACAACAGAACAGAGAGATCAGCACAAATGACACTCTGTGAAAATCAGTGCAGGAACAAACAGGGTACAAGTTTCAATTGTTACTTCCTGCAGAGACTCTCCGGGGCAAGCACTGGTCACCTTAGAGGTCAGTCCTTGTCCAACCTGGTTTTAGATTGAATAATGGATTTACAAGGGTTTTCTATGGAGCTGACAGACATTTCTCTTTCAGTGAAAACCCCATCGTATTCCTCCGTCAGCACATATTTACTTTTGAAGTGGATGTTTGCTAAACAGTGTGGACAAGATTACCATAAACTTCGAGGCAGGTTGTATCCAGTGACCTGTACAGTTATCGATTAGTCAGGAGATTACATACCAGCACTGGGAAAGCAAGGTCTGTTGAGTGAGATCCCATGCAGAAATACTTTTGCAAGATGTGGCACATGCAAGGTCCCACCACGAGAGGTCAGTCTAGATTGAAAAACCAGGCTTTCTGAATGAACCTGAGGGAGAAATAAACTCTTATCATAAGAGCAGATCCTCCCTTGGAACCAAAACAAAATCAAACCAAAGCAGAGAGGTGACGGATGGAGTATAATGTGGGGAGATGTGACATTATTCACTTTGGTAGGGAAAATAGAAAAATAACATTTAAAAAAAAATCATATTTGGGGGTCCTTGTACAGGCAGGAAGCACAGAAAGTTAGTGTGCAGTTACAACGAGCAATTCAGAAGGTTAAGAAGTAACAAATGTTCTATTTAATAAAAGTCCTATACAGATATGAAACTGTTTATCCAAACTTATTCAGGGGAAGCAACCTTTATTGCAAGAAGGTTGGAGTACACAACTAAAGAAGTCTTGCTCCGATTGTGCAGGATTTTGTGAAATCACACAGAGTACTGTGGACAGTTTTGGTCTCCTTTTCTCAGGAAGGATTAACTCGCACGAGATTGGTTCCTGGGACGAGAGGGTTGTCCAACAATGGAGAGGCTGAGTAAATTGTGTCTGTATTCTCTTGAGTTAAGAAGAATGAGAGGTGATCTCATTGAAACCTAACATGATTCTGAAGGGGTTTGACGGGGTAGATCCTGAATGGTTGTTTCCCCTGGCTGGGGAATCTAGAACAAGGGGGCACAGTCTCAGGATGAAGTGCTGAGGTAATTTAGGACTGAGATGAGGAGAAATGTCTTCACTCAAAGGGTTGTGAATCTTTGAAATCCTCTAGGCCAGAGAGCTGCGGGCAGTCACTCAGTAAATATGTTCAAGAAGGAGACTGATTGATATGGATGGAATCAAGGGGTATAGGGAGCGGGCAACAAAGTAGTTGAACTGAAAGATCAGCCATGATCTTGTCAAATGGTGGAGCAAGGTCAAGAGGCCCTATGGTCTACTCCTGTTCACATTTCTTAGGCTCCTAAAGAAAAAGTCACATAACTATATTCAAATTAATCTGGTCCTTACAAAACTCCAATAACTTGGGCATCTCCTGACAATAAAGACCATAAGATGTAGGAGCAGAAGTAGGCCGTTCGGCCCATCGAGTCTGCTCTGCCATTCATGGCTGATCTGCTAATTCTCAACCCCACTTTTCTGCCTTTTTCCCCATAACCCAATATTCAGAAATTACTCTTTAAAGTTCTCATGACAATGATTCAGGAGAAATTGTCGGGTTAAATAGTAGAAAGGAGGAACTTGCATTTCTGTAGCACCTTCCACATCCTCAGGCAAACCCCCAAAGTGGTTCACAGCCAATGAAGTACTTGAAGGTAAGGTCACTCTTAGGCAGGCAAACACAGTAGCCAATTTACACACAGCAAGATCCCACACAGCAGCTGAATGAAATTGGGGTTTGGTGTTCTACATGCACTAGAGCAGGTTTCTCATATCATCCAGAATTCGGCACTTTCAACATGGTGGAATTCCTCAAAGTTGTGTCCAAATCTTGCAATGAGCTCCAAAGACAGCAAAGTTCAGACCCAGCGTGAAGAGTGGAAATGCGGCAGATTGTCATGCTGGACAAACAATAAGGAACCTACTGACAAATGCCCAACCAGCCTGGAGTGATCTGTAAGCAGATCAAACTCCACGAACAACAATCCGATCTGCTGCGTTGTAATTTTATTGTTAAGCTTCTCTAAGTTCAGCACCAAATGTCACCTGGTCACTTCAGACTTCACTGGCGACCGAATAAGAATTAGGTTAAAAAATGAATTTACCTTCCATGCCTGATGGGCAGAGTGTTCGAGGGAAGTTCCTGAAAAGACCATCAGCATGTTCTGACTCCTCCTGACACAACTTCTCAAAAGAAAATTGAACTTGCAGTGAATAGCTGAAAAGGACAAGATTTCACATTTTAAGACTTTTACTGTAAGAAACAAATGCAAAGCAACATTTACTAAACACTATTATTTTTGTATGCAACTTACACTTCGAACTATGGAACTTAACCTCCCCTTTTTAAATTTAACACAACCTGAAATCCCAGTTCACGGTTTTCCTTCACTGTGTCCCTGAAGTAGACATTCAATTCTCCCAGAAACCAGTGCAAAGTGATTCTTAGCTCGCGAGGGTTTAATTCTGCTCTTGTTCTTTCTCAGCCTGGTAACTTTTAACCCCTGAACTGTGTATCACACTGTCACTTTTCCTGGAGACTCTCTTTCTGTCTCAAGCTCGGTGAATCTTTCAGCCTCATTCTAACACTGTCACTAGTGAGAACACCTCACACCTCCTTCCCAGTGAAACAACCCAGCTGGACCTCCCTTTACTCTTTGGACAATCAAACTACCCGGGTTTAATGTCGAAGGAATTCAGAACAGGTCACATGACTCCCATTCCCAAAACACAGCCATCCTGACAAGAAGTCGTGATTGTAAGAGTTCACTGAGCTAAAGTCTTCTCAGAATCAGGATTCCAAACTTCAGCTCATTAGTCCGATATCAAAACTAGCATCAGCCCCACTTTCTGCTATTTTTAAATTGCTAAGCAGCTTAGTTGATGATATTTAAATGCCTTCTTCGTCTTTGCCTCCACCTTGAACAACAACTTGAATTGATATAGTGCCGTTCACACAGTAAAACTCAAGAGTGCTTCGCAGGAACATTATGAAATAAAACTTGACACAGAGTCACTCAAGTGGCTATCAGGGCAAATGAGTAAGCGTTTGCTGAAAGAGACCGGTTTTAAGGAGCATCTTAATGCAGGCGAGCACAGTACAGAGACTTAGGGATGGAATCATATTTATGATCCTGTTGGTCTCCTCTGGGCTCCGCTGAGTTAATGACTGTATTTGCCTGACCATAAGACAGGCTGTTTTTCTGGAAAAGAGTTACCTAAAATGATCATGTGTCTTCCGGTCTGTAGGCTCCCTCAGGTCACACTGATCATGATATCACGCGTTTCAGAGTTCTGCAGTGATTCATTTGTTGGGAACTTTTGGTAACGTCTGGTGTGAACCCCATGGGCACGGGAAAGAATGGGATTTTCCATGTTTGTCGAGCCCAGTCAATGTGCACTTGGGATTTGTTTAGCTCCGCGCACGAGAAGATTGGCCTTATCAACAATCTTGTAAATAAGGCCTGATCCATTTGCTCTCCTTCCGTAGGGATCATTCCCTCCGTGACACCCTGGTCCACTCCTCCATCACCCCCTACTCCTCAACCCCCTCCTACGGCACCTCCCCATGCGAACGCAAGATATGCAACACCTGCCCCTTCACTTCCTCTCTCCTCACCGTCCAAGGGCCCAAACACTCCTTTCAAGTGAAGCAGCATTTCACTCGCACTCCCCTCAACTTAGTCTACTGCATTCGTTGCTCCCAATGCGGTTTCCTCTACATTGGAGAGACCAAACGCAGACTGGGTGACCGCTTTGCAGAACACCTTCGGTCTGTCCGCAAGCATCACCCAGACCTCCCTGTTGCTTGCCATTTTAACACTCCACCCTACTCTCATGCCCACATGTCTGTCCTTGGCTTGTTGCATTGTTCCAGTGAAGCTCAACGCAAACTGGAGGAACAGCACCTCATCTTCCGACTAGGCACTTTACAGCCTTCTGGACTGAATATTGAGTTCAACAATTTTAGATCTTGAACTCCCTCCTCCATCCTCACCCCCTTCCCGTTTCTTCCCCCTCCGTTTTGTTTTTTCCAATAATTTATATAGATTTTTTTTTCCCACCTATTTCCATTATTTTTAAATGTATTCCACCCATCATTTATCTATACCCTTTATGCCCTTTTAGTCTTATTTCACCCCACCCCCACTAGAGCTATCTGTACCTTGCTTGTCCTGCTATCCACTCTTAATTAGCACATTCCTTTAGATAATATCACCACCTTCAACACCTCTTTGTTCTTTTGTCTGTGACATATTTTGGTTATCTCCTCCTATCACTGCTTGCTTGTCCCAACAACCACTCCCCCCCCACCCCACCTTAAACCTGCTTATATTTCACTCCTCTCCTATTTTTACTTAGTTCTGTTGAAGGGTCATGAGGACTCGAAACATCAACTGTACTCTTCTCCACCGATGCTGCCAGACCTGCTGAGTTTTTCCAGGTATTTCTGTTTCTGTTTTTGGTTTGGATTTCCAGCATCCGCAGTTTTTTGTTTTTATGCTCTCCTTGCAAGCTTGAGACAGAAACAGAGAGCATCCCAGCTCTCCTGATCAGATCATTGCTCGCTGTGTATTGCACAAACTCACAAATGGGCCAAAGATTGCCACTTCAGGATTTGAAATGTGCCCGGTCCACCTCACAAAACCAAAAAAAAAGGTTTTCCTACACTGTCGAATTGTAAGTGGAGGGGTTGACCAAACAGCCTGGTGCCAGTGTGGCTAAAAGACCCATTGTCCTCCTCCAATACCAGAAAACGGTGCAGGGATAGAAGCAAAAGGAAAAGCTCATGAAAATGGAAAAAAAGCAACAAGATTTCACGCTGTGTTCCTGTAATTATCCCACGATGGGAGATGGAAATACTAAAACATTTTATGCACTGAAATACTTTTTCCTCAACATTTTTTCTTGAAATCCTACCGCACCCTGTAGCCCAGCAAACGCAGAGTTTATTCAGAGTTTTACCAAAGCTCCCATCAGGAGAGGTCAGCGTTTCAGCATGTCAATATTTATCCTTCTACTTTTTCAATGATCTATTAACAATCGCTCATTGCAACCTCCATTAAAAACTTCAGAAAGCAACATCGGAGCTAAGTCCCAGACTAAGTCAACAAGGTTATCTGATCCTGCACCAAGTTTATTTCTTTCTTGGATATCATTAAGTACATCAGGCCTCTGACCAGCCCAAGCCTCAGTAGCTGCACTCTCTGAGCCAGGGAGTTTAATGTTCGACTGCCACTGCAGTAGTGGAGCATGTTACAAAGTTACATCGTGCACCACAGACACAAGCCACTCAGTACAATCAGTCTCTGCTGGTGTATCTGCTCCACATGAGCATCCAGCCACCCCTTTTCATCTCACCCCATCACCCTATCCTTCCATTCCTTTCTCCCTCACGTGTTTATCCAGCTTCCCTTTAAATGTATCAATATGACTCCCTGTGGTAGCGAGTTCCACACTCTCACCACCCTCTGATTAAAGAAGTTTCTCCTGAATACCTGAGTGGATTTATGAGTTTTCTGTCCTATATTTGAAACTTGACTGATTGAATATACAATATTTCTCAATACTACATGTTCAGAGCACCTGCAGACCTGTAAAGAGATGGTTCCAGAGCAAGAGGGAGTTTCTGTGCTGTTGCTAACCTAGATGTGGATCAGATTCTGTGCCAGTGCTTCCAGTGGGATGTTGGAGTGCCGTGTGTGACGGAAGGAAGGCATGGGATATAATTCCTGGGTTCCAACCTGACGTCTTGCTCCACATCTATCAAGCTCCGAGCTCCAGCACAAGTGAGTTGCCAAGAGCCTGCTGCCAACTTAGTGATGATTGTCCAGCTTCCCTTGTGGGGAACATGCTGCCATTGTGAGATGCTTTATCCTGAACAGTATGAAATGGGGATGAAGCAAGCGAGAGAGGGAGAGAGAGAACAGGGCCAGCTGTGAAAGTGACTGGTGACGAGAGGTGGAGAGTGGTTTGATGGAGTCACCACCCTGAAAGCTGTGACCATGCTGTCTGCAGGAGTGGTGGGTCATACAGGCACTGAGAGTTTCACTTCAGATCGTGTGCTCGTGTTGGAGTGGGACAAGAGCACAGATTGAAAAGGACAGAGAGTTAGAAAGCCCCCCGTCTGTGATGAAAAGCAGAAACAGCCCTTCCTGGGAAGGTTTTGTGCACTGATTGTGTGCAGTGGGCAGTGTAGCTGGAACCTGAATACTTGGCCATTGCAGCTGAACTCTGTCTTGCCTCCTGGCTGTTGTCTTGGTCACTTTTTCCCCTTTGTCTGAGCACTCCTCCCCTGGCTTGTCCCTGGAGTTGATGGACGGGAGGGTGTATCACGCTGTCAATAAATGGTCCGCCCAATCCATACCTTGGACACCCTGCTACCTCCTCCTGAAAAGTACAATTTAACACAAAGTGTGGGCAATGAACCTCCCAATTTTCCTTTCCAGTTTTGCTTTATTATAGCATCATTAGTCCTGTCCCTTTGCTTCAATTACTGCAACCGGCAGCAAGGCACAACCACCAGTATAACTCTGGTTGGCCAACAGCACATCTCACTATACAAACTACAGCCTGGGATGAGTATCCACTGGGAAAGTAACCTTCAATCTAGATGGTTTGATGCTTGAGAGCAGGTGTCAAGAATCTGATAGTTGCGGTTACACAGCTAAAGGTATTTGTTGAATTCTAACAGAGCAAACCATGTGTAATTGGAAATAAGATTCAACAGAGGCTCCCACACTAACAGAAACAACTGTCTATCCAGCACCAATTACTGTCATCTCCCTCATGAGACAGATTAGACTCATGGTGCCCACTAACATTTTTATCATGAGCAATGATGAAAGGGTTTCAACTCTCTGCTGACAGGATTGGAGATTTGTTGCAGTCTGAATTATGCGTTTGACCATCTGTGGTTTCTCGGTGTTCCATTAAAGTGCATCTCTCTCTCTCTCTCTCTCTCCACTGGGAGAGACGGTGTCCAGGGAAAGGGTCGAGAATCTAACCTTGTTTAACCAGGATTTAAAAGCGCACAGATCGGAACAAAACCTATCCTTCTGCTCACTCTCTCTCTCTCTCCAAACAGACGTCCCTTTCCCCTGACAGTCTTCAAAGCAACTTTGTCTTTTTTAATCAGCCAGACCCCCCTCAGGGCAAACTGCCGACAAATTCAGGCTTCATTCCCCGGTATTGTCACAGTTAAAGAAGGGAATGGGGTTCCCAAAGCTCATGAGCTGCCATGGAATCTGCAGGAATTCATCTCCTGAATACTGCAGCAAGCAAAACATGGGAGGCAAAAAAAACTAGAGGAGGCATTAACATTTGTGTGAAAAAAAATATTGGACATGGGAAGGCAAAAAAGATGGTCAGCCAGTTGGAGATGTGGTGAAGCCGCTACATATCAGTTCATAGCACCCTCACCTTTGAATCAGAAGGTTGTGGGTTCATGTCCTACTCCCGGAAACCAAGAACTGTGAATGTACTCGAAAGAGTTGCAATCTGTGACTGTTGATTACTCGAAAGAGTTACACCCAGAATTGTCAGCTCTCAGGGGGGGAAAGCAGGCCCCAGTGATTCCTCCGGGAAAAATTGTTGCAGACTTTTCATGAATTGGCATCTTTGGACATGCGTGGGAGGGCAGGGGGTGAGAGAAATAGTTCACAGTGCGAGAGATCAAACAGCCGCCTTCACAGAAACTGGCATTGCAGAAGCAACACAAGTGAACAGAAAATTCCTCGTCAGTTGAGGAGGATGCATCACTTTAAGAAAGGATCTTGGTGCTTGATGCCGCAGAGGCTCCATCGGAGAGGGAACCTCAACAGGCCATTCAAAGATAAAACAGGAGGTTGATGGGTGACCTAAGAGAGGTCTTTAAAACTCCGAAGGAAACTTGGTGAATACATCTCCACTTGTGGGATGAGATGGGAACTAGGGGCCTTAAATGTAAGACAGTCACTGATAAATCCAACCAGGAATTCAGGAGAAACTTCTTTACCCAGAGAGTGGTGAGAAGGTGAAACTCACTATCACAGCGGGTGGTTGAGGTGAATGGTATAGATACATTTAAGGGGAAGCTGGACAAATGCATGAGGGAGAAAGGACTGGAAGGATAAAGCGATGGGGGTGAAATCTGGTAGGGGGAGAAGAGGCTCCCGTGTAGTATAAACCCTGTTGCAAGACCAGTTGAGCTAAATGGCCTGTTTGCTGTTGTTTCTGTGTCCAGGAGGTAATGTTGTCTTCAAGCAGTAGTTGAAGGGCCAAATGTACAGATACTATTAAAATATCAGGGAGAGGTATAAGAAATTAGCAGAAAGGTGGATGCAATGCCGGCCTTGGCATCTCGAGGACTGGAATCTAAGTGGGTAGAAGTCATGGTTCTGCTGTGCAATGCTGTGGTTAGACCACACCTGGAGTCACTCAGTCGTTCTGGCAAGAACACCTTCAGTAGGACATAAACACAGCATTCACTTCCCACAGTGAGACCTGGACTCCAACTAAGGGTTAAAATGATGAGCAGAGATTACATCAGCTGGAAATTAGGAAGTTTTGGGGTGATTTCATCACACCCTTCAACATACGAGGGGAATAGATGGGGTAGATGGAGAGAATTTTCCGTTTGCGGATGGAGGAGTGGAGGACCATGGGGAACAGAGACTACAAATGGGAGCCAGACCTTGCGGGAGTGAAATGAGGGGGACACTTCTCCACAGAAAGCATGGTGGTAGTTTGGAATTCTCTTCTGCACAGAGCGGTTGATACCAGGCCAGGAGTTAATTTTGAAACTGAGATCCATAGATTTTTGTTATCTAAAGGTATGAAGGGATATGGGACAAAGGCGGTTATGTGGAGTTAGGTCACAGAACAGCCATGCTCTCTGTGATTGGTGGAACAGACTCTGACTCTTGCCCGTCCCTCGCTGCTTATTGGCTTTGTGAATCTGGTAGCACTTTGATACAACCGAGCAGCTTGCTAAACTACGCCAGAGGGCAGTTCCTAATTTCCTCTTATCTTCACCTCTCCCAAGATTACAGGTCCATTTGCTCAACTTAAGTCACAGTTTTATTTTGTCTTTGTCGAAAATATCTCACGTTAGAATTTACCAGAATGTTCCGGAAACACATTCCATTTTTTTTAAAAATAAATAAATCAATAAACAAAGCCCGAAAACCTGAAATTGAAAATATCTAACTTTGCAGCTGTTTCCTGACCACAGCTGTTCATGCTGAGCTGCCCATTTATAATAATAGTCAGTCTCCTCAGGAGGTGACAGGGGCAAGGGTTTACTCCAGGGAGTAGCAGTGATGTAAAAGGTTATCATTTGTGTTATTCATTGAAAAATATTGATCCGCTGCTTCTATCAGCTCTTCTATTTCCTATTTGGATTGGGAAGCAGCAGGGATTCAGAAGGCTGCCTTAACCTTGTGCCAACAAATAGGTTCTGGCAGTGGACAATATCACTACTGGGAAATTGAAAATTCTGGACTGAACAAAAGATGCGGGTGACATCTTAGCCCAGTCAATTGCAGACTCCCAGACCACTGCACCGGCCAAGGATGCAGATTGTGGATGATGCTGTCTGTCTTATCCCAACAGGGATGTCAACTCTGGGGAAGCAGCGACAACTATCAGATCGAAAATCACTCAGAGTTCAAAACAAACAATCCCAGAGACCGAAAGGAAAGAGCAGTGTGTGTATTCTTAAAACCGATTCCCAAAAACCTTGAATGTTCACATTTCCATAAGATTTCACAGTTCACTTGAGAAATAGGAGCAGGGGTGGACTATATAGCTCCCCGAGCCTGTCCTGCCATTTAATACGATCATGACTGATCTTCTGCTTTAACTTCACTTTCCTGCCAGCTTCCCGTATCCCTAAGATTCCCCGAGGGATCAAAAATCGATTGCTCTTGGTCTTGGATATGCTCGATGACTGGGCAATCATGGGCCTCTGGAGGTAACAGGGTTCCAAAGATTCACGACCCTCAGAGTGAAGAAATTCTCCCTCACCTCAGTCCTCAATGATTGACCCCTTAATCTTGGGGCAATCATCCAAGTGGAGGATCACTATGATCAGACGTGAATGTGGATATTGTGATGGGTGGGGGGTGGCGATGACACAAGAGAAGTGCCCCATGCGACTCAAAGCACTGGTGACCTGGGTAATCAGACAAAGAGGCTTGTGGGCTTCAAGCTGATGCAGGCTTGTAGCCAAGGTGAGCTTTGTGCAAGCCGGGAGCAAATCCCCTAAAGCACCCCATGCTGCTGCACAGTGGTTCAAAAACGGGCACCTGAAGGAATACCTGCAGAAAAATATAACTACTTATCGCGGGGTGAAGCCCTCTCTCCCACATTCAATTGCTGCATAATTTGAACAGCCTCCAAACAGCCAGATCTGGTCTGCCCCAAATAGTAAACGCACACACACACATTGCCTTAACGGCTGCCGGCAGCCCTTGAAAAGCTACTGTGCCTCAGTAAGCACCTCCACGTACCTTGGCAGGTTCCCATTGTGCTCAGCTTGTAACCCTTAGGTGTGTCTCACCCAAAGCACAGCAATATCAGCAACGGCATCACAAGCCACTTTCTAATGATGGGAAAGGAAATAACAATGAAATGAAGGTCAGGCAGGGTCATGCTTAAAGGCTGTGCATTAAACTTGCTGCAGCACTCTCCTCACATGTGACCTCTGCCATGCACTTCAACAACAAACCCAATTTAAAAACAGGGAGCCCCCCCAAACCCTTCCCCTGAAAAAAGATCCTGCAGCAAATCGGGACTAAAAGATCTTTAGGAAATTGCCATTCAGACACTGGGCACGAAGGTTTCTGCAGGATTTTGTGTCTGCCATTTATTTTCACCATTTTTTGAGTCTCGAAGGAATGAAGTGATGTGAAGTCTGGGGGAGGGGGGGGTGGGGGGGAGTCCTACCATAATAATAGATTGCCATTAATCTTATGGTAAATCAAATCATCAAAGTGGTGATGTGTTCCTACCCACCCCGGTTTCAGGATTAATTAAAACCTGGCTGTTTGAACGATCCCGGCCACATTGAAATTGTTTGACTCCAGCACTTAAACGCACACAAACCTGACAGATTCCTGTTTGACACTTGCTTGAGTATTCCAGTGTAAAGTTTACTGGAACTGCCCAGAGCTAATCGTTGCTGTTTATAGAGTTTATACAGGGCTGTGGCCAGTTCTTGGAGCGTAGGCTGCCTTTGAAGTCATTTCTTACAGAGTGTGAAATCTGAAACTCAAACACCCATCGACCATTCATTTGTGTGGTAATCAAATGACAGTGAATCATTTATCCCAAGCCCTGAATGCACTATTTACAGGAGCTTGGTGCTAATGTGGGCCATAATTCTCTTGACATTGTGGGTGTTTCCTGATCCAAACTTTGAATGATCTTTCAGGATGAGTCACTTGTCATCGAATGGTGGGCTTCAGATCAGATCTTGCAGCCGCACAGAAATAGGAGGAGGCCATTCAGCCCCTCGACCTTGTTCCACCATTCAGTCAGATCATGGTTATTTTGTATCTCAACTCCATTTACCCATATTTACTCCATGTCCCTTGATACCCATCACAATCTATCATCGTAGTCTTGAAAGATCCAAATGACCCACACCCACCCCAGTCAGTATCCACACCTTTTTGGCTGGAGCGAGGAGGAGGGCAGGGGTAGTGGGTGAGAGTTCCTGCCCTTTGCGTGAAGAAGTGTTCTCACTCCTCACTGGCCTGGGTGGAATTTGAAGTTTCTGCCCCCACCTTGTTCAGGATTCTGCCACCAGCAGAAATAATTTTTCTGTGATAATAATTTGTAACCTGTAACAAAATTATTTCTCTAGCCCAACAACTGGATCCCGGAAATATTTTAAATAGTCAATTAAATCAACTTTCAAAAACAAGGGGATACAATTCGAGTTTCTCCCTGTTCTCACAATTTAATCTTTGAAATGCTGATGTTGAGACGGTTAATGCAGTTTTAACTGTTGGTGGATGTTAGCCTACAGGATTTTGTTGGTGGAGTTCTCACAGACAGTAATCCATTACAGATCAGACAGTGAGTGAACTTTCTCCTGTTCAAGGCGATCATTTCTTGGCATGAATATTGCCCCTTCCTGCACAACTCCCTCCCTAACAGCACCGTGGGTGTACTTATACCAGGTGGACTGCAGCAGTTCAAGAAGGCGGCTCACCACCACCTTCTCAAGGGCAGTTAGGGATGGGTAACAAATGTTGGAGGGCCGCAATGTGATTGGAGCTGAACACTGAGCAATCAGAAAAAGCATCATGTTGACTGTGTTGCCTCCACAGTCAAATAGCCCACCCACACTCACTGTCCTCAATCAAGACTGGCTACTTCGGTGAGGCATGGAACAGCTGCTGACCATATTGCCAAATCCCTCCAAGAGTTAGTGTCTAAAAAGGGAGCTGGGGGTGGGGAAGGTGAAGAGGAAATTACTTAGATTTAAAAAAAAGGTTTACTAAAATGTAATTGTGAATAACAGAGGATGAGAAACATCCCTCGCAGTCAATGGTTCTGGAGAGAACAGAGCATTGATATTTTCGAAGCTGCCTGTGCTGATCCCAGTATCTGCAATTAAATTCCCCGTGTTTGCTATTCAGTAATCAAAATTCTGTGCATGCAGCCTCTCCCTCCCCCCCAACCCCAGATGTGTGCTGACACCACCCTGAGAGTGGGCTCTCAGGGGGTCATGTAGAGCTATGTGATTACAGGATTACACTGGCAGACTCTGATTGCTTTCTCTGCAGCTTAACAGAGGCCTTCGAGCCCCAGTACAAAGTCTCGCTGCTTGGCTGTCTGCACCGTTTAACAATAGGCAGGGCTGGAGAGGCAGTCATGTGCAAAGCAGTGAGCTGGTCCCCCAATGACAATGAGGAAACACCTCTCCATGTGGTCACATTGCAGGCACAGTCAATAGCAGAGAAGCCCATCTCTTGGAGAGTGACAAATATCTTTTTTTTTATTCATTCATGGGATGTGGGTTTCACTGGCTGGGCCAGCATTTATTGCCCATCCTAATTGCCCCGAGAAGGTGGGGGTGAGCTGCCTTCGTGAACTGCTGCAGTCCACGTGGTGTAGGTACACCCACAGTGCAGTTAGGAAGGGAGTTCCAGGATTTTGACCCAGTGACAGTGAAGGAACGGTGATATATTTCCAAGTCAGGATGATGAGTGACTTGGAGGGGATCTTCAAGGTGGTGGTGTTCCCATCTATCTGCTGCCCTTGTCCTTTTAGATGGTAGTGGTTGTGGGTTTAAAGGAGTTGTCTGAGGAGCCTTGGTGAGTTTCTGCACTGCATCTTGTAGATGGTACACACACTGCTGCTACTGTGCGATTATGAATGCAGACTGGGTGTCAAGTCCATCAAGTGGGCTGCTCCATCTGTGAGACCAAGAACAGTGTTCCTCCTTACACAACCCTCCAAGATCTCTGCGCCCCTCCAATTCCGGCCTCTGATACATTGTGGTTTCCTTTGCTCCACCATTGGCGGCCGTGATTGCAGCTGCCTGGGCCCCTAAGCTCTGGAATTCCCTCCCTAAACCTCTCTGCCTCTCTCGCTTTCTCTCTCTCTTTCTTCAAGATGCTGTTTAAACTCTCCCTCTTTGTACAATGCCTTTCACAACCTCAAGTACCAAAGTGCTTTGCAGCAAAGGAAGTACTTTTGAAGTGTCATCATGGTTGTAAGTAGGAAACATGGCAGCCAGTTTGCACAGGAAGATCCCACAAACAGTATTGCGATAAATTACCAGGTAACCTGTCTTAGTGATGTTGACTGAGGGACAAACATTGGCCAGGGCACTGAGACAGAGAACTCCCCTCCTCTTCTTATAGTGCCCCAGGGATCTTTTCTGTCCATCTGAGAGAGGAGATGGGGCCTTATCCGATAGAAGCACCACCAATAGTTCAGCACTCCCTCCGGACTTCGAATTTTGTCCTCAAGTCCTGAAGTGGGGACTTGAACTGACAATGACTCCATTGAGCCAGAGCTGACAGTGCATCTTGCCCAGTAAGGAGGGAAAAGCACCCCTCAAAGACTCATGTCATTTGTAGAGGAATCCTGCTCACAGGCAGCTCAGATGCTCGATATCTCCAGGTTTGTACAGAGTAACGTTCCTTTCCTGTCCCCACACGGTTGTGTTCTCACTCAGACACGTGGCAGCATGTCTTTTGGCAGGCAGTCACTATTGTTACCCAGGGCAGAGCAGAGTTAACTCCACAAAGGCTCGGGGTGTTTTGACAGGCACATGGACACTCCACCCAGCACAGAGAAACTGTGCAGGAAGGCAAAGGATCATTTCAGCACAGGGCGTGCGGACAGTTACTGAGATCCCCTTCTCACACTTCCTACACCCCCACTGCCCACCCACCCTGGAGAGTTGTATGAGCCTGTATGTTCCAGACTCAATCCCCACCACCCCCCCACCTCCCCCAACTCCCACCCCAAGGACGCTGATGTCACGCCAGCATGGGAAATGGCGGGCGTGAGCATTGCTTGCTGTGCCCTTGGTTTAGAGAGGGAGTGAGCAGCCTCCTCCTGATGGCCATCTGATGATGCCTCCTCACCACCCCCACCCCCCCCGGCTCTACCCCCAGCCTTGCTGGGTGTGCATGTGTGTTCAAAATGGAAAAGCACAGGAAGATACTGGGCTGCACTGCCCCCCATGGTGGAACAGCTCAGTCATAGATGACAACAACAACTTGTATTTGACATGGTTATAGAACATCCCAGGAGTGTCACCAAACAAAATGCTTGCTGAGCCACGTAAGCAGGTTTTAGGACAAGTGACCAAAGGAGGTGGTCAAAGAGGTGGCTTTGAAGGGGCGTCTTGAGGCAGGAGAGAGAGGCAGAGAGCTTCAGAGTGGATGCAGAAAGAAACAATGTGGAGAGTTACAGGCTCAAGGCTGGGAAATGGCACGAGGAGAATTGCTCAGAGAGCCAGTGCAGACACGATGGGCCGAATGGCCTCCTTCTGCACTGTAACAATTTTGTGATTCTTAAGGTCCAGGCAGCTGAAGGCGAGACCACCAATGGTGGAGGTATGCTCAAGAGGCACAAGTTAGCAGGTCAGGAGGTTGTGGGGCTGGAGGAGGTTACAGAGGTACGGAGGGGTGAGACAGCGTCATTCTTCTCTTCACCGATTTGTAAATCATCCCCATGTGGATGAGGTACCAGAGGGTCCCTTATGTCCCACTGAATCGTGCTCTTCAGGGGAGGGGGTGAGAAAGGAGGACAGAGGAACATCAGTGGAGATCTCACATCTATAAATTCAGTCCCGTACCAGTACAATTCCATCAAATTGATCTGCTCCACTTTGATATACTTGCACTGTTTGGAGGCTATTCCTTCCTTGATTCCTGTACAATTTCTACTCATTCCATCACATACAAGATTGAAGTACAGAAACTGCAGTCAAGTGGACAGAGTCTCCAACAGTCAGCAGGCTGATCTCTGTTCGACCCGCAGATCACCCAAGTACCAGCAAAGTGTTCATTCTGCAGCCTCAACAATTCATAGTCCAGACGGTTTTGAACGCAAGCTGGGGAAATCCTAGCACTGTATCACACATCCTGACACAACACACAGCGCCTGATCCAAGTGTATCTGAGTGAAAGATAAGCATTAAAACCCCAGGTGAGACAGGGATTCTGCATCTCCTGTTCACAGAGACCCTGGAAAGCTGAGCAGTTACTCTGGGATCCTGCATCCCAGTACATGGAGAAGTGCAAAGCACTCTGTCCAACCAGTGCATAAGCACTGTTCCAGCCTCCATGCGCTTCCCTGTCCCAAACGATCACCTAAACAATAACAACTGGCATTTATATAAAGCACCTGCATCCAAAGTCATGTTTAAAAATCAGCTGTCGCCCATTTAAGACTGAGATGAGGAGAAGTTTTTTCTCTCCGAGAATTTTTGGAATTCTCTTCCTCAAAAGACAGTGGAAGCAGAGTCTTTGAGTATTTTTAAGGCAGAGCTGGATAGATTCTTGATTAACAAGGGGCTGAAAGTGGGTAGGCAGGGATGTGGAGTTGAGGTTAACATTCAGATGAGCCAGGCAATTATTGAATGGCAGAGCAGGCTCGAAGGGCCGAGTGGCCCACTCCTGCTCCTAATTCTATGTTTTGTAAGTTCGTTCGTATGTGAAGGTGCCTCATAGGAGCATTATCAGACAAAATTTGTCACTGAGCCAAACAGGGAGACATTCAAGCACGAGCAGTATGGGCCGAATGGCCTCTGTCTGCTCTGTATCATTCCATCATTCAGACGAATGGTCTAAAGCTTGATGAAAGAGTCAGGTCAAGCAGGAGAGTGAGTGAGAGAGCGAGAGAGAGGGGGTCGGAGTACAATCAATACGGCCAGGTCAGGTTGGAATGTAATGTCTGAAAACTATCTGCTCTTTGTTTTGTTCCCCCCTTTGTCCAGAGTGAATTCTGAAGCGGCGACGAGCTGAATGACAGCATGGTGATTTTGAGGGGTTTTTTTTTGAAACACTTAATAGAATTGCTGCTCCTGGGACAATGGGTTACATACTTCTCAGTGTTTGAAGCCAGCCAGGAATTTGATGCTTGCTGTAAAGATTTGTACAGGGATGATGTTCTTAAAGCTGTCTGTAACGGTCCCTGGTGTTGGAGACGAGGCTTTGTGGCAGGAGCTCTCGGGGCCAGTCAGGCTTGAGCTGCATTGTTCTGTCAGGCAGTGCGGGCACATGATGTGAGGGATGGCTATCAATTGATATGAATTGAGGGTGTGAAGATACGAGAGCTCGCTGGTAATCTGGAGCGCTGTCAGCAAGGAAGCACAGCAGTGACATGGCACCTCTGTGGGTACTGCCCTGTCATTCTGTCAGCCTGGATCATCCAACGCAACCCAGAGAAACACAACCCTGGCTGATTTATCCTTGCTCCTAACCTCGCTTCAGTGGCAAGCACTCGGAGTCAGAAGGTTGCGGGTTCAAGTCCCACTCCAGAGACTTGAGCACAAAGTCCAGGAGGATTGAGGGCACAAAAGATCCCACGACACTATTTCGAAGAAGAGCCGGTTAATTAAACCCAGTGCCCTGGACAAATATTTATCCCTCAACCAAGACAATAGATTACCCGGTCATTTATCCCATTGCTGATTGTGGGCTCTTGCTGTGCACCATTTTGGACCCTGGTTTCCCTACATTACAACAGTGACTACACTTCAAAAGTGCTTCACCGCTTTGGGGTGTCCTGTGAAAGGTGCGGTAGGAATGAAAATTCTCACTAACCCAACAGATCAGGGGATATATCATCATCAACAACTTCCACTGATACTGCACCTTGAACAAAATCCCATGGTGTGTCACAGGAGCATCGGAGATCTAAATCTGATAGTGAGCCAGAGAAGGCTAGCCTAAAGCTTGGTCAAAGAGATGGGTTTTGGGAGAGAGAATGGCAAAATGCTGGGTTGCAATTGATGCATCTTTCGATATTAGTTACTATTTGAAAGGGTCAGTCAGCGCATCAAGTCATCTATCCAGTCTGAGAAAGAGTTAGATGGACTCAAAACATTAACTCTGTTTCTCTCTCCACAGATGCGGCCAGACCTGCTGAGCTTTTCCAGCATTTTCTGTTTTCGTTTCAGATTTCCAGCGTCTATTCATGTTTTTCAAACGGTTTTCACAGCTATAGAGGAAAATAAAGGTGACAGCTGAGGATTCTACATGGGGGTGGGGTGGTGTGGAGAAATGGGAGTGAGAGGACTCTGCAAAAGGCTCATTAGGTGCAGAGTGTCCTTCGTAGGGCTGTTTTTTGTGTGTGTGTTTTTGTCAAGGTTGGAAGGACAGGCTGAGCAGAAAGGTGGACTGTCCCTTTAAAAGAGAAAGCCTGTGCTCAGCTCAACAGCCAATCACTGACAGGGCGGCTGGGAGGCTGAATGTGTAATGAGAAGAGGTGGTGGAGCAGAATAGTTTGACAGCATCGAGTCTGTCAGTCGCTAAGTCAAGTGTGTGTGTGCAAAAGGCTGATCCGTGTGTCTCCTTCCATGGGAGATGGAGACCCTACGATACATAGAAACAGAGGATGCAGCACAGTGAACCACCCAGGGAAGTGGCAAAGCACAACTTCTGCTTGTCCTGGCTGCCTCTTTTGTCTCCCAAAGATACAGGGGAAGGAGGAGAGAGAGAGAGAGAGAGAGAGGTTCATTCATCTGTTTCAGGTGCCACACAGCAAAAATGGACTTCCCCAGGCCGCTGTGCCAGTTCAGCCGAAGAAGGTGAAACATAGCTTTTGGAGAATGCTTCAGCTACAAGAGAACGGTGGAGGAAGGTACGATGATTTCAGTGGTCATTTGAAAATAATGTGATCAGTCCCCCAAGAAAATTGACCAAAAGGAAAGCTGGGAAAAGTGCTCAGAGAAACCAGATGCTTAAATCAGGGAAAGTGGGGATGAAGAGTGTTAGTAACAGACAGAGTTTAAAACATCAGCGATTGGAGTTGTTTTCACACCCTCGATGTAAACAATGTGTTCCTGGTCAGAAAGAGAGAATGTAAAATCCATAACAAATGCTGGTGAGTTAATGTGAGCAAACAGCTGGAAGGGCCAGTCTGAAGCAGAGAAAGGGGTTGAAATGCACACTTGCCTCTTATGAACGCAGTGCTGGAAGCTGTTACTATCAGAGGAAATTATTTCAGCTGCCTCGCATGTTTAGTGTTCACACACAATCAGGTCATTCTCCATATAACTGAGCAACCTGCCCCATGCCTCTTAGTCTGTAGGCACGTTCAGAGGCCCGGCCAAAAGTCTTATCCGTCATGTGTGGTGTTGTGTCATTGGATCTCGTTGCTGATTCTTATGCTGTGTGCGCCCTCTCCATCCATCTCCCTTCGCAGTTTCAGTTCACACTGCTCTGCATCTCTGTGCAGTTAAGACCCAATTTGATAGCCTTTTTATACAGAAAGATTTGCACTAATTCCGTTTAAGGCAGCTCTGGTTCACGAATGTTCAACAAACGTTAATAGCTCATTGTTTCCCATCATTGGTGAGACAGTCAAATGATTTGGAAGCTGCATCTCAGATGCTGCCTTCACCCCCGATGTGCAATGCTGCCTGGAAGAGGGACAGAATCAAAGTGTGAACAGGATCAGTGTGAAAAGGTCAGGTGTTTGAATATCCTCCAACATCAGTTGCGCTGTACAGGCAGTTCCTGAGGGCTTTAAATGAATTGCAGTAATACAAGGAACATCTTCAGGACCAGAGGTGGTCATTCAGCCCCTCGAGCCTGCTCGACTAGATCATAGCTCTTCCCTATCTTAACTCCATCCGTGTGCCTCGGGTCCAAATCCCTTGCTGAACAAAAAGGTATTAACCTCAGTGCTGAAATTTGTAATTGACTGCCACCCCATCTTAACAGCTTTTTAGGGGGAGGGAATTCCAGATCTCCACTGGCCTGTGAAGGTTTGCTGACATCACCCCTGATTGGCCTGGCTCTAATTTTAAGGTCATGGCCCCTTGTTCTGGACTCCCCCCTTTGGAGTTAGTTTGCTTTTATCTTTCCTCTCCAATCCTTTAATGATAGGATAGAAATCAGAGAACGACGCCAGACAGAAGGGTTCGGCCCATCGTACCTATGCTGGCTCCTTGAAGGTGCTTCACAGGTCCTGAGCTTCATACTCGAGGGACTGCTTTCCCAGTCAATGCACCCTGCCCTCATCGTTTAACTCTTTCAGCCCCGTGAATGGGCACGGCCTGGGGGCAGGGCAGATGATGCAACTCACCAGGCAGAGGAAGGGGGAAATCTTGCAGGGTTTGACATCAGCTGGCGATGTAGAACTTCCCAACAAAACTTGAATCACAGTTTGATCATGAGATTGAACTTTCTGCCAAGTTTTCGTCAATGCATTCTCTGCCTCCCATTGACAGATCATTCTGAGAGGAAGTTGTGACTGGGTCAGGTTCTGTATTCACGTCCGTAAAGAGGAATAAGGTTTCTCGTGAAAATGTTAACTGCATTTTTCTTGATGTGAATCTATCCGTCATGTGCAGCATTTTATTTCAAGAGCTGTGTAAGAGGGAACAGTCCAGACATTTCAGCAATTCTGTTTCGAAAAACTTATCCAAACTCAACGAAGGTTTAAGCACAAACACAGTGACAAGTGAAACCTGAGCAAACGTGCTCACTTTTAAAACAAAGCTTCAAGCCACCAGCATTATCTGAAGCAGAGAAACCTTTACGCCAGAGAGGGAGAGAATCACATCACACATTCTGCTGACATACACAACATCGTCATTTTTTAAAAATGACACTGACAAATTAACAATGGTGTGAATTAAGCCAAATTTCGATCTCCAGTTTAACAAACCTGTTTTCTGTTAAAATATGTACAGGTCCCAGTTCAGCCTTGAAATACACTTCCAGTCAGTAGCAGGGCAGGTCAAACATGAACAAGCTTTTCACTAATGCCACCTTTAATTACCAAACATGAATCGTGTTTGCTCTGGTTCCCCTCTCCCTCTCCCTCTCTCTCTCTCTCTCTCCCATGGCTGGGAGATGGTTAGTGAGCTGAAAGGCCCTTGAAAGTAATTGCACTCAATTAGTCCATCTAAAAAGTATCAGGCAATTCATTCACTTTGCACAGCTGTGCATTAGGAACAAGGGAACAGGAGGAGGCCATTCAGCCCCTTGACCCTGTTCATGCCATTCAGTGAGGTGATGGCTGATCTGTGACCTAAACACCATTACAGCAACCATTATTCCCTCTCCAGAAAGACCTTTCAGCAATCTCAGCTTTAAAATGAAGAACTGATCAAGCACCAAATATTTGCAGAAGACAACTCCAAGCTTCTGCCAACCTCTGTGTGTTTCTTAATTTCACTCCTCAAAGGTCTGCCTCTAATTTTCAGACTCTGGCCATTGCCCTACACCCCCAGCAGAGTAACTGATTTCTTTCCATCTCCCCTCTCTGCCTAGAAAAGTTTGACCAGATCATCCCTTAATCTCCTGAATTCCAAAGAATACAACTTTGGTTTGTGTAATCTTTCCTAATCGAACCCTTGGAGTGCGGGTATGATATTCCAAAGAAGTGGCTGAGGATGACTCCCTCTGCCAACCTTAGGGCCTGCGTGTGTAATGATTGAGCAAGCCTGAAGCTGGGTATCTACTCTGGCTGCTACCAGGCCCACAACGACAAGGAACAAGAGCTGAGTGTTATATTTCACCTCATTTTTAGTATCCAACGACACAAGGATCAGGAACTAGAGGACACAGATTTGAGGAGATGGACAAACCATCCAAAGGTGGCATGAGGAAACTGGTTTCCCAAGCTGTGGGCCACACCTTTTTAAAATAAGAATGGTCACTTGCAAAGAAAGCTTACAGTAATTTCCATCTTGCTGACTGGGATCACACACACACACACACACGTGGTTTGTAAATCAGATGGTGTACATCAAACGAGATTTCATCTCAGATGCACCACAATCTGATTCACACTGTATTTACACCTTTTAATACACAGTTAATTCAGCTGAACTGTGAGTCACATTTAAAAGGGGCTCCTGCACTGTCATCCAAAATACCGAATAGATCAATATTGCATCATGACAATCAACTTCAACTCGTCAGAGCGAAAACTGCCATTGAAGATTCACAGTTCCCACAAATCAAGCTGATATACCCAGGAAACTATTTCCCAACCAGCTGAGCAAGCGCAAGGATGGCTGATGGGGAGAGGGATAAAGGGCGTGTACTAAAACTGCACCAAACCCACACACAGCCCACAGGCTGAGGGGAATATGGCTAGACAAAGGGAAATCCCAAGTATTTAGAGCATGTCTGGCCAGAACGAGACGTCTTGATTGCTCTGGTGATGGCACGTTATTTTGGCTCACTCAAAGTGTCTGGAATGTTTCGACTCGATTGAATAATTTGGTACTGCAGAGGGCCAGCACAGCAAATTCATGAACGACACAGCAATGTGTGAACGGAGCAACAGGGAACCTCCTGTTTAGGAGTGAATTCAGCCTCTAACGTTCTCCACCAACATGTTCCTGTTCAGCAGTTCTGGCAGAAGTCTGCGTATTATCGAAACGTTACTGGGAGAAGCGTTTCAAAAGGACTATTAGTGATGATAGGAGAACTGAGAGATTGTACCCATGAGGAGAGATTGAACAGGTTAGGCCTTATTCTCTGGGAGGCAGAGGACCTGACATGAGGAAGGGCTTCGTTGGGGTAGATGGATCGATAACCAGGGGGCACAGATTTAAGGGGACTGAAAAAAAAGAACTCAAGGCATCATGAGTTTTTATCCGACTTGATACGTTGGTGAACGCAGGTTCAACAGGGGATTGGATAAATACTTGAAGGACAAAAAATTGCAGGGATAGGGGGGAAAAGCGGAGGAACTGGATAAAGAACTGGGTTCCTCTTTTAAAGAGCTGGTTAGGTACTCGATGGGCTGAATGGCCTGTGTCTGTACTGAAATACTCTGTGGGCGGAATTTTACAGCCCTGTCGCGGTGGGGGGGCGGGGCCATAAAATGCGGTGAGCTGTTCAAAAGTCCATTGACCTCAGCGGGACCGGAAAATCCCGCCAGCCGGAATGGGGGGTGGAAATTCCACCGTATTATTCGATGTAAGGAACATGCTTCCATTTGTGGGCGTGTCCAAATGTAGGGGCAATAATCAATATCAAATAGTCAGTAATAAATCCAATCGGGAATTCAGGAGAAACTTCTTTACCCAGAGAGTGGGGAGAAATGTGGAACCCACCACCACAGGGAGTGGTTGAGGTGAATGGTTGAGATGCATTTCAGGGGAAGCTGGATAAACATGTGAGGGAGAAAGGAATAGAAGGGTGTGTTGATTGGGTGAGATGAAGAGGGGTTGGGAGGAGGCTCGTGTGGAGCATAAACAGCAGCACAGAGCAGCTGGGCCGAATGGCCTGTTTCTGTACCGGGTCACGAGCTACTATCCGATGGCTGGAGGGGGTGCAGTCTTCAGAACAACACTTGGCTCAAGATGCTCCTTACTCCAACACCTGGCCTGGTCGAACTGCTGTCACATCTTGGTGACCTTGGAGAAAACCTGCCACTGGTTCATCGCAGAGAAAGTGGGACAAATGAAGGATTTACCAAGTTTAGAAACAAGATGAGTCACTGGGTAGTTTTGGTCAGGTGGTTGTGTTGCATCCAAACAGAGCTTTCACTGAGCAGCAAGGTGTGTTAAAATTTGCAGGAAATGTGTGCTGCACACGTTAGGCATCAATTAGCCTCGCGACACCCAATGCTCCTGGTTTGTAGCTGTCAAACTTTACCACGGTCTGAATATTGACTGTCGCATCACTGTTGAATTCCTAGATGTCTTTTGGTATAAATTCCATTAGAATCTGGAGAGAATTCACCAAGGCTCCTTCAATAGCACCTTCCAAACCCACGACCACTACCACCCAGAAAGACAAGGGCGGAAGATAGATGGGAACACCACCACCTGGAAGTTCCCCTCCAAGCCCCTCACCATCCTGACTTGGAAATATATCGGCCGTTCCTTCACTGTCGCTGGGTCAAAATCCTGGAACTCCCTCCCTAACAGCACTGTGGGTGTACCTACACCACATGGACTGCAGCGGCTCAAGAAGGCAGCTCACCACCATCTTCTCAAGGGCAACTAGGGATGGCCAATAAATGCTGGGCCCGGCCAGCGATACCCATATCCTGTGAATGAATAAAATAAAAGATAGTGTTTGTGGCCTTCCCTTTAAAGAAAGGATATCTATCAGAGCAGAAACAAGCAGCAAAATAATGACTGCAGTGGGGGAAGTTGGGGTTGATGGAGAAGATCAGCTATGATCGTGCTGAATGGTCGGACTTGAGGGTCTGTAGCTTCCTCCAGTTCCTATTTCTGAAATCTGCAGATTTAATCTGTTTAAATCCTTTCTCGCTGCCACCACCTTTTCTCCTCATTTGAGTTTGTCTTGAATAGCTTACTGGATAAATTAACGTGAAAAACGGGAAGGGATGAGTTTAAAAAAACAATACAGAACTTTGGGTGGATAAATGGGATCCAGAACTCCTCACACAAACTCCTTCTCAGGGGCAATTGTGGATGGGCAACCCAATGCTGCCCTTGGCCCAGCAACACTTCATGAGTGAAGAAGAATACACTTTGGTCCTTCAAGCTGAAAGGGTTAACAGGGCCCACGGGTGGGGGGAAATGACAGCTTCCCGCTCTGAACGTGACTGGTAATGGGGAGTATGAAATGGACGGGTCTGTGTAGTTTCGATTGTCACAGGGGTCCCTATGCACTGTAACATTGTCCAACAGAAGATGGGGATTTGCCTCTGGTTGGGCTGTTCCTGACTGATTGCCGGGGATGCTGCCGTGACTGAAGAAGTTGCTGTGGGCATTGAAACATTCTTCATTCCCATTCAGCATTTCTGGGCTCATCGCCAACACTGGCAGCTGACAAAAGGCAAGTCACTGAAAGTGGCCAACACAAGGGATTTCTCATTCACTTCACCGTCAGGGGATCTACTCAGTGTAAACGTGTGATCTGTGTGGTCTAATAATCACTCAGCATCATGAGCAATTCCATTTTCCTTTACTGCAATGGGATTCAATCCCCATCGTTCCATCATTGACGGCTGTGTTTCCTGAAGCTTTGCAATTCCCTCTCTAAACCTCTCCGCCTCTCTCTCCTCCTTTGAGATGACCCCTTTCACCACGTTTTCAGTCTCATTTCCTCATATCTCAACTAACTCGGTGTTAAACTTTGTTCAATAACATTCCTGTGATGCGCTCTGTGATATATTGTGAAAGGCGCTATATAAATGCAAGTGGTTAGAATCATTGAATAGTTAGAGCACAGAGGGAGGCCATTTGGCTGGTTGTGACTGTGCTGGCTCTCTGCATGAGCAACTCACCTAGTGCCACTCTCCTGCCTTTTCCCTGCAGTCTTGTAGATCCTTCCTTTTCAGATAATAATCTAATTCCCCCTTGAATACCTCGATTGACCCTGCCTCCACCACCTTCTCAGACAGTGCATTCTAGGTCCTAAGCACTCGCTGTGTGAAGGAGTTTCTCCTCATGTTGACGTTGCTTCTTTTGCCAATCACCTTCAATCTGTGCCTCCTCGTTCTCCATCCTTCCACCAATGGGAACAGTTTCTCCCTGTCTACTCTGTCCAGACCCCTCATGATTTTGAACACCTCGGTCGACTCTCCTCTCAACCTTCTCTCCTCCCAGGAAAACAGTCCCGACTTCTCCAATCGATCTACATATCTCAAGTGAGTTGTTGGACTGAAACTGTTCTTATTTTTAAAATTAAATTTTGTGAATAATCTTTCCCCGTTCTTCAGTTCCCAAGAGCATTCAGCCTTGTATATTCATATCATGGAAGGAATTCTATGGCTCTGTGGAGGCCGGATGGGGCTGTAAATTGTGGCAGACCATTCGAAAGTCCATTGACTTCGGCGGGACTGTAATATCCAGCTAAGGTAAAATTCTGCCCCATGTCTTTCATGGCCTTAATATTCCAAAACATGTTCCAGCTCATGAAGTACCATTGAAGTGTAGTCACTAACGTAGGAAACACAGCAGTCAAATTGAGCACAGCAAGCTCCCACTAACAGCAATGAGGTAATGACCAGATAATCTGTTTTTTTGTGTGATGTTGACAGAAAGATAACTATTGGCCAGGACACTGTAGGTAACTCACCAAGTGCCATGGGATCTTTTCTGCTCACGCGTGGCCACAAACGGGGCCTCTTTTTACCATCTGATCTGAAAGGCAGTGCCATGGACAGGGCAGCACTCCCTCAGCCCTGCACTGAAGTGTCAGCCTGGACTTTTTGTGCCCAAGACTCTGAAGTGCAGCTTCAGCCATGACCCTGTGGGTGGAGATGAGAGTGCTACCCAGTGAGGTGTGGTTCACACTGAGAGATGGGATACTGGGAAAGCCATGCAAAGAGGAAAAAGATTCACCTTTTCCTGATAGAAACTAGATGCAGGAAAAGCACAGACAGCAGTGTGGAGTCACACCTCAACTCCTCCCATGTTCCTGCTGACAGCGCTCCCAAATTGATTGCAAGGAATTCCACAGGAGCATATGGGGAAGATGTGTCCTCCAGCAGTGTTTTCTGCCCTCAAAGCAATGATGCCTAACCCTCTAGCTCCCTTGATGTCGAGATTGAGGGCTCTTTTTTGGAATACTCTGTGCTAATGGCAGAGAGAATCATGTAGCACAGAGGGAGGCCATTCAGCCCATCCTAACTCTCTGGAACAGCAAAGCTAGCAGCTCATCCCACTCCCCTGCTCCTCCCTGAGAGCCATCAAACTAGTTTCATTTTCAAGAATTTAATCAATTCCCTTTTGAAAGTTATTATTTATTGTCTGCTTCCATTGCCCTTTCAGGCAAGAGCGTTCCAGATCACAACACATCGCTGTATTTAAAAAAAATATATCTAATCTCTGTCTTTGTCTCTTTAACTATGGATTCCCTGGTTAGCAGCCCTCCTACCAGTGAAAACTGTTTCTCCCTATCTACTCGATCATTATGAAGACCTTGATTAAATCTCCCCATCACCTTCCCTAATGTCAGGCAAACAATCACAGCTTCTCTCTGGTGTCTCCATGTAACTGGTACCATTCTGCTACGCCTCTCTCTGACTTGCCGCTGGTTATACTATGTTCTTAACTCACTCACTCAGCAGACACAACATGATTACTGCGTACAATAGCACCACATGACTTTGCAAAGCCGCACCAAGAGCTGATGTTGTATTTAAATTGGCACGAGCTGCAGTTAAGATATACCCTTAGGGCCACGGTGATGCTGTGACAAATGGTGAGTGTGTGCATCAGTGAATAGCGAGCCATGTGGGATGTATACCCTTCTCCTCCCTGGGGAAAGGCTGCTCACGGGACAGGCCTCATCCTGAATAGGCTCTGGGTGAGGGGTTTGGACTCCAATTAGAGCAAGTCTGAGAGACGCCTGTCAGCTTTCCTCAGGCAGACTGTGAACAGGGTAGCCAGATTCTCACTGCAGACTTTGGAGGAAACAGGAGGATTGAAAATTCCTGGTCAACTTTATCCAGAAGTCTCTGTGCTCGGATCACTTGCACCCTCGTGTTGTGTAACTCGCTCAGCCAGTGCCTGAAGGTTTGAGAGAAATAGAACTCCCTATACACCCACATTAGTGTGAATGAAAACATCAGATATGTTAGTCTCACATGGTATCATACTGTGTTTTAGGGTTTCGTGTAACCTTAAACAGACTGGCTAACTTAACCAGAGACTACAGCTGGAAAATTACCAAGTCACTTGCCAATCTTCTCTCACGCACTAAATCAGGGGATACTCTCTAACCCGCCACTGACATCTTAGTGCCACTCCCTCTATCCCACCTCCTTGTTTATCTCTCTTTGTTGCCTCTTCCTATTTGTCTCTGCCTTGCTCTGTCTGTCTGTCTGTCTCACTCTCAGACGTCTCATAAGTGAACACCACGAGCATTAACCAAGTGTCCACAAACCGCAGGGGGAGGTACCTGGAAGGTTTTCAAATTCAACATTTTGAAAAGAAACATGAAGGTCACCATCGCTCCAAGCACTGTCCCCCTGTCCCCTCGTCTCTCCCACAGTGGGATCTTTCTGTCTGCCCAAAGCATTTAGGAAAGGTTTGAAGAGCAGAAATCAAAACTTGACAATAGGTGTGCCTCAGCACAAGTAACATTCTCAGAAACACACGTAGCTTTGTTTAAAAAAATGACCCAATATAAAGTTTGTCTCAGTAAAGTTTTACAAGTAGAGATAAATAGCAACACAGAAACAGGCTATTCGGCCCAGTGAGTCTATCTTGGAGTTCAGCCTCCATGTGAGCAGTAATCCTAATCCCATCCATACCCGCGCTGTTCCCATATCCCTTCATCCCCTTTTCTTCAGTCACCGAGAATCTTAAATATTGACAAGTTGTGTTTGAATCACCATCTTTGACAGCCATTCTGCAGACTCAAAACACCCCTGCCCTCAGCCCTAAACATCTCACGTTAATTATTAACCCTCTATCCTCTTTACTTGAAGAAGACAACTGCTCGAATCTCAAGAGAACTATTCCATCGTTACAATTGATTCAACACCACTGGTGCATCCTGAGAAATGAAGTACATGGCACTACAAGTTCAGTTTGCAGTAACAGCTTGGGGGACAATAATATTAAGGCTTCAGGGAGAGACCCAGCCTTTCAAGTCATTAAAAGACACACACATATAAACACACGTTAGACACACACACACATGTAGATACACACACACACACACACACACCCAAATTCAATTGATAAAATTGATCTTGCTCGCCTGAAGTAAGTATTCTCTGGAACTGCAATTAGAGGAAGCAAGAGACAAGGGTTTAGGGTCAGAGTTCAAGTGTTAAAGGCCAAGGTAGCTAAAGACTGTGCCACGAAGGCTGGAGCAGAAGGAAGTGGAGTTGTCCAGAGGAGGGGAGGCTGCCGAGGTGGAGAAGGACGAGGCCATGAAGGAATCCGAAAATGAAGACTAGCATTTTGAATCTTGGAGGAATGGGAGTGGTGAGGGGTTGTTGGTGATTATCAAGCTCAGGAAGATCGATGTTCTGTGCTCACTGCAGGATTGGATGTGTACAGAACTTGTATGGACAAGTTGGGAGTTTATGTTGGGTGAAGCGCTGGAATCAGTTGGAGAAACTGAACTCTGACTGAGCAGAGGCAAAGCTGAGGGATTCAGCAGCAATGAGAGTGAGCCAAGAAGAGAGAGGGGTAATGGGTAGAGTGCCATGTACCTTTAAGAGAATGCAAGTGTACTAACCATGTGACAGTACTGACCAATCATTGTACAGTGTGGGCTACTGGTTAACTAAGTCGAGAGCTGGAGGTGGTTGTGGGAGCACACAAGGATTTAGTGCTCTGCCCTCCTTTGCTATAAACAAATCACAGTTTGTTCTTATGTCGGTCTCTCTCCATTATTGATAGCAAACATCAACTAACAAGTGTATATGAAGGCATGCAATTTGAGTTTACTTGACTAGTGAACTCATAGACTCAAGACATAAAAGGTAATTTAACAGAAATGGGAATCGATGGTTTTTTTGTAGGGCACTCAGCTCAATCACATCATTGAGGTGCCATGTAGTCACAAGATTGTTGGGTTCAGCCACATTGGCCACGTTGCAGGGTTGGCTCGAGTGCTATGTCTGGGTGGCAGGTGACCAGGATAATCTCAGTTCAGTCGGAGCAGGAGCTCCTGTTGGCGATGGAAGCCAGTGTACTGGTGGGTAAGGAGTGTCGAGAGATAGCTGCAACTCAAGAGTCAAAAAAACAAGGATATTTGCTAAGGTACTGCTATAAGTTCTTGTTGCTTTTTGGTACCCAGATAATCATACTTTTAGTTTGTAAAGATCAGAAGCTCTTCTGTTTAACTTTCCATGCTGGCTGGTACAAAGGTGAAACCGGATTGAGCTGGTTATGTAAACATCACTTCAGTCTCTAGTATAGCTATGAAATGTGGCCCCTGGAACATTTGCACATAAAACATTAGTTCCTAGCTATTTACAGATCATATAACAATACATAACAAAGAATCTACAGCACAGAAACAGATGTGTCGGTCAAATGATACATACTCCACATGGGTCTGCTCCCGTCCTACTTCAACTATCCCGATCAACATACCCTTCAATTTATTTCTCCCTCATGTATATCTAGCCTCCCCTTCAATCTATACGATTCACCTCAATGACTCCCTGTGAGTTCCACATTCTCCCCACTCTCTGGGTAAAGAAGTTTTCTCCTGAATTCCTGACAGGATTTATCAGTGACTGTCCTCTATTTCCGGCCCCTAGTTTTGTGCTGTCTCAGAAATGGAAGGCATCTTCTCTCCGCGTAACTTTTGAAAGTCCTTCATAATTACCTTTATCTGCTCACCCCTTGGCTTTCTCTTCTGCGGACAAGGAGAACCTGTGACAGAATATGGTGGACACCGCAGAAATGATCCAGACTGCACTAAGGACAAGGCTCACACATGATACATTCCAGCCACTTGTCAAATTCCACTGCTTCTTTCAACCTCCAGGGCTTACAAGTGGAAAAGTATCAGCCTCTCTCAAAAACAGTTGAACCCAACTACGGTGTCAGAGGGTTCAATTCTCAATCTAAACTTCTGTTCACGCAAAAAAACTTGAAAAATTACTGCTCTTTGTGAAGCAATCATTTAGTAATTGAAGCTGAGGCTGAGTGTAATTGCTGGGTAAAGCAATTGCCAAGATCATCTTAAGTACTGGAAAAATTACACAGACCGTGACCTCAATGAGGAGTTCGCCTCCTCTATTCCATTAACTGGGCAAGTCTGAGTGTCCCCTTTCAAAAACGACAATTTATTTTTAAACTATGCACCTTCCCCCTCCTGCTTATCACCAATCTGTATCTCTTTGAACCAGCAGCTAGCTGTGTTTTGTTCTGCCTACTGTTTACTGAGTGGACCCCAAAACTGAATGTAGGCAGGCTCTGCGAGACAGAAGGGATTGGATGAAGTTCAGCTCAGTTCATTGGACCACAAGTGCCACTGTCATTACCACAAACACATCTCAGCTACTGCTTTTCAATTCAATTTAAACTCGGGAGAGCAATGTCAAAGGAACAGAGTTGAAATCATTATGGAACACATATGGTAGGGGGAGATAAAACAAAAACAAAAATTGCTGGAAAAACTCAGCAGGTCTGACAGCATCTGTGGAGAGGAACACAGAGTTAACGTTTTGAGTCCGTGTGACTCTTCTTCACAATTAGGGGGAGATGGTGGTGTAGTGGTTATGTCACTGGACTAGTAATCCAGAGGCTCATGCTCCATGAACTTGGGTTCAAATCCCACCATAGCAGCTGGTGGAATTTAAATTCAATTGGAGTATAAAAGCAAGTCTCATAATGGTGACCATGCAACTATCATTGATTTTTATAAAAATCCATCTGGTTCACTAATGTCCTTCAGGGAGGGAAATCTGCTGTCCTTACCTGGTCTGGCCTACATGTGACTCCAGACTCACAGCAATGTGGTTGACTCTTAACTGCTCTGTGAAATGGCCCATCTAGACACTCAAGTTCAAGGGCAATTAGGGATGCTGGCCTTGCCAGCGACACCCATGCCCCATGAAAGAATTTTTAAAATGATTGAGTTTGGGCAAATGTTGTGCATTCTACAATATACCCAGGAATGTTAGAGCTCTTCAGTACAGAATATGTTCCATTATGACAAATACACAAGAGTTTTAGTTCAGTCAACATTACTGATCTCCCTGACAAAGCCATTACAAGTTTGGACAAAGCGATGCAGTCTTAAAATTCCAGGCAGGTTGTGCAGGGCTGGAACTAGGAGGTATTTTTTGACACACAAGTTGGAAATCTCTTTCCCCAGAAGACGGTGAAGCAGTGAAAGCTTTCCAGCCTGAGATTAATAGCCTTTTGTTGGGTAAGGTTATCGAGGTATATGGAACCAAGGCAGGTATGTGGACTTGATGTCACCCATGATCTAACCGAATGACAGAGCAAGCCCGAGGGGCTGAATGGCCTCTTGCTGTTCCTTTTCATTTTGTGCTGTTACATTTTGATCCTCACCTGCCTGTACTAAATATGGTCACACTTCTAATATCACTTTTGGTTCGGCATCCATCTTTTTATGATCATGCAATCATAGAGGAAGGCCATTCAGCCCTTTGTGCCTGTGCTGGCTCTTTGAAAGACCTATCCAATTAGTCTCACTCCCCTGACTTTCACCAGAGCTCTGAAAATCTTTGTCTTTTCAAATATATATCCAATCTATTTTGGAAAATGCTCATTGAATCTGTTTCCCCCGCTCTTTCAGATAGGGTGTTCCAGATCACAACAACTGACTGAATAACAGTTATGTTTCTGCATGTTGCTTCTGGTATATCTGATCAGGCTCCTGTTAGGCACCTTGGTCTGTTTTCCTATATTAACATGAAATAAACAGACATCCTGTGTGTGTCCTAATAATTGAGAAATGGTACACCCTCCCCATCTAACTTGTATTCCATTTTTCAATGGAATTCTTTTGCCAAGAAAACACAGATAAAGATGCCCCATGGTGGCACTGTGCCAATGCTTGATGGAAAATGAGTGGGCACCCATGCTGCTACCAACCTGTCTACACCGGGGAGACCACTAAAATCACCCTCCGCCCTGTCATTCAAACACTGTGTGCTCAGATATATGCTCCTCACCCTCATTGTTCCCCAGTCACAGTTAAGAACTGAATTCGAAGCTTCCTTCGTCCATATACCACTAAACAAAAGACGACTTTAGAGCATTATAGAATCGAACAGCAGAGAAGGTGTTCATTCAGCCCATTGCACCTGTGCGAGCTCTAATGTGTCCCACTCCCTTGCTCTTTCTCCAGAACCCTGCAATTCTTTCCCACGTGAATAAATGGTTGATTCCCTTCTGAAAGTTCCTGTTGAATCTGCTTCCACAGCCCTTTCAGGTAGCATGTTCCAGATCACAGCAACTCAATGCGTCTTTTAAAAAAAATTCTCCTCCTGTCCCCTTGTGTTTTGCCAATTACCTTCAATTTGTGTCGGCTGGTTCCTGACTCTTCTGGAAACAGATTGAGGGTCTACTCAATCCCAGCCCATGCCTTGAATTACAGACTAAGCTCCTTCTTCAACTCGATAATAATGGTACTTAAGACATCAGCTGCAAAATGCTTCATATCCCACAGATCACACTCGAGTGTTTAACACAGCGACGGCAGAGTCGAACAGGCATTGCCCTGCACACAAATCAAGTTTGTCAGGTGCTTTCTGCTCCCTGCTCCTGTTAATCGCTCTTCAATTTTAAGGGTAAATACAGAAACAAATTAGAATGAAAGTGGCCTGTCGGATTCGAGGACCCTGGCTGACTCTTAAAAAATTCTTAGGGTTTCATGCTGACACATTAACCACTTGACGATAACAAAGCCCAAAAGCTTATCCGTGAACTCATTTAACAAGCTGCCGGAGACTAGGCTGGCTTGTGCGAACCAATGTGAATCCCAACTGGAGTTCGTTGTCAGAATATGACCTCAGTTCGTTCGGATTCCCTTTGGCCCGTTTTCTTTGTAAATGCGAGTAGGCTCTTTCCACTTAGATTAGGAGAGATAAACACGAGAGGACATGGCTTTAGGATGAAAGGGGAAAGGTTTAGGGGGAACATTAGGGGGAACCTCTTCACTCAGCGAGTGGTGAGAGTGTGGAACGAGCTACCATCTGACGTGGTAAATGCGGGCTCACTCTTAAGTTTTAAGAATAAATTGGATAGATACATGGATGGGAGAGGTCTGGAGGGTTATGGACTGGGTGCAGGTCAATGGGACTAGCGGAATAATATTTCGGCACAGACTAGAAGGGCCGAATGGCCTGTTTTTCGGTGCTGTAGTGTTCTATGGTTCTATGGTTTTGCTGTCCTGCCTTTACCCCATTCAGGAGCTTGTGCTTATACCGTGTCTTTAACATAGAAAACAATTTGAAGGCTTTTTGCAGCACAGCAGGTGAGGCCTTTGGAGAGGGCCCGAGGTTTGGTCTGAAAAACTCTCAGGATCTTTGAAAAAGGTGGGCAGCAAGGGAACAGGCTGATTGTGGGTCCTGCAGCAATCGCCCAGCAGACACAAAGCGAAAGCAGGGACATGCAATTGAGGTTGCGAACTATCCATTTCATGGGGTATGGGGGGAAGCTGTGAATCCATGGCCGTCCCCTTGGAGAGGACATGGCTGATGAGCGAGAAGCTCCAGGGAATCGCTGTGGTCTTTCCCTGGAGTTACAGGGCAAGAAGCGGACTCTTGGTGTGAGAAAGCCTGGACAGTGTGCTTCACCCTGAACCAGCTGCTGGGGGTTGGGGGCAGGGGAATGGAATCTGTGACAAGGGTACAGAGATCTTGGCAAGAACAGAATAAGACTGCATTGTTGTTTGTAATAGTCTGTGGGGGTGGTCATGTACGGCACAGAGGTGGTGAAGTGGTCACCAACCCTCGACCCACTGATAGAGCTGAGGAGCGAGGAGGAACAGGAGGGGCAAAGGGTGCAACCTTGGGAGTCTCCGAGCTGACTTTGTAGGGGGTGGGAGGAGAGTGCCATGGGTTCCTTCGCTGTCCGGGGGGCATTTACCAGTGGAGACTGTGGACTGCAGAGAGGGTCACAGGCGCAGCGATGCAGAAGGAGAAGTAGTCATGTCAGTGGTGACTGTGACCAAGGATGGTCTGGATTCTCAGGGAAAGCCAGGAGATCACCTGTTGATTCACAAATCGGTGCCAGGGTGAATCGGGGACCTCGCCAAAGTTTGCACTCTGCACAAGGAATGCTGGTCTGTCATTTGACCGATAGGCGACGTTAAGCCTGATCCAGTGTGTCTGATATCCACACATACTGAGCAATGGTTCGTAATGGCCAATTCTCTCCTCCCGAATAACGGACATTGGATCCCCCAGGCAACGAGCCCTCCTACACCTCCCAAGAGGAGCATGAACCAAACCCTCCCCGCTGCGGCTGACTGCTTTAACCAGCTTCACCATCCATCAGCTGCACACTCTGGCCGTTTTTGTTTGCTCTGGGCAGTGAAGGACATGTCACGCCAGCAATGCCAATACATTCACTGGAGTTAATGGTCCGATCACCGGGACACGGGCTGAGAATGAACTGCATTTCACTTCAAACAGAACCTTTCCCTGCCAGCCCTCAGCAATCTATGGTGTCCTCTTTCTGAGCCTCGAGCATTGAGGAACATGCGCTCCCCACCCCCTCCCCATCTCATCATGTTGACCCCAAGTGATGGTAAACCCACATTGTTTGAAGTAACACTCACTAACCAATGCCACGAGATTCCCCTGTTACCACAGCATCACCCTCTAAACATGCCTTCACAGGTCTTCCCCCATCAGCAGTGGGACAAGAGACGTTAAACTTGGGGATGCCAACCCCACAGGATTGTCCTGGAGACTCCAGGAATTATATTTTGATCCCGGGGACATTGTCATGAACAAAACTAGGGGAAAAAAAAATCCTATGTAGAGTCATTAAAAAAGTGTGTATTTTTCTTTGTTTTATTAGTTCTATAAATATTGGAGAAAGGGTGAACAAAAAGGCTGTTTGAGTGGGACAGGCATGGTTGGAATTGAAAAAAAAGGTCAAAGGTTGAAACCTCCAGGAATACTCCAAGCAGAGTTGGCAACCCGGTGCGAAAGCCATCACAGGAACTGGAGACGTTCATGTTAGCTTGCAAAAATTACAATGATCTCTTCGCCAAAGATCCCCCGGAAATCATTCTCTGGAAATTTAGCAAAGCGGTGTGAAGGAAAGGTGTAGTTTCTTAATTTGTAGCTCAATCAAACAATCCCTTTGGCTGTCCTGACTTGATTCTTTTCCATTCTCCATGGTCAGGCGATACTGCAGCAACCCCCAGGGACGGAGCAGCAAGGTTTTGGTCCGCATCCTGCCTGCTTTCTATCTGCTCGTATTCATTTCCATTAAAACCACACCAAGGGACAGTGGCCCTTTAAATGATTATCTCCCACAGTCCAGACGTGAGGCATGTGACGTGCTGCTACACTGACAAGCCTAGAGCATTCTTTTGTGCAGGAGGAGTAGTGTGGAGCTCAGCTCACTCTCATTTGCATTGCAATGACATTATTATGGCAGCATGCATCGCTGATCCAACACTGTGTGCATTTGTAATGAAGCTGATCAAACATTTAATTTAAGTGTTCCTGCTATTCACCAAGTGGCACATGGACTGAATTAAACAGTGGTGCCTATTCAAAGGCACTGGTTAAATTGTTCATCATTATTAAGCAGCCGCTTATACTTTGCACTTTAGCTGAAAATTAACTGACAAGGTGCTTGAATTGTTTTAATTTAATTATGCCCTTTTTTTTTAAATGTCAGTGAGGAGATGTGCTGTTCTCACATTTCAACTTCTTGTTCAGTCCAAGCTACATCTAGAAAATATGTTTAACTGCACCTGGTAAAAGTATCAGCTAAAGTCTGCTTGCCTCAGTTTCTTTTTCTAGGGAAGGTACACGAAATTTAAAAGCTCTTAAGCTAGCATTAAACGGTGAACACTGCGTGGTTTCATAGAATTATCCAGCATAAGAGGGGAGGCCCATGATGCCAGTGATTTTTAAAAAATATTCATTCACGGGATGTGGGCTTCGCTGGCTGGGCCAGCATTTATTGCCCATCCCTAATTGCCCCTTGAGAAGGTGGTGGTGAGCTGCCTTCTTGAACCGCTGCACTCCATGTGGTGTAGGTACACCCACAGTGCTGTTAGGGAGGGAGTTCCAGGATTTGGACCCAGCGACAGTGAAGGAACGGCGATATATTTCCAAGTCAGGATGGTGAGTGGCTTGGAGGGGAACTTCCAGGTGATGGTATCCCCATGTGTCTTCTGCCCTTGTCCTTTGAGATGGTAGCGGTCATGGGTTTGGAAGGTGCTGTGAAGCCTTGGTGAGTTCCTGCAGTGCATATTCAGGAATTCACCAAGGATCCTTCAAGTGCCTCTTGGAAGGACCTAAATTATCTTACGACCCAAGCTCTTCCCCATAGTTCTGCAATAAATATCCTTCTGAGGAACTTGCTCCCACAGAAGCGATTGAGGTGAACAGTATACTTTAGGACTGAGATGAGGAAAAATTTCTTTGGTCACAGAGTGGTCAACCTGTGGAATTCTCTCCCACAGAAGGCTGTGGAGTCTGGGTCACTGAATATATTCAAGAAAGAAATTGATAATTTTTTGGATATTAGGGGCATCAAGGGGTATGGAGAGAAACCGGGGGTATGGCGTTGAGATAAAGGATCAGCCATAATCATATTGAATGGTGGAGAAGGCTCGAAGGGCTGAATGGCCTACTCCTGCTCCTAGTTTCTATGTTTAGATGCATTCGAGAGGGAGTTTGAGAAAGCCATGGGGGAGAAAGGAATCAGAGAGTACATTGATGAGGTGAGACAAAGAGGGGTTAGAGGAAGAGTGTCAACAACTATCTGCTGGGGTGAGTCATCTGTTTCTGTGCTGTAAATACTTTCTAAGTATCTGGAAAATACTCCACTGCATGTCCTCAGCGCATCAGCCTTTCAGGCAGAGCATTTGAGATCAGAACAGCACGCTGTGTCAAAAAAAACTCATGGGAAACATAACTTGTCAACCAGAGCAGGAAAATTTTTACTTTTTAAACATGACAATCTGTGTGCACAATTAACTTTGAACTAGATCCTTGAGTGCTACAACAATGATCTGTGCTTGTGATCTGTAATTGGAAATGGAGTGTCCTTGGGGGCTCTCAGGTTAACACCTTGTTCCTATTTGCTTGCTTTGCTTTTGATCAAAAATTGGGTAGTGTCCTCGGCCCAACCATCTTCAGCTGCTTCATCAATGACCTTCCTTCCATCATAAGGTCAGAAGTGGGGATGTTACCTGATGATTGCACAATGTTCAGCACCATTCACGACTCCTCAGATATTCTATCCAGACCTTTCAGAATTCTGTAAGTTTCAATCAGATCCCCCCCTCATCCTTCTAAACTCCATTGAGTATAGACTCAGAGTCCTCAAACGTTCCTCATATGTTAAGCCTTTCATTCCTGGGATCGTTCTCGTGAACCTCCTCTGGACCCTCTCCAGGGCCAGAACATCATTCCTGAGATACGGGGCCCAAAATTGCTCACAATATTCTAAATGTGGTCTGACCAGAGCCTTATAAAGCCTCAGCAGCACATCACTGCTTTTATATTCTAGTCCTCTCGAAATAAATGCCAACATTGCATTTGCCTTCCTAACTACTGACTCAACCTGCAAGTTAACCTTAAGAGAATCCTGGACTAGGACTCCCAAGTCCCTTTGCACTCCAGATTTCTGAATTCTCTCCCCATTTAGAAAATAGTCTATGCCTCTATTCTTCCTACCAAAGTGCATGACCTCACACTTCCTCACATTGTATTCCATCTGCCACTTCTTTGCCCATTCTCCTAATCTGTCCAAATCCTTCTGCAGCCTCCCCGCCTCCTCAATACTACCTGTCCCTCCACCTATCTTTGTATCATCTGCAAACTTAGCCAGGATGCCCTCAGTTCCTTCATCTAGATCATTAATGTATAAAGTGAAAAGTTGTGGTCCCAACACTGACCCCTGCGGAACTCCACTAGTCACCGGCCGCCATCCTGAGAAGGACCCCCTTATCCCCACTCTCTGCCTCCTGGCAGACAGCCAATCTTCTATCCATGCTAGTACCTTACCTCTAACACCATGGGCTCTTATCTTACTGAGCAGCCTCCTGTGCGGCACCTTGTCAAAGGCCTTCTGGAAGTCCAAGTAGATAACATTCATCGGCTCTTCTTTGTCTAACCTACTCATTACCTCCTCAAAGAATTCTAACAGATTTGTCAGGCATGACCTCCCCTTGATGAAACCATGCTGACTTTTCCCTATTTTACCATGTACTTTCAAGTATTCTGAAATCTCATCCTTAATAATGGACTCTAAAATCTTACCAACGACCGAGGTCAGGCTAATCGACCTGTAATTTCCTGTCTTTTGCCTCACTCCCTTCTTAAACAGGGGGGTTACATTAGCGATTTTCCAGTCCTCTGGAACCCTCCCTGACTCCAGTGATTCCTGAAAGATCACCACTAACGCCTCCACTATCTCTTCAGCTATCTCCTTCAGAATTCTGGGGTGTAATCCATCTGGTCCAGGTGATTTATCCACCTTCAGACCTTTCAGTTTTCCTAGCACCTTCTCCTTGGTAATGGCCACCATACTCACCTCTGCCCCCCGACTCTCTTGAACTTTGGGGATGTTACTCGTGTCTTCCACCGTGAAGACTGACACAAAGTACCTATTCAGTTCCTCCGCCATTTCTTTGTTCCCCACTACTACTTCTCCAGCGTCATTTTCCAGCAGCCCAATGTCCACTTTTGCCTCTCTCTTACCCTTTATATATCTAAAAAAACTCTTGTAATCTTCTTTTATATTATTGGCTAGTTTACCCTCATATTTAATCTTCTCCCTCCTTATTTCTTTTTTAGTTGTCCTCTGTTGGTCTTTGTAGGCTTCCCAATCCCCTGGTTTCCCACTGCTTTTCGCCGCATTGTATGCTTTCTCTTTAGCTTTTATGCTGTCCCTGACTTCCCTTGTCAGCCATGGTTGCCTCGTCCTCCCTTTAGTATGCTTCTTCTTCCTAAGGATGAATTTTTGCTGTGTCTCCCAAATTACTCCCAGAAACTCCTGCCATTGGTATTCCACTGTCTTTCCTGCTAGGCTCATCTCCCAGTCAATTCTGGCCATCTCCTCCCTCATGCCTCTGTAGTTGCCTTTATTCAACTGTAATATCATTACATCTGATTCCAGCTTTTTCCTCTCAAATTGCAGGATAAATTCTATCATATTATGGTCACTTCCTCCTAAGGGTTCCTTCACCTTAAGCTCCCTTATCAAATCTGCCTCATTACACATTACTAAATCTAGAATTGCCTGTTCCCTAGTGGGCTCCACCACAAGCTGCTCCAAAAAGCCATCTCGTAGACATGCTACAAATTCCTTTTCTTGGAATCTACTACCAACCTGATTTTCCCAGTCTACCTGCACATTGAAATCCCCCATGATCACTGTAACCTTGCCTTTCTTACACGCCTTTTCTATCTCCTGGTGTATCTTGTGCCCCACATCCTGACTACTGTTCGGAGGCCTGTACATAACTCCCATTATGGTTTTTTTTTTACCTTTGCAGTTCCTCAACTCTACCCACACAGATTCTACATCATCTGACCCTGCGTCATTTCTTGCTATCGATTTAATTTCATTTCTTACTAACAAAGCAACCCCACCCCCTCTGCCAACCTGTCTATCTTTTCGATAGGATGTATATCCTTGGATATTTAGCTCCCTGTCCTGATCCCCTTGCAGCCATGTCTCCATGATGTCCACCACATCATACCTGCCAATTTCAATCTGCGCCACAAGCTCATTTACCTTATTTCGTATACTGCGTGCATTCAGATACAACACCTTCAGTCTTGTATTTCCCGTCCCTTTTCTCATTGTCGTCCCTTTATCTGATGTGCTTGAAGTTAGATTCCTAGCCCTTTCCAAACACTCTGTCCTATTTTGTGTTCTGGGGACTTTAATAGCCTCTCCTGAGCTCTCCTTTCTTTTCAGTTCTTTCATAATTTTCCATGAAGTTGAATCCATCCCCCCACACGCTAACCTGCTGCTTTGTTTCCCATCAGTCATACTTCTTGGAGTTTTACCCTTCCCTCCTAAATACCGGCCCAGCCAGTGATGCCCACATCCTGTGAATGAACATAAAACAAATGCATTTGGCTGGTTTGCTCATACCTGGCCAACCAATTGTGGGTCCCTAACTACTCAATAGACTGACATAAATGAGAACAGGCCAGGAGTCAGGCCTAGACCATCACATAGTCCAGTCACACAGGAACATCAACAGATGAACACTCAGGGAAGCTCAGGTACCAGCTTCACAGCCACCTGGACATTGTGACAAGCTGCAAAATGACAAGTGCTTGCCCCATGCCAGAGAGAACTGGAAAGGAGTGATAATTTGCTCTGAAACTTTATCAAATAAGGTTTGAAAATTAATGAGTATTTCGAAAAGAATGTGAGAAATGGTTTGTAGACATGTTTATCAGTAGAGTCCCTCCTCGTGATATTTACCTAAGTTAGCTCTCAGTGCTAAAATGGTGCCAAAGTGCTATTGACAATGACGGTAACATTGTACCTGTCCAGACAAATAAGATCGAAGCCCCTCCTCAATGGCGAAAGCACTATTGATCCTTTGGTCATTTGCCAACAGTCCTTTCTTCAAAGTGTTGGCAAACAAATGGATGTATTTTTCACAGCCAGGTCAACAGAGCAAGTTAGTTGAGTGATGTTTAGCAATTAATGACGAGGGAATTGGCCAATCATGGCTGGTTAATGGTCAGCTCCAAATATCAGTCTGGGACTCAGACAGATTGTTCACTCCATTCTGTGGCACTGCTCCAGTCCACCATCAAGTGTCCATTGACCATTTCTCAGCCTGACAAAAAGGCTTGGGGTAGACATCCGTCTTCAGAGTCAGGCCACTACACTTCACCTGGGCGGAAAGGAAGAGGGGAGGATTGGACGACTGTAGCCACATTTTGCTCCTCTTTAGGTGAATGGAAGGGCTCTGTTTGGAGTGTATGGTCCTATCTCTCTGAGGTTTGACTGAGGGAATGGTTAGTACCCAGGCGGTTTGAACGTCTGTTCCCAGAGTGCCCACCAGCTATGTTGCACTGCTGTCCTCCAGTGAGAGTGCAAAGACAGCGCCCCATTCTTGCATCCAGCCACATGCATGAGAATTGTCACTTTGGCAGTCATTGAGTTCCAGTGCTTTGTAAGGGGAGGTAGTGGCATAGTGGGGATGTCATTGGGCTAGTGAGGCCCAGGCTGATGATCTGGGGACATGGGTTCAAATCCCAGCATGATTTTTCTAAAAACCTGGAATATAAAACTGGTCCCATTCCTGGTGACCATGAAACCGTTGTCGATTGTTGTAAAAACTCATCTGGTTCACTGATGTCCTTTAGGGAGGGAAATCTGGCGTCCTTACCCGGCCTGGCCTACATGTGACTCCAGACCCACAGCAATGTGGTTGGCACTTAATCGCCCTCTGAAATGGCCGAGCAAGCCACTCAGTTCAAGGGCAATTAGGGATGGGCAACAAATGCTGGCCTTGCCAGCGACACCCACCATCCCCTGAAAGAATGAAGTAAAATACCACTCGCTCAGACTCAGGTGTCCTGCATTCAAATTTGGAAGGGCAAGAGTTGAGCTCCCTGCATTCTGTTTCCCTTCTATTAAGACCGGAAAATCCACGCTGATATTCCCTGTCCGGCTTTGAAAGCAATCCTTTCCATCGTTCAGGTCGGTGCAGCTTTCACAGGATCCATTAACTTGCACTTAATGCTTTTTGACGAGCTCACAGCATGCCCACTAGGGCTGAACAGGTGCTGAAAGCTGCAGGAGTTTAAACTACTGCCACGTGGATGCAGCAAAGCACCACACTAATGGGTAAGAGCACAGTGTGGGGTGGCAATTTCTCTGCAGGAAGCCAAAACTGCTTTTTACTGACAAACGACCATCTTTACCTAACCTGGATTATCTGGCTTTAAGGCTTCAGGGACAGCCATTGTTACGGTTTCAAAATGTGTCCAAGGTTCCTGGTGTGGACCAGATTCAGCAAAAAAAGCCTCCAGAGGCCTGCTGCTTCACTAATTGCCCCAGGTGAATGACCTACACTGGCTTTTGTCGAGACAGGAAATACTCCTTCCAGGTAGTGATCGCTGGGTCCAGCTCTTGGTGGGCTTGAGGTGTTGTGACAGCCTGGACTGGACTCGAGATGACTGAGCCACTCGTTGCGAAATGTCCACATGAACTGACTGAGATTTGAGTACCTTTATTCTGTCTCAGGAAGAACGACAGAGTTTGGTATTTCGTGGAACCTGCAATGAGTTGTATCACAACACTGACAGGAAAAATGATTCACAGTAATAGCAGGTTTCAAAATTCCATGTTCCTGTCATTTTGTGAGCAGGGTTAAATTAGCAAAACCAACTGGCACTGAAGCCTTATTTTTGTCGACACAAGATGCAAATCCAGCTCCCAGTGCACAATCACCTTGTTTGATTTTCTTCTCTCCTATAACAACGGAGTCTTACAACAGAGAAAACCTCAGTTCAAGAAAGATGTTTGTCTGAGTGCTACTTCATTCAAAACGGAATGAGCAACCTTTCACTGGATTCAACAGATTCCTCGTGAGGGAATTTTTTAAACAAATTATTTCCTTACAAGCAAAGAACATTGGACGTACTGACAAACTGTAGGACTTGCAAGTTAACAGAAGTATCAAAGGGCTTATTATGTCCAGGACGACACAGCACGCAAACAAGTGAAAGGTTACAATTCTTCTCGTTCATGCTGTGCAGTTACAGTTACAATGCACGTTTGTGATAAAAATGACTAATCTGTATACCTGTGCCTGTACAGGAGTTAGTACATGAAGACAAGGCAGCTTGTGTTTGATTTCACTGGTGTCAGTATTCCTCTTGTCTGCCAAATAACAACAAAAACTTGCTTTTCCATAGCAGCTTTTGCAATCTCAGGACGCTCCCTCCAGCCCATCCCCATGCCCATCCCCATCCCCATGCCCATCCCCATCCCCATGCCCATCCCCATGCCTATCCCCATGCCCATCCCCATGCCCCTCACAGCCAACAAAATACTTTTGAGGTACAATCAATATTGTAAGTTGCAACCACGTTGCACACAGTGAGATCACACACACACACACACACACACACACACAGAAATGAGATAACAAGCAGATAGTCCATTTTGTGATGTTATTCAGTGTTAATAGAATCCTAGCTGGTTGGTCAAGTCATAACCAAGACAGAGCTGTTCTTTCCTGAGAGAGTTTCATAAGGTTCAGTATCATCATTCTCCCTCCCCTAGTGTTCCAGCTGTTCCCTATTTATACTCTTTTGAGGACCGATTTAACAAATTAACCAATTAAAAAGCCAATTAAACCAATTGTTAGCCCATTTTTTCCCCTATTTATAACTCTTTCGAGTTATCAACAGATCGCATGTAACTCTTTCGAGTACATTCACAGTTCTTGGTTTTCCGGGAGTGGGACATGAACCCACAACCCTCTGATTCAAAGGCGAGGGTGCTATGAACTGAGCCACAGCTGACACCTCACTTTCCCCTATTTATATGTGCACAATGTCCTTAATTAAACAATGCCCTTCGTCTGTGTATCCTAACAATATAATTAATATACCATTAACAGTTGAGGGCTAAATATTGGCCAGGTCACTGTTCAATTGGGATGTTTAACATTTCCCAAATGAAATGTTATCTAAATAATGACACCTCCAACAATGCAGCACCTCCTCAGTCCAGAGTCAGCCCAGATTGTGTTCCAGGAGTGGGACATGAACCCACAAACAGCAATGCTACCTTCTAAAGCAAGGCGAATAGTTGTGACACGGGCGCAAACTTCCCGAATGTCCAGCAAACAGTGTTTCATAATGCAAAGCTCAATCACAAAACACCAGGCTCTATGAAGACAAGCTCACACCACTCTCCAAAGAGTATTCCCACAGGACTGGTCTGGATTTACCAGGAATTAGGGATTAAACTCTAGGACATTGCTGCAAGAAAACCTGGGGGGTGGGGGGGGAATGAGAGGGGCACTGAAAAAATATTGTTCAAACACTTTCATTTCTCAATGATAAAAGTTTGGAGATGGACAAATAGGACTAACTGAAAATTGAGATTGAACCAATGAGGTAACATGGAGGTTGTTCTTTTTCCAATTGGCTGGAGGAAGTGCCCATGTGGCGAATGCACCAATGAGGGCAGTGAGGTGGCTTGAAACAGCAGGTCATGTGATGAATCCTCCAGGAATGTGCCCACCCAGAGTTGGAAACTCACTGGCATTCACCCAGCTCAAACGCACACCTCTCACAATCTTATTTCAATTCTTTTTTGGTCCTGTGAAATACACTAACTATTAGCTCCAGCTGTACTTTATGTATCAAATAACTGGGGCCTGTGGCAACATTTTCAAACAGGTTATTCAAATCGAAATCCTCCAGACCTGACTGGGAAATGGGTTGTAGCACAACCAGCCAGTTACACGTGAATGCATTTCCAAAATGCCTGTTGGTGAAAAGACGACGACGATTTGGATGATAAATGAGAGAGAACGAAAGCTTACCGTCTGGCAGTGTTTCAGAGCTACAGTAACAAAAAATTAGAATTCCACTTTTGCCAGCATACTTAAAAGCATGAAATTTTAATTTGGCCAATTGATTAATCAACTTCAACAGGACACGTATCTGAGTGTGAATGATTTAGGAATCGTATCCCCTTGAGAGGTGAAGGATTTTTAAAAAACAAAATTATTCACATTTCTTTTTGATCAATGCGACTCTGTGAAGTAACAAGAGCGAGAAATGTACCTTTTCAGGATGAGACATTATCTCAGGAGGTCTCCTTGCACTGTTTGTAGTTGAAAGCTCTGTACTTTGTACTGTCTGGTGAACCTGCTTTAAATCGATGCCACTTTGCATTCCTGGTCTCTTTAGAAAGATTTCAGGTGTCTGTGTTCCATCTCTCTGAAACCTTATCAGATCTAAACACTGCTATTTATACAGTCATTAAACGCTCAAGATCTCACAGTTTTCAAATATTATTTCAGTCATGGTTCAAAAATAAATGCACAAGAACCAGACTATTTGCCCCTGAGCTTTTAAGGGATTTGATGAATAGGATTCGAATAAATAGCCAAACCATGTACCGATTCATCAGGAAGTCACGTGAACAGAAATCCAAACCAGATAACGAAGCGTTGAACACATTTCCACCACATTCCTGTCACCACCAGAGTGCAGGCGTTGTCTGAACTGTGGGGTTCTCTTCTAAACACTTCTTCATGACACTCTCGACAGACATATATCTTGTGGAGCCAGTGCAACACACTGAACTACACTTCGCAAATACTGTACCAACTTGCAAATTTAATGGGTGAATGGGTATGACACCTGTGCACACTTGTGGAATTGAACAGGGGCGGAAGCAGGCCATTCGGCCCATCGTGCCTGTGCTGGTTCTCGGAAAGAGCTGTCCAAATCATCCCATTAGCACACCCAAGAGCCCAGCAAATTTGTTTTGTTTCTAAGTGTTTATCCAGCTCCCTTTTGAATGCTACTATTGTTGCTACCGCCCTTTCAGGCAGCAACGTTCAAGATCATACAATTCACTGCGTTAAAACGTCGGTGCAGACTCGATGGGCCGAAGGGCCTCTTCTGCGCTGTGTGATTGTGTGAAAACAAAAGGCTCCTCATTCTCCTCCTCGATTTTTGTTTGCCAATTGCCTTCTGGTTGCTGACACTCCTGTCAATCGAACATTTTTCCCTCTTTGCTGTCTCAAAACCCTTCCATGATTTAGAACCATCTTCCATCTCCCCTCAACCTCCCCTGCTCAAAGGAGAGCCCTTTCTCAGCTTTGCCATGATAAATACCAGGTCCACAATCACAATGACATCTGCCCGTATAAACTTGTCGCATGGTTTTCCTTTTGGAGGCACACTGACAGCTTCCATTACAAATCAGGAGTTTGGAATTTAGGACAGTGTCTGACCTTAAGATGGGGACTGAGTTCCATCTGCGAACCCTGTGGGAAATTCTCCTCCCTACCCCCCTCAGCTTGGTTTTGATCAAAGGAAACAGCGCATGCCGGAAATCCAAACTAAAAACATCAAGTGCTGGAAATGCTCAGCTGGCTTGGCAACACCTGGGTCAGTTCTGAAGAAGAACTGAAACGTTCCACTCGAAACGTTAGCTCTGTTTCCCTCTCCACAGATGCTGACAGACCTGCTCTGTTTTTCTAGCACTTTCTGTTTTCACCTCCAGCCTTGCTTCAGCTGAAGTTATTTCTTGGTCTCAGCTATTCAGGGGCTCGCCTTGTCCATTGCAATGAAACCACTGTTGGTTGGGAGGAATGCGCGAGTGGATTCCACTTTTATTTGTATGACTGCTCCTGCACCGATAGCAATGTTCACATTGGTTTGGCAACGTCTTGCTGATGGCCCTGTTTAAAATAAACGGGTTAATACTTGTGTGAAAATAGTGCATGTAGGAAAGGAGTATAGAATTTCGACCCTATTGTCTCGGAGCTGGAAATGGGATATATTTAATTTTGAGTTTGTTACTTGATCAGTGCTGTGTTAGCCATGGCTAAAGCTGGTAACTGTGGGGTCAAGTCCAATTCCAGGCTGACACTGCCAAGGCAGTACCGAGGGAGTGCTGCATTGTCCGATGTGCTGTCTCTCGGTCCCGGTTTCCTCGCCCAGGTGGATGTGAAAGATCCAACAATCACTATTTCGAAGAAGGGCAGGGGAGTTCTCCCTGATGTCCTGACCAATAGTTTTCCCTCACTCCCAGCGTCACAAGGACCGATTGTCTGGTCATTTTCACATTGCTGTTTGTGGGAGCTTGCTGTGCGCAAATTGGGTTGTCACGTTTCTGAGATTGCAACACTTCAAAAGACCTTCATTGGCTGTGGAGTGCTTTGCGACATCTTGCGGTTGTGAAAAGCGCTCTTGATCCCGTTCATTACTGATAATTGTCAACTGATCTCTTTTCCTTTGTTGCCAAGCAGGGCCACAAGATGGAATCAACCTGGTGAATCGGAGTTGCTGTGGCAACTGGAGATGCCTTACCCATCCAGTTCAAAGTTGCCTGTCTGGTGAATAATTCTCAGCCTGCCTCACACGGGTTGACATTTTGGCCAGCTGAGGACAGCATGGGGAGTGTTAGCAGCCTCATAACAAGCCAGAGCCTGCAGGAGAAACAGTGCAAAGCCTTGGAGTGCAGGAGCAGAAAGGCCTCCCAGGCTCACAAGCTCATCAGGCAACAGGACGGCCTGCTGAAATTTGAGACCAACCAGGAGGCAACCAACAGGGGCCCCAAAACGAGCTCCAAGTGCGAGAGAAGCGAGGACTTTTTCTACATCAGTATCAGCCAAAGCAACGGACTGAGAACCATGGGCAAGCTGAAGAACGGCGCTCCTCAGAGAGATGGGCCTAACGACAGGGACAATCAGGAGCCCCCACCCACACTGGTCCCATATTCTGGGCAGCTTGAAAAGGTGAGTGTGCTTCCTCACCAACCCGCCTGCTTCCCGACAAAGCGAGTGCAACTCCCCAGCGACTTCATCAGGGACATCCTCAGGTCAGCTAAGGTGATCTTGAAGTGAGGCTCTGTATCTTTGGGAGTAAACGGAACCCCGTTTTAAATGGCAGGTATCTTTGGGTCCGTCATTTCAAGTTGTGACTCGGTTAGCCTGCCCGTTAGAATACACCTTGTAAAAGCCAGCAACACGACAAAAAGCAGCTGGCCCCATCGTTGGAAGGTGGGCTACGTCAGGCTCATGAACACTCGCTTCACCCTCAGTGCCTGAAGCTGCAGCGGGAACATCCTGCATTTTCATTCCTTTAAGGTGAAGGATATCACACAACTGAGAATGGCGGACACTCAAACATTCCTGCCAAGTCTTCCCCTCAATGTTCGGCTCACGAGATGGTTACTGATGAGGAAGGCCATTCAGCCCATCTTAATTAATGTAGCCACAACAGGTCTACAGTCCCCCTTTGCTGTGCCCAGTTATATACAACTTAAAACAGACCATTCCGCCCATTTAGACTATATACCAGTGTTTATGCTCCATATGAACCCTCCTCCAACCCGACTACACTCCGTTCACCTAAAACCCATTGATACCATTCACCTCAACCACTCCCTGTGGTACCAAGTTCCACATTCTCACCGCTCTCTCTGGGTAAAGAAATTACTCCTGAATTTCCTTTTAATCAGCAACATTCATATACAAATGGCCCCTCATTTAACTCTCCTTGGATTTTATATTGCTTTCCCCTGTTATTATTTCAAAATACTCATTAATTGATCTGCCTATGGCATTGTTCATGAAGCAGATGATCCTGGTGTTTTATCAATGATCCCCTGGTTATCACGGCTCAACCATTCTAAACTCCAATTCAAGCATTAATCACTCTCTGCCTGAAGAACCTTGTTAAAGCAGATCAGAGGCTGGGAATCCTGTGGTGAGTAACTCACCTCCTGACTTCCCAAAGCCTGTCCACCATCTACAAGGCATAAGTCAGGAGTGTGATGGAATACTCCCCACTTGTCTGGGTAAGTGCAGCTTCAACAACACTCAGGAAGCTTGACACCATCCAGGACAAAGCAGCCACTTGATCGGCACCATATCCACAAACATTCACTCCCTCCACCACCGACACACAGTAGCAGCAGTGTGTACCATCTACAAGATGCACTGCAGAAACTCACCAAGGCTCCTTAGACAGCATCTTCCACCTCTCAAGGGCAATTAGGAATGGGCAATAAATGCTGGCCCAGCCAGCGACACCCACATCCTGTGAAAGAATAAGAAATTCAAAATGAACTTTTACAAATTTGAATCTTTGTCCCCTGGTCCTATTCCAATCACTCAGAACCTCAAAGCAAAAGACTATATTCATGCAGGGCCTCGCCACCTCTCTCAGAACAATCTCCTTGTGCTTGACAGACATGTTTTGTTCCTGGGAAGTGTGAAACAAGGGGAAGGTCATCTTTGTTGCCCAACCCTAAGAGCCGGAGGGACAGCACTCAGGTGGATAGCAGAGCAGCTGGAACGCAAACTCTGTTGCTGACAGCTGCATTTTTGCAGGCCTCGAATCACCAGATTTATTGAAATCATTTTCACAGCTTGAGGTACGGGCTGATAAAGCTCTGTGTTGTTTGTCCAGCAGCGCAGTCACAAGGCTGTCACACTCAAGGAATTCATTTTGAAGTACGGTGATTTTTGTTTTTAGATAGGCAAATACATTGGTCAGTTTGCGCAAAGTGAGATCCCACAAACACCTCTGAAGAAAATTAGCTGATGGTGTAGCTGAAGAATGAGCGTTAATCAGGATGTGTTCCAGATGTTATTGGAGCAGTGGTGTGGGATCCTTCACATCCACTTCAACGGGCCCGATTTCATATGACATCCAAAAGCACAGGAGCTGGCAACCTCCTGGAGTTTGTCATCTCCGTCAGTAACCAGCAGCAACTGCAGAGAAATGGGCTGAATGACCATTTCTGCTGAGGTGATGGTGGATCAGTGGAGTACCAGGGATCTCCGGCAGTGCAGCATTCTCTCTGCGCTGTCACCGCTGTGTCCATGTCAAGCTGAGGTGCCAGCCTGGAATACACACTCAGATGCTTGAGGTATGAGAGTGTCTGATTAAGAAATGGGCAGAGGCTGATGGTAATGGGATGAAACAGAGAGATGAGCTGAGTAAGTTTAACCATGTCTTATTCTATTTCTGTAGACCATTGAGAAAAGCATTGCCAGGCCTACAGCGTTTAAAGTGGTGGCACCGAGGAACACCAGCGCCAATCTCAACTGTCCCTTGGAGAGCCAGGCAAGCCGGAACCTTGTCTTTCAGGGAAATGTGTTGAAGCCAGCTCAGCATTCACAGAAGCACAACGGTAGAGAACAGGCACAGCCAAACTATTCAGGAACCTTGTCTGACTCTGGTCGAAATTCCATGTCTAGCCTGCCCACTCTCAGTACGGGATATAGCTGTGGGACAGACCTGGTCGCTGCTGCAAACCTTCTCAGCAGGTTTGGAGGCTCAGTTCAGCACATTGGCCAGGCGGCCTGCTCCCTTGACAGCATCTTGAGGCATGTCACCAGCAGCACATCTACCTCTGACCGAGGGCACTGCCCCACCAGCAAAAGCATGAACTTTAACCAGTCCCAACCCCTGTTGCCATGTGCCTCTTGCACCCGCACACCCCTTGGTCCCGACCAATGTGTTCATCAGGATCCCGAGGAGAGGCTGGAGGGGGACAAGGCAGAGTTGCAGGGAACCCTGGCTGAGAAAGGAGCAGCTCCGCTCAGCATTTACAAGGAGAAGCAGGAGAAGAGTGAGCAGGGGATGGACAGCCTGGCACAGACAGACAGCCGAGCCCCTCAGAGAAAGCACTACCAGCTTCTCCAGCTGCAGGTCATCCAGCTGCAGCAAGACAAGACAAAGCTTCAGGATGACTTCACCCAACTTTTACAGGAGCGGTACAAACTCAATGCCAAATGCGAATCTTACCGGAGGGATCAAGCTGAACTTGCTCCAAAACTAGAAGAAACTAAATGGGAGGTAGGTAATAAGAACTTAAAGATCATGAAAAACAGAGCAGCATTTGGCCATTCAGCCCATCGAGCCTGTTCCGCCATTCTGTAAGATCATTGTTGATCTTACTGTGGTCTCAACTCCACTTCTGTGTCTGCCCGCCCCCCATAACCCTCGACTCCCTTGTTGATCAAAACTCTGTCTAACTCACCCTTGAATATATTCAGTGACCCAGCCTCCCCTGCTCTCTGGGGAAGAGAATTCCACAGACTAACGACCCCCTAAGAGAAAAAAAATCCTCATCTTTGTCTTTAATGGGAGACCCCTGAATTTGACATTGTGTCCCCTAGTTCTAGATTCACCCACAAGGGGGAAACATCCTCTCAGAGTCTACCCTGTCAAAGCCCCTCAGAATGTTGCATATTTCACCTCTCATTCTTCAAAACCCCAATGAGTACAGGCCCAACCTGCTCAATCTTTCCTCATGAGACAATCCCATTGTCACAGGAATCAGCCCAATGAACCCCCCTCTTCCGATACCAGTATATCCTCCTTAAAGAAGAGACCAAAACTGCACACAAGACTCTTGGTGTGATCCTCTATGGTTGGGACATCCTCCATCCTCCTTACAATCAAGGCCAAAAGGTCCACCAGCCTTTATTGTGCTGGGAAAAAAAAATACCAGATTCGCAACATAGAGCCTAGAATTGTGTGGAGAGTGAAGCTCCAAACTCCTGCAATAATGATGGGTGAGGGCGTTTATTGTTCTTCTAATCTGTATGGAAGTGGTGACATTTCCTCTCCATTGGCACCTTGTGAATTCAGTACATTTCTAACTGCAGAAGTTCAGCGAAAACTTGGAAAGGAATCGACTGAAACTTAAAATGAAAATTTATGCCAAGCTTCTTGGCTGTCACAGGTTGGTGTTACATGAGGGATGGCACTTTATAAATGCATGCTGCTGCATTGGGTGAAACACTGCCCACGCGCTGGCTATTCTTACACGTTCACAGCAGAGTCTGCAGGAGCCAAAGCAGTCTTTGTGTTACTGTATCCTGCTCACGTTAAAGTTGGGACAAAATAAGATCAGTTTCAGCTCATCCAATGAAGTTTTAATCCTTATTAACAAGGCAGTGACATCTGAATGTCTCTCATTATTGCTGCTTGCAAGATGGGGGAATTGGTGTCCTCAAGCAGCCACTGGGACACTGGATCCTTTTTACATCCTGTGCCATTTTATCCACACGAAAAAAATGTCTTCTCCTGGTTGGAGTTTGATGATAATAATTATGATTTAAAAAAAAATGTATTTGTTCATGGGGCATGGGTATCGCTGGCAAGACCAGCATCTGTTGCTCATCCCTGATTGCCCTTGAACTAAGTGCCCTGCTCACCCATTTCAGGTGGGAATTTTAAGAGTCAACCACATTGCTGAGGGTCTGGAGTCAGATGTGGGCCAGACTGGGTAAGGGTAGGGAGGTTTCCCTCCCTACAGGGCATGGGTGAACCAGGTGGGTTTTTACAACAATCGATGAGACTTGCCGTGGTCACCATGGGAAAGACAATCTCTGTCGCCACTTGGTCCTGGTTTCCATTTCGAGCTCTCCAAGCTGCTCCATTGTCACATTATTTAAACATGGGAGACAATTCTATGGCTGCGACTGTGCTATTTTCATTGTCTTTGCTGCTTATCCTCCCTCTCTCCTTTAAGACACGGTTTAAACTTTATCCCTTTGACCAAACTTTTGGTTAAGTGTCCTGATATCTCCTTCTGTGTCCAATTTGGTTTGCACTGGAGGGGGTGCAGGGGAGATTCACCAGGATGTTGTCTGGGATGAAACATTTAAGTTATGAAGAGAGGTTGGATAGACTTGGGTTGTTTTCGTTGGAGCAGAGAAGACTGAGGGGGCGACCTGATCGAGGTGTACAAGATTATGAGGGGCATGGACAGGGTGGATAGGGAGCAGCTGTTCCTCTTAGTTGAAGGGTCAGTCACGAGGGGACATAAGTTCAAGGTGAGGGGCAGGAGGTTTAGGGGGGATGTGAGGAAAAACTTTTTTACCCAGAGGGTGGTGACGGTCTGGAATGCGCTGTCTGGGAGGGTGGTGGAGGCGGGTTGCCTCACATCCTTTAAAAAGTACCTGGATGAGCACTTGGCACATCATAACATTCAAGGCTATTGACCAAATGCTGGTAAATGGGATTAGGTAGGTAGGTCAGGTGTTTCTCACGTGTCAGTGCAGACTCGATGGGCTGAAGGGCCTCTTCTGCACTGTGTGATTCTGTGATAATGCTGCTGTCAGTACCTGGGAGAAGGTGCTATAGAAATGCAGGCTGTTGTTTTTGCAGACGCAATGCACAGTATTGATATGTCGATTATGCAACATTACTGTTTCAGGTTTGCCAGAAGTCAGGTGAGATCTCACTGTTGAAGCAGCAACTCAAAGACTTGCAGGCTGAGCTGACTCAGAAGGCTGGTGAGGTCTTGTCCTTGAAGGCCCAGCTGAGGGACACCAAAGGGAAGCTATCGGCCCGGGAGGAGGCAGTCGAGGAGTTGCAGAACTCATTGCGAGCCAAGGAGAGAGAACTCGGGGTGTGCGAAAACGAGGGGCAGCGCATGAAGAACGCTGCCGAGCTGCTGAGGGGGAAGGTTAGCCTGCTCGAGCGCCAGATACTGGATCTGAAACAGGAGCTGACCAGCTGCCCTGAAGCGGACAGGGCTGCACAGGCTGATCCCGCATTCACCCAGGCTGACAGGGAGATGCCCAGGCGGCCGGCTGAGCCAGACTCCGCGGCTCTGCGGGGAGAACTGGCAGGCCTACAGGTCGAACTAGAGCAGGAGAAGCTGAAGAACCAAGAGCTTTCAAGTGACTTACAGCAGGAACGTCTCCTGTGGCAAGTGGAGAAGCAGAGGGTGATCGAGTATCAGAAGAAACTTCAGCAGACCTACATTGACGTGTTGCGCCAGAACCACAGCCTTGAGAGGGCCATCCGCCAGCTGTCCATTCAGCTGGGGGCCAGGGATCCGGTGGGTACCGAAGTACAGAATCCAGACGTGCATTATGAAGAGATTATTGCCACTGCAATCTGACAAGAAGCCTTTCAGCTCGGGCCTCGTGTTGATAACTGTATGTGTGTGCCTGTGAGCTAATTCAGTGCTTGATAAGATTCACAACACAAATGCTCAAGACTTTCCATTCCCTGGATTGGATTTCGGAATGGCTGCCCGCTTGATCCCCACCTTATCAATATGTTAACACACACACACGTGTGTCATTGTTAAGGCAGACGATCATGTTGACTGGGTGCTGCATCAAGCACTCCTCTGTTCCACTGCAAGTTCACCTGTTCTGGGTCATGCTTCAGGGATAAGCGGGTTGTGAGCACACGGTACAGTACTATTCATTCGCCCCCCCCCCATGCCAATCAATCCACCCTCAACTGTGCCAACAAGAAACCTTTTGCAGCCCTCGATGTTTGATTTGATAGTCACTGGCCTTTAGCTGGTAGCTGTCCACAGCACCATCAATGAAGATGGCGTGACAAGTGGTGTCACCGAAAAGAAACGCTTGGGAGAGAAGGGTCACAAAAACAAGCACAGCCTAAAGGAACAACAGATCTCATTCAAAATGGCTAGCCTCCAGCAAGTGATGGGATTGTTGGTGATGAGGACAAGGTGTGGAAGAGCAATATTGTTCATTTTTATAAAATGTAACTGGCCTCGATTATTCCTCTCCATTATCGGAATCCACCATTTCAGACACACGATGCCCCATTAGCTCCAGGGAAATGAATATTTAACTTCCTGACAGCGGGAAACCCTGGCAAACACAAAAAAAACTGACTCTCGCGAGGGTAAAGGGTAATTGGACCCCAATGAAAGATTACACCTTAATCGCTTAAGCACAATTTTCAGTTCTGAACACTGTCAGGCTTGGGTTACCAAACTGTGGGTCACGACCCCCCAGTGGGGTCACAGGATGAGCAATTGGGGTCACGCCGATCTCCAAGGCAGCAATGGCGGCTGTGAAGGAGGGACCGAGATATGACAGCCCTGGGATTGGCTGCGAGGCCCCTTGTGTGGTTTTGTTTTTGGTGAAGGGTGTGTGGTCTTACGATCGAGTTTGAAGGCTGGATTGCAGACGGCGACAGGTCCTGCAAAATGGTCAGTGCTCGATTATTTTCTCTGTGTACCCATATACCCATTGTTTGCTCCCCCTCCCAGGTCACCAGGTCTCTTTCCTCCCCACCCACCCATCCCCCCACATTCAATTTTTACTCTGGAGGTCACACCAAGTGTGAAGCGTTACAATGGGGTCAGAGTGGGAAGCAGTTTGGGAAACGCTGCTGTAAGGGGAATATTCCAGTCATTTAAGCCACCTACACCAGGCTTGTCCAGCCTTTTTGCGTGGAATAGGGGGAGGGGAGGAGTGGCGGGGCACATTTCCATTTTGTTCTCACTCAAGGGGTTGATGAGCAAGTCTCAGAAAGATAAGCTTTGGCACAACATTAGACATGTAGAAAAGAAAAACTTGCTGAGCAAAAATAAAACAATGTCCAAGCAATAAATTGATAATATTTTGAAATAAAGGGTAATTAATAAAGGGGACCATGTGAGTGTGAGAGGGTGACAGCGTGTGTGTGTGTGTGTGGCTCACCCAGTCTCGGGGTGCTCACTCACTTACCCTTCCCCGCTGTGTCAGGAGGTGTGAGTATGTGTTGGTGTGTGGGCGTGAGGGTGAGTGATAACCCTGGGAGTGAGCACACAGTCTCTCTGCATGAAAACCTCTTTCCCCAGCAGCTAGCTCACCATTGCTGGCGTTTGCTGCTTCTCCAAACAGAGAGTGTTTCTCTCCCACTGTTGGCAGCTGATTGGCTCACTGTTGGGAGAGGAGCGGCCTGTGATTGGAGGAGCAGCTCCTTGTAGAACCCTCCACGCCACCTTGTCATTCTGAAGTGTGGCTCTGCGGGCCACAATAGAGGGACTTCGGAGGTCGTGGGTTGGATAAGCCTGCCCTACAGCACTGGAGCACAGGAGCCAGGGGAAGATCAGAAGAACAGGAGGAGGCCATTCAGCCCCTCAAGCCTATTCCATATCTGAACTCCATCTACCTGCCTTGGCTTCATAAACCTTAATGTTCGAACCTCGTAAAAATCTATCAATCTCGGTTTTGAAATTTTCAATTGCTCCGCCCTCCATATCCCCATAGCCTCCGCCTTTGTTGAGAGAGGAGGGTTTACCAGAGTTCCACTATGTGAAGAAATGCTTCCTAACATCATCTCGAACAGCCCAGCTCGACTATTAATTTCATGGCCCTCTCTTCTGAATTCCCCCAACCAGAGGAGAAAGTTTCTCTCCATCTTACCCCACAAACTCCTTCAATCGTCTCCATTAGATCACCCCCAGAATCCTCCAGACTCAAGAGAATACAAGCCCTCAGCCCCCAGCTCTCTCCCAGTCATGCGGTGTCTTGTAAATGCTCTGCTGCAGCTCATGTTTTGTGTGTTTACATATACCTGCAGTCTAAACCGAGGTGAAATCAGTGCTCGAGGGTCAATCCCACTAACAGTGTGAGCGATGGAGTCATAGCGATGGACTGACGAGGCTATCCTGCAACTTCACATGAAATGGAGGCCACAAGGGAGATGAGGGGCAGGGGGAAGAGACTGGAAATAGTTTGCACACTTATTTCATATAAGGTAGCACTGGGGTCCCTGGGTCACCATGGCAGTCTCCAAACTTTCTTCTTGCCTGTAGTCACCCTCCCACAATGGTCTGCTAAACCACTTCAACTAACTCACTTAACGACACAACCACAGAACACCCCAGGCCAGTCGACTGTACAAGCTGAGCTGACAAGTGCTGACCTTTCCATCTGGGAAACAAATCAAAGCATCTTCCTTCCAAGTGCTGCTGAAGCCCCTCACTTGCTCCAGCAGTGCAGGCAGATCCCACCCCACACCAGAAAGCTCGTGACAGGCCTGCTGAACCCCAGGAGCTGGTTAGAAACATATTTTATATGCGTGCCCATTGTGTTTGTAGCAGTGGCAGCATTCAGCCGATGAGATGGATGTAAAACCAGGCTGTGTGATCTGCGCTATAACAGGAAAATCCCCACCGCTATCTTTCCTGTCTGAGGCCAATTTGACATGAGGATTCCATTGATTGGTTCTATGGCAGCAGCCAGCACTGAGCCAGACTCCAAGAGTCAATGATCAATTTATCCAAGTCTCCAAGGTGCTAAGACAGAGGTGAATAAAAAAGATCAAATTGGCAAATGTGTTAAATGACTTCAATAAAATATGTAACAGGCTCGAGAGAATGTAAATAGGTTTTGACTCGAGCTAGCCCATGTCCATTGGATCTGCAGCCAGGGGGAAGACAGCGCATTAACAATACAAGAGAAAACCTGGCTCAACTTCGAGTTTTTGTTTGGAATCTGTTTCCGTTCTTTAATGTAGCACATCAAAGACCACAGAGTGAAGGCCGGCAACATGGGAGTTTGAGTTCATCAGTGCAGTGAATCTTAAATTTCCTTCAGTTCTGTCACAATCCTGGAACTCCCTCCCTAACAGCACTGTGGGTGTACCTACACCACACGGGACCACAGCGGTTCAAGAAGGCAGCTCACCCCCACCTTCTCAAGGGGCAATTAGGGATGGGCAATAAATGCTGGCCCGGCCAGCGAAGCCCACGTCCCGTGAATGAATAATAAAAAGAATATAATAATATTCAGGACTAGAAATGTATTGCAACTGGCCACGTACAGGACCCTGGGTTCAGCATCACGACTAAACTGTCCCCACTTGATTTCAAGACTAAAATGCCACAGACACTTCATCTTACAGTCATCAGCTTTTTCTAAGCAATAGAACTAAAGTTAATGAATCGAAGTGTCTTCTCATATTTATCACTGTGTCATCCTCTTGGACAGAGGCAGAAATGGAGGAATAAGCACAACTGCTTTTAAAGAGCTGGCACAGACATTGCGGGCAGAATGGCCTCTTTCTGTGCTATACATTTCTCTGATTCATGATCATAATCATCACTAAAAATGGCATGCTGTAAAACAAGACCTCAGAGGATTGTACAAAGAGGCAACATGAATTAATTTTTACATCTTGGGATATAAATTGTGTGAATGGTGCTGACAGCTGTAGTGTTCTCAGTAACATCTGTATTCTGAGTTGCCTGTGTTGAGTCTATGAGAGCCTACTCATACAGAAAATGACACAGCAGAAAGATTATCTTCTTCAAATCAAACAGAAATGGCTTTGTTTCCGTTTTGCTTAAATTATCCAGAAAGTGCCACATCGGAAGAAAGATTGACCCAAGGCTGTGAAATGTTGGAAACTATGGTGCTATTTACAATGCAGAAGAGTAACTTTAAAATAAATTGGTTGACAAACCTAAAGTCTTGTTTTTCCTTCTGTTACAGCGCCTTCACAATTTATTTTACCTCACTTTGTCCACAAGAAGATCACGATATATCCACAGACCTGAATCTAGCTGTGGTGTCCAACCCATCTGTGCAAACACAATTTGCATCTGCTGGAGACTTTGATCTCCCCTTCTTTCAGCTATTTGAACCACTACGAAATACACCGTCCACATCTCTGTCAGGGCTGGTCGCCTTAATACATAGTTATTCTGAGGCCTGGGGTGAAACCATGGACTTATTATTCAGCATTGCACCCATCCAGTTATTGCAATATCAATGTTTACAGCTTTTAAAATCATGTATTTTGTACAATTACACGATAAAATATACTGCACAGAAGTATTCAAACCAACTATGCAGATATTTATGCTCCCCCCACCCCCCCAAGCCTCCTCCCACCCCCTCTTCATCTCCCCCTGTCAAAATATCCGTCTTCCCTTTCTCCCTCATGTGTTTATCCAGCTTCCCCTTATATCCATCTATACTATTCACCTAAACCACTCCTTGTGGCAGTGAGTTCCACATCCTCCCCACTCTGTGCACAGTTTCTCTGGAATTCACTGTTTGCTCGCTTACTGGCTGTTTTATGCTGATGGTCTCCAGTTTTGCTGTTTCAAACAATCACTCTGTGTCTGCTCGATCAAAGCCTTTCACAATTTGCAAGATCTCGGTTTGGTCACCCCCTCAGCCTCCTTTTCAAGGGGACAGAGCCCCAGCCTGCTCGTCCTTTCCTGATAGGTACAACCTCACAGTTCTGGTATCGTTCATGTACAACTTTCACGCAACTCTCTCCCTATCTCAAACAAGAACAGAATTACCTGGAAAAACTCAGCAGGTCTGGCAGCATCGGCGGAGTTCTCCGCCGATGCTGCCAGACCTGCTGAGTTTTTCCAGGTAATTCTGTTTTTGTTTTGGATTTCCAGCATCCGCAGTAGCTTTTTGTTTTTACCTCTCCCTATCTTTTTTTTTCCACATATAGCGACCTGAACTGTACACTGTGATTGCGTTTATATAGGCATTTAATGTAGTAAAGGTCCCAAGATGTTTCATGACTGCATTAACAGTATACGGCTGCCCCCGATGTGTATACCTGAATGTAGTTACAATTTACCAGCTGAATCACTGGTTGACAGCAGGACAAAAGTCTTCATAACCCTGATAATGTGGCTGGGGGAATGGAGAGTGGTGCCCATTTAGCACCTTAGAGAAAACCTGCCTTCAAGCGAAGAGTATAAAATGTGGGCAGGAAATGCTGGGAAAACTCAGCAGCTCTGGCAGAACCCACAGAGAGAGAGAACCAGAGTTAGCGTTTCCAGTCTACATGACTTCCTCAGGTCAAATGGACTCGAAGCGTTAACTCGGTTTCTTCTCTCTCCACCGATGCTGCCAGACCTGCTGAGTTTTTCCAGCAATTTGCTGTTTTTTATTTCAGGTTTCCAGCATCTGCAGGATTTTGCTTTTCAGTCCAACATGTGGACATTGACATTCTAATCTGGGGGTCTAATCCAGGACTGTGGGCTACTGTGCCCAAAGGATCGAATAGTGGGAGTAAAGGTGAATGAAAAATAAAACAGACTAGATGCTACAATGGGTGGATGCTGGGCAGCGCTGGAAGAATTAAGATGGGTCCAAATGTCCTTTCTCATCCACAATGGCGGTGTGAACTGTTACCGGTGTGCTGACTGTCCATGAGCTCTCAGCTGCAGACAGCTACTGGGCACTCGAAGCAGCAGCAAGTTGGAGCATTGCCTGGTAACTCTCCTCCTTGTTTTCAAACCCTTCTGAGACCTCGCACCCTTCCCAACACCCTGTCCGCCCGCCTGTCCATCTCTGTAACCTCCCCCAGCTCCACAACCCTGATATCTTGCGCTCCTCCCAGTTTCAATCTCTTGCTGTTGGCGGCTGTGCCTTCGGCTGCCTGGGTCCTAAACTCTTCAATTCCTTCCCTCTCCCTCTCCCTCCTCCTCCATGACACTCCCCTTTGACCAAAATTTCAGTCTCTCTCCTCTTTTTACAGCTCAGTATCAGATTTTATTTGCTACAAGTCCTGTGAAGCACTTTGGGATATTTTAACCATGTTGGAGGTGCTAGATAAATGCACATTGAGTTGTTGCCCTTGTTCTGATGCAATGATATGATGTAGGTTTGATTGCCCTGCCCCTGTCGGCTCCTGAATGCAGCCAGACTGTTGAAGGGGAAAGACCAAAGCGATACATTAGCCCTGCAAAGATGACACAGGAACCATGAGAATGGACTTTCTCGTTCTCGTTTCTCCTCCTGCCCTGAAGGAATTAACCTCTGGCGAAGGGTCATACGGACTCGAAACGTTAACTGTGTTCCTCTCTGCAGATGCTGTCAGACCCGCTGAGTTTTTCCAGGTATTTTTGTTTTTGTTTCGAATTAACCCCTGGCTGTGGGACAGTTCAGACTTGCTGTGTCTTGCTGTGGTCCAGCCCCAGGGCTGAGAATTGTCCTCTCTCCCCTGTTCCTCACATGGTCATTCTCCTATTTGAGTCTCTAGTGCAGGAGACATCACACTGGGCCACACAATCACACACACACACCGCACCACCCCCCTCCTTCAGCAGGACAGGAATGAAGAATGACAAACCTGGTCCATTTCCCCCCTGCAGAGTGCAGGTGTACTGGAGAAAATTGCAACTGCTCCAAACAGTAATAAAGAGATAGTGCTTTGCCTTGTGTCTAGGTGGGAATCCTCGCTCACCAGCTGAATACAGCCACGCAGTTTGCACAGTGTGTTGCTTTGTGAACCATTACAGTGTTGTGCTTACAAATACCCTATTTATTTGCTATTTTCTGCACTTATTTATTTAGTTCGCAGTCTTGCTATTTTCTGAGACCAGATGACAAGCTCGTGTTGCCATGAATACGGCCCTGAAACGAGCCGGCGCTGGCAATCTCCAGCTATCTCTCAATGCTTCAATAAGGAGCTACTTACAGGTGCAAGCCACTCTCATTGTAACTCAGCGTGTTACTTTCAGCTCCAACACAAAAGCAAAACACTGCGGATGCTGGAAATCTGAAACTAAAACCAGAAAATGCTGGGGAAACTCAGCAGGTCCGGCAGTGACGGTGGACAGAGAAACAGAGCTGACCTTTCAGTTCGATCCCCTTCTCCCCCAGTTCTGATGGAAGGTCACAGACCTGAAACGTTAACTCTCGCTGCTCTCTCCAAAGATGCTGACAGGCCTGCTGAGTAAACCCAGCACGTTTTCTGTTTTCATTAGTTTAAGCTGTTCAATGTCAATTTTTACAGTGGAGGTTTATTTTAAAAAAAACATGCTGAATAGTTAGCTAACTAGGTAGCAGCCTATCCCTCCAGCCAGTCACAGTGCGGTTCAAGTCAAGAAGGCATCTCGCCCACCACCTTCTCAAGGGCAATGAGGGAATGGGCAATAAATGCTGGCCCAGCCAGTGATGCCCACATCCGAAGAATGAATGAAAGCAAAGCTGCTAAGAGCCCTCACAGAGCTGAGACCCAGTGAGAAGCGACAGGAGACTGCCTGCCAAGCAGGCAGGACACCCAAATGTTGGCCGGTCTGCATCCAGTCTGTCCAGCCCGTGACTCAGGCATGAGCAAACCACTGCTATCCGATTACCAGGGGGACACAGTAGGCTGGTAAAGGGGTTAAACACAGCCTTGGACCACAGAACAAGACAGACACTGCAAGCTTCAGTTCGCTCCTGCTGTGCAACCTATTTTTAAAATGCGAATGCCGTAATTGAATGGCACGGCCCATATCTGAGGTTAAGGCAGCGGCTTCCCGTGTGCTTTGTTTTGTCCTGGGAGGATGCTTATTAGGCCTATCAGCCATCTGTTAGTGCCAATCGGCAGCTCTGCAACACCCAAGGCTTAATCCAATCGATACTCAGTCCTTTTGAAGAGAATGTCAACTGGCATCTGGGTCCTTCCCCAACTAATGAGACATCAAATTCAATGTCCCTGTCAAGGGTGACCCCCCATTCCCTTTTGCTTCAGTTCGCTGCTGCGGTACCTCTTGTCCCTGAACGACACTAACTGCACACACGCGTGGAAACAGAAGAAATTTACTCAAATGTGAGCTAAAGAGAGATTGATTTTACAAAGAAAGAGAGAGAGAGAGAAAAACAAGTGCACATCACCAAAGAACATCTCTCAACACCACAGCAACGGAACAGTGAATTGCAGACATGTGCTCGTCGGTGGGCTGCAAGATCTTTTTCTGCGTTTGATATTTTGTTAAAAATCCCATTCACAATGTAAAATCTTCGGGCAGAATATCACCTTTCTGATTCTAACTTCAATTCGAAGAACAGAGGATAGAGTGGAACATCTTTTCAAGGGAGGTATTGCTGTCTAATCTTCCTTCTGCCAGTTTTACATCACAAGAATAATTTGTGAACATTATTTGGAAAGTGACAGCGAGACACATGATCAGGCTCCTGGTTACTGTAGATAAGTGACTGCAGCAATCATAATCTCTTAAGTACTGCCAATGTTTCATTATATTGGAGCCTGCTTTGAAACAAACAATTGCTTCAAAATGTTTCTGTAGTTCATCATTCTGCAATAGGTTCACTTAGGAAGGCATAAATGTTGCATTTTCTACTCAGTAAAACTTCCCAAGGCACTGGCAGGAGTTGGGTACTGGACTAACTTTGACACTGAGCCACGCACAGAGATATTAGTTTCAAATGCTTGGCCAGAGAGCTATCATTAAAGGAGCAGCTTAAACTAGGAGGAAGGGGTAGAGAAGTGGAGGGGTTTAGGGAGGGAATTCCAGAGCTTGGGCCCAGCAAGCTAAAGGCACAGCCAACAATGATTGGAGCAATGGAAACTGGTGCTGTGAAAGAGGGCAGAGCTGGAGGAGAGCAGAGATGGCGGAGGGGTGTTGGGCTGTAAGTCTTCACATGGAGAGGTGGCTCATCAGTCTGATGGTACTGCCACTGGATCTTGACAGAATGGGGGCGGTCTTTTGATCTGGTTTCCTTTTTGGAGGTGGAACCCGAGGATAAATGCAACTTGAGGCTGACTACCCTTCATTGGCTGTTCAGCGCTTTGGGACACCCTGAGGCCATCAAAAGGTGCTATGGAAATGCAAGTCTTTCAAAGTTGGATGCTGGCATCTGTCATCAGTGAGAGGGATATTCTGTGTGTGGCAGGCCATGTGACTTTCTAAGGGCTCAGTGTCAAACATGGATTCTTGAACAGGTACATCATTGTCTCATAGCTGCAGGAAAATGAACCCTTTTCATTTTAATAAAAGAAAGAGAGTCATTTGAACTTTACAAATTCAACTCCAAATGACTGAGGACAGACACTGTGTGCCAATTCTTCCTAACTGGAGAGTTCCTATTTGAATATGAGATGTGATAAACTGAGGCTATTTGACCAATAACTATAACCAATGGGTAATAATAAATAGATAGTGGTTCTAAACACAAAACTGCACTCAAATTACAATTGAAAGCCAGCTTGTTGCTATTAGCTTCACATATTTATTTAAGTTTATGGAATACACATCTGGAACAGGTATGCAGTCAGTAATTTGACCTCCCTCACCCACACTAAGAACTACTTAGCATGATCAGAATGATCAGCATGACTTCACAACTAATACATTGGGCACAATAAGTTGGAAATGTTCATTGCCAATTCAAGAGTTACGTGCTTTGACTCTTTTGCAAACATCTGGAATGTTAGGCACTGCCAGCTGTGGCTCAGTGGGTGACACTCCTGCCTCTATCTAAAGGGCGTGTGTCTGAGCCCCGCTCCAGAGGCCTGAACACAAAATCCATACTGACACACCTAGTGCACTACTGAGGAGTGCTGCACTGTCAGGGGTACCACCTTTCAGGTGGCAGTTAAACCGAGGCCCCGTCTACCCTGTCACGGGGCCGTACAAGGATCTGGTTACACCATTTTGAAGAGGAGAACGGACAGTGTTACAAGCGTTTCGGCTGCCGCCTTTCCTACATCACAACAATGACGTCATTTTGAAAGTACCCCATTGGTTGTAAAGCACTTTGGGAAGTCCTGTCATGGAAATTTGATATATAAAACACAGAGAGACAGAGAGAAACACAGCAGTAAGCAGAAACTCTCCTGGTGTGTCATTGATGATATACATATCACGACATTGTAACATGTACAGTTTTGAATCATATGATTCATCCCATGTCACGACATGGCTGTAATGTAGTGCATTACATTGAGGATCTTGTATATAGAATAATGGTTGGCTCGGTTCCTTGCAATTCATATTGGATCTTACCCATCGTACACCACATCACCTAAAATCCATTATTTCCTCCTGTAGACAGTAATACTAAAGCATTAATCATTCTGTGGCAGCTGGATTTGTAACCAGCACACATTTATGCTGTTAACATGAGCCACGGATGGTATAATCAAATACTCATCCTTCAACCATAAAGATAAAGAGGCTGTACATTATACTCCAGGAGGTACATAATCTTTCAGAAGCCAGGCACTGGGGGAAATGGGAGCTTTGAATTTGCTGCTGTCAGTAACTCAGCACCATGATCAGACTGAGAAGACGCAATCTGATTTCATCTATCCTCAAGGCCAGCTTTTCTTGTCTTCAGGTTAGAGTTTTGTCAGAACGCAAGTACAATAACCATCTTCTCAGTGCATTGGAAAACAGAAAATAAAAGGTACAATAGACTCCTGGTATACCATGGCAACTGGTGACTGTAGATAAGAATGGATTCCATCATTTATACAGTGCATAATGCTTCAAAAATAATCCAGGGGGCTGACACTAAGACAGGAACGTCAGTTGAAGATTCATGATACATGTTATCAACCATGCAGCAGGTGAGATATCATTTTAGATTGTTCAATGGTATGAGTATTCATTTACATGTAACCACATTCTGTTTACTATACACACCACCTCAATTGGGAAGGAATTCTGTTGTATCAGAGGTGCCAACATTTACATGAGATACGAACAGTGAGGTGATTTCCTTCTTCAGACGCCTGTTAAAGTCTCTCAGTATTCTCCTGGAGAAAATCCAAGAAGTGCATTGGTCAGCATTTTCCCATCAATCAGCCACCTCACTCTCACAGAGAAAGATTAGTCGCAGCTTCATTGTTCACCGCATGTGGGATCTTGCTGTGTGCAAAATGGCTACTGTCGTTGCCAATTTAACAACATTGCAACAATACTGACCAGAGTTTAAAATTAATTTGTTGGCTTTGAGGAACTACGTTAGCAGCAGAAAGAGAAATACTTTCCAGTCCCGGCAACCAACTCCCGGCATCAAACACTTCCAGGCCAAATACGGCTAAAACCACGTGCTCAAGTTATCAGCTTCAGAAGATCACAAACTCCGCCACAGAGACATTTTCCAATTTGAACGGAACCCATGCTGTGGTCTGTTTGATGGAGTTTATTCTCACTGGTCCCAACAGGGGCCAGTTTCATGCTGTGGGTGCACTGCACCCAATAATTGGGTTGACACTGCTTAAACTTCACTTCATTTAAGAGTCTCACAGCCAACAGTCAGACCCCAATGCCAGTCGAGTTCACTCAATGCACTAGGCATTCCCTTTAATCTTTAATCATGTTTCTTCTGCAGCTTTTAACTTGAACTATGCTCAGTACAATCACTCTCTGCTCAGATAAGCCACAAGTAGTAAGCTGTTAACTAAATGGAAATGATGAAGTCTAACAAACAGCTGGTAGTAAATTCAGGAGGGAAATTCTTAGGGCTTTCTCCGACAGTACAAAAACAAAATGTTTCTCAATAATAGGTTTCATTAAATACATCGCGGTACAGCAAGACCCAGTTATCTGAAATAAAAACAGAAAATGCTGGAAAAACTCAGCAGGTCAGCACCTGTGGAGAGAGAAACAGAGTTAATGTTTTGAGTCCGTGTGACTCTTCCTCAGAGCTAAAGAGAAGTCGAAATGTGATGGATTTTATACTGTTTAAGAGGGGGTGGAGCAAAATAGAAGGTCAGGGATAGGTGGGAGCTTGACAAAGATGTCATGGACACAAGGTAAAGGAAGTGTTAAAGATGGTATTAAAGGCTAAAGAAGGTGCTGATAGTGGCATAAAGTTAAGATAGCAGAAAGTGTTATCATCAGAACATGGGTTAGTGTTCTGTGAGTGCACAGCATAGGAACAAGTGACACATGGCCCTGTGGGTGCAGGGGGGTTGGGGAAAAAGGATTTAAAAAATATATAAATGAATAAGAAAAAAAATTAAAAACATATTTAAAAAAGGGGTAAAGATGGAGGAGAGAGTTCAGGGTCTGAACTTGTTGAACTCAATATTGAGTCCGGAAGGCTGTAAGTTGCCTAGTCGGAAGATGAGGTGCTGTTCCTCCAGTCTGCGTTGAGCTTCACTGGAACATTGCAGCAGGCCAAGGATGGACATGTGGGCATGAGAGCAGGGTGGAGTGTTGAAATGGCAAGCGACAGGGAGGTCTGGGTCATGCTTGCGGACAAACTGAAGGTGTTCCGCAAAGCGTTCAGTCAACTGTATTCAGTCTCCCCAGTGTAGAGGAGACCGCATTGGGAGCAGCAAGTGCTGTAGACCAAATTGAAGGAGGTGCGAGTGAAGTGCTGCTTCACCAGAAATGTGCATTTGGGGCCTTGGACGGTAAGGAGGGAGGAGGTAAAGGGGCAGGTGTTGCACCTTCTGCGATTGCATGGGAAGGGGATGAGGAGTTGAGGGTGACGGAGGAGTGGACCAGGGTGTCATGGAATGCTGACAGGAGGGGTGAAGGGAAGATGTTTTTGGTGGTGGCATCATGCTGGAGTTGGCGGAAAGGGCGGAGGATGATCCTTTGAATGCGGTTGGTCGGGTGAAAAGTGAGGACAAGGGGGACCCTACCATGGTTCTGGGAGGGGTGAGGGCCGATGGGTCGGACACGGTTCGGGGCCCTGTCAACCACAGTGATGGTGGGGGGGAGGGAGCCTTGGTTAAGGAACTCGGTTATCTGTTCAGTTATATTCTATCAGTCAGTGTTTCATTCCAGGGATTGCTCACTAATCTCTTGTCCAGATACTCAAAGTGAAAATACTCTTGCAAATTCGATGGGCTGAATGGCCTCCTTCTGCACTGTAAAGATTCTGTGATTCTGTGTCAATTTCAAGAATTTGACGTCTCCTCAATAAAAATACAGGACTGTTTAAAAACGGGGCAAAGAAATTTCATTCAGAAACGACGAGTTAAGCTGTGCTGCAGACTGAGATCGACAGGGACATCAAGCAAAACTCACACTTGTGATGACAGATGACCAAAAGTTTGGTCAGAGGTACATTTTAAGGAGCATCTTCAACAAGGAAAGAGAGTTCCAGATGCGGAGAGGGTGAGGGAGGGAATTCTAGAGAAAGGCACCAGGCCTAGTATATCAGCACTACAATCGGTGCAGGCCAAAGGCAAGTTCATAACATGGACACAGAGCCAAGTTGGCGCAAAACAGAAATTCTCTGCAACAAAGCAATCTAGTCAAGCCAGAAAAGCAGCCCATCAATAACACCAAGACAACGTTGACAGCATCGCTGGAGCAAATTACACCCCTGTGCACCCCCCCAGCGACAAACCTCCTCCCCCATCCCCCCACCCTCTCCTTAGCCTGAGGCAAGGCTTGTTTTGTACATAAGATATGGACCATATAGAGCCCAGTGGACACCAACAATTAAGGGATGATTAAAGACAGCTTGATCTGCTTATTCATCTCTCTCCAGAGAGTGATCGAAAAACACATCAGCCTCATTATATCCTCACTGGCATGGCTGGGGGGGGGCTGTGCTTATTCTCACAAGGAGCCTAGAATCAATGGTGTGCCTATTCACAAGATTTTTTTTTAGTTCCCTGAGTGCGTGCTTGAATATCGGTTTTAAATAGGACCAGCTCCAGCGACAGCCTTATGCTCGTGTTTCTGTTAATATAAACATTAAAATCAGAAGGCCCTGAGTGTGTTTAAAATCTCAGTATCAACTTGTTATCTCCTTTCAGTATAAGGTAATGATGCTAACAGCACAAGCCAATTTTGCAACAGCACAGAGCCTTTAATCTAGCTTTGAAGCCAGCAGGTCTCATCTTATTCACAGAAGGTACCACCCATATAATAACGTTAATGGCAAGCATCAGGTCACACTGACTGTGGCCTGGAGTATATTAAACTCTTTGCTTGCTTCCATTCTGTTGTAACTTCACAGTGACAGATGAATCACGGACAATAAAGATTTGCACGCTGGAATTATATCGTGTGTTTGTTGTGCATGGACACAAAGTCCTTCACAAAGCACCGGTCTGAATATCATGCATCCAAAATGAGGGGTTGTCAACCTGTCAGCGCAATCTGCTGACACCAGCCTACGGGCCGAAGACAAGAGCTCGCCCCCCACCCCACCCCCCAACTCCCTCTGCCAATTAGGAACTGGCACAGCTTTACCAACATGCTTCATTTTCTTGCTCAGGTCACAGTTCAAGCAGGCCGATGAAATGCCACCAAGGGGTCAGGGTCACGGGCCATTTCTCTGTCCCTATTTGAGACATAACGCAGTGGACAGCAGTCGCTTCTCATTTGTGGATATTCCCCTCAACGTTTTAACCAAAGACGAAGCCACAAAACGATCACACTCTTGGCTGCACTGCCAAAATGGAAGCAAGCTATACTGGTTCAGAGAGGGATTGTGCTTGGGAGTCCTTCGGGATTTTGGAAATCTAAATTTCTATTTTAATTTGTGGAAAAGGAAAACAGGAATCGATCGAAATGTCGAGCAAACTTTACATCAAAAACAAGATCGGAAAACAGGAGCCAACCTTCAACCCCAAAAACCCCCAGAGACTTTGTCTCTGCTCCATGAGAGATCACAGGGATCATGGTTGCAGCAATCGGTGGTCTTCTCAGACGTTAATACAACAACTCATGGATTGACGTTGTTGAAGTTCCATTCCTTTTTTTGGTTATGGTTGCACAGGTCATGACTTTCCACTTAAAACTCGAGGAATAGGAGAAAGCTGGTGTTGTGAACAGTGATAATACACATCGTCGCAATCCAAAACAGTCTAGAGATGTGCAAACAACATTGAGGTGGGTTGTCAATAGAAAATGTAGATGCACTCTCACGAGGAAGGGGAATCCTCATTGGCAGCGGTTATTGCTGGTCAGAACAATCATTATTTGTTATTTGTGCTGCAGTTAACGCACATCGCAGAAAATTGTTTCGTAATTGATTTAATGCCACCCCACAGAATCCAGTCACTCATCGCAATGTTTCAACATGATAAACATACAATATTTTCTGTTGTTCAGTTTGCAGGGGCTCCGCTTTCCCCTCAGAGACCCTCCCCACACTCAAATTCGTGACACCAGGTTCACAAGTGTGGGGCTTGAACAGAATGACCAAGCGAGAATCACCAATACTCAACCCCACAGTACAAAACCCAAAATTTAAAACAACCTATTCCCAGTACCTGACACAAAGTCACCACGACTTGATTAAAACTTACAAAAACACAGGCCAAACACCACATCCTGTCCTGAAACCTTAAAAGAAAAAACCCTCAGAGCAATATCACTATGATTTGGCTGAAGTTTACAATCCTCCACACGGTTGGTCCTTCCAGTGAGAACTGTAGGTCCGCGAGCCAGGTTGACCCTTTCTGACCCTCCTTCTCAACTGCAGCCCAAAACCCTCAGACCAGTATCACCACGATATGGCTGAAAACACTTACAATCCCCAACACGGCTGGTCTGTCCAGTATTGACTGTAGGCCTGAGTCAAGGTGACCAAACTTGACTCTTCTTCCAACTGCAGCCCAGATGCTCAGGTCTGCTCTTCCTTAATAATAATTTAACTCAAGCATATCAAAACATATTTCCTGTTGTTCCAATGTCCATTAGATGATTCCACGCAAAGTCCAGACAAATGTCATCAGCTCCTGCTGGTTGAAACAATACAGGGTTTTCCATGGAAGATGTATCCAGATGAATATTATCAGTTCTCATTGCACGAGCAATTCTCCTGCTGTTTGGGGTTGTACAGTAACAGCACCTGGCTCCAAAGTTAATGAGGGTTTGAGTGACCCTATTCCGGTACTATTGTCTGTGGGGGTTAAATAATTCCTTGAGTGCATTGTATTGGTGTCCTTTGTGCTATTGTATTGGGTGATCAGACTTCTTTATTGCGTTAGTCAATGTCCAATCCCCCTTTTGATGAGTCACTGTGTTTTCACTAAATGTCCGAATTAACCCCTTGCTGCCCAGCCCTGTATTGCTGACTGCAGCTTATCTTTTTGAAATTTATAGCTCCAATCATGACATCAAAACACATCTGTGAGTTTGAAATTATATTTCACAAATTTCCCAGTTGGAGGGGATTGCGATCCTACAAGTTTCTATTTGGAAAGTTTTTTTTTTACATTGTTCCTGTGCCTCAAGATGCCCCAAGGCACTCTTCTGTCATGGAAGTAGTTTTGAAGTGTGGTCACATAGGAAAGTTGGGAAACACAGCTGACAATTTAGGCATAATGCCACAAGCCCCAGGTCATCTGTTTTCATGATTTTGATTGGGGGGGTATCTGACAGCCCAACACACCTCGGTCTTAACTGAAAGACAGCACACTCCAACAGTGCAGCACACCCTCAGTATTGCCCTGGTAGTGTCGGCCTAGTTTTTTCTGCTTAAGTCTTTAGAGTCAGACTACAGTCCACAATCTCCAAACAAAGAGGTGATTGTGTTACTGAGTCACAGCTGATAACCTGGCCCAAAGTCCATCTTAAAGTCTCTTACAGAAGCAAGGGAACTCTGGCAGCAGCTTCTTAGCCCGCTCACTGCAGACAATGGCACTGGGAACGTGGTTATGATGATCTGGGAGCTTTGCAGCCCAGTTTAAAGCGACCTGAAGCTCACTGAGATAAAAGCAAAATACTGCGGATGCTGGAAATCTGAAACAAAAACAAAAATAGCTGGAAAAACTCAGCAGGTCGGACAGCATCTGCGGAGAGGAGCACAGTTAATGTTTCGAGTCCGTATGACTCTTCATCAGAACTAAGGAAATAGAGAAATGAGGTGAAATATAAGCTGGTAGAGGGGGGTGGGACAGGTAGAGCTGGATAGAGGGCCAGTGATTGGTGGAGGCAAAGAAGAGATTGCCAAAGATGTCACAGACAAAAGAACAAAGGGGTGTTGACGGTGGTGTTATCATCTAAGGAAGGTGCTAATGGGGACATTAAGGGTAGAAAGCAGGACAAGCTAGTGGCAGATGGCCTGAGTGGGGGTGGGGTGGGGGGAAGGGATCGAAATGGGCTAAAAGGTGGAAATAAAACAATAGATCGAAATAAATTTAAAACTAGGTGGGAAAAGAAAAATATATTTTTTTAAAATTATAAATTATTGGAAAAAGGGGGATCGGAAAGGGGATGGGGCTGGAGGAGAGAGTTCATGGTCTGAAGTTACTGAACTCAATATTCAGTCCGGAAGGCTGTAAAGTGCCTAGTCGGAAGATGAGGTGCTGTTCCTCCAGTTTGCGTTGAGCTTCACTGGAACATTGCAGCAGGCCAAGGACGGACATGTGGGCATGAGAGCAGGGTGGAGTGTTGAAATGGCAAGCGACAGGGAGGTCTGGGTCATGTTTGTGGACAGACTGAAGGTGTTCTGCAAAGCGGTCACCCAGTCTGCGTTTGGTCTCTCCAATGTAGAGGAAACCGCATTGGGAGCAGCAATGCAGTAGACTAAATTGAGGGAAGTGCAAGTGAAATGCTGCTTCACTTGAAAGGAGTGTTTGGGCCCTTGGACGGTGAGGAGAGAGGAAGTGAAGGGGCAGGTGTTGCATCTTCTGCGTGGGCATGGGGAGGTGCCATAGGTGGGGGTTGAGGAGTAGGGGGTGATGGAGGAGTGGACCAGGGTGTCCCGGAGGGAACGATCCCTACGGAATGCCGCCAGGGGGGGTGAAGGGAAGATGTGTTTGGTGGTGGCATCATGCTGGAGTTGGCGGAAATGGCGGAGGATGATCCTTTGAATGTGGAGGCTGGTGGGGTGATAAGTGAGGACAAGGGGGACTCTATCATGTTTCTGGGAGGGAGAGGAAGGTGTGAGGGTGGGTGCGCGGGAGATGGGCCGTACACGGTCGAGGGCCCTGTCAACGACCGTGGGTGGAAAACCTCGGTTAAGGAAGAAGGAGGACATGTCAGAGGAACTGTTTTGGAAAGTGGCATCATCAGAACAGATGCGACGGAGGCAAAGGAACTGAGAGAATGGGATGGAGTCCTTACAGGAAGCGGGGTGTGAGGAGCTGTAGTCGAGGTAGCTGTGGGAGTCGGTAGGCTTGTAATGAATATCGGTGGACAGTCTATCACCAGAAATTGAGACAGAGAGGTCAAGGAAGGGACGTGTCAGCTCACTGAGTTGAGTTGCAGTGCAGCAATCAGTAAGCTTCTACAATCACAAATCTCAGTCTGTTCAACTGAGCAATGTGATGACTCAGTTATTATCAAGCTCAGCCCAAGCATTGAACTGAGATGCCCCAGAAAGACAAAAGCTTCTTTTTAAAATATCGAGTTTTACATCAGTTCCCTGGAATATGAATGTGATGGTGCTACACTGACATCTAGTGGTGTATTTCTTAAAGCTACGTTGCCTTCAAATTCTCTCTGGTCAAGTCACACCCACCATCATCTTCCTCTATTTGAGAGTGCAGTTTCCTGAGCTATAGCTACTTGCCAGTGCTGAAGCCTCATTGCTGATGTGGGAACTCAACCAGACTGTAATATCAGCGTATGACCTGGCACCTGTTTTCACTCTCCATTGCAGTGCTATTTTGCCAAATTTACTCTTCTTCTTGTAACATTGTTACCTGATTTAAGTTTTCACTGAGAGTTCAAGGCCACCAGACTGTGGTAGCCGTTCACAAACACAGACCGAATCTGGGATCATTTCGAATTCTGTTGCTCAGTACAGTTTTCAGATAGCCCATCACTCCAAAATCTCTGACATGGCTTACAATTAAAGTGATCCAAATTTACCATGCTGCATTGCACATGCATCCCTGCAAATTCCTTTCACATGCACCAACTTGTGAATCCCAAGAGTCTGATATTTTCTGTCCTCTCACTTGACGGGACCTCGCAGACCAATTGGAGATTGAAAGCAGATGGCAAAGGGACAGCTCAAGTTATTGAAGTTCAGGATAAGCCATGAGGACCCTCCAGTGCACTGTCTCCACAGCTTAGAGACTCCACTCTCTGCTCTGCTCATTCAAATTGATTCACTTCTCCAACTGCAGCATGTGGACACAACACTACGACTTCAGTCGAGTGTTTCCAGACTTAAACTCGACTGGTTTTGCAAAGCAGCCTTGCTGCTTGCTGCCCTGCAGCGATGAAACTTCCAATGCAGCAAGTCTGTCTTTTACCTAGTTCAGCACCATTTGTTGAATAGCCGCGTCTCCCACCCTTTCCTCACCGCGCTTCTTGATGTTTAATCGAACGTATCGTATAAATCCAAGTTACTGACTTTGTCATATCAGCCTTCAATTTGATCTGTAAATTTTGTTGGAACCGTCAGTTGCATCATCAATCTGCATCTCTCTCAAGTTTACAATCTGCAAATTGCACCACCTCATTCCACAGTCCAGCTCATTTACACAGGTTAGATACTGAAGTTCCAGCAATGATCTCCAGGACAGGACACTCAGTGTGCATCTGGCTGCAGCCACAACCATCAAGAAGAAACCAAGATCTGGTGACTGTCATTCAGAATCCAGACTACCATGGATGACCAGGACCAATGTTCCATACGCAGGAGTGTGTTTGAAATTAGACTATGGCCTTATTGAATTGAGCATGATTGTACAATAAAGGATTAACGGTTGTGTTAATCAGGCAATGATGTTAATAATGATGTAAGTGATCAGGGTCAGATGACCAAGAGAGCAAGAGGCAGAAGTGTCCACAGAACAATGTGTTTACCATGAAGTCTTGTAAATATTGCCAATAAAGAGTTCCCAGAAAAGCCATATTCCAAGTCATTTATATAAGCCAAACTTCTTCAAGACACAGATGACCTGACTTAAGTGGCTTGTCTGGACTTGTTCTGCAGACCTGCAGCAAGCTGACTCTGCTGCAAGTATGTCAGGTCAAATTTGCTCTTGTATCAGAAGGCGAGAACTATTTTATTATTTTATACACAGACACATATACAGCATTCCACCACGTGACCTTGCTTTTCCGCTTGTGCGAAGATCAGCAACATATGTTTACAGTCACTCTTCATTCGATCACTGTACATCAATCATTCTCTCCCTCTCACCCCTTAAAACCTAGCTATTTGACCAGGCTTTTGGTCACCTGCTCAAAGCGTCCCTTAGGGACCTACCATCAAATTTTGTTTGACACACCCGTGACTTGCCTTGGAATGTTTTACTGTTTAAGACGCTATTAAAAAAAACGCAAGCTGTTGCTATAATGTTGCAGCATGGATAAATCATTTTTGCCGTTAACATTGGCAATTGCAACGAATTTCAGCTGTGCTACTGTTTAAAAAATGTGTCATACGAGAGCAGGTTTGATAGTGTACAGCACAGAAACAGGACCAGGCCAGTGTTAATTCTCCACATTGTCTGTGCGCGCATAAAGGGTTAAATGGGGGAATCCTTCACACAACAGCTGAGTCTGTCCAAGCTTGCAAATGACATGCAGAAAAATAACTGCATCATAGCGAATGGCAACATGCAATGTCCTGTTCCCCAATCCCTGTCACACACGCTGAAAGGTCTGTGTTCAAAGTGGCACCCATTGGCATTTGGTCTTTCCCAATTTCCACTCCACAATGGCAAGCAACAGTCTATCTGACCGCATGCATGGCTGGTTGGACCGCCAAAAGTAGTCAGCGCAGGATCTCAATTTGCAAAGTGCCCCGGATTAGAGTGCAGATTCCCGACTGCAAAAATCAGCATTGCCCACAAGCACAAGGATAAAATATCTTGAGCATGTACCAGCGGAGCTATGACATTGAGCTCGCGCACCTTCTCCTGGCCAACGTATGGGTTTTGGTGCAAGGTCATTGACCAGATCTATTTCTTCTCTCTCCACAGATGCTGTCTGACCTGTTGAGTATTTCCAATATCGTTTATTTCAGATCTCCAGTATTTTACTTTTATTCTGAAGATATTTACAAACAGACGAACTAGGAGGAGACCACCACTCAGTCCTTCAAGCCTGCTCTGCCATTCAATAAAATCACGGCTGCTCCCGTCTACCCCCCCGAGAACCTTTCACTCCCTCCTCGTTTATCAAGCATCTAACTACCTCTACCTTAAAAATATTCCGAGGCTCCACTTCCACCACCTTTCGAGTAAATGTTCCAAAGACTCTCAAACCTGAGAGAAGAAATTTCTCATCTGTCTTAAATGGACGGCCCCTTATTTTTAAACAGTGACCCCTAGTTCTCGATTCTCCCACAAGGGCAAACATCCTCTCCACATCCACCCTGTCAAGACCCCTCAGGGTGTCATATTTCGATCAAGTCGCCTCTATTACTCTTCTAAACTCCAGTGGATACAAGTCCAGCCTGTCCAACTTTTCCTCATAAGACACCCCACCCATTTCTGGTATTAGTTTAGTAAACCTTCTCTGAACTGCTTCTAATGCATTTACATCCTTCCTAAAATGAGGCCAATCCTGTGCACAGTGCTCCAGATGTGGACTCACTAGTGCCCTGTATAACTGAAGCATAACCTCCCTACTTCTGTACTCAATTCACCCCCACAATAAACAATGCCATTCTATTAGCTTCCCTCATTACTCACTGTACCTGTTGATAGACAAGCAGGAGTGCCATGGAGATGCTCCTGGTGGATTGGAGCTTGCACCGTTCAATGGGAGCACTGGGTTGTACTTTTCTCCTGAGAGGTGGTCACTGGCAAACTACGTTCTTTTGTCCACTGCAGTACAGGGGAACGGTGGGGGGGTTACATTCATTCGGTTGCCGAGAGAAGGCAGATGTCCCAGGCATGCAGAAAGCAAAACCAGATCAGCAGAGAGGTGGTGAGGAAGGGGCTGAAGGGGAAAATCAGTAAGCAGATAGCAGTACTGACGACACTGCAAAGGATACCACACACACGAGAAAAATCTCACAAAGTGCAACTGCCTCTCATTACAGAAGCAAGAGTCATATTTACCTTCCAAGTTCCAAAATCAATTCCCTATTTCATTTGCTCAAACGGTAGCAAAGCCCATGAACAACGGCACCTCCAAATTAACAGCCAGTCTTGCAGTTCATTATAGACATCTAGCAGTTGACAGCATTAATCTGTACTTGGAGCTTTTGTGGGTCACCTTATTGAATCCCCTTCAGCAGACAAAGATAGCCCTGGAAAGCCTCCCAATCTCAAGGCCCAGGCTTTCCAGAGGGATGCGAGCAGAAAACTACCAAACACAGCCTCGAGACCCTGATTTTCTTCTGGCAGCCATGTTGAAGATGTTACAAACTGTATTTCAAGCAGTAAGCCACTTATCCAAGAATGTCCAACAGCATCTTCAGAAACATGAAGGATATGGCTGGTCTTGTACAGCCTGCATTTTCTGTTACAGCTTTAGAAGTAGGAAATAAGACAGACAGGTGCATCAATGCACTTATACCGAATAGATTTATCTCAAATTCATGGAAAGGACAATGATTATTTCCTGTTTCCGAAGCTAAAGCAGATTGTATTACTGGTAACTTACAGGCCAGTTGGTGTTCACCTACAATGAATTGATACAAAAGGAGGGATACAAAGGCATTTCATACAAAAACATATTTAATGTCCTTTAGGTCCCACAATTACAAATAATAAAGTATTCACAAAAATGACCAGCTTACGTCTCAAATGATTCAATCAAATGCAATATTCTACCAGAAAAACTAAGGACAAAAAATTCGAGGGCTCAAAATGATGGCTGTGGTGCCTCTGCAACATTCGTTCCCATGTTTTCAGGAATACAGCAGTCTTCACTATACTCGCTCTAAGGCTTCCAGCATGATAATGCTATTCCCTCTGATAACCTGACGGATTGAGAAAAAAAAAAAGTACATTTTAGTTTTGGAATGTGCAATGAGACCATAAGACCAGACTTCTGCTCATCGGTGTCAGCAAGGTAAATCACAAGATTACGTTCACAGCACCACAGGAGGACCTTCCTGCTTGGATTAGGATGGTATCTCACCGAGACAAGGACAAGTCAAATTGGAGAGGTGTGGGTTACATTCCTATCGCCACTCAGGAAGACATATTGATCTCCTGGGTCTGCCATCTTCCTTCCTGGAACTGAGTGACAGGAGTTCTGAAGGAGTTGGCTATTACCAATGAACAGGCTTGTCATTTGACCACAGGAGATGGATAAACAGTGACAATGATCCATGGAAGCAGAGGGAGGTAGAAAAGAAACAGCCGATGGTGATTTAGAACCCATTAAAAGTCTTGTGGTGCATATACTGCCAGAGATTGTTTTCTGGAGTTGAAGGGACTTGGATCAGCTCCCAAAGCAGATGCCATATTGGAATTAATAAAGCGACAATGAACATGGCTCTCTATTCCAGCAGCATCACCAGAGTTCCGAAGTGCAGAAAGATACAAAGCTCTTGCTGAGGTAAAATTGTACATCAAGAAATACTGAAATATATAATGGACATGGAGTTTAAAAAAGGAGGATATTGTAAAGATGGTTCCAAATTTTCCTTCATAAACTTCATATTGCAAGTTCAAGATAACGAGTGGTACACTCTGTTACTGGGCATTCAGATGGTTTCCACTGAGGGATAGCCTGACACTCAGATTGCCCATGGGGTCTCCTCCTTGGTGGCTCAATTGCAGCAGTGCCCCTTCCCAAGGAAATGTGTGTGGAAGTATTCCATGCATTGTAACTGGCTGAGAACTCTTGAATGGGAGCAATGGAGTTATTTGAGTCAGACCTTCCGGTTACTTACCACCATGCCAATGTTATTTTGCTGGCCCCCAGGTGCCATCTCGACAGATTCGTCCACGACAAGATTCATGAAGGGGTCAAATCCACGCAGAATTCCTTGCACATGTCTGCCGCCATTCAGTTTGACTGAATGAGAAAACAAAGCCTCATGAGATCGACACCAAGATGTTTCTTATCAACAGAATCCCCTATTCTCTCTCCAAGCTGTGCTGCCCTGACATCTCTCTACAGAATTCATGTCCAGGCAGGGTCCCACTAACAACTCACCCAGTTCCACATGCTGCAGTTCACGAACAGAGCTGTCCTTCCAACTCAGTGTTCACCCAACTCTGCTTCAGGAACTGAATGAACAATTTGTTAACATTTATGACGTTAGCACACTTCTCCACAACCTTCAATTTGTGGTCAAGGGCAGACATAACATTGAACAGAAGCACTTCCCAAACAAAGATTTTTGCAGCTTTTGTTGCAGCCTGAATTGTAGAAAATAAAAACGAGGCAATTTCAGTTTCTAACTGGTCAGAAACCATACTCTCATTGCCAACCTTACGGAAGGCCAGCAACAAACACACAGCTGCTGAATGCAGCCTCTGGAATGTGTTTTAAATCCAGTCTCAAAACATGCAACACTACAGTCAACTGCTGTGAATAACAGGTTTATCATGAACCATGTAACTTCATACAGGGATGGTACAAGTTCCAAGACAAGGCATAAGAGGATAATGTTGATATTTACTCTGGTTAATTGAATAAAACGAGGGTCCATTCAAGCTGACATATTCTTCATGTAGTTCAAAAACAATAATACCTGGAAAAATTCAGCAGGTCTGACAGCATGTGGAGAGGGATACAGTTAACGTTTCGAGTCCATATGACTCTTCATCAGGACTAAGACATATAGAAATGAGATGAAATATAAGCTGGTAGAGGGGGGTGGGACAGGAGAGCTCGATAGGGGGCCAGTGATATGTGGAGGCCAAGAAGAGACTGCCGAAGATGTTAAAGACAAAAGGACAAAGGGGTGTTAATGGTGGTGATATTATCTAAAGGAGGTGCTAATGGGGACATTAAGAGAAGCAAGCTAGTGGCAGATAGCCCTAGTGGGGGGGGGGGGTTGGGGGGAAGGGATCGAAATAGGCTAAAAGGCGGAGATTAAACAATAGATCGAAATAAATTTAAAAATAGGAGGGAAAAGAAAAAAATATATAGTTGTAAAAAAATGATAAATTATTGGGAAAAGGGGGATCGGAAAGGGGGTGGGGATGGAGGAGAGAGTTCATGATCTGAAATTGTTGAAATCAATGTTAAGTCCGGAAGGTTGTAAAGTGCCTAGATGGAAGATGCGGTGCTGTTCCTCCAGTTTGCGTTGAGCTTCACTGGAACAATGCAACAGGCCAAAGACGGACATGTGGGCATGAGAGCAGGGTGGATTGTTAAAACGGCAAGCGACAGGGAGGTCTGGGTCATGCTTGCAGCACCTTCCCATGTAACCGTAGAAGGTGCAACACCTGCCCCTTTACTTCCCTCCTCCTCACCATCCAAGGGCCCAAACACTCCTTTCAAGTGAAGCAGCAATTCACTTGCACTTCCCTCAATTTAGTCTACTGCATTCGCTGCTCCCAATGCGGTTTCCTCTACATTGGAGACACCAAACGCAGACTGGGTGACCGCTTTGTGGAACACCTTCGGTCTGTCCGCAAGCATGACCCAGACCTCCCTGTCGCTTGTCATTTCAACACTCCACCTGCTCTCATGCCCACATGTCCGTCCTTGGCCTGCTGCATTGTTCCAGTGAAGCTCAACGCAAACTGGAGGAACAGCACCTCATCTTCCGACTAGATACTTTACAGCCTTCTGGACTGAATATTGAGTTCAACAATTTCAGATCATGAACTCTCTCCTCCATCCCCACCCCCTTTTTCCAATAATTTATCATTTTTTTTTTTACAGCTATATATTTTTTCTTTTCCCTCTTATTTTTAAATTTATTTCGATCTATTGTTTCATTTCCACCTTTTAGCCCATTTCGATCCCTTCCCCCCACCCCACCCGCACTAGGGCCATTTGCCACTAGCTTGCTTCTCTTAATGTCCCCATTTGCTCATCCTTTAGATAATATCACCACCGTCAACACCCCTTTGTCCTTTTGCCTATGACATCTTTAGCAGTCTCTTCTTGGCCTCCACCTATCACTGGCCCCCTATCGAGCTCTCCCCCTTCTACCAGCTTATATTTCATTTTATTTCTATGTCTTAGTTCTGATGAAGTGTCATACGGACTCGAAACGTCAACTGTATCCCTCTCCGCAGATGCTGTCAGACCTGCTGAGTTTTTCCAGGTATTTTTGTTTTTGTTCTAGATTTCCAGCATCCGCAGTATTTTGCTTTTTTCTTCATGTAGTTGTTGACCAACCCCATCAGATGAAATTTATTGAAGACCAATGAATCTCGTCGACAGCAGGTCAGAACTTGATCAAGTTTGTTTTCATGGTTACTGGGATATTGGCACATTTCACTGGATGACTCGTTGCTTAAAATGCTTTGCAAGATTTGAACTGGCTGCTTCTGTGAAATGCACCACCCCACCACATGCATTCCTTACAAAAACTGCACTAACAGGTTTAACACTTTGAAATTCCCTTTTGCTAGACCTGGGAAGTTTCACTCTTTGTGAAGCTGTAGTGTGCACGATCACACATCTTAAGTTAGGGCTTGCCCAGCCTTGACAGTCTCCACACTGAGAGTGAAACCCATTCAGGTGGAGTTACTTGGTACAGTTCCAGTTTTGAATATTCTAACCCTTATTCCCAAACCAGGTCATTATTACTCCTTGTGTGAAATGGAAATGTGGAACTCACGTGACAGTTTCTTGTCCATGAACCTAAGTAAGTAAAGAAAAAGCTATTAAAGAGATGTTCAAAAACAGTGAATGAGTACAACATACGAATACTGATAACCGTTTGGAAGCACAGAACTTGAGTCTTGCTGAAAAAAGACATGCATTGTCCAAGCTTTTCGTCTTGCATCCATCAGGACAATTCACAGGAATACCAAATTGGAAAGGGAACAATGGGTGACGGCTCAGATAGAGAGTCTTTTTTCAGCAATATGAATACATCGGAACTTAAAAAAGACACCCTGGCATCACAAAAAAGCCACAACGTCTCTGATAAAAACTTCAGGGGGGGGATCTAAAGAGATCATTACATCTAAGGTCGTTAACAGAGGGTTGGATTAAAAGTGTGTGGCTGGATCTGGATCTGCTGCTGGTCATCACCACCACCACCATTCTAACCGAGAGAAATGCTCATTCGAAGGGTCCCCACGACCCCCCCCGGGTTTCAGTTCAGCAGAATTGAGTCACGGCGGCTTCGAGCCGGGTCTGGAGCCGGGATGATGCAGGAATTGGGGGGGGGGGGGGGAGCGGGGGGCAGGTGCAGCCTGAGGGTTGCGCCCGCAGCTCATCGCCATGTGGGGAGGGTGAGCAGGGGAGGCGATGGGCTGAATGGCCGTGACCTCCTTTCAGCAGCCCGGGCTCGGGTGTTACTGAAGGGAATGGGGGGCGGGGGGGGGGGGGGGGGGTTCCCGCGCCCGGCCTCCCCCACACCTCGAGGCCCCGGGGGGCGGGGGAGGCCCAGGGCCAGCGGCCACGCTCTCGCCCTCCAAACTCGAGGCCCAGGCTGAGGCCTAGTCCCGCCAGGGAAGCCTGGGGCTAAAGTTTCGGCCTCTTCCCTCCCCCTCTCCTCCTCCGGGTTCCTCACACTCACTTCTTGAGCTCGGGCGGGTGGGCTTTGCTCATACTTGTCGGCGGGGTTGCTTTTTATTTCTCTCTGGAGTTTTCTTTCTCTCTCAGCTCCCGCCGCTACCCCGCGTCGCGCTCCCTATGATCTCACTGCCGAGCCGCGGCGCAGACTGCGCGCGTCATCAACGCCCAGACCCCGCCCCCCTCGCCCGCGGCCGCGCGTGCGCACCAGCAGCTGGGCTCAGCCGCCTCTGTCCGGAGCGCTGGAGGGACAGTCTGCAGTGGAGCAGTTTGCAAACAGTTTGCGATATCTTTGCAATGCTGCGGTTTGCAATAAGTTTGCAATATCTTTGCAATGCTGTGGTTTGCAATAAGCTTGCAATATCTTTGCAATGCTGTGGTTTGCAATAAGTTTGCAATTTCTTTGCAATGCTGTGGTTTGCAATGCTGCGGTTTGCAATATATTTGCAATGCTGCTGCAACCCCAACATGCTCCCCCACCTCCCCATCACCAGCTCTTAACATTACCCCAACCCTTTCCACATGCAAATAATCCTTTGATGGCACTTCAGGAGGTGAGAAAGACTTGTATTTAGGTATCACCCTGTCACATCTCCCATGCAGCCATTGCAGCACACAATGAGGCCATTCGGTCCATCGAGTCCATGCTGGCCCTCCCCCCCACCCCCAGAGCAATCCAGTCATTCCCACTCCCCCACTCAGTCCCCTGCAAGTTGATTTCTGTCAATTGCCCATCCAATTCCCTTTTGAAATCATTCCTAATCTCTGCTTGCACCACCATTATAGGCTGCGAGTTCCAGGTCATTACCACCCACTGTGTGAAAAGGTTCTCCTCGCACCCCCCCTTGCATTTCTCACCCAAAACCTGAAATTTGTGTCCCTTCTTCCTTGTGCCATCAGCTAATGGGAACAGTTTTCCCTTGTAAACCACACCTGGCATAATCTTGTACACCTTTATCAAATCTCCCCTCAATTTGATTAAAAAAAATACTTGCAGGTGATTCCTATTCACATGAGCTCCAAGACAAAATGGTTCGTTGAAATATCAGTGAGGTGGGGCGGGGGGCTGTGAAGTTATTTCCCCCAAAGCCAAAAAGCAACCTGAGAGCCAGTTTCAGTCATGAGTAAACGCCTCACACCCATTATGTTGGGTAGTCTCTGATCTCAGATGCGTGGTAGGTTTATAGAGAGCGGCTCATCTCTGCTCTGAGATGTAAACAAAGGAAGGTTAAATATTGGGACAGAAATGGTGCAAAGTCAGAGACCATCAGCAAGCACCCACACGGATATAAATCAATCATCACTGATCATTCTCCCCTGAACCTTACGACATATTTCTGCAATGTGTTTGGAAACCAGCTGCATTCCTTGCATTTGAAAGGTGAAAAAACAATGCAAATGCAGAAATTCACACTTGTGTGAATGATATTCAAAAAGAGTTTATGAGCTGTCAGTTCCTTTGCTCTGGGCTGTGACTGGGTGGTGCGGAGAGCTGGCAGCCGATAGACAGGTCATCCAGGAATCCCTCTGCTCACCTTCTCCTTTAGGCTCTTTCCAGTTCCCCCTTCATCATCAACTCCAAACATGAGAAGCCAATTCTCATGTCCACCAACCCTCCCTCGCCTCCTTCAACCCCACGACTATTTCAGCCTTGTCCCATATTACGCTTCCTGCTCATCACACCCTCATGACCTATATGATGACTCAATCAATATGTTGCTCATCTCCTCAACCACCAGCATGGCTTGTCCATCAATTTCAAACCATATCTGCTGTAGCCCCAAGCCTACAGACTTTCCCCTCCATAACACCACCTGCACTCTGTCCTTACGTCACCTCTCCCAAAAACCCTGACCTATACCTTCAGCATTCCCAGGGTTTGACCTCTCCCTGGCCTCACAAAGTCCACCTCATCCAAACATAGGCCACGAAGGCCCTGTGAGATAGCAATGGCTACCCACCAGTGATATCATCCTCCACTGGCTCCCCGGTTTCCCAGCGCATTGAATTGGACGTGTCACGGTTCTATTCAATGATTGAATTTCCCATGGCAGCTCAGGAGTGGTGACAGGACAGGGTTATCTTCCCAGCTGACAGATCCAGAAGCTTTGGTGAATATGTAGGGGATGACCTTCCAATTCTCATTATGGCATTTCGAGAATTTGAATTTGGAAAGAAAGATGGTCTCATTAAAAAAGCTCATGAAATGGTGTGATTGTTGTAAAAACCAAACAAGTTCAATAACATAGAGGAGGGAGGCAGTGGCATAATGATGTTGTCACTGGACTCGTATTCCAGTGACCCAGCATAGTGCTCTGGGGAGTGGGTTCAAATCCCCATCATGAAGCAATAGTAATGTGTATCATAAAAGCAAAAAAACTACAGATGCTGGAAATCCAAAATAAAAATACCTGGAAAAACTCAGCAGGTCTGGCAGCACCTGTAGAGAGGAACACAGTTAATGTGTAGCATGTTACTGGCAATTATTTTTAAAATTGGACTTGTAGTAGGGTCTGTGTCTGTGTGCAGCTTAGTTGGATTGGAGCCAGCCAGTCTGGGTGCTTTGATGTATAGTAGTTTGAGATGTTAATTAGATAAACGGAAGGCTAGAAGGTAAAGAGTATATTTGCATTTGTTGAATAAACCATTCAAAAGAATGGGTAAAATCTTGCACCTAGCTGGGAGTTGCCAAGCAAAGTGTTTCTATTACTAATAAAATTGGTGCTATGAAAGGGCTTTTATTGTTAGAGGAGGTGGAGTTCAAAGACCGAGTGATACAATGAGAACTTACATTCAAAGGGAAGGCTGGGTATAACCCGAGAGGGGTTTGTGTGTGCAGGTCAGAGGCATGCAAGATCTCACCAGCCAGTAAGCCCTACAACTGTGTCTGCAAAGGAAACAAATTGCAAAGCACCTCATTTTGAATTCGTAAGGTCAAATGTGCTTTGCCTGGTGTCTGTTTAAAGTCTATGGGTTACTGTTGCCATGGTGGAACTTTACCTGGGAGTGATTAATTTAGGGATTTGTTTAAAAGTTATTATGGTAGTAATTTGTAGACATGTGTATGTGTATAATTTGTTGTTAAATTAATAAGTGTTTAGTTTAGTTTTTTTTTTATAAAACCCTCTTGAGGCTCTGTGGTCTTCTTTCTAAATTCAGGGCTGAATCTCAAACATACCAATTGAAAATATAGGTTATGACAGTTGTTCAAGTTTCCCTCTGGGATTTAAACAACTCAGCGTTTACCAACTGCTGCATCATAACAATTGCACCATAGCAGATGGTGAAATTTGAATTCAATAAAAATCTGATGACGACCATGAAACCATTGACGATTGTCGTAAAAACCCATCTGGTTCACTAATGTCCTTTAGGGAAGGAAATCTGCCGTCCTTACCTGGCCTGGCCTACATTTGACTCCAGACCCACAGCAATGTGGTTGACTCTTAAGTGCCCTCTGAATAAGGGCAATTAGGGATGGACAATAAATGCTGGCTTAGCCAGCGATGCCCATGAACGAATAAAAAAAAGCTTTGCCTGCTGTCCTCACCTGGCCTGGCCTACATGTGAGTCGAGTGCCAGATCAACAGGATTGCCCCCCTGAACCACCTTGTGAAGTAGTCCACCAAGCCGCTCAGTTTTCAGCTGAGGGCCAATAAATGCCTTCCTTGCCAGGAAATAAATCAAAATCATTTTGCAGTCTCATGGCCTCACTCCCACCCTCCCTGCACCATGAACACACTGCTGAGATGAAATATCTGCTCGCGTGACCAACCTACTGGATAGAGATCTATCAATCACCCTCCATCTGCCTGTTCGTCGGCCTCTTCCAAAAACCTCGTGCCGCTTCTCCCTCAATCTCTTCCACCCTCAGTGACGGGCTCTCATCCCCTGAAAGCTGAAAGGTCAGTGCCCAATTGCTGATTGAGCTGGTGTAGTTAGGATAGAAAGGTTGAGTGAAGGAAATGGGAGAACCACACTGTGTACTGTGACGTAGTGCAGACATGCTTACGAGATGGTGTTCCATCGGTCTGAATGATCTTTATTTCCTTCACCGGTGAATATTACAAACACTCTTCCCAAACTTGACCATTGCTTCAAATAATGAACACATATTTTCCTTTGAAGAGTTGGGTAGGGGTGGTGGTCAGTGGAGCGTTTAAATCACTGGTTCGTCCACAGCTGGAGTGTTGGGTACAGTTCTGGGCACCGCACTTGAGCAAGGATGTGAAGGTATTGGAGAGAGTGGAAAGGATTCATGAGAATGATTCCAGGATCAAGGAACTACAGCTACGGAGATAGGTGGGAGAAGCTGGGGCTGTTCTCTTGAGAGCAGAGAAGGTTGAGATGAGATTTGATCACAGATTCACAGGATTGGAATCAGAGAATTGTTACGGTGCAGAAGGAGGCCATTCAGCCCATCGTGTCTGCACTGGCTAAAGGATAGAGGTATTCAAAATCATGAGGGGTCTGGACAGAGTAGATAGGGAGAAACTGTTCCTATTGGTGGAAGGATGGAGAACAGGAGGGACACAGATTCAAGATGATTGGCAAAAGAAGTAGAGGTGACTTGAGGAAAATCTTTTTTATCCAGCAAGTGGTTAGGACGTGGAATGCACTGTCTGAGAGGGTGGTGGAGACAGGGTCAATCAGGATCTGGAATGTACTGTCTGAGAATGTGTTGGAGACAGGGTCAATCAGGATCTGGAATGTACTGTCTGAGAATGTGTTGGAGACAGGGTCAATCAGGATCTGGAATGCACTGTCTGAGAGTGTGTTGGAGACAGGGTCAGTCAGGATCTGGAATGCACTGTCTGAGAGTGTGTTGGAGACAGGGTCAATCAGGATCTGGAATGTACTGTCTGAGAGTGTGTTGGAGACAGGGTCAATCAGGATCTGGAATGCACTGTCTGAGTGTGTGTTGGAGACAGGGTCAATCAGGATCTGGAATGTACTGTCTGAGAATGTGTTGGAGACAGGGTCAATCAGGATCTGGAATGCACTGTCTGAGAGTGTGTTGGAGACAGGGTCAATCAGGATCTGGAATGCACTGTCTGAGAATGTGTTGGAGACAGGGTCAATCAGGATCTGGAATGTACTGTCTGAGAGTGTGTTGGAGACAGGGTCAATCAGGATCTGGAATGTACTGTCTGAGAGTGTGTTGGAGACAGGGTCAATCAGGATCTGGAATGTACTGTCTGAGAGTGTGTTGGAGACAGGGTCAATCAGGATCTGGAATGCACTGTCTGAGAGTGTGTTGGAGACAGGGTCAATCAGGATCTGGAATGCACTGTCTGAGAGTGTGTTGGAGACAGGGTCAATCAGGATCTGGAATGTACTGTCTGAGAGGGTGGTGAAGGCAGGGTCAATCAGGATCTGGAATGCACTGTCTGAGAGTGTGTTGGAGACAGGGTCAATCAGGATCTGGAATGCACTGTCTGAGAGTGTGTTGGAGACAGGGTCAATCAGGATCTGGAATGCACTGTCTGAGAGTGTGTTGGAGACAGGGTCAATCAGGATCTGTAATGCACTGTCTGAGAGTGTGTTGGAGACAGGGTCAATCAGGATCTGTAATGCACTGTCTGAGAGTGTGTTGGAGACAGGGTCAATCAGGATCTGGAATGTACTGTCTGAGAGTGTGTTGGAGACAGGGTCAATCAGGATCTGGAATGCACTGTCTGAGAGTGTGTTGGAGACAGGGTCAATCAGGATCTGGAATGCACTGTCTGAGAGTGTGTTGGAGACAGGGTCAATCAGGATCTGGAATGCACTGTCTGAGAGTGTGTTGGAGACAGGGTCAATCAGGATCTGGAATGCACTGTCTGAGAGTGTGTTGGAGACAGGGTCAATCAGGATCTGGAATGCACTGTCTGAGAGTGTGTTGGAGACAGGGTCAATCAGGATCTGGAATGTACTGTCTGAGAGTGTGTTGGAGACAGGGTCAATCAGGATCTGGAATGCACTGTCTGAGAGTGTGTTGGAGACAGGGTCAATCAGGATCTGGAATGCACTGTCTGAGAGGGTGGTGAAGGCAGGGTCAATCAGGATCTGGAATGCACTGTCTGAGAGTGTGTTGGAGACAGGGTCAATCAGGATCTGGAATGCACTGTCTGAGAGGGTGGTGAAGGCAGGGTCAATCAGGATCTGGAATGCACTGTCTGAGAGTGTGTTGGAGACAGGGTCAATCAGGATCTGGAATGCACTGTCTGAGAGTGTGTTGGAGACAGGGTCAATCAGGATCTGGAATGCACTGTCTGAGAGTGTGTTGGAGACAGGGTCAATCAGGATCTGGAATGTACTGTCTGAGAGTGTGTTGGAGACAGGGTCAATCAGGATCTGGAATGCACTGTCTGAGAGGGTGGTGAAGGCAGGGTCAATCAGGATCTGGAATGCACTGTCTGAGAGGGTGGTGAAGGCAGGGTCAATCAGGATCTGGAATGCACTGTCTGAGAGTGTGTTGGAGACAGGGTCAATCAGGATCTGGAATGCACTGTCTGAGAGGGTGGTGAAGGCAGGGTCAATCAGAGTTTTCAAAAGGAAATTGGATAATTATCTCAACAGGGAGAATTTTCAGGGCTGCAGGAGAGTCAGACTAGGTGAGTTGCTCTTGCAGGGAGCCAGTATACACATGACGGGCTGAACGGCCTCTTACTGTGCTGTAACCATTCTACGATTCTATGAAATGATAAACCCACAGTGAGAGAGCATGAACTTTCATAGTGACTCAATGGAGCAGCCATTCCATTCACCAATTCAAAATAGCACAGGAAAGGAAGGGGGCAGAGTGTGGAACGACAAGGTGGACCAACCCAGAATGGATTTGTTCAGACTTTTTCACTTGGAGACCTGAGTGAGGTTCTGGTCTCGTTGTATGAAGGAGATATAAAGGCTCCGGAGAAAGTGCAGAGCAGTTTACAAGGATAATAGCAGAAGGGAGAGGTTCTGACTTTCAGGAAAGACTGCACAGACCGAGGATCGGGAAGGTGGGGAGGCCGGGACTGACAGGGAACCTCAGAAAGGTCCTTAAAATAAGCAGCGTAGATGTGGAGAAGACATTTCCTATTGTTGGCAAGTGCCAAAATAGGGACAATATAAGGCAGTAAATAATAAATCCAGTGGGGAATTCAGGAGCAACTCCTTTACCCAGAGAGTGGGGAGAACGTGGAACTCACTCCCACAGGAAATGGTTGAGGTAAATAGTTGAGATGTATTTAAGGGGAAGCTGGATAAACACGTGAGGGAGAAAGGAATAGAAGGATGTGTTGATAGGGTGAGATGAAAAGGGCTTGGAGGAGGAGGCTTGTGTGGAGCATATACACCAGTACGGGGTAGTTGGGCTGAATGGCCTGTTTCTGTGCTGCAGACCCAGTGGAATTTTGCCGAATTTTGCAGCATTTCAGTTAACTGGTCGGCAATGAGCAGTGAATAGAAAAAGACTCAGCAGAGCACAGGGCTTTGTCTTGGAGATGCCTCTCAGAGTTCCACCTTCTGGCCCTGAGGCAGGATGTCCTGATCAATCTTCTCCAGCTGCTGGTACCAGCGGTGACGGGCAAGGAGGGCAGCATTCTTGGCGGAGATGGCCATCATCTCCATGGTGCTGGCTGCCCACTCCATGGCGTTGAGGTGGTAAAGGTGGTCGTGGAGGACGAAGGGCGGAATCTCGTCGCTTGAGCTGTAGGAGGGGTGGGCGAACCAGCGAGACTCGTGCACGGCCTCGGGGGAGGGGAAGAGGCGGCTCAGCTCTCCCTCGGCCAGAGGCTCGGACGACAGCACTTTCCAGACGCGGGCGCAGGTCGGGGGCTGGTCACTCGGCACTGGCTTGACGGGCGCCGAAACGCTGGCGCCCAAGATGGAACCATCGGAGTGTGCAGTGGTGGTAATGGTGGTGGGACGGAAAGGCCCAGAGTCATGTTGGCCAAAGTAGGAAGCGTTCAGACATCCGGCCACTAGTGTGACAACCTTCTGCTGGTAACGGCCAGAGTGGAAGCTGATTGGCTGGGGGATATCGTGGAAGTGGACTTGTGATTTGCCTGGGTACAAGGGGGCAGCCAGGATGACAATGTCATACAGGCTGTAACCAGGAACTGAGCCCTCGATGTAATTCACTTCATAGAGATGCACCAGCTCACCTGCAAATAAAGGGCAGCATTTCATCATCGAAAACACACAAGACAAACGCATTTCTTATTCAGTGTCACCACAGGGACAACAGCCTGTTCCTTTAACACAGTAACACAATCCCAAGTGGCTTCACAGGAACATTATCAAACAAAGGATTGCACCAAACCACAAAAGGACACATTCAGGCTAAACACTTGGTCAAAGAGCTAAGGTTTAAGAGCTGTATTTAAGGAGAAGAGAGAGCAGATGGGTTTAGGGATGGGATATAGAAGCTTCCAGCCCAGGTAGCTGAAAACACAGCATCCAGTGCCTCATGTGAGGACCAGCAGATTTTGGAATGTAAGAAACACAATAGCTGACTTGTGCATAGCAAGCAGCCACAAACAGCAATGTGACACTGACCCAGAGCAGCCATTCGTGGGGTATGGGCTGAGCGATTTATATTGGGCAGGACATCATTCATCTCGGCTCTGCCTCAAATAGGGCAGTGGGATCTGATACATCAATTTCATGAGGCAGACTCTGAGGGTTGGCACCTCCAACAGTGCAGCACTCCCTCAGTACTGACCCTCCGACAGTGCAGCACTCCCTCAGTACTGACCCTCTGACAGTGCAGCACTCCCTCAGTACTGACCCTCCGACAGTGCAGCACTCCCTCAGTACTGACCCTCTGACAGTGCAGCACTCCCTCAGTACTGACCCCCCGACAGTGCAGCACTCCCTCAGTTCTGACCCTCCGACAGTGCAGCACTCCTTCAGCACTGATCCTCTGACAGTGCAGCACTCCCTCAGTACTGACCCTCTGACAGTGCAGCACTCCCTCAGTTCTGACCCTCCGACAGTGCAGCACTCCCTCATTACTGACCCTCTGACAGTGCAGCGCTCCCTCAGTACTGACCCTCTGACAGTGCAGCACTCCCTCAGTACTGACCCTCCGACAGTGCAGCACTCCCTCATTACTGACCCCCCGACAGTGCAGCACTCCCTCAGTACTGACCCCCCGACAGTGCAGCACTCCCTCAGTACTGACCTTTGACAGTGCAGCACTTCCTCAGTACTAACCCCCGACAGTGCAGCGCTCCCTCAGTACTGACCGTCCGACCGTGCAGCACTCCCTCAGTACTGACCGTCCGACAGTGCAGCACTCCCTCAGTACTGACTCCCCGCCAGTGCAGCACTCCCCCAGTACTGACTCCCCGACAGTGCAGCACTCTCTCAGTACTGACCCTCCAACAGTGCAGCACTCCCTCAGTACTGACCCTCCAACAGTGCAGCACTCCCTCAGTACTGACCCTCTGACAGTGCAGCGCTCCCTCAGTACTGACCTTTGGACAGTGCAGTGCTCCCTCAGTACTGACCCTCAGATTTTGCAGACTCACCATTGTGTTGAGGCCTCCTCTTGGTGCGTATTGAAGTGACCTCGCCTTTGATGAGGTTAACTTTAGCTGAGTATAGTAAACCAGAGCAAACCAGTTTGTTGCCCCCTTCTACTCTCCAGAGGTCGGAGTCAGCCTGAAGGAGTGATAGCGTACCTATTGCAGAGAAACGGACATTAATACAATCTGGTCTTTCTGTTTGAATGTCCCACCAGCTGCTGTTCTGCAGCCTCGCTCGTTGCCAGGGAGTTGCTCATTCTGCCATGTTGGTTGACTCTGAGTCGCTCAGTCCGATGTTCGTCTGTTGAACAGGTGATTTATTGCCTGACCTTTCTCAGTCTCAGGATGTGTCAAAGCTCTTCACTTACCAGTCAAATGCTCCTGAAGCACAGCCACTGTTGTGATGTAGGGAACGCGGCAGCCAGTTTGTGCACAGCAAGATCCCAGAAACAGCCATGTGCTCATGAGCAGATAATCTGTTTTTTATTGTTTGTTTGTGATGTTGTTTGAGGGATAAATATTGACCAGGACAGCGGGTAGAGCTCACCTGCTCTTCGCCAAATTGGGTGACAGAATTTTTACATCCACCCAAGAGGGTGCAGACAGGCTCTCACTTTCAAGTCTCATTGAAGTGATGTCACTTGCCGCAGCGTGGGTTGTATTTTGTGCTCTAGTCTCTGACGTGGGATATGAGCTAATAACTGGAAAGGGGGTGGCGTAGTGGTAAGGTTACTACATGAGTAATCCAGCGGCCAAGCCTAATGCTCTGAGGCCATGGGTTCAAATCTCACCACAACAGCTGGTCAATAAATCTGGAATATGAAGCTAGTCTCAGTAGTGGTGACCATGGCAACTACCATCAATTGTTGTCAAAACCCCATCAGGCTCAGAGGAGTGGAGGCCCTGAAGAAGGGTTATATGGACTTGGAACATCAACCCTGTTTTTCTCTCTCCACAGACCTACTGAGATTTTCCAGCATTTTCTGTGTTTGCGTCTGGGTTCAGCGATTTCGGGAAGGGAATCTGATATGACTCCAGACCCACAGCCATGTGGTTGACTCTTAAATGCCCTCTGAAATGGCCAAACGAGACACTCAGTTGGGGATGGGTGGCAAATGCTGGCCTTGCCAGTGATGCCACATCCCATGTAAGAGTGCAGGCCCAGCTGAAACACCTCACCGTGACAAAATCCTCAGGCACAGCTTGTGGACCTGGAGGGTCCTCCTGCTCAGCCCAGTGGGCCCGAACAAGGAGACTTGGCCTCAATGTCCTTCAGAAGAACACCAGGTTAGGAATGACACCTCAGAGCAACACTCGCTCCACTCACCCTGGAGGGTGGCAGGTGGAGTATAATGTGGGGAAATGTGAGTTCAGCCATCAGGTGAGAAAAGCAAATCTTTTTTAAAAGGTGTGAAACTTGTAAACGCTGATGCTCAGAGGGACCTGGGTGGACTTATACAAGATAGTTCGCATGCAGGTACAACAGACTATGAGTATTGCAAATGACATGTGGGTCTTTACCCAAAGGGGTTTGGAGTACAAGAATAAAGAAGCCATACCGCAATTGTACGGGGCTTTACTGAGACCTCGCCTGGAATCCTGTGTGCAGTTTTGGTCTCCATATTTAAGGAAAGATATACTTGCATTGAACATAAGAAGATAAGAAATAGGAACAGGAGTAGACCATTCAGCCCCTCGAGCCTGCTCTGCCATTCAATAAGATCATGGCTGATCTTCTTGTGTTTCAATTTCTACATTCCCATCTAACCCCGATAACCTTTGATTCCTTTGCCTAACAAGAATCTATCTACCTCTGCCTTAAAAATATTCACTGACCCCGCCTCCACCAACTTCTGAGGCAGACAGTTCCAAAGTCACACAACCCTTAGAGAAAAAATTTCTCCTCATCTCTACTAAAAGGGCAACCCCTAATTTTAAAACAGTGCCCCTGGAGGGGGTACAATGAACATTCATTCGCTTGGTCCCTGGGATGAGAGGGTTGTTCTGTGATGAGAAGCTGAGCAAACTGGGTCGATATTCTCTGGAGTTTAGAAGGATGAAAGGTGAAACCTACAAGATTCAGAAGGGGTTTGACAGGGTGGACACTGAGAGATTGTTCCTGCTGGTCGGGGAATGTAAAACACGGGGGCCCAGTCTCAGGATAAGGCAACAATCGTTTGGGACTGAGATGAGGAGAAATTTCTACACTCAAAGGGCTGTGAACCTTTGGAATTCTCTCCCCCGGAGGCTTGTGGATGCTCCATTGCTGAGTATGTTCAAGGCTCAGATGGGCAGTTTTTTGCTTTTTCAGGGAGTGGATTATTATTGGGGTGGGGAGGGTGGGGTGATGATGCAGGGAGGGGTTCAGGCAGCAAAGTGGAGTGAAAGCCACAATCAGATCAGCCCTGTTCATACTGAATGACAGAGCAGGCTTGAGCGATTCTATGGTCCTGCTCCTGCTCCTATTTCTCGTGTCCTGGGTATCCCCTAGGATGAAAGGAAGTGAATTCCTCCCTGTGAGGCCAGAACATAAGAACATAAGAACTAGGAGCAGGAGTAGGCAATTCAGCCCCTCGAGCCTGCCCCGCCATTCATTACGATCATGGCTGATCACATTTCAGCCTCAACTCCAATTTCCCGCCCTCTCCCCATAACCTTTCAACCCATTACTAATTAAAAATCTGTCTATCTCCTCCTTAAATTTATTCAGCGTCCCGGCATCCACTGCACTCTGAGGTAGTGAATTCCACAGATTCACGACCCTTTGAGAAAAGTAATTCCTCCTCATCTCTGATTTAAACCTACCACCCCTTAGCCTAAAACTATGGCCTCTTGTTATAGAATGCCCCACAAGGGGAAACATCCGCTCCATGTCTACTTTGTCTATCCCCTTTAGCATCTTATATATCTCAATTAGATCTCCTCTCATCCTTCTAAACTCTAGCGAGTATAGGCCTAAACTGCTCAACCTTTCCTCATAAGACAAGCCCCGCATCTCTGGAATCTCAATCTAGTGAACCTCCTCTGAACCGCCTCCAATGCAACTACATCCTTCCTCAAGTAAGGGGACCAAAACTGTGCACAGTACTCCAGGTGCAGTCTCACCAATGCCTTGTACAGTTGCAACAACACTTCCTATTTTTATACTCTATTCCTATAGCAATAAATGCCAAAATTCCATTTGCCTTCTTTATACCTGCTGTACCTGCATACTAGCTTTCAGCGATTCATGTACGAGGACACCCAGATCCCTCTGCACTGAAGCATTCTGAAGTTTCTCTCCATTTAAATAATAAGTTGCCTTTTTATTCTTCAGACCAAAATGAATAACCTCACACTTATCCACGTTAAACTCCATCTGCCAAATTTTGGCCCATTCACCTAACCTGTCCATATCCATTTGTAAATTTCTTATTTCTTCATTACAGCTTACTTTCCCACCTATTTTCCCAACTTATTTTCCCCCAAGGCTACAGCTTGGGGCTGGAGGCCTTTGCGGGAACAGAAGGCCCCACAGCCGGATTTCTGCTGAATCTGGACCTGGCCCTTACCCGTGACTGGAAAACAAGACCACAAAATCCAAGTGGCACCAGGCTAGGTCAGGTGAGGCCGGACGGGAAGGACGGGCCCCTTAACTTGAAAGGAAAGCCTGGCCAGTTGCCTAGACATGCCGTGAGGGACAGAGAGCCAAGGGGTCAGTGCACCAGACTGGCAACTGGGAGATCACCAGTTGAACAGGGCAGGTAGCAAAGCTCAGCTTAACAAACCTGGCCATTTGCGGGTCACTCCAATGACTGTGAGAAGCTGAGCTCTGTAGAGGACCACACCACCTTTCAGGGCAATGATTGGGGTCTTGCCAGTGATATCAATATCCCAAAAATGATGTAAATGAAGCTGAAATGCACATACCCACCAACGCATTGATGTTCACACTTTGGCCAGAACTGAGTCGCAGGATGGGGGTGACAATCTCATTCAGGAACCGTTGGCCGATGCCAACATTCTGTAAGGCTTCATCGATGGAATATTTGATCATTCGCACAAACTCATCCCCTCCAACGCCATACAAGAGTTTCTCCATGGTTGTGAAACTGTAGCCACCAGATTGGAACTGATAAATCCTGCACATAAGAAGCAGAGATCATTCATCCTCTCTCCAAATCTAAAGGGAACAAGCAGCGTATCAGGATGGAGAGGGTTCAAACTTATCTCTGACACAAGTCGTTCCTACAATCCGGAAAATGAGAGGGAGATTGAGCCAAACTTTGCACCAGTGATGGGGAAGAAGGGAGAGAGAGAAATGTGGCATTGGTAGAAAGGGAGCTCCTCTCTCCTGTTGCCAAGGTGACTTACTTCATGAACCTGTGCATGTAACTTTCCACCCACATCTTCATGCGTAGATAGTCAAAGCCGTATCGCCAGACCAGCTTGATGATGTTGATAATAAACCAGTCACTGTCCTCAAAGACAAATTCCTTCCCATCGTACACTGCCTGCACATCATCGGGCAGCTTCAGTTCCTGCAGACCTTACGCAAAAAAAGATAGGGACCTGAAACCAAGGAATTACGCAGACTTTACAGCACAGAAAGAGGCCACTCAGCCAGACAGTCTCTGCTGGCGTTTACGATCCTCCTCCCACCCTCCTCTTCATCAGCCCCTGATCAACAAATCTTTCTATTCCCTTTCCCTCATGTGTTTATCCAGTTTCCACCTTCAATCCTATTCACCTCCACCACTCCCTGTGGGAGCAAGTTCCACATCCTCCAACTCTCTGGGTGAAGAAGTTTCTCCTTGTTCATTTCATCTGGTCTCCCGGAAAAGCGGAAGCACCTTCTGCAGACTCAAACTCTCGCGCCACCTTGAAGGCCTCTATTGTTAAACCAGTTCCAGCGAGTGAATAAGTGATATTCCCGTTTCATTTCAATTGAAAAGGGGAAACTTTGCAGGCTGATGGGCTGAATGGCTTCCTTTTACCCTGCATGGCTCTATGACCCTTTCATTTGCAGCCCCCCAGCCTCCGCTTTTTTCGGAATGAGTGGCGGCTGAGAAAGATCGGAAACCTTCCCGTTTCCCTTTCTCGTTCTCCTCAGTCAAGGGATTTTTTGGGAGCAGCTGGAACAGGAGCTTGAGGGCGGTGATGGTGGGGCAGGGGCTGGGGGCAGAGTGGAGGTGTGGGCAGCAGGCTGATGTACCCCCATGGCACCTTGGAACGAATGGTCAGCTGGGTGAAGGTCCCAGGAGAAATGTATACATCTGGAGGGGGGCCCAGCCAGTCATCAGCCTCATACAATGAATTCACGGAATGTGGGATCGACCATCCAGAGATGGCCTGGTACTGGGCGGACTGCGACCCAGCAAGGGCTGAATGGCACTCAGGAGGGCAGACATCCGATGCAGAAAGAGAAGCCAGGGCAAAATAAAATCCTTTGGGAGTGATTAATAATGTTAGGAGCATTTATGGAGTGCTATTAACGCAGTGAAACGAAGCAAAGGACCTCACAGTGAGGAGATGAGCTCTGAAGGAGAACACACCACCTTCCAGGGCAATCATCGTGGTATTGCCAGTGATACCCAGATCATAAAGCAGCATTGTTGAACAAAATTTAACAGTGAGATAATGTAAAGAGATATTAGGATAACAAAAAAAAAACACAATGTAAAGGTGAAAAAAGACAAATGTTTGAGTTCAGTTTTGATGGAGCTCAGTGCAATCTCACCTAGCATCTGTGCAAATTTTTTCATGTGTAGATTGAAAGGGTGAATTGTTGACCCTCCCGTCTCATAGTCTTGACCATTGATACTGGCTGTAGCCAAACGGCCTCCCACTGTCTCACTCTCGAATACATCGATCCTGACACCTCTTCCAAAGTGCTGTCTCAGAAAGTACGCAGATGAGCTTCCGCCAATTCCTGCCCCAATCACGGTTGCAGCGACGAGGGAGGGAAACAGAAATATTGATGCTTTAGTCACTGAAGATGCTGTGGTTGTCAGGGAGCTATCGCAATACAATATTGACATTGCTGCTTGAAGTGTAACTCACCTCACAGAGAAGGACCAGCTAATAGAGCTATCAGTAGCCTCCACATTCTTCACGACAGACAGCACAAAGAGTGAGAGGCGAGCTTTCCTAGCAAGTCTGACATTGTAAAAAAGTTTGCATAGTCTCTCTAGGGGCATAAATGATGGCCTCATGACTCTACACCTACCTGTTGGGAACAAGTGTTGGAGAGACATCAGTGCACACACTCCAACAGTGGCTAGTGCTGAGGATATCAAGGACAAATCCCATGAGGATCTGGACAAAGCTATTGCAAATCCTCCACAGAGGACAAGCCGATTGTGAGTGAGGGGGTTTCAATGCAAGGTGAGGGGCTGACTAGCAGGTCTGGGATGGTGTCCCTGGGGATCAAGCTGTGACCTGCTTTGTTTCCATGTCTTTCCATGTTGTTGCCAAGCTTTAGTGAGGTTTCACCAATGTCATGCTTTCTCGTCTTACTGTACCTCAATGAAGCTTTGCTTCTCTTTGACAGACCTGAGATAGTCGGGATAGTTTAACTTCAAACAATTTATTGAGAACTATTTACAAAGACCTCCGGGTTAGCACATGGTCTTCAGGACACAGGCTATTCTGCTTCTTGCTCGAGCCTCTCGGTCACCTGATGGCTGATGTCACGGTCACCATGAGTATCATCATGGTCTCTTTAACAAACATTAACCTATCCCTTTGCAAGCTTCACCTGATCCTTGGCAGCTGCTGAAATATCCAATCACCAACGCCATCTTTAGAGAGAAGGTCAAGTACAAAACCACCCAGAAACACTGGCATCAAATTGACTCTATCATCACCCAGCAGAGTCACCGAAATTATGTCCTGAGAGGAGCAGAGTGCTGGACAGGCCAGAGAACGCTATGCTGCAAGGAAAGACCAAGCTGATGCACTAGACCCTGAAGAAAGCTCGATGTGTTGAAGCTGGAAGCTGCAGAACACTGTGAACAATTCAGGCTCAGACTGGAGGAACAGAACCCAACTTCCAAATAACAGTCCTGGAAGCTGCCAATGATGCCCTGGGAACACAGGAAAGAAAGCCCCACGATTGGTTTGAGGAAAATCTTGCACAACTGAAGGGTGCGTTGCAGGAGCATCTGCAGCAGGCCTGGGAAACAAAGATACGCCTACTACGAAGAAATGAGTCCAGGAGAGTAAAAGGAACCTGCAACGGAAGCTGCAGAGGATGCATGGCGGGTCAAGCAATCCAGAGAGCTTCTGCTGACCAGTGTGGTAGCAGTAGGCTCTGGTACATACAGGGGTCATGTGGGCCTGAGTACAGTACCGTCTACACAGTGATGTAAGGCAGCACATGACCCAGAGTCAGGGTCAGTCTACAGATGGGTAAAGACCTAGGATGGAGTCAGCTCCAGACCTGTACCCTCTGCTGTAAATATCTATATAGTTATGAGTTGTTTATAGAGACTTGCTTTTAATATACTCAAGACTACGAAGCCTACTCCAATGGTGTCTGAAGCAGAATTCTTCATTCAGCACAGCACAAGAAATTTCTATCAAGCCCTGAAGACTGTCTATGACCCTCCCTCATGCAGTTACTCAGCTGTTCTCAGTGCTGATGGGGAGTCTCTCCTGACGCACAGCATGGTTCTCAAGAAGTGCTGGGCTGAGCAGGTTAGGGGTGTGCTTAACTGCCCGGACACTGTAAATGGAGTAGCTCCAGACAAGACTGGCCCAGAAGTGAAGACCTGGACAGCAAACCCTCTGTGGCGGAGTTGGAAGATCACGGGGCAGAAAGTGGGAGAACAAAGTAGCCAACACTGAATTACTTCAAAGAGCAGCAACATCAGGAACTGAACATTCACCGTCAGAGCCCAGCTCAGCTGGAGTGGACAGGGGGCACGTACAACTGATGGGAAAATCCCAAAGGAGGTCAGGAATTCAGAAGTTAAAATTGGATCTTTCACGTGAGGGAGGCTGAGATTAAGGTTCAAGGACTTATGTGACATGCCCACCACAGACTGGGGGGAAAAAAACTTCCTGATGAGCAATCTCCAGGAGTGACAATGTTTCCCTCAAACAGCGAGGAATCCAGTCCGCAAACAACAAAGGGAAAGCTGGAGAGACGGGGCAGTGCCAACAAAATCCAACAAATCATCCTTGCCTGCCCTCTGGAAAGCCATGTGGGAGTACTACTGGGCTCCCAGTCAGGTTCGAACGCATAGCAGAGCAGCTCAGGGAAGCAAAGGAGGAGCATTTTTCACAACCAAGGGAAAGCAGCAATGATTCACTGAAGCTAAGAAAAATACCAGAGGCAAAAAGGTGTGACTGATACAACAAGGTCAGTGCAGACCACAAGCTGCAAAATCAGGCTCATCGAGAGGCCATTCAGCCTGTCATGCCTCTGCATGATATACAGCAGAAGCAGCAAGCAGCAGACAGAGCTAAGCGATTCCACAACCAATGGATCAGACCTAAGCTGTGCAGTCCTGCCACATCCAGTCGTGAATGGGGGTGGACAATTAAACAACCCACTGGAGGAGGAGGCTCCACAAATATCCCCATCCTCAATAATGGGGGAGCCCAGCACATCAGTGCAAAAGGCAAAAGCAAAACAATGCGGATGCTGGAAATCTGAAACAAAAACAGAAAATGCTGGAAAAACTCAGCAGGTCTGACAGCGTCTGTGGAGAGAAACAGAGTTAACGTCTCGAGTCCGTATGACACTCCTTCAGAGGTGAATAGGGGTCATATGGACTTGAAACATTAACTCTGTTTCTCTCCACAGACGCTGTCAGACCTGCTGAGTTTTTCCAGCATTTTCTGTTTTAGCGCAAAAGACAAGGCTGAAGCATTCGCAACAATCTTCAGCCAGAAGTGCTGAGTGGATGATCCATCTTGGCCTCCTCCGGAGGTCCCCAGCATCACAGATGCCAGTCTTCAGCCAATTCGATTCATCCACCTGATATCAGGAAATGGCTAAAACTGGATACTGCAAAGGCTATGGGGCTTGACAATATTCCAGCAATAGTACTGAAGACTTGTGCTCCAGACCTTGCCGCGCCCCTAGCCAAGCTGTTCCAGTATAGCTACAACACTGGCATCTACCCAGCTATGTGGAAAATTGCCCAGGTATGTCCTGTAGACACAAAGCAGGACAAATCCAACCCGGCCAATTACCTCAAGCTTGACGTGATCCAGCGCAAAGCAGCCCACTTGATTGACAACCCAACTACCACCTTCAACATTCACCCCCTCCACCACCGACGCACAGTAGCAGCAGTGTGTGTACCATCTACAAGATGCACTGCAGCAACTCACCAAGACTCCTTCGACAGCACCTTCCAAACCCACAAACTCTACCATTTAGAAGGACCAGGGCAGCAGATAGATGGGAGCACCACCACCTGGAAGTTCCCCTCCAAGTCACTCACCATCCTGACTTGGAAATACATCACCGTTCCTTCACTGTCGCTGGGTGAAAATCCTGGAACTCCCTTCCTAACAGCACTGTGGGTGTACCTACACCACAGGGACTGCAGGAGTGACAGAGGGAGCAAGTTGATGCTTGCAATGGAGATTGCCCCATTGCTGCGAGGGTGATCTGTACTCAGCGTTTATCTGCCTTGTAGCTCTGGCAGACTCACACATTCCTGGATGTCAGCCTTTCTCTCTTACAGCGTTTCCAGTTTCTCCATGCACTCTCTGACTCTAGCTTTCTTTCATTAAGCACACCCACCGTCCAACATTTCATGAACCTGTCCGTCACCTCTGCAGCTCATTCACCCTCATGTTTCTGCATGCTTTCCCCTCCCCTATACCTCCTCCTTAACTTCCAGACTGTGGTCTGACCTGCCGCATGAAACCATTCTCCATCCCTCCCCAGAGGATGCGTCGCCTCCTGACAGCTCCCAGCACACTTCATCTTTACAGAGAGAGAGAGAGAGAGAGAGAGAATTTGAGCCTTGCTGGACCCTCCTGTCTTTGCACTTTGACCAGTGAAGGCAGGTGTTGGCTTACAGGGTGAGGCTGTACTGTCAGTGGAAAGGTGAATGATAAACCCAGTCTTACCCATTACCTATGCTCTGTGGAGGTGCTCTGTCTGTTCTGACTGCGCCTGTAATGGCTGTGCTCAGACACACAGTTTGGAAGAATAAGTTCACCTTCAGCATTTTCACTTCCCGGTGTCTTCACGAAAACCAAACCCCACCTCCTCCTGGGTGTCACCACCAACCCTCTTAAAGGGACAGGCCATCTGGGAGGAGGGTGGGGAGGCAATGAGAGACAGAATGAGTCAGGGTTGACTGTTGATCTCTCCTATCCATCCTGCCATTTAATAAGTAGATTTGACTTCAGCGGCATTTTGTTGTTGCTGTTCTGTGATTTCCAGAAGTTGGGGAGAAAGGGGATATTTCACAAACAATGAAGCTGTTGGGAATTTGAATCTCGCTAGGCACTAGGACCCTGCAGCACCCTCTGTGCTGCACCATTTCTCAGTGAGTGTCATTGCAGAGTATCTACAAGAATTTCTATTCTAATGCTCTCACACACTCAAACACACAACTACACTCTCAAACTCACACCCACACACACACACACCCACACACACACACACACAACCACACTCTCAAACTCACACCCCAACATACAAACTCACACCCACACACACACAACCACTCTCAAACTCACGCCCCAACATACAAACTCACACCCACACACACAACCACTCTCAAACTCACACCCCAACACATAAACCCACATCCACACACACCCACACACAACCACACTCTCAAACTCACACCCCAACATACAAACTCACACCCACACACACACACACTTTCAAACTCACACCCACACATACAAACTCACACCGACACACACACCCACACACACACACACTCTCAAACTCACACCCCAACACACAAACCCACACCCACACACACCCACACACACACCCACTCTCAAACTCACGCCCCAACATACAAACTCACACCCACACACACACCCACTCTCAAACTCACACCCCAACACATAAACCCACATCCACACACACCCTTACACAACCACACTCTCAAACTCACACCCCAACATACAAACTCACACCCACACACACGCACACTCTCAAACTCACACCCACACATACAAACTCACACCGACACACACACCCACACACACACACACACACTCTCAAACTTACACCCCAACACACAAACCCACACCCACACACAACCACACTCTCAAATTCACACCCCAACATACAAACTCACACCCACACACACGCACACTCTCAAACTCACACCCACACATACAAACTCACACCGACACACACACCCACACACACACACACACTCTCAAACTTACACCCCAACACACAAACCCACACCCACACACACACCCACACACAACCACACTCTCAAACTCACACCCCAACATACAAACTCACACCCACACACACCCACACACACGCACACTCTCAAACTCACACCCACACATACAAACTCACACCGACACACACCCACACACACACACACACACACTCTCAAACTTACACCCCAACACACAAACCCACACCCACACACACACACACTCTCAAACTTACACCCCAACACACAAACCCACACCCACACACACACCCACACACAACCACACTCTCAAACTCACACCGCAACATACAAACTCACACCCACACACACACACCCACACACACACACTCTCACGCTCACACCCACACATACAAACTCACACCCACACACACGCACACTCTCAAGCTCACACCCACACATACAAACTCACACCGACACACACACCCACACACACACACACTCTCAAACTTACACCCCAACACACAAACCCACACCCACACACACACCCACACACAACCACACTCTCAAACTCACACCCCAACATACAAACTCACACCCACACACACCCACACACACGCACACTCTCAAACTCACACCCACACATACAAACTCAGACCGACACACACACCCACACACACACACACACACTCTCAAACTTACACCCCAACACACAAACCCACACCCACACACACACCCACACACAACCACACTCTCAAACTCACACCCATACATACAGACTCACACCCACACACACACACACACACTCTCAAACTTACACCCACACATACAAACTCACACCCACACACACACCCACACACAACCACACTCTCAAACTCACACCCACACATACAAACTCACACACACAGACACACACTCTCAAACTCACACCCAACATACAAACTCACACCCGCACATACAAACTCACACCCACACACACACACTCTCCAACTCACACCCAACGTACAAACTCACGCCCACACATACAAACTCACACCCACACACACACGCACTCTCAAACTCACACCCCAACACACAAACCCGCACCCACACACAACCAGACTCTCAAACTCACACCCCAACATACAAACTCACACCCACACATACAAACTCACACCCACACACACACCCACACACACACACACACACTCTCAAACTTACACCCCAACACACAAACCCACACCCACACACACACCCACACACAACCACACTCTCAAACTCACACCCCAACACACAAACCCACACCCACACACACCCACACACACACCCACTCTCAAACTCACGCCCCAACATACAAACTCACACCCACACACACACTCTCAGACTCACACCCGAAGATATAAACTCATGCCCACACATACAAACTCACACCACACACACCCACTCTCAAACTCACACCCACACACACACCCTCAAACTCACACCCCAACATACAAACTCACACCCACACACACACCCTCAAACTCACACCCCAACATACAAACTCACACCCACATACACAAACTCACACCCCTCACATACACACACTCTCACACAAATTCACACACCCACACATACACACATACAAACTCACACCCACCCACCCACACACTCTCAAACTCACACCCAAACATACAAACTCACACCCAGACACACAAACTCACACCCCCCACACACACCCACACACACACTCTCACACAAATTCACACCCCCCACACACACACACAAACTCACCCCATCCCACACACACACTCACTCTCACACAAACTCACACTCCCCACAGACACACCCACATACAAACTCACACCCACACTGACAGGCACACACATACAACCTCACCAAAGCTCATGTTCTCTCTCTCTCTCTGTGTGAAGATGAAGTGTGCTGGGAGCTCTCAGGAGGCTACCCATTCACATGTGCATCCACACTCACACAGGCACCCACACACACACACACACACACCTGCAATCTCGCTCACAACACTCACACCAATACACCCACACCCATACATGAACTCACACCCACCCAAAAACACACACACCCAGACCCACCCCTACACCCACTCACACCCACCCCCACACACAGCCACTATCCCAATCTCCTTTTACATCTCACCAGTCTAATCCCACAACTTGCTCACTGCCCACACCCAGCAGCCTTTCACTTTCCAGACAGCTCAGACAAATGATGGACTGAGCGCCAAGAAGGGGTTTCGGACAAAATCGATCTTTTCGAAGCTCCCCGTTCATTTTTATGATGATCTGAAATGCCTAATCTGACGATCTTGTCTGACTCATCAGTGCAAACAGCCTCTGGCTGTTCTCCATTCATTACGGGGAAGGGTGTGATCAGGTCATATCTTCTCGACCTGTCTGTTGTTTCCCATTCTGGCGGAGAGGCAGCTGTACACATGCTCAGACTTTACTAACTTGCCTGACTGCTGGAGACAACACAATTGTCAGCAGGTGGAGCTCCCACTGTCTCAGGCTGAGAAACTCAACCGTGTCAGTTCTTTGCTTTTATCAACTGTGTCAAAACTCCGTCGAGTTGTATATTGTACTCTGGGTGACCTCTGCACTCATTGACAGATAAAACACAGATTGCAGAGGCAATGACCTTATCTGTGGGGAAGGGAGAATAATTAGCATTCCCCGGAATATTTAGTGCAATTTTGCACTTGCAATTCCATTTGCAGAGCGCGGCGCTTTACAGTTCTGTCTTAACTCTTGCTGTGCCATTGGCTTAAAGTTACAAGGAGTTGTGGAAAGAGTTAAGAGAGGCCGAGGCAGCAGATTGGTGCAGCCTGTCAACTTCGAAAGAATTGTGTCACTGGCATTTTTTGGGAAAGTTTGGGTTAAACGTGTACTGCCCCAATCTAAAATGGATGAAGACAGACAGCTTCGCTTTAGAGTTGAGGCTTTTACAACCCCCTTTCCTTCATATTCTCAGTAGTTACAGTTTGAAAGAAAGAAATGTAATAATTCCCACCCATATTTCCACATTTTTATTTGAGGTTGTGGTCAGGACACAGGGGAGAAGTCTCTGGTTTTTGTTTCTCAAAATGGTGCCATGGATTCTTTCACATCCACCAGAGAAAGCAGCCTAACATCTCACCCCACAAACGGCAAGGCCAACAGTGTGGCACTCCCTCAGTACTGCACTGGCAGTGTCACTCTGCCTTCCGTGCTCAAGGGCAAACCCTCATGGATCTCCACCAGCTCCTCCCGGCCATCTGGAGGACATCCAGCATCTGCCGCCTAATGGACGACTCCAGAGGCTCATCATCAGCCTTAGACTGGGCATCGCCCTGGTCCCCGGCAGCCCTCCGACTGCTGGCACCCTGGGCACTCTCTGCCTCCGCCTGCGCCTCAAGCAAGTGTGAAGTGCCCTCACCAATGTGCACCGACATTCTACCCGGTGATCTAATGCCCACTGAGGCGTTGGTATCTACGCTGGTGCCTGGTTCAGAGAGCGGGTGTGACGCAGGTGCAACTGAAGCCCAGTGGTCCTCTAGCATTGGGGGGTAGCCCTTTGGGGTCCAGAGAGTAAACACCTGCTGGCGAATCTAAAAGGGAGAAGAAGGACATGTCATTTGTTAAAGTCACCACACTGCCACTGTGCATGCCAGGCACCCGGGTGAGACAATGGAGATCTGCATCATGGTGCCATCGTCTTCCAATGGTCAATGGGGACTCAGGTTCGAGGCTCACATCAGTGAAGACACTGGAATGTTTGTACAATTTGAAACTCTCACCTCCGCACTGCCTTCCTACCTTTGTCCGGCACCCCCGCCTCTCCACACCTGGTTGTACGGGGAGCATGCCAGTTCTCGAGCTCCAGGGCATCTTGCTTGGACCTGCTGAGCAGCAGGAGGTTGGGTGGGGCCTCTGCCTGTATGTGCCCTCTTTGATTGGTTATGGCTTGTCTTCTCCTGAGTGGATAGAGGAGCATGGATTAGTCCGCTCTGTACCTGCAGCGCCATTGCAGCCTGGCCAACCCCAGCTGAGGAACACCTCACAGGGCACATCCAAGTCCTGGCCCTCGAGCTGCAAGGCACTCAGTCCAAGCAGCCAGGGCTCACCCCATTGGCCAGCCCCGGCATCATTGACAGTTGGCGCTCAGACTCTAGCACCCCTGAGGTCCGGTGGAGGACAGCCACACCTTAACACTTCTGCACACTGACCCATTGCCGACACGGTACTCACCCTTCCTGAGCACAGCAGGTCATTGAGGTGCTTCTGGCACTGGACCCATGAGTGCCGCGCCACATCACGGCTGCTCACCATTGCTGCCACCTTGTCCTCTTGGTGAGGTGTGGTGGCCTCCTCCTCCCATCCCAGGTGTCCCTCCTGGCAGCCACCTCCTCCAGGAGGACGGTGAGGCACTCATTGGAAAAGTGCGGAGTGCCCACCCGACCTGCCCTCCCTCCTGCCCTGTCCAGCCGCCCTCGACTCCACAATTTCGGTTTGGGGATGCAGAGGCAGCCTTCCTGGGGCTGCCAGGGCCGTTGTTAAACCGGCCGCCGGGTCCGACAGTGCCCCGCCCCCGCTCAGCCCGTGCGGAGCTGCGTTTCATGCTGGGTGGGCCTTAGTTGGCCTGGCAGAGCCTGAAATTGCGGTCAGGGGCTGATCACGGGCAGCAGGACCGATTCCCGGCTTCTCCCGAGCCCACCCACCGACCACCTCAAAATCCCGCCCCAAGTTCCTGAAATGGGACTGGGACCCACAACCTTCTGACTCAGCGGCGAGAGTGTCACCCACAAAGCCGTGGCTGGCTTCACACGGTGTACAATCGAAATGTCTGCCACGCCCTGCTGAACACACAGGCTCACAGAGCCTCACGGAGGGACAGTCACTGTCTTTACATGCCCCAAGTTTCAGGTACACACGGATCCAGAGTCTGACACCCATTCACTGTCTGGTGCACACACCCGTGCAATAAGGTTACACTCGGAAGTTGCAGGCAAAGTCAAGCTCCGACTGTGGATTGACTTGCCTGGGAGGCGGGTGTGCAAACAGGAGAATAGTTTTTATTATTCATTCTCGAGATGTGAGCGTCAGTGCCATTTATTGCCCATGCATCATTGTCCAGAGAAGGCAGCGATGGTGGTGGTGGTGGTGAGCTGCCTGCTTCACCAATAGTGGTAAATCTTACACAACTGACAGACGTGCGGTGCACATGTCAGAGGGCAGTTAGGAGTCACCCTCATTGGTCTGGTACGAGAGTCAAATATAGACTGAGACTGTTCAGGACAGCAGGTTTTCTTCCAGAATGGACGTTAGTCAGCGGGATGGATACGATAACAATCTGACAGCTTCATGGTCACTTAGATTGAGATCACCTGATTTGAAGATTCAAACAGCCTTGTTGCGATTTGACCTCACCTCCACTCAATTATTAGTCAAGTAGAGTAAAGACCACGGGAGAGATTGAAATGTTGAGTAGGAACTATAGCATTGTGCCTCAGTATAAATATCACCAGGGTGTCACGACATCTCCAGGCGAGGTGGATCATGAACAGGGGAACAATAGCATTGGAAAGGACAGGTTGTTAATGGAGCATTCAGTATTTATTTGTCTATGCCTGTGAAGCTCCTATTAAATGACACAGGGCACCTGCGCAAACACTGCACACTCTGTCGATCGTGTACCCATGAAATGTGCCCCAAGGAGACTTTTACACAGTACGTACTGCATTTGGAAGACAGTTTCCCAACTCCTGGGAAATGACTTGAGGCCAGAACCATTTTTATTTGGTGATCAGCTTCTTGGAATGCAAACATTGGGGAGCTGAGCTTTTCCACAGAGCACCAAGCTTTTATCACAGACTGGTAATTATTTTGAAAAAATGCATGGTGATTTAGCGGACTTCCGTTCCATTGACATGATTGTTCTCAGTGATAAGAGCTCATTTTCACTTCCCAAAAGCAATGAATGTCGATGTGTTTAGTTTCAAGACAACGCTCCCACACTTGCAGGCTTTCTTTCCAGCACACGTTAACTGGGTGACTGCTACACTTGCTTGTTACAAACACACAGTTACCAGGCTGATCGCTTCACTCGGGTCAGTTTCTGGAGAGCTGGATGCTAAATACTCAAATAGAGCTCTGCATCTGTACCTCAACCACTTTTCAAAATGGACCAATAATACTTCAATCCCTTGGAATAGAAATGCTTCACTGGATTATAAATAGATCCACTTACTTGGTGATAACTAGCCCTTACACTGGGGGCTATCTCGATCTATTAACTAGGGGATAACTAGCTTTAACACTGTGGATAACGAGCTCTAACTATGGAAACTTAGCTCAAACACTGAGGATAACTAACTCTATTCACAAGGGAATAACTAAATCTAACAACTAGGGCATAACGAGCTCTAAACCTAGACAGGGAGATAGACTTGCATTTCTATAACGTCTTCCATGTCCTCAAAATTCTCCAGCCAATGTGGTACTTTTGAAGCCAATATGGTTTTGTTTTTATTCATTCATGGGATGTGGGCTTCACTGGCTGGGCCAGCATTTATTGCCCATCGCTAATTGCCCCTTGAGAAGGTGGTGGTGAGCTGCCTTCTTGAACTGCTGCAGTCCATGTGGTGTAGGTACACCCACAGTGCTGTTAGGAAGGGAGTTCCAGGATTTTGACCCAGCGACAGTGAAGGAACGGTGATATATTTCCAAGTCAGGATGGTAAGTGACTTGGAGGGGAACTTCCAGGTGGTGGTGTTCCCATCTATCTGCTGCCCTTGTCCTTCTAGATGATAGTGGTCGTGGGTTTGGAAGGTGCTCTCTAAGGAGTCTTGGTGAGTTGCTGCAGTGCATCTTGTAGATGGTACACACTGCTGCTACTGTGCGTCGGTGGTGGAGGGAGTGAATGTTTGTGGATGGGGTGCCAATCAAGCGGGTTGCTTTGTCCTGGATGGTGTCGAGCTCTTTGAGTGTTGTGGGAGCTGCACTCATCCAGGCAAGTGGGGAGTGTTCCATCACACTCCTGACTTGTGCCTTGTAGATTGTGGACAGGCTTTGGGGAGTCAGGAGGTGAGCTACTCATCACACGATTCCTAGCCTCTGACCTGCTCTTGCAGCCACAGTATTTGGCTGGTCCAGTTCAGTTTCTGGTCAATGGTAACCCCCAGGATGTTGATAGTGGGGGATTCAGCGATGGTAATGCCATTGAATGTCAAGGGGCAATGGTTAGATTCTCTCTTGTTGTAGATGGTCATTGCCTGGCACTTGTGTGGCGCGAATGTTATTTGCTACTTGCACACAGCTAGCTCCCACAAACAACAACATGGTAACGACCAGATCATTTGTATGAAATATTGATTGTGGGAAAATATTGGCCCCAGGACACTGGGGAAAACTTCCCTGCACTTCCTCAAAGTAGGGCCATGGAATCTTGTATGTCCATCTGAGAGGACAGACAGGACCTTGGTTTAAAGTCTTATCTAAAAGATGGCACCTCCAGGAGTGCAGCACTCCTTCAGCGTGTCAGCCTGAGTTTATGCCCTCGAGTCTCTGGACCCGGACTTGAAGTCATGACCTTCTGACTCCGAGGTGAGAGTGATAGCCACTGAGTCACTGCGAGACACGGATAGCTGTAATGCTGTCACATGACCCCAAACCGGTCTCATTTACTGAAGAACGTCTTTCTAGTTTCACATTACTTTTCATTGCAAACCAAACGATTTGGCTCAACATGTGCAGTGCAGCACGCAGGTAAGTAATTCCTCAGAGACACTAACAGATGTTGGCTCTGTTCTGTTTCCAACTGCAGCATTGACACAATGAAAGGAAAACAATGAATGCCTGAAAAACGATACTAATTTACCAGAGATTGGCAAAAACAGCCTCGGAATGTATCAGAGAATAATTATTTCTTAAAGGGATGATGTCAGCTTGCCCCGTTGAAAACCCCCATATGTGCCCATCAGAATCCACCTTTGAAGTTGGCAAGTGTTCAGGGCGTAACAGCAGCTTTTGTCGAGATAGCGTCTCTCTGTGAAATGCAAGTACCAGTCGCTGTGTGTCGCCTTGTTAGCTCTGGTGTTGCCCACGCTAACCTGGGCTTCAGAAAGGTGAGTGATTGGAGTCGTGGTCCTCACTCCATCATCTAATTGAATGGCTCAACAGGCTCGAGGGGCCAAATGGCCTCCTCCTGTCTTGTGGATGAGATGCTAAACCGAGGCTGTATGTGCCCCTTCGGGTGCAGGAGAAACAAGAGCAGGGGGTAGAGTTCACTGGCGCCCTGGCCAATATCTACCGCTCAATATACATCGCTAAAAAAAAATTAAATCATCATTTATCTCAATGAATCTGCTCATTATCACTTTGCTATTTGTGGGATCTTGCTTTGCACAAATTGGCTACAGGGTTTCTTACATTACAACAGTGACTGCACTTCAAATGGACTCGGTTGCCTGTAAAGCGCTTTGGGATGTCCTTAGGTTGGGTAAGAAATGTCTTTCTTTCTCTAATTAAATGGCGGAACAGGTCCTTGAGGGGCTGAATGGCCTCGTTCTGATTTGATTCCCTCTGCATTGAAAAAAGATGAAGTGGGAACAGAATTACCCTTAGTGTCGAGCAGGGGTAGCCAAACCATGGATCACAAGCCACATGTGGGCTCTTTGGCACAGAGAGTGAGGCTCAGTCCTTGTGCTGTGACACTCGTTCAGTTATACGATGGAAGGAGGTAAACATGCAGCCTCGGCCATGAACAACTTTACAGAGGGACAGAACTGGACAGCAGGCAACATGGAGGGAGGAGGGTTACAAAGAAGATCAAGGATTGGTTTTGTTGTAATCTGAGGTAGTTCAACAGTAAGTATTTATTAACTTCTAGAAACTAGAATACCTAGGTCCAGCAAATGGCCAAGCCAGGAGCTGGTTCCATGCTTGCTGGTACACAAGGCTCTGTCCAACGTTACACTGAGGGTGGGTCATGTGTTCCCTGACATCACTGTGTGGGCGGTACTGTACTCAGTCTCACGTTAACCCTTTGTGTGTCAGACCCTTATCCGACGCGTTTCAGCTTATCTCAAAATTGCTGTGCTGCTTTGCAAATCTGGGATTGATTCAGTCTCCACGTACCCCAGCGCTGTCGCAAGACTCCTTTCCGTTTCCCCTTGGCCTGACACAGGGCCACGTGACCCGACCAGTGCCGTTCTGGTCAAGCCTCATCGGCTCTCGAACATACCCTCTCGCTGCTGACCCTCCAACTTGCGACCTGTGCCTGATCAAAGATTCAGACAGAACTGAGGAATATAAGCAGTGATTAGCACTGATAACTGTAAGTACCATCTTACTTTAGGGATATCTCTGTTATTCTAGTTTTATAAGATGGAATTTAATTGAAACAAACATATTAATTGAACACGGTTGAAATATAACAATTAATTCGGATTTTGAAACTGTGGTATATGTACTTCATCAAAGTTAAGAGAAAACTGAAAGGTAAATGAGTACCTAGATGAGTAACTGTTCTTGTCTATACTTTTTGCACTATTTGCACTAATACTTTTGTGAAATATATTTCCTCACAGAAGTGTGTGGAGTCGTGATAAAAATGTATCTGTAAAGGTTGCCTGTGTCTTGCAGCTCTCGAATGTCTGGAAGTTATCGAATGCAACACTAAGGTTCAGAAAGTTTGACTACCCCTTGTTATTGAGGCTGAGCAATGCCTCGGGTGATTGGTTTTAAGTCGGAGGTTGGCGCCCAGGTCTACTGACAGCTCCTGCAATCACCGAGCCTGGCCCTCAGCCCCAGGAAATTCCAAACAAACTCTTTCATCCATCTTCTTTAACCATTTGCAGGCTTCATGTTGGCACCAGCTCAAGAATCAGGCAGACCTTTCTCCTTCACTCCTCGATTGCTCTTCAGCTGCCGAGGCTTTCTGCCTCTAAACCGCTCCAGCTCCCTTTCCAACTTTCAGATTCTCCTTCAAACCTAGCTCCTTGACAAAGCTTTTGGTCAGCTGTCCTTTGGTCCTTTTCTTTGACTTGGTGTTAGGTTTTTTTGTCTGATAATGCCCCTGTGAGACGTCTTGGGAGGCTGTAACTATGTTAAAGGCATGAGATAAAAGCAAGTTATAAGCTGTTGTCTGTTTTGGGTGGTCTCCCTGGTCTGTGGATTCCAGGCGTGATTCTTGGTGACTGGACAGACTGCGGTCATAGTCTGGTATCTGCTTAATACTTGCCGCTGAATAGCTTCCAGAGTAGGCACCTTGCTCCTAGGCACGGTGGGCTCCAACTCCGCTCTCAGGATTCTAATACGTGACTGACTGGTGTCAGTGACACAGCATCATCTGCACCATGCATGGAGCATATCCATCCTTCATATTGCATTATCTGATCAAGTCAACAACACAAAACCTGCCCACCCAAACCTTAAAGGTCCAAGCAATTCAAACAACGATCGAGGGGTTGATGAAAAATAGCCGCCAATCCGAGCTGCTTTGGTTTTGAGGATTGAGTGTCTGAGGGATGTGACCCTCAGGATGAAAGTCGAGTCACTTTTTCCCTCTTAACTGACACTACCTGCTGTTCACACAGATTTGGGCTACATGCAGCAATTTTCCTGGTCTACATGTCTGTGTCCCACAGTGGATAATGAATGGACCCTTTTTTTTTCAGTCTCACACTATCAGAATTAACCCTCTCTACTGCTCCCACCATGAGTCAATATCACATCTGATAACTTTATCGGCTTTGGCATATTGGGACAAAACACATATTTTTTCCCCCCTTGAATGGGAGATAAATTTGCCCTATTTCCCAGATAAGTAAGTGAACATATTTCTTCACGAATACTCTCACAGCGTTGTTATGATATGACAGGTGGTATTTGCCAGGCTGACCAAATCCACGAGGGAAATTTGGCCACACTATCACAGAGATTTTGCAATTTTTATTTATTACAAGAAGGTTTGTGCACTGAAATCAGACATAATGAGTCCACAACCACCGTTAGAGATTTTAAAGATTAAACTAAAACATTTATTCACAAAAGAAAAACAAACTTAAACACACACAAGATTAGAGTTACGCAGTTATAACAGTTCCCAAAATTTCTGCTTAACCAGACTCCCAACTATTCACTCCCTTTAAGGCAACGGTCCAAGTAGATTCCAAATTTATAAAGTCATCCAGCAATTTTACCACAAGCACCCACTGGACAATGAACTCCCAAAGGCTTTAACACAACGTTAGTTACTGGAACAGCAAACTCCCACAGGGTGGCAAGAGGCTTTTTCCCAAGTCTGTTTCACACAGTCACCCTTCCAGGTCTCACACGGCTACACCTCACACAACCTTCCATCCTTCTATAAATATATTCCTCCCTTTGTGACCTGTACATTCCATTGTTTCCACTTGTCTTTAGAAGGTATTTATCTTAGAATATAACAATCTTTCTTATCATTTTGGCCAGCACTTTTGGGAAAAATCAATGTAACAACCTTGCCTTATTTATCTTGCCAATTGTAAACATTTTCCCCGTCCCTTTGAAAATCAAACACTTCTGCACTTAACGCACACACACTTTAAAATATCCTGCAGCAATATAGGGGAAAATAGAATAGTTTCTTGACAACGTGTACACACCAAATTGGTTTTGAAGTTGATCTTAAGCTGAAATATTTCCCTGTACATTTGCGAGACATGAATCATCAGTCTCGAAATTTAAGAGAAAATCCCACAGTAAGGACCAACTAGAGTCAAACCTTTCAAAAGAATAGTGACTGAGACTTAATACCCTTAGTTTCCCTTATGTGTTTATTAATTTTGACAAGTATTGTCCATCGTTTTTAATGTCTACCTATTTAATGTGATGTAGTATATTTTTTGTTACTGTATGTATTTAAAAGACCACAATATTTATTCATACTATATATTAACACTCTACATACTTGCTTAATAATCTACATATTTTAATTCCATATATTTGATTATTGCTATATTAATATCTATGTACTGAATATGATGTTTGTTGAGGTAGTTTCTGTTTGTTTAAACTGATGGTTTCACTAGAATAGCTGGCGCTGCAGAATTGCAGAGCCTGAACATATGAAGAAGACGGGTAAGAACTGTTTGACCTTCAGTAAATTGAATGGAAATGATGGGTTTTACAATTGCATTGCCCACTCTGTTGCTAATGCATATTTCAAGCACTTTTTCATATTAATTTGACAATTGCTCATGTGGAACATTGGCTGTAATTAAATCAATTATCTAAGTTAACAGCATGAAATGAATGATTTGAGCTTTACCTCTACTCCCAGTAATAGAGGAAAAATTTCATGGGTGTTATGAGAAAATGTGAGCTGGTTGGTCAAAACTGAACTTGTTATGAAGGAGTACTCACCCATAATTTGCCCTTTGATCCAAACCATGACCTTCCTTTTTCTATATTGTGCTGACTCAGAGTCTTAGCTTCTGTGTACACATTGACATATAAATAAACCCAACTGATAGTTTTAACCTGTAAATGTCTGCCTGCTTAATCATTTCCACCTCTTGGAGGAGACAGAACATGATGGGCACCATTAAGTTAAAATTCTCTGTTCTTGTAAGGTTTGAAGGCAAACAAGATTATTTTATTGAGACATGTGATAAAATGCCACAACAATGCAAGACCTTACTGTCTTATGGTGAGAAAACAAAGAGGCCCCATGTCACTTCAAACCACGAGCATTGCATCAAAGGAACAAGTGCCAAACTTCACCTGTCTATGGAAAGTTATTTTATTGTTGAAAGAGATGTGGTGGTCCCTTCTTTAAATTAACCCTCCATCATTTCTATGGTTAGCTCATGCAGAGAACTGGTGAACACAGCCACTTGTAGACTGTGACTAGAGGAGAGTATATCTGAGAAATTAAACTTTTTAGAAATGTTTGAAAAACCCATCACCATTTTCACGCGACATTAGTCACCGATCCGACTGTCTCATCTTGGCTCAGCATTGCCTTCAATCAGAAGGTCGTGGGTTTGGGCCCTATTCATGACCTGAGTTAACTTCACTCCATTTTAGTTCAGGTGCTGTCCTTGAGACAAGGTGTTAAACTTAGTCTGTCTGTTCTGGTGGACTTGAAAGATCTTTTGGCGTTCTCCAACTGTGTGCTTGCCAACATTCTTCGCACCCCCAAAACCAGTGGAAATAAATGAAGTGATCATTCTCCTCAACAAGGTGATAAAATGCATAAAATGGCTGCCTGTTCACGTGCTGTGAGTGCACCTTCGAGACTAAGTCACTGTTTGTGAAGTGCTGAGGGACACCTGGAGACATGGGATAAAATGCCACAACAATGCAAGACGTTCCCGTCTTATGGTGAGAAAGCAAAGAGGTCCCATGTCACTTCAAACCACGAGCATTGCATCAAAGGAACAAGTGCCAAACTTCACCTGTCCATGGAAGGCTGTGGATACCTGTATGCACTTGCTTTGTTCGTGTCGAAAAGAGTCTCTGTTCTCCTGTCTTAGCACAACGTTCATCCACACACAAGATGTCCCAAAGGATAACAGGAAACTCACACTGATACCCTGTATGTTTGAATTCATTTGATGAGAACCAATCTTCATTCGTTTTTGCTAGGACTCTGATATCCAAGCATGACTGCTTTCTTTTTCATTTTCTTTGTCTCCCATGTGATGTCGAACTGAGGTCCTGTCTGTCCCCTCAGGTGGATGGAAAAGATCCCGTGGCCTTGTTTGAAGAAGAGTAGGGGTGTTCTCCCCATATCCTGGCCAATATTTACCCCTCAATCAACATCTCGAAAACAGATTCGCCAGTCATTATCACACCACTGTTTGTGGGGTCTTGCTATGCACACTTTGGCTGCACCTTTCCCTATATTACAACAGTGTCCAGTACTTGATTGGCTGTCAAGCACTTTGAGACATTCCAAGGTCATGTAAGGCACTATTTAATTGCACATCTCTCTTTAAATCATTCACTGGATGTAAAACAGCACTCTGATCTGCTTATCTATGAGAATCGGACTGCATCCCCAGTATTAATGTGTACGATGCTCCTTTTTCAGTGAGTGTCAGAAATGAACGGCAGAATCTAAACCCAATAGATAACCCTGGATTTAGGACGTTGGAGATTTCGACTTCAGAGTATCAATTCATCAAAAGTGATGAGGTGCGTAATCTGCTCTGTGAGGCAAGGAACTGACCGAAAGGAACTGAACATCTTTGTGGAAAGGGAGACTCAATGTGCAACAATCAACTCCAAAACTGAAGGGCAATGGTGACCCTTTGGAAGAATCCAAGTGAATGAAATCGGTCTTGGACAGTTATCCAATATGGAAAATGATACATTTACATCCCACTCAATGACATTAACTTCAATAAAATTGAACATTAGGGAGATTGTAGAGTGAGCTGTCCATTCACTGGAACCTGTTTTGTCTTAGCTCCCAGTCCGACGCTACCCTCGAAGACTGGGCAAGGCGGCTGGAGTGAAGCAGGAACAATTCCTGACCTCCATTCTCCATCCTGCAATTGAGCACTGTCCAGACACTGAGTCTTGGAATTCTGGAAAATTCTTTCCAACATTGGCAATCTTGGTAGCACACTGGCTGCAGATTCAGAAGGTCGTGGGTTAAAGCCCCACTCTAGACACTCAAGTACAAAGGATGGAATGGCAGCTGGGTGCAGCACTGTCAGGGGTGCTGTCTTCTGCTTGAGACATTCACCCAAAGCTCTGCCTATTGGTGTTCTGCTGACTCCACATCAAAACTCCACATCAATCTACAAAGAACAGAAGGGCAATTCTTCCACTTTTCTGACAAACATTCCTCTCTCAACCAACACCACACAGATCATAGAAATCAGAATGGTGCAGTATGAAGGAGGCCATTCAGCCCATCATGCCTGTGCCAGCTGTTTGAAAGAGTTATCCAATTAGTCCCAGTTTCCTACTCTTGCCCTATGACATGGCAAATTATCCAGTCATTGATCTCATTGCTCTTTTTGCTATCCTTTCCAAAGCTTGGATCCACAATCCCCTAAGGTGGTGTATTTTTGCAGAGGCGGAAGAGACGATGGAGAGTATATATGAACTCCCCCATTATTTCGTCCAGGACTCGATCTGCCTAGATGTCCAACTGAGAGGATTCAGGCCGCCTGCTCCAAGGTCTTCTCAAATTTGGGGTTTTAAAGAGTTGACCATGACAACCATCCCACCAATTTGAAGGGTCACCTGTCCTACCCTCAACAACATGATCTGTTTCCTCACCGAGAGACAGCTCCTAAATCCACAGACGAACCTGGGTTCATGCCACTAACATGAGATGCCCCCCTACATTCATGTGCAAATTGACTTAAACTCTCAAAGTGACCCTGACTCACAAAGGGCGCCCACACTCAAAGCAGGGAACGAGGAGGGGAAAAAAAACTTACATTTATGTAGCACCTCTCACCATCTCCAGGATGTTCACAGCAATTTCAGCGTTTTGAATTGATTGAGTGGTGGAGCAGGCTCGAGGGGCTGAATGGCCCCCTCCTGCTCTGGTGTTCCCTGTAAGCTCAGCTCCCACTGGGAGCTCAGGATCAGGGAATTACCTGTCAGCAGATGTGAGCTCTGTGAAAGTGCATCGAGTTGGCTTGTGAACGACGGAGCGTTTAATCAGTTCCCAATGTGACTGAGTGACAAGGGCTCATTTCCATTCCTGAAAAGGTACAAATTAGGAGCCATTGTGTACGCCGAAGAGAACAGTGTGGGCAAAGATAGCTCTTCAGTTGACAAGTATTAGATACAGAACAGGATTTCAGCACAATGAATAGGGCAATTTGGTTTTTCCCAAAATAAAATACACTTTCAGCAATAAGTGTATCCCTCTTACACTGAGAAGCCTGTACTCATCAATTTTACACTCTTTGAGCTCAAATATAAACACAACACAAGTAGAGGCAAAATAATAGCCGCATTGATAAAAAGGTCAAAACAGACTGTGTGGAGGAGATCAGGACTTGAAAGTTTCCAGAGGTCAAGTGCTTGTTGTTGGAGCTGACAGCTGGTGAGAGTGGAAAGTGATGGGTCCCAAGTGCCTGCTTGGGTTTTAGTGCTCTGTATTGAAACTCACTGCATCTGCATACAGCTTCTCTGTGTGATTGGTTCTGCCCACCATACTTCAAGGCCTTACCGTTACAACTCAGTAACTCAGGAGTTACACCTCAGGAATTATACACCTTCAGAATGATACATCGGCCTTGCAGGGAGTGCAGCGTGAATTTTGTATTTCTTTCATCTTTCACGGGATATGGAGGTCGCTGGCTGGGCCAGCATTTATTGCTCATCCCTAATTGCCCTTGGGAAGGTGGTGGTGAGCTGTCTTCTTGAACCGCTGCAGTCCATGTGGTGTAGGTACACCCACAGTGCTGTTAGGGAGGGAGTTCCAGGATTTTGACCCAGCAACAGTGAAGGAACGGCGATATATTTCCAAGTCAGGATGGTGAGTGACTTGGAGGGGAACTTCCAGCTGGTGGTGTTCTCGTCTATCTGCTGCCCTTGTCCTTCTAGATGGTAGTGGCCGTGGGTTTGGAAGGTGCTGTCTAAGGAGCCTTGGTGAATTCCTGCAGTGCACTTTGTAGATGGTACACACTGCTGCTACTGTGCGTCAGTGGTGGAGGGAGTGAATGTTTGTGGATGTGGTGGCAATCAAGCGGGCTGCTTTGTCCTGGATGGTGTCCAGCTTTTTGAATGTTGTTGGAGCTGCACTCATCCAGTAAATGGGGAGCATTCCATCACACTCCTGACTTGTGCCTTGTAGATGGTGGACAGGCTTTGGGGAGTCAGGAAGTGAGTTACTCATCGCATGATTCCCAGCCTCTGACCTGCTCTTGTAGCCACAGTGTTTATATGGTGAGTCCAGTTCCTGGTCAATGGCAACCCCCAGGATGTTGATAGTGGGGGCTTCAGTGATGGTAATGCCATTGAATGTCAAGGGGCAATGGTTGGATTCTCTCTTGTTGGAGATGGTCATTGCCTGGCACTTGTGTGGCGTAAATGTTACGTGTCACTTATCAACCCAAACCTGGATTTTGTCCAGGCCTTGCTGCATTTGGACACTAATTGCTTCAGTATCTGGGGAGTTGCGAATGGTGCTGAACATTGTGCAATCATCAGCAAACATCCCCACTTCTGACCTTATGATAGAGGGAAGGTCACTGGTGAAGCAGCTGAAGATGGTTGGGCCGAGGACACTACCCTGAGGAACCCCTGCAGTGATGTCCTGGAGCTGAGATGATTGACCTCCAACAACCACAACCATCTTCCTTTGTGCTAGGTATGACTCCAACCAGTGGAGAGTTTTCCCCCCTGATTCCCATTGATTCCAGTTTTGCTAGGACTCCTTGGTGCCACACTCGGTCAAATGCTGCCTTGATGTCAAGGGCAGTCACTCTCACCTCACCACAGGAGTTCAGCTTTTTGCTCCATATCTGGACCAAGAATTCCATGGCATTACCATTGCTGAATCCCCCACTATCAACTGGCATTAACATTCGTTTCATATCCCGGTGGGGTGTTTGCTGGTTTCAGTGTGATCTATGCATGACGTATGTGTGATGTATGTGTGACCTGTCTAATCTAGAGGGACTGTAGTCTTACCCCAGTACTTAGTTCAAACTATCTTATTAACATTATATATAAGATAGATTACAGAGTAGGTATATCTGTCATGAGTGCAGTGTGTTCCATTCTCTCTCCCACGTGTCTAGCACATGACTGCTGATGTCACTGTTACATCATAGTCTACATCACTCATTACCATGATTATTTTGTTAACCCATTACACTATTCGATTGACCAGTACCTGAACTGGACTAGCCATATAAATACTGCGGCTACAAGAGCAGGTCAGAGGCTAGGAATCCTGCGATGAGTAACTCATCTCCTGACTCCCCAAAGCCTGTCCACCATCTACAAGGCACAATCAGGAGTGTGATGGAATACTTCCCACTTACTGGATGAGTGCAGCTCCAACGACACTCAAGAAGTTTGACACCATCCAGGACAAAGCAGCCCGCTTGATTGGCACCCCATCCACAAATATTCACTCCCTCCACCACCGACGCACAGTAGCAGCAGTGTGTACCATCTTCAAGATGCACTGCAGGAACTCACCAAGGCTCCTTAGACAGCACCTTCCAAAACCACGGCCACTACCATCTTTAAGGACAAGGGCAGCAGACACATGGGAACACCATCACCTGGAAGTTCCCCTCCAAGTCACTCACCATCCTGACTTGGAAATATATCGCCGTTCCTTCACTGTCGCTGGGTCAAAATCCTGGAACTCCCTACACCACATGGACTGCAGCGGCTCAAGAAGGCAGCTCACCACCACCTTCTCAAGGGCAACTAGGAATGGGCAATAAATAGTGGCCCAGCCAGCGAAGCCCACATCCTATGAATGAATAAAACGAGCCCCCAGGACTGATATAGAATATAAAAACAAGAAAAAAATCACCAGAATGATACTTGGACTTCAAGGGTTACAATAAAGGAACGATTGCATAAATTCGGGGTTTATTCTCTGGAATTTAGAAGGTTGGGCAGGTTTGCTCAATGGTTTCAAGGTATAAATGAAAACCGATAGGGAAGCGAGTGAGAGGAACTGATCTTCTGTTGGGGAATCGAGGACAAGGGTTTATCCCTTTAAAATGGCAGCCAGCCCTCTCACTTTGAGTGAAGTGAGGGAACAGTGCCACATGCCAAGAGTGGAGAAGTTTTATTCTTTCACAGGATGTGGGCTTCGCTGGCTGGGCCGGCATTTATTGCCCATCCTTAGTTGTCCTTGAGAAGGTGGTGGTGGTGAGCTGCCTTCTTGAGCCACTGCTGTCGGTACACCCACAGTGCTGTTAGGGAGGAAGAAGTCTGTAACTCTCTGCCACAAACAGCAATTAATGCTGAGTCAACTGCTCATTTTAAAGTTGAGGTTGCTAGATTTTTGACTGCCCAAGAAGTGAAGGTATATGGAGTTAAGCCACAGGTCAGCCTTGACCTTATTGAACGGTAGAACAGGCTCGAGGGGCTGAGTGGCCTCTTCCTGTCCCAACGCTCCTATCTGAACCCTTTGTGAAGCTGGAGCTGTTGGACTACACAGCATGGTTTCCTAGGAACTGGGAGCTGTTTTTCTTAATCACTCTTTCCACAACTCGATGTAAAAATAGAAATGCCACTTGTGTCATGTGGCAGTGGAGGCAAGGCGTGAAATAAGCCATGAAATGTTGTGATGTTTATTTCAGCAGGGCTGGAGGAGACAGACTGATTCGGCTGAGGGCAGTTGTAACTGCACCGGCCTGTCTTTCCAAAGGCAGGAAGGCAGGCTTGCGTTTCGGTAGCACCTTTCATGAGCACAGGATGTCCTCCAAGTGCCTCACAGCCAATGGAAGCACTTCCGAAATGTGGTCACTGTGGTAGTGCAAGGTGCACAAGCAAAGATTTGACAGAGAGTGGAGGGGGGAGAATTTATCTGATTGATTCCGCCGTGTGACAAGTCTATTTCAGTGAAGTGTACGATGTGTGTTGCCCAGTTTATATGTTAATATGGTTGTGCAGACTGTGCTGTTTTAACAGAGACTGCAACTCCAAAAGAGAGAACACCTGCACACAGAGATATCCAGGGGGGGGGGGGCATTCCCCTCGGTGTCTAATTAAAAAAAAAGACCTCATCTGGGACCCAGCTGCACTGTTCACTGTCTCAGTGGATAGATTGTGGAACCTGTCCACAGATTCCATCTCAGCGCAGCTTGATGCTGAACAGACATCTCCAGGCAGTCAGTACTTGGGAGTGTATTGCACCTTGAGCTGGTGTGTAATGCTGAGCAGGACTCAGAGCCTGACTGACCCAGTATGTCTGAACACACAGTCTGACCTCAGCTTACCGCAGGGCACTGAGCAGAGGGCAGGAAAGCAAATGGTAGTTTGAGTTTATCCATTTTCCCTTCTCTGCAAACAAAGGGAACATGTTCAAGCCTTGGCACCTTTTTTGAATTACTCGGGAGCCTATAGTTTCCTGATGTTTTCTCCATGACAATGCCTCGGCCAATCAGAGCCAACTTGCCAACCAATCAGCACCCTTTTCTCCTGCAATATAAATTGTTGTGATTGTTTCAAAATTTGGCATTCTTGCATTTGTTCTGATGAGTGCAAGAGGAAAAGCTTCAGCAACATGTCTCTCTTTTCAGCAATATTCAATTTCCACCTCATCCCCTCCCGCCTCAGTAAAACAAACACATAATGCCATCCACTGGGACGTTGAAAATACAGAACATTTATCTGTTTAAGATCTACAGTGCGATGAAGGGGCTCCTTAGGGTAAAAAGAGAGAGAGAGAGAGAGAAGCATTTTTCAGGAGTGACGAAATGTGCTAGAGCACTTTGCTTTTGAAAAGAGAAGACTGTGGGGTGACCTGATAAAGATCTTAAAATTTATGAAAGCTTTTATAGGGCAGACATAGAGTAAATGTTTCCCAGTTGCTGAGTAGATCAGAACCAATGCTTATTAATATAAGAAAGTCACCAATAAATCTAATTCAGGATTCAGGAGAAACTTCTTTACCCAGATAGTGGCGAGGAACTCACTACCTCAGGGAACGGTTGAGGTGAGCAATACAGATATGTTTAAGGTGAAGCTGGATAAACACCTGAGGGAGAAAGAAATAGAAGAATATACTGACAGGGTGAGATGAAGACGGCGGGGGTGTTGAAGGAGGTTAGTGTGGGGGAGGAACGGCAGCACAGAGTAGATGGGCTGAATGGACTGCTTCTGTGCTGCAGACTTGATATTCTCTCCCCTCTCCTCCAGTCATCGCCAAGAGGCGGCAGCAGGCTCTTTATTAAATGTGAACAGTTTTCAGTGCCACTCTGTGATCTGAAAATCTGAATCCTGGCAGCTTCCTTTCAGAAGAGCAATGTAAATTCTCAGTGGAATTTAGTCCAGATCAACTCTGGAGATTTTGGCTTGATAAGCAGGTCTGAGGCCAGCAGAAAATCTGTCCATCCTGTCGCGGGTCATGAAGGAACGACTGCAGTAAACAACCAAGCTGCCACAGTCCAATCGGCTGCTGTTGTTGCTCAGGCCTCTGTGTTAAGTGAGCAAACCCCGGAGGTGTTTGTCTGGACTGGTGCCTGGGATGGATGGATGGGAGGGAGGTGCCCAGTTGCTAATTGTACCGTCTTCACAAACAATTTTAATTGCTGCTGGAAATGATTGTGGGCAGGGAGCCTTCATCCTGACGAATCAACAAACAGGCTGATTGGAGGGTCATTTAGGAAAAAGTGTGTGAGTTCTAGTAGGGACATCTCTCTACCTGATTCCTGATCACAGACTCGAGGGTCTCTGATGGTGACTGAAAGACTTTTTCCACTAAGCCCCATTGCTGAACGTGAATGACAAAGATCTTGTCCACACAGAAGACTGCCATTCTACATCCAGTTTCCTCATTAAATCCATCTATACTATTCACCTCAACCACTCCCTGTGGTGGCGAGATCCACATTCTCACCACTTCCTGGATAAAGATCTTTTTCCGGAATTCCTGATTGGGCTTATTGGCGGCTACCTTATATTTCTGACCCCTACCAGTGGCAACATCTTCTCTCCGTCTGCTCTGCCGCTTTGTACTGTGGAAGACCGTGATCAGTTCACCCCTTCAAACACCCCCTTCATGGAGCAAAGGGCCCCAGCCTATTCAGCCTTCCCTTGCGTGTGGGAAGGGGTCAGTTTGCGTGAGAAGGGGCTGGAATGGATGCCTAGTGCTTGACGTGAGAAGGCCTTTGTGCTGTGTGTCCGTTTTGAGGGTTGAGTTCTGTTTCATCTCTTCTTCTTATCAGCACTGGCACTAATCAGGCTGCTAATTACTCAGTCCTTGGATAGAAAACAGGAAAGTGACAACTTGGAGAGAGCTTTACTTCCTGTCAGTAATTAATCGTCAGGAGACTCTTGAATGGGAAAAACTGTCAGGAATGTAGGATGGGAATTTGATGGGCATGTGCTCGGTGTTACATTTCCTTTTAACTCTTCAGTGTTCTGTGAACTGCCACTTCAGACCTATGATCTTCAATGTGTCTTCCTTTCCTGGGCAATGTGACTTTTCCCATCATCTGTCCAAACTCTCCATCTCGAAATAAGGAACAGCAACATCTGAATTGTGAATGCTCAAAGCACACACACGAATTTCCACTGTCTGCCCTTTCAACAGGGGCTTTACCCAATTAAAACCAGTTGCCTCCAGAGGACAGAGAAACTTTAGACAAAAACCTTGTCATGGAATGGGCCAATTCGCAATGAGTGTTATTAGTTCCATTTTATTCCTTATCCTTCAGCTCAAACATTCTTCATGTCGCTAATTGCTGATAACAACGCAGTGATATCAACTGGGCATTGGCGACTTTGCTTAATGATGGGACCAACAATCTCTGACCAATCAAATTTAGGGAATGAGAATCATTATATATTTTTGTATTATTTGTTTAGCATCTGTAAAGAGCTAGGAAGTAATGAGTTAGCAACTAATTGTTGTGAATAAGTGTTCCGGGGACAACATTTCACAGATGCACTACAGACTCATGTGAAGTATGACAGAACCAGTTGAATTCAGTCCTTCTTTGTACCAGATAGCATGATAAGATTAAACGTTAAGAGATTCTGATCTTTGCAAGCTTAAGGTGTGATTATTAACAACATCTGGGAATCAAAAGACAACAAGAACACAGAGCGAGAATGAAACAGATCATGAAATTGAAAGAATTTGAGTCAGAGCAGGTGCAGGAAGAGATAGAAGGAGAGGGGACAAAAGATTGGAGTAAAATAATTGGAAAGATTTTCCTAAAATTGAAAAATGATATTTTACAAAGCTCTTGGAACAAGAATGGGGCTGCACCACTGAAATTGTTCCCTATCTGGGTTAGAGAGGTTGTGTGATATTGCAGGACTATAGTTCTTGGAAATGAAAAGGCTTCTTATGCCATGCAGTACCAGCCCTAACTCTCTTCAATGACAATGAATTCCCAAATGGAGGAATTGTTTTGACACTCACAGAAAGGTTGAGAATGAGCCCCTGTTTTTGTGAAATGGTATCAATCACCCAGTATTTCTCTTTCCGATCACAAATTGATATTGTTTTCACACAAAAAGAAAAGCTGAAATGATAAACTCTCTGATACGTTGCCAGCAAATTCTGGGCTGTTTTTTGGTCTGGTAATTTCTAGACAATTGCGACATTTTCACACATCTTTCCCTCGCTCACACATAACTCACCATTGTCTTGCCTCCCCTTCAAGATAAAACATAGGAACAGGAGCAGGCCATTCAGCCCTTCTCTCCTTCTAGATTTCCCTCACCACAGGAAATGGTTTCTCTCTATCTCCTCGATCTCATCCTTGTGTCCTTTTAAACACCTCAGTCAGGTTGCCCCTGCACCTTCTACATTCAGGGGAATCTAAGCCAGCTCGATGCAACCTGTCCCCATCACTGAACCTTGCACAGGCAGTGTCATTCTGGTGTACCTGCACTCCACAGCATCCCCTCCAAAGTTTGATGCCCACAACTGAATGCAGTTACTCCAGATGTGATCGAATTCTCTCAAAGCTCCCAAAAGCACTCGAGTGTCAGTTGGCTTAGTACCAGTCACTGTGAAGAGTTACGCTTCCTTTAATCAGATTTTATTGAGTGCTTCTTAGAGGAGACTGTCCCATTGAAATGAGGCCCCTGGAACAAAAGAATTAACTCCTGACTCCTCAAAGCCTGTCCACCATCTACAAGGCACAAGTCAGGAGTGTGATGGAACACTCCCCACTTGCCTGGGTGAGTGCAGCTCCCACAACACTCAAGGAGCTTGACACTGTCCAGGACAAAGCAGCCTGCTTGATTGGTACCCCATTCACAAACATTCACTCCCTCCACCACTGATGCACAGTGGCAGCAGTGTGTACCATCTGCAAGATGCACTGCAGGAATTCACCAAGGCTCCTTAGACAGCACCTTCCAAACCCACGACCGCTATCATCCAGAAGGACAAGGGCAGCAGATAGAGAGGAACACCACCACCTGGAAGTTTCCCTCCAAGTCACACACCATCCTGACTTGGAAATATATCACCGTTCCTTCACTGTCGCTGGGTCAAAATCCTGGAACTCCCTCCCTAACAGCACTGTGGGTGTACCTACACAACATGGATTGCAGCGGTTCAAGAAGGCAGCTCACCCCCACCTTCTCAAGGGCAACTAGGGATGGGCAACAAATGCTGGCCCAGCCAGTGACGGCACATCCTGTGAATGAATAAAACAAAACTTTGTTTCTATATGTTTAACAATTTCATCTTCTTCGTTGTGGGTGCCAGTTCATTCACAGAGTTATTTAATAACTGACAATGCAACCAGATCAGAAAAAGAAAAGACAGAAAGCATCTTTCTCAGAATGTCTCAAAGGACTTCACGGTGAGTTAAGTACTTTTGAAGGGCAGTCAGTGTTGAAGGGTATACAGAAGCCAACGTGTGCACAGCAAGCTCACATAAACAACAATGGGATCATGAGCAGATAATCTGTTTCATTGGTGGAGGTTGAGGGATAATATTGGTCAGGAGACCTAGGGAGAACTCCCCTGCTCTTTCTCAGCTTCTGCCATGGGAGATTTTACATCCATGTGAGGGGGCAGACAGGGCCACAGTTTAACATCTCATCTGAAAGATGGCACCTCCGACAGTGTGCCACTCCCTCAGTGCAGCACTGGGGGTGTCAGCCTAGACTTTCTGCTCTGCAGCGGGTCTTCAGTTTCTTGCCCTGGCCCGGACTTCAGGTTGTATTGATGCCTTGGGGGTGATATTCCCTTCAACACCCTGGATTTTATCCCTGACAGGCAGGATGGGTTTATTGAACCCAGAACCTTCTGACTCAGGGACAAGGACATTATCCACTGAGCCAATGCTGACACTTTGCTGCATGGTGAAAAGGGTAGAAAGGAATGTTGCCTTGTCTCAATATGGAGGGAGGACATCTGAGGACATTTGGTCATCTGAGATTCAGCCACTCTTACATCCTTGCCCCACCTCCTATCCTTGCAATTGGTCACTTTCTATGAAGGCTGTCCAAAGCTTTTGCCTGGTGCTGTGGAAGCTGCTCACAGTCTTGAACCCACACAACAAGCTTGCTGGCATTTCAGATAGGGAGCCAGATTATCATTTTAAACAGTTGACTTCATGCACCATTAGGGCATCATGAGAGCCAAATGGCGTCATCAGAGTCAAAAATAGACTGGCCAACAGGGAACTCTGTCCACACATAGATTTGCTGCTAAGGAGACTTGAGTCACTTTTCCACTCACCAGTTTCCATTCACTTTACAGAAGTATGGCATCGTTCTCCTCAAACTGATTGACAATTGTTTGTTTTACAGTCCAGATGAACAGCTATAAACAGGAGTCTGTACCATGTATACAGAACACAAAACCAAATATATTAAGATTAATGTACTCCGTCTAACAGCAAACCTTACGCAAGATGCTATATTGACGCTGACTGCTAAATAATGGGAGGAGGTTAATGAGGCATTAACAGGACCTGTTTCAGTCAACAATTAACAAACCTACATTTTCAGTTCAGTGCTCAGTAATTAGTTAGGAGCTGAGCACAGCAGGGAAAAAAAAAAACAAAGCTCAAAACGCCTTCTAGCCTTGTTACAGAGTGACAAACGATGCCACAGTGTCAGATAATGAGTTGGATTCGGGGCAGAACTTAGAGCAGGATTTACAAAAAGTCTCTTCACTCAGCAAACAGAATCTATTTCAACAGCAAACAGCCTACAGAGTCTATTTACAAAGAGTGTCTACAAACAACAGCAAATAGAACTCCCAATAAAAGCAAAATACAGAAAGTGAAGGATAGTAACCTAATACCAATTGTGTGTGTCCAATCAATCTCGGTGACTTCTAGCAATGATTGACAGGGGAATTACCCAACATCTCCATTTTGGCAGGAGGTAGTGATGTCATATACGTGGCCAGAACATAGAATCATGGAATGGCTACAGCACAGAAGGAGGCCATTTGGGCTGTTGCGATTGTGTTTGCTCTCCGCAAGAGCAACTGGCTTATCCCTGCTCCTCTGCCTTTTCCCTGTAGCCCTTCGAAGCTGATATTTATATTAAAAAAATATATATACGCACAAACTTTGATTTTACTTTTTGATTTTAAAAGGAGGTTTAGTTTGGGGGGGTGGGGTGGGAGAAGCAGAGGGAGTTTGGTGAGTCGGGAGGGGACGAGGAGGCACTGGGACCGTGTGTGGTGGTCCCGGTGGGGTCGTGCTTGTCGTTCATTGCTTCAGGTAGTGATCCAATTCCCTTTTGAAAGCCTCGCGATTGAACCTGCCTCCACCACGCTCTCAGGCAGTGCATTCCAGATCCTAAACACTCGCTGTGTGAAAATGATTTTACTCATGCGGCCATTGCTTCTTTCCCCAATCACCTTAAATCTGTGCCCCCAGGTTGTCGACTTTTCAGCCAATGGAAGCAGTTTCTCCCTGTCTTCTGTCTACATAATGGCCTTCTGGAACAAAGGAACATCAGGAACAGGAGGAGGCCATTCAACCCCTCAAGCCTTGCTCTTGCCAGTCAATCGTTCAAGGCCGATCTGTACCTCACGTCCAATTTCCCAGCTTCGCTTCATGTCTTTCAATACCCTTACCTGACAAAACCCTTCCATGTCGGCCATGAAACTCCACCTGTCCTCCAGTCTCCTTTTCGGACAGAGAGTCCCAGCTTTCAACCAACCCTTGAGTGGAAAAGAAGTTCACCTCTTTTAGAGAAACAGGGAGCTTGAAAATAAAATTTCCAATAACATCAGCGGGATTTTAAGGATTCTAAGGCAGCTTGATGAATGGAAATTGTGACTCCCAAGTCTCTGATTTCAGCTGGAGGGAGATGAAACAATTTTAACTGCACAGGGCCGCACAATTTCCCAGCACTCTGCTGACAATTATTTCCCAAAAAGCACGTAGTCATGGATTTTAAACTTAAATCCCTCGCCCTGAAAGTCCTTGAGTGCTGACAATTGAATAACACCCTCACATGAAATAAACATTGTGCAGTAAGACAAAACAGATACCATGGACGATAGTGTGACAACTGTCTAATCTCAGAATTAGAAGTTACTCAAGACTGTTCTTGCAGTTTCAAACACTAAGATTAGATTGGAGATTCTTCCCAGGTATTCATTACTCTCTGCAAAGCCGGTGACTATCAGGGAAGGAAATCTTCACTACAGTCCTTTCGCAACAGCTTAATTTTAATCACAACACAAAGATTATTGTACATTCATTCCAGTTAAGGTAATTCATTTCTCCTACCTCGTAAAATGAGATGCTACAATTTACAAGACTACAATCAGATAAAAGAGCAACCACGTATGACGCTGAAATTCAGGTGAGACCGAACAGAATCCGTCAAGTGTTTAAGTTTCTGCCCACATCCTAATTCACACTGACGCCCCCGTTCACCCTCACACCTGTGCTCGCTGGCCTCAATTGGCTCCCGCTTCAGCCGTACCTGAAATTTATAATTCCCATCCTTGTTTTGAAATCCTCTCCATGGCCTCGCCCCTCCCTATCTCTCTGAAACCTGCTCCAGCCCCACAACACCCCCCGAGTTCTCCACCCCCTTTCCAATTCCGGCCTCTTGCGCATCCCCGATTTGACCATTGGCAGCCGTGCCTTCAGTAGCCTGGGCCCTTGGCTCTGGAATTCCCTCGGCCTCTCCACCTTTGACCCTCCTCCTTAAGCCAAAGGGTTTATTCATCTGCCCTAATACCTGGTTGTGCATTTCGGTGACAATCTCTGCCACTACTCCCGTGAAGCACCTTGGGGCATTTAAATATCTGAAAGGGTCTAGATAAATGCGGGTTGTTCATTTCCAGTTGTGTTACCCCCAAACTAGAATCTTTCACGAGTGTGACGAGTAATATGAAGCCTCTCACAAAGGAAGGTTCGCTGACCAACAACGTCACTAGCATTGAGTTGTTTGCAGTTTAGGGATTGCAGTGGTGGTTGAAGCCCCTTTCTTCTGAATGTTCTGCAGATGATCTGCTGATTGCCGAGCTCTACTGCAGAGCTTTCAATCTGTAACCGCTGCAGATGATGTCAAAATAGATTATGAAAAAGGGAAGGCTTTATATCACAGATGTGCCTTTTGGGAATGAACTAAAACACCAGCTTAGCAAGAATGCTCCGCAGCATTGGCAACATCAGAGCCAGTTTGCAAAATCGTGCGTCTGCATTTGAATCCTCACCCGCTGGGAAAGTAACTCCGGAATTCTCGGAGTTTCTAACTTTTGTAATTGGCAGGCAAGGCCTCAACTTGGGAGCGCTGGTTTCCAAAGTTATGCCTTGCTGTACGTTGTCATTTGAAGCGAATTCAAAACCGGACCCAGCTCCGCGGAAGGAGGCCACTCGGCCCATTGGGCCTGTTTCAGCCCTTGGAAGGGTTTAATCAAGCCTGAGAATGTAGCCTTTTGAAAGTTAGCAGTGAAGCTGCCTCCCACACCATTTTAGGGAATGCATTCCACTTCAATAACAATTCACTGCAAGAAAGATTTGTCCTCATCTTCCCCCCACCACCCCCCCCAACCCACCCCCCACTCACCCCCTCCCCCCGCCCCCCTACCGGGTCTGGGTCTTTTGGGTACTGGGTTTACCCCTCTTGCCTTGTTTGGATGGGGTGCGGGTGCTGTGGGGGGGTATTACTTGCACCCCTCCAGTCCTCTGACACTACCAGCAAATCCAAGGAGGAGTGAAAGATCATGGTCAGAGTCTCCAATAGTTCCACCCTTACCTCCCTCAGCATCCCATCTGAACCGGGTGATTTCACATCTTTGAATGATGCAAACCTACTAATTGGAACTAATTTCTCCGTCTATTTGCGTCCTATCCAATTTTTCAGCTACCCCCCCCCTCCGTAACTCAGATTGACAAGACAGGTGCCAAGTGCTCATTTTGTCCCTCAGCCTCCAGAGGGGGATCTTTTGGATCGCTGCTCAGTCCCGCCAGACCTTTGGCTACTCTTTCAGTCTTCCAATGTTTCCAACAGACTTTCATGTGGGCTGCCAGCCTTTTCGCATGCATTCTCTTTGCCCCGTCTCTTTTCTTTCTGAGTTCTCCACGCCACGTTCTGGGTTCTGCTTGAAGCTCCATTGTATTGTGAAGCTCCTGTATTGTCCAATGGAGCTACCTCACAGCATCTGATGGGGCTACCCCCTAACTACATTGTGGCTCTATCTCACCGTTGGCCGAGCTATGGTCCTCGGGCCATACCCAGCCCTCGAGTGGCAGTGCCTCTGCAGGGATTTGCCAAGCTGCCCGGGGGTGGGGGGTCCAGGAAACATTTGGAGAATCGGAGATTTTGAGAGGGGGAAGGAAGCCACGTGACCAATTTTTATCTCGATAGCATGACCTTCATCGAATGATAATGGGAAGTGGTCCAAGGTAAGCCGAGGCATGGTGGCCGGAGGCGGGAATGGAGTGCGGCTGCCCTGTGTGGAGGGGAAGCCGAGGCATGGTGGCCGGAGGCGGGAATGGAGTGCGGCTGCCCTGTGTGGAGGGGAAGCCGAGGCGTGGTGGCCGGAGGCGGGAATGGAGTGCGGCTGCCCTGTGTGGAGGGGAAGCCGAGGCGTGGTGGCCGGAGGCGGGAATGGAGTGCGGCTGCCCTGTGTGGAGGGGAAGCCGAGGCGTGGTGGCCGGAGGCGGGAATGGAGTGCGGCTGCCCTGTGTGGAGGGGAAGCCGAGGCGTGGTGGCCGGAGGCGGGAATGGAGTGCGGCTGCCCTGTGTGGAGGGGAAGCCGAGGCGTGGTGGCCGGAGGCGGGAATGGAGTGCGGCTGCCCTGTGTGGAGGGGAAGCCGAGGCGTGGTGGCCGGAGGCGGGAATGGAGTGCGGCTGCCCTGTGTGGAGGGGAAGCCGAGGCGTGGTGGCCGGAGGCGGGAATGGAGTGCGGCTGCCCTGTGTGGAGGGGAAGCAGAGGAAGAGCCCTGAGAGCAGCACAAAGATTTACAATGTAAGTAACCTTCCAATTGTCTCCTGATTTTTGCTGACTTGGTGTTAAACACTGGAACAGATTTAACTGAAGTGGTTTAAAGTATCAGTGAGCATAGTATAGCTAGGTTGTAAAATTTACCAGTAGCTGTGCCTGTCAAATATTCTCACTGATCTGGCGCACATTTATTCTGTCTGATTTCAACAGTTTATTCATCAAGAATTATTTCATCCCATATCCTTAACACAAAAACAGAATTGGGGGAGATTCTGTCTCTCTGATATCTATAAATAAATACCTGTTCCCTGACAGTAAAGGCTGTCTTTGTTTCTCTTGAAAAAGGAAGGCTGAGGGGTGATCTAACAGACGTATTTAAAATAATTAAATGTTTTGATAGAGCGGATATAGAGAGGGAATTTCTCCTCTGTGGGGAAGAGTATAACTAGCAGTCATCAATATGTAAGATAGTTACCAAGAAATCTAATGGAGAATTCAAAAGAAACCTCTTCACCAAGAGAATGGTAAGAATGTGGAACTCACGAACACAGGGAGCGGTTGAAGCGAATGATGTACTTAAGGGGAAACTAGACAAGCCTGAGGGGACAGGGAGTAGGTAGCCACGTAGATTTAGATGGGAGGAGGGTCAAGTGGAGTATAAACAGTGGCATGGACTGGTTGGGCCAAATGGCCTGTTTCTGTGCCATACATCCTGTATCTTACGTTCCTATGCATTATTAAAATACTCCAAGTTTAAATATAGCACTTTCACGTATTGTATATTTTCATAATTTAGATGGGGAGCAATCTATCATTGCTAATTCAATCTAACTAATTAACTCACCTAAGAAGGGTTCTTCATCCAAGAAATATCGTACCAAATTTAAATGGGAGCTGTTGTTAAGACAATTCATTTAGTGTGTGTGGCCCTCGACAGTTTTACCTAAACCTGTTAAATCGCCCTCCAGCCCATTCTTGCTGACCCTCTGACCTTACAAAATTGGCCTACCTCCTAATTGCAAAATGTTCCTCTCTGTCACGTTTTCTAATGGGTCTTTACCCCTCCTTTATGTCTCTCCTGGGATTTCTAGCAGCCTCGTGGAGCAGCACCTTTACCAGTGAGGGACCCCAGAAAGGCATGTGAATTGGAAAGTTGTTATTGCTGAGAACTGCAGTAAACTTTGACAAGGCGTGTATGTCGAGAACTGGCTAATGGAAGATGGTGATAAGAGAATAGGTGCCTTTGTGTTTACACACAGCCTGTGATAATCACCAACATGAACAGCTCGAGTTTCCACTTCACTCGGATACAGTAGCCATGGACAATAGTGACAAATTAAACATAACAAGCTGAATCAAAGCACTTGGAAATATTGGCTGTGTCCTGTCGAGCACAGGCCCAGTTACCTCAGTAATGGCACCGTCATCTCCCGATCAGAAAGTTCAGCTTCAACCCCTGCTCCAGAGGTTTCAACATGTCAGCGAGGCTGACAGGGAAGATAATGGCGGCGTGATTAAGTCACGGGACTAGTCATCCAAAAGCCAGCGCTAATGATCTGGGAACACAGGTTCACACCCCACCATGGCAGCTGGTGGAATTTGAATTCAATTAAGAAATCTGGAATTGAAAGCTGGTCTCAGTAATGGTGACCATGACAACTATCACTTATTTGTTGTAAAAACCCAGCTGGTTCACTAATGTCCTTTAGGGAAGGAAATCTGCCGTCCTTACTCGGTCTGGCCTACATGTGACTCCAGACCCGCAGCAATGCGGTTGACTCTTAACTGCCCCCTGAAATGGCTGAGCAAGTCACTCAGCTCAAGGGCAATTAGGGATGGGCAACAAACGCTGGCCTTGCTGGCGATGCCCACATCTTGTGAATGAAACAAACTCTCAGTGCAGTGCTGAGAGAGTGCTGTACTGTCGGAGGTGCTGTCTTTCAGATGAGACATCAAACTAAGGCTCTTTCAGGTAGACATACATGATCCAATGGTGCTGTTCTAGTCCAGATAGCCAAGTGGTGAAGGATCAAACTGAAGCCAATCTATATACTCTTTATAAGCTTCTATTTACAGAGATACATGATACAAACATGCAACTCTGAACCCAACAATTCCCAGCACCCATATACAATTATTATACAATTAACAGTCGCCACTTCAAAGAAGAACAGGAAAAGGTGAGGAAAAATTTCTTCCCTCAAGGCTATGCATGTTCAGTCATTGAGTATATTTAAAACACAGATGAAGAGATTTTTCTAATCAAGGGATAGTACAGGAAGGAGGTGGAATGCAGCTAGAACAGCCACGATCTTGATGAATGGGAGAGCAAGCTTGAATGAATGCATGGTCTTCTCCTGCTCACATTTCTTCGATTCTCACGTTCCTCGATCCTAGCCAACCAACATCACACATCATGATCACACAGCTGTTTGTGGGAGATTTCTGTGCACAGATTGGTTTCCACATTTCCTACATTACAACAGCGAATGCACTGCAACAGCGCTTCAGGACCTTCTGAGGCACGATAGAAATGCAAGTTCCTTCTTTCTTTAAGAAACTGCGGGCAGCCCAGCGAGAGTTGGTGATATGTGAAACCTGCTAGGTTTGACTTGGCGTGGGGCAAGAGAGCCAATAAGGTTAGAGCAAAACCAGAGTTAAAGCAGTGTTTGCGTGGATTACAAAAGAGGTCAAGTGAGATCCATGAACAGATGTGCGCATTGGCTATTTCTAGAACAGATTGACAGATATCTCAATAGCGGTGCTGATAAGTTGTTGCTATTCCAATTGCTGTCCCTCAGTGAACCATCAAGCAGCATTGCAGATGGTACATAATGTATCTCAACAATGGACACTGATGAGCAAATGTCACGTTCAATCAGATTGCTCATGGAACGAAGCAAGAATGGGTCACAGTTGATACACAGCGGAGGGAAAGCAAAATCAGTCACTTTCCTCCCCCAACTGAAATCACGCGGCTGAAAGGACTTTTGCTGATCAGTAAGTCTTATCAAATTGTCCTTCTTTGCACAGTTTCGCTTCCAGCCACCCTGTGTGATGATTTTGGAAGCTCGCTGGAGGCTTTCTATTCGCATTGCAAGTTGACGCAGGACAGGCATGGGGCAGTTTGACCTCTGTTTGACCTAAGCTGTTAGGGCAGCCATTTTGAATGATGAGTGGGCAGGGTTGACGGCTGCCTTCACACAATTGTTGGTAAACCATTGGTCAGAGAATGGAAAGCTACATTTTATGCTTCAGCTCGTTCTAGTTATAAAAGAAAATTGAAATATTCAAGCTCGGTTTCAAAACACAACTTGTGACAGGCACCAATATTGGGTTATCTGCTGGATAATAAAAATATCCCATAAAAGCAAACTGTTCTGCTGCAAATAAAGTCGATGTTAAGTGCAAGTTACTTTGTTAAGAGACCTGTGCACAAAATCTCAGCTGACAACCCCAGTGAAGCCCCGAAGGAGTGCTGCATTGCCAGAGGTGCTGCCTTTCGGATGAGGTGTTAATCTGAGGCTCCTGTTTGCCCTCACACGTAGAAGGGATCCCGTGGCAGCATTCGAAGAAGGGCAGGGTTAGGATTGGGTCCTTTCTGGTGTCCTTTGAAGACAGTTATCTCTCATTCAAAAGTGATCAGCCAAAATCACCACCTTGCTTCGTGTGGGATCTTGCTGTGCACACATTGGCTGCCATGTTTCCTTCACAGCAACATTAGCTACACTTTAAAAATGTACGAGTTCTGGGACACCCTGACATCACGGAAGGGCACCTTTTTTTAATACCGTATACAAATGATTGGATTTTAGAATAAAGCATCAAATTTGAAAATCTGCTAACAACACCAAACCAGGAGGTGTGGCTGACAATGAGGATGACACTGAGCGACTACAGAGGCAGGCTAGCAGCACGGGCAGACAAGTGGCAGACGGAATTTAATACAGAGAATTGTGAGGTGACTCATTTTGACAGAAGGGATAGGGAGAGGCAAGATAGAATTATTGGTACAATTCTCAAGAGTGTGCAGGAACAGAGGGAGCTGGTGGTCCTTGTGCATTGATCTTTGAAGGTGCCACAACATATTGAGAGTGTGGTTAACAAAGTATGTGGGATCTTGAGTTTATAAATAGAGGCATTGAATACAAAAGCAGGAAAGTTATGTCGAACATTTATAAAGCTCTGGTTCGGCCCCAACGAGAGTAATGTGTCCAGGTCTGGTCACCACACTTTAAGAAGGATTTTAAGCTCCTTGGGGGAGTCCAGAGGAGATTTACCTGAATGATTCCAGGGATAGGAGGGTTTTAGCTACAAGGTCAGGATGGAGAAGCTGGGGTTGTTCTCCTTGGAGCAAAGGAGGTTGAGGGGAGATTGGGTAGAGCTGTGCAAGATTGTGACAGGTTTAGAGAGAGTAGACAAAGAAAAGCTGCTCTCAATAGCTGCTGGTACAGGGACCGAAGGAGACAGATTTCATATTTTGGGCAAGAGATGCAGGGGAATGTGAACGAGAACTTTCTTACCCAGCGAGTGGTCATGACCTGGAGCTCTCTGCCTCCGAGGCTGGTGGAAGTGGAGGCAATGATTGATTTCGAATGAAAAGCGTTGAATCCTTGTCACTAGTTTAGTTGGACTAATGGATCTGGGTTGCACGTTTATTTCGGGATGGCAGGATTGGTACCGTAGACAGAGTAGATCAGCAGACAGTTCTTATGTAGAACACATTCTATTTATTTACAAAGGAGCTCAGCAGTTACACTTGTGGCTTTCAACTCAAACCCTGTCTCTATATTACAGACTCTAACTCTACACTACTCCCACTGACTACTAAGGTAGCCTGTGCTACTCTGCTATTGGATGCAAAGATCATTTGATCTTCGATTATAATATTCTTCCTAAAGGTATATTACACATCAGATTACTGCATCCCTCCCCTTTACTCAGAAATGCTTTTTACAGTTACAATTACAATTTCCCTCAAAATATCAAATTATTTATACAGATGAGTAATTTACAAATTCAGTCTCTCTGGGGGTTTCCTTATGTGTGTAGAATGTCTCAGCTCTACAGCTTCAGATGCTTTGGCATAAACTTCCTTTTCTGCTGTTGTGACACAGCAGTTGGTAAAGGCTGAGTTGTTTAAATCCCAGAGGGAAACTTGAACAACTGTCATAACCTATATTTTCAATTGACATGTTTGAGATACAACGCTGAATTCAGGAATAAGACCACAAAGCCTCAAGAGGTTTTTTAATATAAAACTAAATTAAACATCCATTAATTTAACAAATTAAATACATTATTACCAAAATAACTTTTAAACAAATCCCCAAATTAATCACTCCCTGGTAAATCTTCACCAAGGCAACAATACCCCATAGGCTTTAAACAGACACCAGGCAAAGCACATTAGGCCTTACAAATTCAAAATGAGGTTCATAGTCGTAGTCACAATCATAGTTCCTTGCAAGTTGGTTCCTTTTCAGACATAGTTGTAGGCTTACAGGCTGGTTAGAACTTAAATGCATCTGCCTTACACACACAAATTTCTTTCTGTTTATACCTAGCTTTTCCTTTGAATGTAATTTTTCCGTTGTATCACCAGGTTTTTAACATTCTATCTCCTAACAATAATATCCTTTTCATTCCACCAGTTTTATGAGTAATATAAACGCATTGCTTGGCATCTCCTAGCTAGGTGCAAGAGTTTACCTATTCTTTTGAATGGTTTATTCAATAAATGCAAATTGCACTTTATCTTTTAACTTCCTTATGTTTATCTAATTAACATCTCAAAACTACTATACATCAAAGCATCAAAATCAAAGCTTTAATCCAATTAAGACACACACAGTCAAGCACATAGACACAGACCCCACGACAATTCCATTTTAAAAATAATTTCGAATAACATTACAGACATTAATATCGCTTCATGACATTCCCCTCCCTATCGAAAAATGAATCGTCATAATTTTAAAAGACGGCTTCACTCTTAATAACCCATCTCACACTATCTCCTATACTTATTGCACTATTACATTACTAGATGCATGCATTAACATAGCAATATATAAACACAAGTCTTTGGTATCAATAGAAACCACTCCAGTCCAGTGTCCAGGTTTTTAAAAATGTCCAATTTTCCATTTAAGCTTCAAACTCTTGATAATGCATCTGCCAACAGATTTTCTCTACCAGCAACATGTATAATCCATAGATTAAATGGTTGTAATAATAGACTCTACCTGAAAAGTCTTTCACTTTTGTCTCAAAATTTGTCCAAAAACTTCAAAGGATTGTGGTCTATAAAAGCAATTGTTTCTGATGAATTGTTTGCCACATAAATTTCAAAATGCTGCAATGCTAACATCAAACCCAAGGTCTCTTTTTTGATCATTGAATATCTTCTCTGTTGTACATTCAGCTTCCATGAAAAATACCCTATCGGGTTTTTCAATTCCAGTGTCATCTTCTTGTAACAGTACAGCCCCAAAGCCCATATTGCTTGCGTCAATGGCCAATTTAAATTGCTTGGCATAATTGGGTTCTGCCAAAACTGGTGTCATAGTTAATATAGTTTTCAAACTGTCAAATGACTTCTGACACTCCAGTGTCCATTGAAACTTCTAGTTCTTTTTTAATAGTTCAGTCAGTGGAGCAACCACTTGGCTAAACTTCAGTACAAATTTCCGATAAAACCCACTCATGCCCAGAAATCTCAAAACTTCTCGTTTTGTTGTAGGCGCTGGGAAATCCACGATAGCTTTGACTTTTGCATCTTTTTGAGCCGCCTTACCATGTCCAATGGTATGGCCTAGATACGTAACTTGTACTTTTGCAAATTCACTTTTAGCCAAGCTCATCACCAAATTAGCTCCTTGTAATTGAGGAAACAATTCTTCCAGATGTTGTAAACGCTCCTCCCACGTCTGACTGAAAACAATTAGATTATCAGTATAAACAGCACAATTGCTTAGACCTGCAATTACTTTGTCAGTCTCTGAAATATGCGGGTGCATTCTTCACACCAAATGGCAAGACTTTAAACTGATATAGTCCATTTGGTGTCACAAAAGCCGATATCTCCTTTGCTCTCTCCGATAACGGTACTTGCCAATACCCTTTTAGCAAGTCAATCTTTGTGATAAATTTTGATTGTCCCATTTTCTCAATGCAATCTTCCAACTTTGGTATAGGCTATGAATCTGCTTTTGTCACTGCATTCACTTTTCGATAATCCACACACAGTCTTTGAGTTCCATCCGGTTTCGGTACCAGTACAATGGGTGAAATCCAATTATTGCAGCTAGACTCAATGGCATCATTTTGAAGCATGAAGTCAATTTCTTTTTGTACTTGTGACAACGTTGCCAGATTTAATCTATAAGGATGTTGCCTTATTGAAGATGATATTTGTACAGACATGTCATATATAGCTAAATCTGTCTTTCCCAATTTATCCCCTCAAATAGGTTTGTGTGAGTGCAATAGCTTTTCCAAATCACTTTGGCACATGTTTGGAAGGTAACTCAATATTTCATTTAAATTGTAAAGCACCACCTCATTATCCAATCTGATTAGAGGAAAATCAATTTCAGAATTCTGCACTTCTATGTCTTTCTCATCATCCACTATTGCTAATACCTCTTTTTGTTCCTTTTCCCTGTCAAAGTACTTTTAAAGCATATTTGCATGACACAGAACAAAAACAGAATTACCTGGAAAAACTCAGCAGGTCTGGCAGCATCGGCGGAGAAGAAATCAGTTAATGTTTCGAGCCTTCATGGCCCTTCGGCAGAACTGAAGCATAGTTAGAAGAAGGGAGAAATATAAATTGGTTTAAGGTGGGTGGGGGAGGGGGGAGAGAGACATCGAGGGTGTGGTGATTGTGGAGATGAGCAGATAATCAAAAGATGTCAGAGACAAAAGGGTCAAAGAGGTGTTTTGTCTGAGAAAAGTGCTAATTAAGAATGGAAGACAGGATATTCAAAGTGCAGCTCTAGTGGGGGTGGGGTGGAAAGACTAACAAGGTTTTAGTTTAGATTTAAAAATAATGGAAATAGGTGGGGAAAGAAGAATCTATATAAATTATTGAAAAAAAAAGCGGGGGGGGGTTAGGGTTATAGATTCTTCTTTCCCCACCTATTTCCATTATTTTTAAATCTAAAACTAAAACCTTGTTAGTCTTTCCACCCCACCCCCACTAGAGCTGTACTTTGAATATCCTGTCTTCCATTCTTAATTAGCACTTTTCTCAGACAAAACACCTCTTTGACCCTTTTGTCTCTGACATCTTTTGATTATCTGCTCATCTCCACAATCACCACACCCTCAATGTCTCTCTCTCCCCCCACCACCACACGCCCCTGCCCCCCCACCCCCCCACCCACCCACCTTAAACCAATTTATATTTCTCCCTTCTTCTAACTATGCTTCAGTTCTGCCGAAGGGTCATGAAGGCTCGAAACGTTAACTGATTTCTTCTCCGCCGATGCTGCCAGACCTGCTGAGTTTTTCCAGGTAATTCTGTTTTTGTTTTGGATTTCCAGCATCCGCAGTAGCTTTTAGCTTTTTGTTTTTATCTTTGCATGACACAGCCTCTGCTTCTTTCTTCTATCTGGAGTATTTATTCAATAATTTACTTCCCTCAAATTCTTTTTAACCCTGTAACATCCACTAAAGCTTGCATTTAATGAATCACCTAGTGCTGGTAACAGAACTAGCACTTAAGTGTTTTTATTCATTTACGGGATGTGGGCTTTGTTGGTTGGGCCAGCATTTATTGCCCATCCCTTGTTGCCCTTGAGAAGGTGGTGGTGAGCTGCTTCCTTGAACTGCTGCAGTCTGTGTGGTGTAGGTACCCCCACAGTGCTGTTAGGGAGGGAGTTCCAGGATTTTGATCCAGAAACAAAACTGCGAGCTGTCGCTTTCTCATCTGCCTTTACTCTCATCACTTGCTGTGAAATCTTTAAATGTTCCCTAGCCAACTCACATGCTCTGTTCAATCTTTCCCTGAAATTTGATATGTAACCCAGGAGAGTAGTTTCTGAATTTTGACCCACCAATTTTTCATGAATCAATTTCAGTGGTCCCCTTACCTCATGGCCATAAACTAGTTCAAATGGGCTAAAACCAGGCGATGCATTAGGAGCGTCGCTAATAGCAACTAACAATAATGTAATTCCTCCATCCCAATCCTGTGGATAATCCTGACAGTATGTTCTCATCATAGTTTTTAAAGTTTGATGCCATCTTTCCAAAGCTCCTTGTGACTCCGGATGATAAACTGTTGACTGAAACTGTTTTATCCCCAAACTGTTCATTACTTCCTTAAACAGCTGTGACATGAAATTTGACTCCTGATCAGATTGTATTTCCTTAGGTAAACCATATCTTGTAGAAAATGTAGTTACCTCTTCCACAATCTTCTTGGTTGTGATATTTCTTAAAGGTATTGCGAGAGGAAACCTGGTAGACACATCCATTATTGTCAGGAAGTACTGATTTACACTTTTACTCTTAGAGAGGGGTCCTACACAATCAATAATGACCCTAGTAAAAGGTTCTTCAAGTGCTGGTATTGGGATTAAAGGTGCCAGTTTAATCACTGTTTGTGGTTTCCCTATTGCCTGACATGTGTGCTTCTTCTACAGAATTTGATTACATGCCTATGCAATCCTGGCCAATAAAATATACATCTGTATCTTAGTTGTTAACCCCTCCACAATCTTCTTGGTTGTAATATTTCTTAAAGGTATCACCAGAGGAAACCTGATAGACACATCCATTATTGTGAGGAAGTACTGATTTCCGCTTTTACTCTTTGAGAGGGGTCCTACACAATCAGTCATGACCCTTGTAAAAGGTTCTTCAAGTGCTGGTATTGGGATTAAAGGTGCCGGTTTAATCACTACTTGTGGTTTCCCTATTACCTGACATGTGTGCTTCTTCTACAGAATTTGACTACATGCCTATGCAATCCTGGCCAATAAAATATACGTCTGTATTTTTTCCTGTGTTTTCATAATTCCTAAATGTCCCCCCATTGGAATTTCATGAGCAATCCTCAGCATCTCATTTCCATACCCAACTGGGATAACAATCTGATGCACCTCACTCCAGCTTTCATTTGCTGAGACATGATCTGGCCTCCATTTTCTTATTAAAATATCACCCTTAAGTTAATAACATACTGGAATACATTTTGCCTCTGTCTCTGAGTAAGCTGCCTGATATAACTATTTTAATTGTAAATCCTGTTTCTGTAACTCCACTAACCTCCTTGAGTTAAACACTTCAGCTGAATTGTCCTGTAATCTTTCTTCCTGAACAATGTTATCAAACACAGTGCCAGCTGATCGGATTTTGACACCTTCTTCTTGCCTTTGAACTGCCTGCCCTTCTTCTTAAAGGTATATTACAATTGCACATCAGATTACCACAAGAACTGAATGGGCTCTTGAGGTAAATAAACTTGCAGGGATATGGGGATAGAGTGGGAATGGGACCCAGTGGATTGCTCTACAGAGAATTGATGGACTGAATAGCCTTCTTCCATGCTGGGATGACTCTATGCCTTGCTGGAACAACGATTTCACTCAACCATGAACTCAGCACACAGCTGATGGATGGAAATGATTGCTTCATTTGCAGCCACAGTAATGGGTTGCATTAACAACCATCTGGAGTTCAAACGAGTCCAAACCTCAAACATCTCTGTCCTGTGAAAAGATCCTGGCCCTTCCTCTCAGCAGTTACCATGTTGGGAAATGAGCTCTGTCTGTGTGAATATTATTCTCCATTCATCATCATTATCCCCATGATTTCAAAGAGGAAGGCAATCCTTCCAGAAACGTGACTTCTCAGCTCGGAGATAAACCCCAGGGCCCTCATTTCTATTCCCCCTCTTTTTGATTCCACTCTTTGCACAGATTCCCGGGCACTGATGTGTGAATCAAAAAAATGTGCTGGTGAGATGACAAGTTCAGTAACCAGGGGGTAGAAAGCAGAGCCTCTGAGAGATGTGAGCGCGAGAGAGTCAAATGGGAGAAAGTTCACCATTCTGCAGATTTGATTCCCTCGATCAGAACGTTAATGTTGACGTCCATGTGGCAGAGCTGATGTAACTTGACAGGGGGTCTCTTTCCAGCTTTCACTGCACAATTTAAGCTGCTCCGTCATGGGGAGCAAGTATCTCCTTGCTCCAGATGAGATTCCGGAGCTTCCAAAGCTGCAGTAATTCCAGGCATTGGGCCAGGTTTTCCATTCAGCTGGATGACTGCTTACTCTGACATTTCACTAACTCACCTTACATTGAGCTTACAGCACAGAAAAGGACATTCACCCCCCAACTGCTCTGCACTGGTGTCCACACTCCACATGGGGCTCCTTCCCACACTGCACTCTGTCTCATCCTCTTGGTGCATCAGCTTCACTTAAACCAACAGCTTTCGACAGGTGACATTTCTTTGGTTCAAGTACAGGCTAAGTACATTAGAATCATATAAGGTAAAAGCAAAATACTGCAGCTGCTGGAAATCTGGAACAAAAACAGAAAATGCTGGAAAAACTCAGCAGGTCTGACAGCATCTGTGGAGAGAGAAACAGAGCTAACGTTTCAAGTCCGTATGACCTTTCGAGTCCTCATGACCCTTCTGCTGAAGGGTCAACGTCAACTCTTTTCTTCTCCGCCAATGCTGCCAGACCTGCTGAGTTTTTCCAGGTAATTCTGTTTTTGTTTTGGATTTCCAGCACCCGCAGTAGTTTTTTGTTTTTATATCAGTGTATTCCAGACCTTAACAAGTCACTGCATGTAAAACTTTTTCCTCATATCGCTTTTGCTTCTTTTACTAATTATTTCAAATCTGTGCCCTGTCGTTCTTGACCCTTTCATGAGTGGGACCAGTTTCTCCCTATCTGCTCTGTCCAACCCCATCATGATTTTGTACACCTCTCCCAAATCTCCTCTCAGCCTTCTCTTCTCCAAGGAAAACAGTCCGAGCTTCTCCAATCTATCTTCATCACTGACGTTCCTCATCCCTGGAACCATTCTCATGGATCTTTCCTGCGCTCTCTCTAATGCTTTCACATCCTTCCTAAAGTGCGGTGCCCAGAATTGGAGCCAATACTCCAGCTGAGGCCGAACTAGTGACTTATAAAGTTCAACATCACCTCCTTGCTCTTAGTCGATGTTCCTTTTAATAAAGCAAAGGAGACTGTATGCTTTATTATCTACGCTCTCAACCTGCCCTGTCATCTTCAATGACTTACGCTTACTCTCCAGCTTGCGGTCTGTACCACCGCTGACCCTCTCCCTGTGCCCCGCACCCTGGCACCGACCTCCGTACGACACTTTAAGTTCACATCCAAGTAGTTTGTCCATGTGATGAGGGTTTTTGCCTCGACCATCGCCCCCTCAGGCAGTGAGTTTCAGATGCCCATCACCCTCTAGGTGAAAAAAAGCCCTTGAATTCCCTCTAAACAATCTACAAATGATTTTAAATCTATGCTGTTGGTTACTGACCTCTCTGCTCAGGAAAATAGCTTCTTCCTCTCCACTCGATCTCAGCTCCCTCATAATTTTACACGCCTCAATGAAATCTCCCTTCAACCTCCTCTGTTCCAAAGAAAACAACCCTAGCCTATCCAATCTTTCCTCATTGCTAAAATTCTCCAGTCCTGCTCACATCCTCTGTAAATCTCCTATGTACCCTCGTGAGGGCAATCACATTTGCCCTGTAATGTGGTGTACGCTGTACTCACGCTCTGGCTGACCACGTTCTAGCCTAATCTCTCTGTTCTTATATTCCAGGGAGGAAGGTATGTTGTTTGCCTTCTTGAGCACTTACATGTCCAGTCACCTTCAGCGATCTGTGGGGGTCTACTCCAAGGTCTCTCTGTTCCTCTAAACGTCTCACAATCCTGCTGTTTACTGGGTATTCCCTTTCCTTGTTCACCGTCCCCAAATGCATCACCTCAAACCTCTCCAGACTGAACTCCATTTTCCACTTTTCTTTCCATCTGACCAGTCCATCGGTACCTTCCTGCAGTCTGCAGCGATCCTGCTCAATATCAACCACACGGCCAATTTTCATTATTGCCTGCAAGGATCTTCATCGTGCCCCTACAATGAAGTCTAAATCATCAATATATACCACGAACAGCAAGGAACCTGGTGCTGAGCACTGTGAAATCCCAATGCAAACAGCCTTCCAGTCACAGAAACACCCATCAACCATTATCCCTGGGCACTGAGCCAATCCTGGATCCGACTTGCCATTCTACCTTTTGTCCTGTGGTCTCTCATTCCCTGTTAGCCATGGGTAAAAGATTGGAATATCCTGCCAGTGCATCAGCTGGAAGGTCAGCTCCCCAAGGCCCTCTCTGAAATCAGACAGTGAGCTATGCTGAAGCACAGTCACCATTGCTATGCGGGTAAGCCTTGGTGGACATCTCCCATAGAACCGAGAAACTGGGAGCAGGTGAAGAAAGCACTGATTTGCTTTTGTTGATTTTGATTGAGGGAATGAAGGGAGGTGCCTACTCTTCCTCTGATGATGGCGAAAGATCATCGGGGTGATCGTGCTATGAGACCCCCTGCAGTCCTGTGTCAAGGTGGACAGAAGCTTGGCGTAACATCTCATCAGTGCTATTTCCTGCCGTGTTCCCCTTGAAGAGAGATATGGAAAGCTGCCACAGCTGTGTTTAGCAATACACCACAGAGGATGCAATCACTCAGCTGTGAACAGCTCAGCTGTCAGGACACAGCTGTCAAACAGGCACCAGGCTCGGGTTGAAGAACCCAATACTCGTTGGAGCAACAATTCCTGGTTGTGTGTGAACAGGGTGAACAGGGGATCAGCAGTGGTAAACCCAATACCAGGTGTGGCCCAACTCCCTTTCTGAACATTTTTCAAATTCACTCGCAGGATGCGAGCACTGCTGGCAAACCCAACGTCGATATTTCATCCCGAACTGTCCTTGGTGAGCTGCTTTCCCGAAAACAAACGAGAGGTTTGCCGGGTCACTTCAGAGGGGCAGTTAAAAGTGAAACCACAGTGCTGTGGGTCTGGAGTCATGTGGAGGCCAGGCTGGGCAGAATTCCTTCCCTAAAGGACATTCGTGAACATTAGTGAACTAGTTTTTGTTGTTCCAGATTTAAGATTAGATTACACTAAATTTAAAACACTCAGCTGGCTTGGTGGGGATTTTAATGAGTGCGCCTGGAACACAAGCCCAGGCCTCTGGCTGACTTGGTGGGGGAGGGGTCTGGCCATTTAGACACGGTGTTAATGTATCCACAGTTACCGCCCCGTCATTAATTGACAGACACTCGCGATGGATGCAGAGGCTGCAATGGGCTGCAGTGTCCTCCCAGTGCTGCTCAGGCTAAAGGTTAAAGGTAAACCACCATCACCTTCGTACACAGGGACTTTTCATCAGCTGTGTCCGAGATGGATTAACAGTCAATATTGGGGTTGGTGAACAGCCTAACTTTTTTGGATGGTGGGCTCTTGCTTCCCACTGACTCCGAGTGTCCCGGAGCCATTCCGGGCTCGGATGAGGGTTAAGTGGCTGCAGGCGGAACTTCCACCTGTCGCTCAGGGGGAAGAGCCGCCTGAGAGCTCTCCAGTCCCCGTGGTGACAGCGCTGCGGCGCACAGGGGAAGAAATGCAGGATGATGCCTGAGACTAAGTCCGGGCACCAGAGGCCAAGTTAAGTTCGAGGGGTCCCGGGGCAGGGAGGGTAAGGAAGGCCTGGGGAGGGGTTGATTGGGGTCTCAGGGAGAGGCCCGGCTGGGGGCCACCTTCAGAAGGGGTCTTCTGATGGAGGCGTTCCCCACCCCTTCCCACCTGAGATTTTCGGGCTTCCCCCACACCACATAAACCCTTCTGCCAGCCTAAAAATTGAGGCTGGGTGGCAAATGGCCTTTAAGTGACCACTTAATGGCCTCTATTGGAGCAAGGGCCCCAGCTGTACCGGGCCTTGGTGGGACCACACCTGGAGTATCGTGTGCAGTTTTGGTCTCCTTACCTAAGAAAGGATATACTTGCCATAGAGGGAATGCTGCGAAGGTTCACCAGACTGATTCCTGGGATGGCAGGATTGTCGTATGAGGAGATATTGGGCCGACTAGGCCTGCATTCACTGGAGTTTAGACAAATGAGAGGGGATCTCATTGAAACATATAAAATTCTGACAGGGATGGACAGACTGGATGCAGGGATTTCCTCTGGCTGGGGGGGTCTAGAATAAGGGGTCACAAGGTCAAGGTACGGGGTAGACCATTTAGGAGTGAGATGAGGAGAAACTTCTTCACTCAGAGGGTGGTGAACCTGTGGAATTCTCTACCACAGAAGCTGTGGAGGCCAAGTCACTGAATATATTTAAGAAGGAAATAGATAGATTTCTATACTCGAAAGGCGTCAAGGGGAATGGGGAGAGAGCTGCAGTACGTCATTGGGATAGAGGATCAGCCATGATCACATTGAATGGTGGAGAAGGGTTGAATGACTTACTCCTGCTCCTATTTTCTGTGTTTCTATGTTTCTATGTCCCGTCCAAGGCCTTTCCCGCCCCAGCGTAGAATCTCTGCATGGTCGAGGACCCGGAGTCCCTCCAATTGCACGCTCCCCCCACCTGCATAAATAGCCACCGGTGGGGGAGGGTGAAATTCTGGCCCATGTGCGCGTGAACAGGTGTCCATCCTGCTTCAGCCAGCATGGTTTGAGGTGTTGAGCTGCTGAGACATGTGTTTCAGTGGGTAACATACTGTCCACTGAGACAGACACTTGGGGATTCAGCTCCCACTCCAGAGACTGGGGCAGGATCGCCAGGCTGAGTCATCAGGGCAACATCTTTCTAATGAGACATTCAGCTGAGTCCCTGTCTACCCTCTCAGCTGGGGCATGAAAGATCCCGTGATACTCTTTCAAAGAGGAGAAGGGCAAGTTCTCCCTATTGTAATATCAAACAGACTTCATCATACAATGATTGCACCACCTTCTGGAACCGCTGCAGTCCATGTGGTGTAGGTACACCCCACAGCGCTGTTAGGAAGGCAGTTCCAGGACTTTGACCCAGCGACAGTGAAGGAACAGTGATATATTTCCAAGTCAGGATGGTGAGTGACTTGGAGGGGAACTTCCAGGCGGTGGTGTTCCCATGTGTCTGCTGCCCTTGTCCTTCTAGATGGTAGTGGTCGTGGGTTTGGAAGGTGCTGTCGAAGGAGCCTTGGTGAGTTGCTCCTTCAGATTTTGAGTCTGAAACATATTTATCTACGCAGATAAATTCTGTTTCATTTAACGATGGATTCTGGAAAATCAGTTAACCCAAAAAGAGTTCCCTTCAGGATGGATTGTCAGCTGGTCAACTCCAGTTCCAGCCTTGAAGAAAATCGCCTTCTTTCGTCAGTACACCTGTCCACACTTTCAGGAGCTGGAGAGGACAGGGAGGTGAATTGTCCATCAACTATTGATGAATGAACAGCAAGATAGAATTATTTCGAGTGGCTGTGCACTCGAGCAAAGCCAGTATTTCATGAAATGACCATGTGACATTGGTCACCACTATAACAAGCTGCCAAACGTTGCCATATCTGCAGGTGGTTGGCTACCTGTGTTGCTTTCAATGTTCGGTCGGGGGGAGGGGGGTGGGTGGAGGGGGGTAGGGGGAGGGGGCTGACCGCTTGTCAGGTCAAGTGATTTCTTCAATTACTGTTTGCCTTCTAATATTCTCCTTAAATCCAAAACACACACGGATTTCTCACTGAGCTCGTAGTTTACAAATGAGGCGATGCCTACTCTGCTTGACTATTTTGTAATCAGCTAGGGAAACCTTGTTAATTCAATTCCTTCTCCATCTGAAACCAAAGCTCCCCGGCAGCTTGGCTCCTTCCAAGCTCTGAGAAAAACAAATTTCAAAGTAGTGTCAAGTCTAAAGACGTCAAGTTCTGGACTCGAACCTTTGTACTTGCGAGTGGTAATGGTTGACATGTGGTAGTGGTTGACATGTGGTAATGGGTGACATATGCTGGAGACTAGGGTGGGGGGGTCCACCGCAGACAAAATGCAGAGATCCTTCATCATAAATTCACCCGACAGTGAACGAGAACAATTGGCGTTTATATATCGCCCTGTCCGTGATAAAATGTTGCAAAAGGGGCTTCAGACGAAAGTCATCGGCCACATCTGGAGATAGCGGGACAGCTGACAAAAAACTTTCTCAAACGTGTAGGGGTTAAGGAGCATCTTGAAGGAGGACTGAGAGGTAGAAAGGTTTATGGAGGGAATTCCAGAGCCTGGGGCCCAAGCAGCTGAAGGCAGGGCTGCCACCAACGCGGGAGGGATTAAAATCGGGGATGCTCAAAGCGACCAGGATTGGAGGAGCGCGGAGATTGTGGAGGGTTGGGGGGTGGGGGCTGAAGGAACTTACAGAGATAGGGAAGGGCAAGGCCATGGAGGGATTTGAAAACAAAGACGAGAATTTAGAAATAACTTGCTTTGGTTGTTCCCCAGTTAGGGAAATGGGTTAGTCTGTTCTGTAGTCTGTCAACATTCCAACCATCAAAGAACGGTTTAAAATGGTGGCTGTGTATGTTTCTCTACTCCAACAGTGCAGAGATCTCGGAGTGTCATTGGGCCAAAGGAGGTTACAGAGACTGGGAGGAGCTAAAATGCCAAACGGAACATTGTATTCACTTTTTTAAAAAATGGCGATATCTGACCTGCACTGGCACTTGGAACTCCGTGGTTTCCCTGTTCATCCACACCCTTGCATTTTCCCATTCCTCCTTTTTCCCTCCCAAAAATATATCACCTCACACATAGCTCCAGGAATCTGTGCGACCCAGCGATCTGACCTTTCCACTAACCTGTTCACTGTTTTTCATTTAGTCTTTCCATCTCGCGGGCAAGGCCAGCATTTATTGCCCATTCTTATTGCCCTTGAGCTGAGTGGCTTGTTAAGTCGTTTCAGAGGGCAATTAAGGGTCAACCACATTGCCTTCCTGAAGCCCCTCACGCTCCCCCTCAATGTTTGCCAAACCTCATGGCTTTGTGTCATCAGCAAATTTAGAGATTATGGGCAGAATCTTCTGGCTGGCGTGTGGGTGGCGGAGTCCACACATCAGCACTTAAAATGTCGCGCGAGCGTCCTGACATCAGTGCGTGGCATCGCGATATTTAGCTGGGCGGGCGCGCTATGCAGCGGGACGCGCGCCCGCCATTAATTAAAGGCCTTGTTAAGGCCATTAAGCGACCAATCGACCAGGATTTTGAGGGGCCTGTGCCAACTTCGGCTCGGCGCACGGGCCCAACGGGCAGGCGGGTGGGTGATTTTTTTCCACCAACCTCATCCAGTGGCGGGATGAGGTTCGATTTCGGTTTTAAAAAACACTTTACGAAAGTGTATGTGTCCTTCACCAACATGTCCCCTCTCGAGTGACACTTTCACATGAGGGGCGGAACACGTTAATGATTTTTTTATTGTTCTATTTTTAATGCCTCACAGGCTTTCAGCGATCTCCCTGAGGCAGCACTTAGCCTCAGGGAGCACATGCACGAAAGAGCGCACTCTGGGAGTTGGGGAATTCCTCCTCTCCCCCACCCACACAGGAAGCGCATAGCACATCCCGTCGGCCGGCCCGCTGGGCCTTAATTGGCCCGCTCGCGTAAAATGGCACCTGTTTTGGCGGCGGCGATCGGCTGCCTGCCCACCGCTGAGTCGGTCGGGCCCGCCTGCCCATCAAGGGCAAAATCCTGCCCTATGTTTCTGATGCATCTGAATAGACTGAGGTAGCAGCGAGACCTGGGGGGGGGGTCACACCAACACCAATCCCAGCCACAAACATAACTTCCTGCCTCTGTCCCATTGACCAACTTTCCATCGATGTTGTTACAGTTCGCCTTGTTCCAGGGCACCTGCTGAAGCTTTCTCAGGAGCCTTGTGAGAGGTCACAGCAAACGCCCTCTGAAAAGCTATTTCTCCACCATAGGGTTATAGAATCCTCAAATGTTTACAGCATAGAATGAGGGCCATTCAGCCCATTGTGTCTGAGTTGGCTCTCTGCAAAATTTTCCCCACAGCCCAGCATTTTCTTTGTTTTCAGATAATGATCCAATTCCTCTTTGAAAGCCTCGATTGAATCTGCCTCCACTACACTGTCAGGCAGCGCATTCCAATTCCGATCCATTCGCTTTGTTCCTCATGTACTCCCTGGCTCTTTTTCACCTTAAATCAGTGCCCTCTGATTCTCAACCCTTCCACCATGAATCCTAAAACCCATCTGGTCCACTAATGTCCTTCAGGGAAGGAAACTTGCCACCCTTACCTGGTCTGGCCTACAAGTGACTCCAGACCCACAACAACGTGATTGACTCTTAATTGCCCCCGAAATGCCATTCAGTTTAAAGGCAATTAAGGATGGGCAACAAATGCTGGCCTTGCCAGCGATGTTCGCATCCCATAAAAGGTCCCCTCCAAGACACTCACCATCCTGACTTGGAAATATATCGGCCGTTCCTTCACTGTCACTGGGTCCAAATCCTGGAACTCCCTCCCTAACAGCACTATGGGTGTACCTACACCACACGGACTGCAGCGGTTCAAGAAGACAGCTCACCCCAACCTTCTCAAGGGGCAATTAGGGATGGGTGATAAAAGCTGGCCCAGCCAGCAAAGCCCACATCCCGTGAATGAAGAAAAAAAAAATTGTTTCACTTGTAGGAGAAAGACCACCATTGCATTCTCGATATAACAACTGAGGACTGGTCCGAGACTGGCTGCCTTATCTCAACGCGTTGACATTAATAATCCATTGGAGATTATAGAACACAACACTTCATCTTTTTCGCAATGTACAACAGCCACTTGCTGTTAACCTCGATGCATTTGTAAATTTGTATCTCCGCACTGCAAGTGGAGGATATTTAGCCCTTGTCCGGTTGCAATTGTTCTGTAGTTGAGATCGAGAAGGATCAGAGCAGCCATAAGTATTTATTAATGCCACCAGCTAAACAGCCTCAGGACTGTGGGAAAAAAAACAACCAAGCTTCGTCTCTTTGATTGCTGGCTTCATGAAAAATGATTTAATGGCCAATTAACCGGGCTGTAGTCTCGTTATTTTATCACAGTCCCATCTGGGAGGGCTTTGTCAAACAAAGAATTTTCACAGCACCTTTCCTGACCTCAGGATGTGCCAGAATCTTTTGCAGCCAATGGAGAGCTTTCGAAATGTAATCGCTGCTGGGATTTAGGAATCAACGCACAGTAGGATCCCATTTCACCTGTTGAAGGCAGCTTGGTTGAGGGATAAAAGAGTGTCCACGAGATCGGGGACAACTCCCCCGCTCTTATTCAAAATAACACCACGGGATCTTCTGAACCCACCCGGGGAGACCAGACGGAGCCTCGGTTTAACGTCTGACGTGAAAGATGCACCTCTGACAGTGCGGCGCTCCCTCAGTACTGCTCAGGTGACACGCTCAAGCCCCTGAAGTGGGAGTTTAACCTCACGACCTTCTGACTGGAAGGCGAGAGTGCTCCTCACCAACATGTGGTTGAAATGAACCGTTTAGAAATGCAATGGTGGAGAGTTCAAACTGAGGCACAGAGACAAACATATTTTATCCAACAGCCTCCAGGATACTGTCGCAAATTTAAAAAAATAACTCATTTATTACAGTTGGCCAATTGGTGCCGGCTCCCTTTTTGCCCCATTGAATTCCCCCCAACCCTCTCCGCCCCCTTCCCTCCTCTATCAATTGTTACCACTTCTTTGCCACCAATCTCCGCATCCATTCTACTCCACATTTGAACAAGGTTATAGTGGTCAAATTTTATTGCACATAATGGCCCTCATTGACTGTGATCATTGAAGACAGGAGGAAGCTGGTTGCCATGACTACTGTGAAACAAGAAGCTGAGGGCTCACAGTGCAGCCAGATTACCCGTATCGGAGAAGCCAACCTTCATCAAAAACTCGTGTCAGTCCCAATTCTCCCACTTGCTAAATCTGAATCTTGCTTTTAGGTCTGAAAGCACTTTTTTCCAGCTGAAGATCTGAATTAAACGTGGCAGGAGAGGGACCGATTGAGGTCCGTCCAGGATGTTTGGTTCACATCTGTATTTCACGTGACACTTAGGGTGGAGGGACAGCTGTAGAGAAGATGCGCCAGTGGGTTCCCAGAACTGCGAACCATCAGGATTAAACATCACTAATAAATCCAATGGGGAATTCGGGAGAGAGTGTTGAGGATGTGGAACTCACTGCCACAGGGAATGGCTGAGGTTACTCCCAGGGGCACTTTTAGCTAGGTACATGGTTACGTCAGGAGATAGAGGATGTTCTGCTCATCGCAGACCGGGTTGTGTGTTGCAATTTCCAGCATTCATTGGAAGCTATTCATTGTTATCACTTAGGCACGTCACACACCAGTACTGAACCATGTAGCACCAAATGAGGCCATTCAGCTCACCATTTCTGTGTTGGCTTATTGGAATGGCTATTCAATGAGTCCAAATTCCCTGCCTCTATCCCCATTCCCATGCAAATTTTATTGACACCTGAATTAAGGCATGTGACACAAGATTTTTGAAAAATTCATTCACGGGATGTGGGCTTCGCTGGCCGGGCCAGCACCTATTGCCCATCCCTAATTGCCCCTTGAGTAGGTGGTGGTGAGCTGCCGCCCTCTTGAACCGCTGCAGTCCCTGTGGTGCAGGGACACCCACAGCGCTGTTAGGGGCATCATAAATACCACAAGCCCATCACTAACCCATCTGGAACGTTCTGAGATCGGATCCCTCTATCTTGGACGCTAAGGGCAGACGCTTGCCCTTGGTAGGTGGGCTCGGTGGGGGCGGTCGGGAAGTGGTCGGGAATTTCACACTGGCGAGCCAATTAAGGCTGGCCTAGTGTGAAACACGAGTGGCATCGCTCAGCTCTCAGCGCTGCCTGTGGGGGAGGTGGGGGGAGGGTGGGGGCAGGGGGGAGGAGGGGGTGGTGGGAGGGGGAGGGGGGGAGGAGGGGGTGGTGGGAGGGGGAGGGGGGAGGAGAGGGTGGGAGGGGGGGGAGGGTGAGCGGGCCAAACGGGAACTTCGTGCATGCACTCGAGTGGGTGCTTCATAATCTCCCCGGGACACGGAGCTGCCTCAGGGAGGTGAAGTGTTGTTAAAAAAAAAATTAAAATGTCATGAAACGCGTCCCCTCATGTGGCTCTGTCACGTTCACAGCGACATGTTGTTAATTCAATTTTAGAACTTTAATTTTATTTTGATTTGCTTTTGGAAACCTCATTCCGCCCATGGATGAGGTTTCCAAAAAAATGCAAAGGCCGCTTGGCCTTTTCGCCAGCCCATGCTAACCATTAGGCTGGACGGGCAGCGAAAAATTTAAGCTGATTGATTATTTAAAGGCCTGAACAGGCCTTATAATTGTCGGCGGTCACTCTGCCGACTCCAGCGCGCGCCTGCCGACCGAACTATCACACGGCTGTGCGTTGGCATCGGCACGTTCATGTCATTTCACGCCCCAGCAGGTCGGGCGCCTGCCCGTCCACCGAGCGAAAGTTCCTGCCCATTTTCTTCGGCGGGACACTGAGATCCTGCCAGCCTAAAATTCCGCCTTAAGTGTGGAACTTGGTTAGTAGACAGACTGCAGACATATTCTGGTGTTTGTTAATTAATACTAAATCTAAAAAGGTCACAGCGTAGGCATGTTGCTCCTAGGCATGATTCCAAACTCTCTCTCTCTCTCTCTCTCTCGACTCTAACACATGGCCGTCTGATACATTATCACCTACATTATACATCAGGATATCACATCTGTTAACCCCTTATACTCCACAAAATACTGACTGTGCAGCCAGATCTGCTCAATTCCAATTCCAGATCTGCCCAATTCCAATTCCAGATCTGCCCAATTCCAATTCCAGATCTGGCCAATTCCAATTCCAGATCTGCCCAATTCCAATTCCAGATCTGGCCAATTCCATGAGTTACCTGAGCAAAGGGAAGCCTTGGAAATCCAGCTCCCTTGATCTCATTTAAATCATTCATCCTGTTTATAATAACACAATATTCAGGGCAGAAACTTCCTTATTTTACCACAGTTGGATCAACTGATGACTGAAGAGAATGTCAAAAGATAGCAGTTCTGGTGAAAGGTCATTAGCCCTGAAACGTTAACTGTTTCTCTCTCTCCACAGAAGTTGCCAGACCTGCTGAGTTTTTCTAGCATTTTCTGTCTTCATTTCAGATTTTCAGCATCTGCAGTATTTTATGTTAGGATATTTCTTTGAGTTTGGAAAGGACTTAAAAAGGAAAGGTTAGATGAAGAGAGAAGGAAGAATTTGCCTTTATCGCACCTGTTACAACCTCAGGATGCTTTTGTTGAGTAACAATTCTTGGGCGGGGGGCACTGGGGAGGACGCTCCCGCTCTGGGATCTTTCCTGCTCACCTTTGAGGGCACCTTTGGCTTAAGATTTCAGCCCAAGAATGGCACCCACGACAGTGACACACTCCTTTGGTGCTGCTTCAGAGTGTCAGCCCGGGTCAGGAGCTAGACTCAATGAACCCATCATCTCCCGACTCAGCAGCTTCCGCTCTGGGCAGAGTAAGAATATCCCACGGGACAGAAGCGGCTCTGTGGGATCAAACTGAGCTCGGGAATGCGGGCGGAATGCTCACTGCCGTCTGGTCCAATTAGCGTCAACTCTGTGTTTTCGTTTGAGCGCGGAGCTACACAGCAATTTCCAAGATGTTTACTTTAATGAGGATAATTGCGTCGGGTTATTTTCATGAAGATTAAGACTTCCTGGTCAATGCTGAGTTAGGCAATCAACGAAAATCAGGCCATGGTTTATGAAAGATGGGGAGAGGATACTGCGAGAGGTCATGGGCACCGTTTGTTCAGTCCTGCTATTATTCTCAACCTACATCCGCAGGCAAATATCTTCCAGGAGGAACTCTACGAATGCTGATGGCATGCGATTGCCAGTGAACCTGAACAAAAATATTGAAAGGAAACCAATGGCCGAGACTTCTTAACTAAACAAGTCAGGCCTTTGGAGCACTTTCCCTGGATCCTATATATAGTGAGGAGAGATTTTAAAACTTGATTCCCTGAGTAAAGCCTGATTCACTGCGACTTTTATTGATATAACAAACACACTGTCATTCTCTGCACAACAAAGGGGTTTCCTGAACTAACGCTCACGGGTCGGGTATGACTGCCAATTTTAAAAATTCTTTTATTGAACGCGGCCAGCATTTGTTGCCCATCCCTAATTGCCCCTTGAACTGAGTGTCTTGCTCGGCCATTTCAGAGGGGCAGTTAAGAGTCGACCACATGGCTGCTGGTCTGGAGTCACGTGTAGGCCAGACCGGGTAAGGACGGCAGATTTCCTTCCCTGAAGGTCATTGGTGAACCAGAAGGGTTTTTACAACAATCGATGATAGCTGTCATGGTCACCATGACTGAGACCAGCTTTATAGTCCAGATTTATTAATTGAATTCAAATTCTACCAGCTGCCGTGGTGGGATTTGAACTCGGAAGATTAGCCTGGGCCTGGTGGGTTACTAGCCCAGTGACGGTGCCACTCCGCAACCAGCTACCCCCATAATTCTCACCCTCAAAAGCGGGAGGAATGCAACGGCATCAACCTGCATTTGTAAAGCGCCGTCAACATCCTAGAGCTTTGCAAGCGGACTTCACTGCAGCATTATCAGACGAGATAGGACATTGGGCCATATGAGAGGATGTTTGGGATGGATGGATGGATGACTAAACACTTGGTCAAAGGGCTAGGTTTGGGAGAATCTTAAGGAGTGAGAGACAGAGATTCGGGGCGGGAATCCCAGAGGTTAGCGCCCAGGCAGCCGCCAATGGTGGAGCGATTCAAATCGGGGATGCTCAAAGGGGCAGAATCAGAGGAGTGCAGAGATCTCAAAGGGTGGTCGGCTGATGGGAGGGTGGAGGGCGGGGAGGGTCACAGAGATAGGAAGGGGCAAGGCACTACCTCCTGACTTTGCTGAATCCATACTCAACTTACAATTAGTTTGCCAAAACTTGAGAGAGAGAGAGAGAGTTGTGCAGTAGCCAGACGGATAAAAAGAGCCAGAAAAGGAATGAATTTTACTAACCGTCTGAGTTAAATTGGGGATGGTGGGACAGGCTGCTGTGGAACTGAACCACCAGCGTGGACCAATTGGGCAGAATAGCCTGTTTGTGCACGGTAAATTCCATGCAATTCTAGTCCGATCGAGACAGCGATCAAAATCATTGCAAACAAAGCTTGATGAGCTCTGTTATTCTGCACCCGAAGTTTGGCATCATTTACAGCGATGGGTAACACGGTGTGGAGCTCAGGGGCACAATTTCACTTCCGACACACTCAGCTCCCAAAATTCTGCCCCCTTTTTCAGAAGTGATTTTCAGACCCTCAAATTCCCAGTCGCGCACATGTTTGCACATCACCCAACACGACACGCGCCACCACCCAATGCAATGGGGCAGCATTTCCAAGGTGAATGTTTTTTAAAAAAATGTTTTCCTTTGAAAAAAAAAAGCTCCTCAATAGATTCGAGTGGTAACAGGGTGCAGTTTGACTAACGCAGCTCAAAAGAGATTAACCGCCAAAAAAAAAATAAACATTTTTAACCACGGACGGTGGAAAGTTGATTTAGGCCGGGGCTAATTTTTGCTTGGAATTCCTTAAACCTTCCCGTTGGTTTGGAAGAGTTTGGGCTGAAGCAACAGCGCAATTGAGCGGAAATTTCAATCGCTGATTCAAAACTATGTCAACTTCCAGCCCAGAAAGCAAGACCTGCCAAGAAATGACAGCTGCAGAGAGGCCCTGTGACATCTCTGAGACCCTCTTGACTTGTCTTTACCACTGAGACACGCGTGTTGATTATTTGGAGCGAGGATGTGGCTGCCCATGACAAGCCTGCGTACAGTTTAACATCCAACTTGGGCTCAACCTGCGACAAATGCCATTGACGTGCTCTGGAGTTTGGCTCAATGCTCCATGTTGGAAACTGATACAAACTGGAGACTGGCCAATGGCTTCCTCCCTACCTCAAGTTGTCTTCAGAGATTGACTTTCTCACATTGCTGAATAAAAACTTTTAGATAAACAAACAGATAAAGGGGGGGGACAGAAAAAAAAAATGACAATTATCCTCACCATTCTTCTGACAAAAATATAATGGTAAGAAATGGTGTAGAAATCACAGACGACAGGTAGAGGCCATTCAGCCCATCATGTCAGTGCCAGATCTATGAAAGACCTACCCAGTTAGTCCCATTCACCCCTGCTCCTCCTCCATATCTCCACAATTGTTTTTTTTTCCTCCAGTATTGCCTTTTGGGCTGACCAGTGGCAAGGAACATTCACACCACACAAGCATCAGGCAATGACCATCTCCAACAAGAGAGAATCCAACCATCACCCCTTGATGTTCAATGGCATTCCCATCACTGAATCCCTCACTATCAACATCGTGGGGGTTACCATTGACCAGAAACTGAACTGGACTAGCCATATAAATACTGTGGCTACAAGAGCAGATCAGAGGCTGGGAATCCTGCAACGAGTAACTCACCTCCTGACTCACCAAAGTCTGTCCATCTACAAGGCACAAGTCAGGAGTGTGATGAAATACTCTCCACTTGCCCGGATGAGTGCAGCTCCAACAACACTCAAGAAGCTGGACACCATCCAGGACAAAGCAGCCCGCTTGATTGGCACCCCATCCACAAACATTCGCTCCCTCCGCCACCGACGCACAGTAGCAGCAGTGTGTATCACCTGCAAGATGCACTGCAGGAATTCATCAAGGCTCCTTAGATAGCACCTTCCAAACCCACGACCACTACCATCTAGAGGGACAAGGGCAGCAGATAGATGGGAGCACCACCATCTGGAAGTTCCCCTCCAAGTCACTCACCATCCTGACGTTCCTTCACTGTTACTGGGTCACAATCCTGGAACTCCCTCCCTATCAGCACTGTGGGTGTACCTACACCACATGGACTGCAGCGGTTCAAGAAGGCAGCTCACCCCCACCTTCTCAAGGGCAACTAGGGATGGGAAATAAATGCTGGTCCAGCCAGCGAAGCCCACATCCCGTGAATGAATAATAAAAAAAATTATCCAGTTCCCTTTTGAAAGTTCCTATTGAACCTGCTTCCACCACCAGCGTGTTCCAGATCACAACAACTCGCTGTGTGAAAGCAAGTAAACTCACCTTATCACCTTGGCTTTTTCTTTGCCAGTGTCACTAAACGTGTGTCCTGTCAGTGGGAGCAGTTGCTCATTACTTACTCTATCGAAGCACCTCAAGATACACTTCGATTAAATCTCCCCTTAACCTTCTCTGCTCTCAGGAGAACACTTCATGCTTCTCCAATCTCTTCACATAAGTGAAATCCCTCAACTGTATCTCGCTGTGAGATTCCGGAGAGTTCCTCGGAGGTCTTGATTTACTTTTAACAGTCATAAGTGAAACTACAGAGAAGAGCTCCACACAAAGTGATGTTTTCCTGCATTCACGCAATAAAGACATTGGCAAAATACCGACAAAATGAAGTGGACAGCGATCACTCCGTGAGATCGCACAATCAATTTCTATATTCCATGTGCAATCCTGAAAGGCATTCCGACATTTTCACCCAGAAAGAGCGCGCCTTTCAAAAGCTCCTCTCACCATTTTAGGACGCGCCAAACTCTTTACAGTCCGCAACCAGTTTTTTGAAGTGCAGTCACTGGCGTAATGCAGAAAACGCAGCTGCCAATTTGTGCACAGCAAGATCCCACAAACAGCAATGTGCCGATGGCCTGAGAGAGTAACTTGCTTCTGCGCTGGTAACTGAGTGACAAATACTAGCCAGGAGTACTCCCCAGCTCCTCTTCCAAATACTGGCCCTGGGACCGTTTACATCTACCTGAGAAGGCAGACGTAACCCCGGTTTAATGCCTGATCTGAAAGACAGCACCTCTGACAGTGCAGCACTCCATCAGTGTTACACTTGAGTGTGCGCCTAGATTTTTGTTCTCAACTCCTGGAGCGGGATGTGATGCTACAACTCTCTGACTCTAAGGTGAGAGTGCTACCCACTCGAGTCACAGCTGATTGGATGGAATATATTTCGACTGAAGAAAAAAATTCATGAGAAACTGTTTGAGTCTCTGCTTAAACTGGGCAGCTGCCAGCTGTAACTGAACAACATGCCTTTGTGTGTTATCAAATTGAATAATGCTTTATTTATGGATTCATTCTACACACACACACACACAAAGAACAGATAATCATGGTGCTGACAGGCAAAACTCAAGCCAAGCGCAATTATAGCAAATCGAATTGAGCAACACGAGGACGAAGAAAGATTACTTGTAATAATCTAAGATGGCAGGACTGAGCATGCTGCACTGTCGGAGGGTCAGTACTGAGGGAGTGCTGCACTGTCAGAGGGTCAGTACTGAGGGAGTGCTGCACTGTCGGAGGGTCAGTACTGAGGGAGTGCTGCACTGTCAGAAGGTCAGTACTGAGGGAGTGCTGCACTGTCAGAGGGTCAGTACTGAGGGAGTGCCGCACTGTCAGAGGGTCAGTACTGAGGGAGTGCCGCACTATCAGCGGGTCAGTACTGAGGGAGTGCTGCACTGTCAGAGGGTCAGTACTGAGGGAGTGCTGCACTGTCAGAGGGTCAGTACTAAGGGAACGCTGCACTGTCAGAGGGTCAGTACTGAGGGAGTGCTGCACTGTCAGAGGGTCAGTACTGAGGGAGTGCTGCACTGTCAGAGGGTCAGTACTGAGGTAGTGCTGCACTGGGAGAGGGTCAGTACTGAGGGAGTGCTGCCTTGTCGGAGGGTCAGTACTGAGGGAATGCTGCACTGTCAGAGGGTGAGGACTGAGGGATTGCTGCACTGTCAGAGGGTCAGTACTGAAGGAGTGCTGCACTGTCACAGTGTCAGTACTGAGAGAGTGCTGCACTGTTGGAGGGTCAGTACTGAAGGAGTGCTGCACTGTCTGAGGTTCAGAACTGAGGGAGTGCTGCACTGTAGGAGGATCACAACGGGAAGAGTACCGCACTGTCGGAGGATAAGTACTGAGGGAGCGGTGCATTGTCAGAGGGTTAATACTGAGGGAGTGTTGCACTGTCGGGGTGTCAGTACTGAAGGAGTGCTGCATTGTCAGAGGGTCAGGACTGAGAGAGTGCTGCACTGTCGGAGGGTCAGTACTGAGGGAGTGCTGCACTGTCAGAGGGTCAGAACTGAGGGAGTGCTGCACTGTCAGAGGGTCAGTACTGAGGGAGCGCTGCACTGTCAGAGGGTTAGTACTGAGGGAGTGCTGCACTGTCAGAGGGTCAGTACTGAAGGAGTGCTGCACTGTCGGGGTGTCAGTACTGAAGGAGTGCCAAACTGGCAGAGGGTCAGTACTGAGGGAGCGCTGCACTATCGGGGTGTCAGTACTGAAGGAGTGCTGCCCTGTCAGACGGTCAGTACTGAGTTAGTACTGCACTGTGAGAGGGTCAGTACTGAGGGAGTGCTGCTGTCAGAGGGTCAGTACTGAGGGAGTGCTGCACTGTCAGTGGGTCAGTACTGAGGGAGCGCTGCACTGTCGGAGGGTCAGTACTGAAGGAGCACTGCACTGTCGGATGGTCAGTACTGAGGGAGCGCTGCACTGTCATCGGTGCCATCCTTTTGGATTAAATGTGAAACTGAGACCTGCTAAATTGTTACCATTGGATCCATAATGAGATGATCTGTCTATTCTCTCAGTAAAAGTTCCCCTGCCAGTATTTTGAGGAAGAGCAGGGGAAGGTTTCACCAGTGTCCTGGGCCAATCGTTATATCTCAATCAACATCGCAAGGAAACAGATTATCCGGTCATGGTTTCATTGCTTTTTGTGGGATCTTCCTGTGCATGTTATGTTCTGTATCAAAACAGGGGCTGTTGCGAGGTGTTGGTTACATCTCGCTAGGTCTGAACATGTCTTTGTAGTCATACGTAAGTTAATTGTAAGTATTTATTGACCGTGAGGTCTATTTACAAATATACAGTCAAGGGTACATGCTCAGAGCGTTCTCCATGCTTGCTGGTACACATGGCTCTGCCCCACACTCGACTGACCCTGGGAATGGATCATGTGTTCTCTTACACTGCTGTAAGCAGCACTGTACTCAGTCCCACCTTAACCCTATACATGCCAGACCCTAATACTGCAGGGACTATACTTCAGAAAGCACTTGATGAGCTGTGAGATGCTTTGGGACATGTCGAGGTTGTAAAAGGTGTTCCCCAAACTCATGTTGAGCAATGTGCTGAGACTGTGAAAACCAGGAGCTGGTCAGATTTTTAACAACCTGGTGCCATCACTGGAAATCTGCCAATAAAGACCCAGTAAGTGTCAAATTCTGGTTGGAATTGGAATGAGACAGAGCAGTCTTTGCATATTCCAGGGTTTGCTGTGTCCCACTCGTTTAGCAGATTGATAGTTTACCGCTCTCATCGATGACAATCTCACGCACAAGCCTGGCTCCTCTCGGCCCCTTCTCTTCAGCTCACACTGTCACCATGAAGCTTATGAACAGGAAGCCTGGTGCTTGTCCTGATACCAGTCCTTTGGGATATCTGTCCCTATCTCTGTTATCTCCTCCAGCCCACAACCCTCCGAGATCTCTGTGCTCCTCTCATTCTGGCTTCTTAAGCATCCCTGATTTCCATCGCTCCAAGACTGGTGGCCGTGCCTTCAGCTGCCTGGGCCTTCAGCTCTGGACTTCCCTCCCTAAACCTCTCCGCCTCTCTCTCCTCCTTTAAGACCTGTTGTCATCACTTTGAGTGATCAGGAAAACTGCATCCCCAGATCCCTCGCTTCCCGATCCCATTTGTGCTGCTGCTGCTGCTTGTAGCTAAGCTGACCAGGAGTCCCTCCATCATGGTACGAAACGCTCGTCTGTCTTGTGCCATCCTCACACATCCACTGTAGCTCGTCTGGAATCGCTCTGTGATGTCCACCATCCAACTACACCCACATCGAGCCCTCTTTCTGCTGCCCCCCACCTTTGTCCTCTGGGAGAGATCTCTGTAGCTTTTCAGCTCTGACCCAATGGCTGAAACACTGACATTGCCTTTTCTGGATGTCACTTAATTTTTAGAATTCTTTTTGCTCCTTTTTCCTTATATCACACCCAAGCGTATAACCTCACACTTCTCCACATTGAAGTTTCTTTGTCAATGACACAGTTCGTCCCTGTCTCCCTGTGTTTGGTCACAATCCTCTTCTGTATGAACCAAAGCCCCAGTTTGGTGCTGTTGGCAAATATTCAAGCTGCTCTTCGAGCTCCCGAGTCCAGAGAGTTTCTGTCGGTGCTCCCAGCTCTGATCACTTCCCGCCATTTGTCAAACCCACAGTCGGCAATGTGATAGGGCGAGAGCCTGTGGATGTGCAGCAGTCAGGGTCGGAAGAGACATGGGCACAATGTGAGCAGGACAGAGCGGGGAAAAGTTGCAGTGCACTGACTGATAAAATTAGCAGCAGAGCTAAAAGTAGACTGAGAGTAAATGACACAGCAGCCACAGGGAAAACTGACATCTTTCCCATGGGTTTGGTCATGAAAGTAAAATAAAATCCCTGCAGAAAAGGCACATTGAATATCACAAAGCTCTGTTCCTCTTCTTAATGCACTGCATGTATTTGGCTTTTCTGTCCTATGTTGTGCAGTGGGAGTTCAGGAGCAGCGTGGGCTAGCCTGTGCTGGTGATGGTCAGGGTTTTCAGATGCTGTCTTCTTTGTGGAGATGAATCACCATCACTTCGGGCTGCTTGGGCTCTGGACTTTGGAATTCCCTCTGTGAAGATGACGGCCTCTCTCTGCCTCTCTCTCCCTCTCTCTCTCTCTCTCTCTCTCTCCAAGAACATAACTCTTTGATTCAGCTTGTGGCCACCAGTCCGAATGTCTCCTTAAGTGGCTCAAACATCAAATTCTCTCCGATTTCTGCTTCTGTGAAGTGCCTTGAGGTACTTTCGTATGTTCAAGGCACTATACAAATGCAATTTATAGTTATCACAAATTGTCAGAGGTAATGACAAGCAGCATCTGGACAGGGTCCAATTGAAAGGACCTTTGCACTCTCCTCACAAATGATAGAGCAAGCCCATGGCAGGGTGAGAGAAGGTCAAGGCTGGAGAGGTATGTCCAGCTTGCATGCCCGCAGCGATGTGGGACCTCAGGGTATATGGGGTGGATGGGCATGGCAAGCCCATAACCCTTATCCAACTTGCTGACATGAGAAAAGGAAGAAAGACTTGCATTTATACAGCGCCTTTCATGAGCTCACGACATGCCAAAGCATTTTACAGCCAATGACCTACTTTCGCAGCGTCATCACAGTGGCAATGCAGGAAATCTGCCAGGCAATTTGTGCACAGCAAGCTCCCACACACAGTCATGTGATCGTGAGCAGTTGACCTGTTTTTATGATGTTAGGCGATAAATATCGGTCAGGATACTGGGGAGTGCTGCTCTGCTCTTCCTCAGTACAGCTCAATGGGGATCTTTCAAGTCTACATGAATGGGCCTCAGTTTGATGTCACCTCCAAAAGGTCCTTTGACAGTGCAGGGCTCCCTCGAGTTGGCATTGGGAGCTCGACTGTGGATTTTATTCTCGAGCATCTGTCGCAGGACTTGAACCGCTGACATTCTGATTGTGAAGACACAAATCACTGAGATCTTTTGCCATGCCAAGATTGGTGTGTCCGAGTGCCCCAGAGGGAAATGGAGGCCATTTTTCCTTTGCTTCCTTCACCAAACTCAGGAAAAAGGTTGGAATATATCAGCCTGCGTGAGTTCCGACTAGAGAAACTCTGTCTGAGTCACTGGGAGGCAATGCAAGTGAGGTGAGGAAAAGCAAACTCTCTGCCTGCACTTGAATGTCACAGTCTCATCATCAGTGTTTCAACACTGACCTGCGAACAAAAAATCACTTCAAAGACATTCAATATCCTTCTCGAAAGGAGGTGCCCCATACTGTTACTTCATTGACAGGATGTGGTCTTTGCTGACTGGGTCAGCATTTACTGCCCATCCCTAGTTGCCCTTGAGAAGGTGGTGATGAGCTGCCTTCATGAACCGCTGTAGTCCATGTGGTGTAGGTACACCCACAGTGCTATTAGGGAGGGAGTTCCAGGATTTTGACCCAGTGACAGTGAAGGAATGGTGATATATTTCCAAGTCAGGATGGTGAGTGACTTGGAGGGGAACTTCCAGGTGGTGGTGTTCCCATCTATCTGCTGCCCTTGTCCTTAAAGATGGGAGTAGTTGTGTTGAAGGAGCCTTGGTGAGTTCCTCCAGTGCATCTTGTAGATGGCACACACTGCTGCTACTGTGCATCCATGGTGGAGGGAGTGAATTTATGTGAATGGGATGCAAATCAAGCGGGCTGCTTAACCCTGGATGATAGGATTCATAAGGTGTCATTCTATTCCCGCCCTTTAATCATATCCCAGAATGAGGGATTGACTCCGAGCTTACACTCTGTTCCCAGTCTGTATAATATCCTAGACTGTGGGATAGACTCCGAGATTACATCCTGTTCCCACTCTGTATAATATGCCAGACTGTGGGATAGACTCCGAGATTACCCTCTGTTCCCACTCTGTATAATATCCCAGAATCTGGGATAGACTCCAAGATTGCCCTCTGTTCCCAGTCTGAATAATATCTGAGAATGTGGAATAGACTCCGAGATTACCCTCTGTTCACACTCTGTATAATATCCCAGAATGTGGCAGACTCTACGAGGATACACTCTGTTCCCACTCTGTATAATAGCCCAGACAGTAGGATAGCCTCCGAGATTACATTCTGTTCACACTCTGTATAATATCCCAGGCTGTGGGATAGACTCCGAGATTACCCTCCTTTCCCACCCTGTATAATATCACAGAATGTGGGATTGACTCCGAGATTACCCTCCGCTCCCACTCTATAATGTCACAGACTGTGGGGTAGACTCTGAGATTACCCTCAGTTCCCACTCTGTATAATATCCCAGAATGTGGGATTGACTGCGAGTTTACCCTCTGCTCTAACTCTGTATAATATCCCAGACTGTGGGATACACTCGGAGATTACCCTCCGCTCCCACTCTGTATAATATCTCAGACTCTGGGATAGACTCCATAATTATCCTCTGTTGTCACTCGGAATAATATTCCAGAATGTGGGATAGACTCCGAAATTACCCTCTGTTCACTCTCTGAATAATACCCCAAAATGTGGGATAGAATCCGAAATGACCATCCGTTCGCACTCTGTATCATATCCCAGAATGTGGCATAGACTTCGAGGTCACACTCTGTTCCCACTCTGAATAATATCCCAAACTCTGGGACAGACTTCGAGATAACCCTCCGCTCCCACTCTGTATAATATCCCTGAATGTGGCATAGGCCCTGAGATTAAATTCTGTTCATACTTTGAATAATATCACAGAATGTGTGTTAGAATCAGAGATTTCTCTCTGTTCCCACTCTGAATAATATCCATGAATGTGGCATAGACTCCGAAATTAACCTCCGCTCCCATACTGTAAAATATCCTAGTCTCTGGGATAGACTTTGAGATTAGCCTCCGATCCCATTCTAAATAATATCCCAGACTGTGGGATAGACTCCGAGATTTCCCTCAGTTCCTACTCTGAATAATATCACAGAATGTGGGATAGACTCCGAGTTTACCCTGTGTTCCCACTCTGTTTAATATCCCAGACTGTGTGATAGATTTCGATATTACCCTCTGCTCACACTCTGTATAACCTCCCGGACTGTGGCATAGGCTGAGAAATTACCGCCCGCTTCCAGGCTGTATAATAACCTAGACTCTGGGATAGACTCCGAAATTACCCATCGCTCCCACTGTGTATAATGGCCTAGTCTCTGGGATAGACATCGAGATTACCATCCACTCACACTCTGTATAATATCCCGGACTGTGGAAAAGAAACCGAGATTACCCTCAATTCACACTCTGAATAATATCCCAGACTGTGGGATAGACTTCGAGATTACCCTCTGCTTCCACTCTGTATAATATCCCTGAATACATCATAGGCTCCGAGATTACATTCTGTTCATACTCTGAATAACATCACAGAATGTGTATTAGACTCCGAGATTACCCTCCGTTCCCACTCTGAATAATATCCTAGACTCTGGGATAGACTTTGAGATTACTCTCTGATCCCATTCTGAATAATATCCCAGACTGTGGAAAAGACTCCGAGATTGCCTTCAGTTCCCACTCAGTATAATATCCCAGAATGTGATATAGACTCCGAGATTAGTCTCTGTTACCACTCTGAATAATATCCCAGAATGTGGGGTACATTCCGGGATTACCCTATGTTCCCAGTCTGAGTAATATTCCAGACTGTGGGATAGAATCTGGGATTAGTCTACGCTCCCACTGTGTACAATATCCTCGACGCTGGGATAGATTTCGAGATCACCCTCCGATCCCACTCTGAATAATATCCCAGAATGTGGGATAGACTCTGAGTTTAAGCTCCGCTCCCACTCTGTATAATATCCCAGAATGTGGCATAGACTCTGAGATTAGTCTCTGTTACCACTCTGAATAATATTCCAGAATGTGGGGTACACTCCGAGATTATCCTCTGCTCCCACTCTTTATGATCTCCCAGAATGTGGCATAGGCTGATAAATTACCCTCCGCTTCCATGCTGTATAATATCCTAGACTCTTGGATAGACTCCGAAATATCCCATCGCTCGCACTCTGTATAATGTCTTAGTCTCTGGGATAGACATCGAGATTACCATACGCTCCCACTATGTATAATATCCCGGACTGTCGAAAAGACTCCGAGATTACCCTCTGTTCCCACTCTGAATAATATCCCAGAATGTGGGATAGACTCCGAGATTACCCACCGTTCACACTCTGTATAATATCCCAGAATGTGGGATAGACTCTGAGATTACTCTCTGTTTCCATTCTGAATAATATCCCAGAATGTGGAACAGACTCCGAGATTATCCTCTGTTGCCGCTCTGAATAATATCCCAGACTGAGGGATAGTCACCGAAATTACCCTCTGTTCCCACGCTGTATAATATCCCAGAATCTGGCATGGACTCCGAATTTACCCTATGTTCCCACTCTGTATAACCACTCGGAATGTGGCATAGGCAGAGAAATTACCTTCTGCTCCCACGCTGTATAATAACCTAGACTCTGGGATAGACATCGAGATTACCATCCGCTCCCACTCTCTATAATATCCCGGAATGTGGGATAGACTCCGAGATTACCCTCAGTTCCCATTCTGAATAATATCCCAGAATTTTGGATAGACTCCGAATTTACCCTCTGTTCGCACTCTCTATAATACCCCAGACTGTGGGATAGACTCCGATATTACGCTCTCTCCCACTCTGTATAACCTCCGGGAATGTGGCATAGGCTGAGAAATTACTGTCCGCTCCCACGCTGTATAATAACCTAGACCCTGGGATAGACTCCGAAATTACCCATCGCTCCCACTCTGTATAATGGCCTAGTCTCTGAGATAGACATCGAGGTTACCATCCGCTCCCACTCTGTATAATATCCCGGACTGTAGAAAAGACTCCAAGATTACCCTCAGTTCCCACTTTGAATATTATCCCAGAATTTGGGATAGACTCCTTGATTACCCACCGTTCCCACTCTGTATAATTTCCAGAATGTGGGCTAGACTCTGAGGTTAAACTCTGTTCCCATTCTGTATATTATCCCAGAATGTGTGATGGGCTCCGAGATTACCCTCCGCTCCCACTCTATAATATCCCAGAATGTGGAACAGACTCCGAGATTACCCTTTGTTCCCACTCTGTATAATATCCCAGAATGCGAGATAGATTCTGAGATTACCCTCTGTTTCCGCTCTGAATAATATCCCCGATTGTGGCAAAGGTTCCGAGATTACATTCTGTTCATACTCGGACTAATATCCCAGAATGTGTGTTAGACTCAGAGATTACCCTCTGTTCCCACTCTGAATAATATCCCAGAATATGGCATAGACTCCGAAATTAACCTGCGCTCCCACTCGGTATGACATCCTAGACGCTGGGATAGACATTGAGATTAGCCTCCGATCCCATTCTGAATAATATCCCAGACTGTGGGATAGGCTCCGAGATTCCATCAGTTCCCACTCTGAATAATATCCCAGAATGTGGCTTTACCACCGAGGTAACACACTGTTCCCACTCTGAATAATAGCCCAGACTGTGGAATAGACTCCGTGTTACAATCTGATCCAACTCTGAACAATATCCCAGAATGTGGCATAGACTCTGAGATTACACTCTGTTCCCACTCTGAATAATATCCCAGAATGGGGGATAGACTCCGGGATTACCCACTGTTATCACACTGAATAACATGCCAGACTATGGTATAGGCTCTGAGAATACCCTCTGTTCCCACTCTGAACAATATCCCAGAATGTGGGATAGACTCCGAGATTACACTCTGCTCCCACTCTGTATAATATCCCAGACTCTAGGATTGAATCCAAGATTACCATCTGTACCCACTCTGAATAATATCCCAGAATGTGGGATAGACTCCGAGATTACCCTCTGTTTCCACTCTGAATAATATCCCAGAATGCGGGATAGATTCCGAGATTACCCTCTGTTCCCACTCTGAATAATATCCCAGACTGTGGGATAGACTTCGAGATTACCCTCCGCATCCGCTCTTTATAATATCCCTGAATGTGGCATAGGTTCCGAGATTACATTCTGTTCATACTCTGAATAATATCCCAGAATATGTGTTAGACTCAGAGATTACCCTCTGTTCCCATTCTGAATAATATCCCAGAATGTGGGTTAGACTCCGAGATTACCCACCGTTCCCACTTATAATTTCTAGAATGTGGGATAGACTCCGAGGTTAAATTCTGTTCCCACTCTGTATATTATCCCAAAATGTGGGATGGACTCCGAGATTAACCTCCGCTCCCACTCTGTATAATAGACCAGAGTGTGGAACAGACTCCGAGATTACTCTCTGTTCCCAGTCTGAATAAAACCCCAGAATGTGAGATAAACTCTGAAACGACCCTCTGTTCCCGCTCTGAATAATAACCCAGACTTTGGGATAGTTTCCGAAATTACCCTCCGCTCCCACCCTGTATAATATCCCAGAATATGGCATAGACTCCGAGATTACACTCTGTTCCCACTCTGAATAATATGCCAGACGGTGGGATAGGCTCCGAGATTACCCTCCGATCTCACTCTGTATTATATCCCAGAATGTGGCATAGAATCCGAGGTTACACTCTGTTCCATCTCTGTACAATATCCCAGAATGTTGTATAGACTCAGAGATTTCTCTCTGTTCCCACTCTGAATAATATCCCAGAATGTGGTATAGACTCAGAGATTTCTCTCTGTTCCCACTCTGAATAATATCCCAGACTGTCAGTTAGACTCCGAGATTATCCTCTGTTCCCACTCTGATAATATCCCAGAATGTAGGAAAGAGTCTGACTTTAAACTCCACCCCCACTCTGTATAATATCCCAGAATGTGGGATAGACTCTGAGAATACCCTCTGTTCCCACTCTGAATAATATTAGAGAATGTGGCATAGACTCGAAAATTAGCCTCCGCGCCCACTCTGTATAATGTCCCAGACACTGGGATAGAGTTTGAGATTACACCCCGATCCCATTCTGAATAATATCCCAGACCGTGGCATAGACTCCGAGATATCACTCTGCTCCCACTCTGAATAATATCCCAGAATGTGGGATAGACTCCGAGTTTACCCTCTGTTCCCGCCCTGTATAACCTCCCGGAATGTGGCATTGGCTGAGAAATTACCGTCCACTCCCCAACTGTATAATAACCTAGACTCTGGGATAGACTCCGTAATTACTCATCGCTTCCACTCTGTATAATGGCCTAGTCTCTGGGCTAGACATCGAGATTACCATCCACTCCCACTCTGTATAATATCCCAGAATATGGCATAGACTCCGAGGTTACACTCTGTTCCCACTCTGAATAATATCCCAGAATGTGGCATAGACTCCGAGTTTACCCTCTGTTCCCACTCTGTATAATATCCCAGACTGTGGGATAGACTCCGATAGTACACTCTCCTCCCACTCAGTATAACCGCCTGGAATGTGGCATAGGCTGAGAAATTACTGTCCTCTCCCACGCTGTATAATAACATAGATTCTGGGATAGACTGCGAAATTACCCATCGCTCCCACTCTGTATAATGGCCTAGTCTCTGGGATAGACATCGAGATTACCTTCCGCTCCCACTCTGTACAATATCCCTGAATGTGGCATAGGCTCTGAGATTACAATCTGTTCATACTCTGAATAATATCACAGAATGTGTGTTAGACTCAGAGATTTCTCTCTGTTCCCACTCTGGAAAATATCCCAGAATGTGGGATAGACTCTGAGTTTACCCTCTGTTCGAATTCTGTATAATATCCCAGACTGTGGGATAGATTCCGATATTACCCTCTGCTCCCACTCTCTATAACCTCCCGGAATGTGGCATAGGCTGAGAAATTACCGTCCGCACCCACACTGTATAATAACCTAGACACCGGGATAGACTCCGAAATTGCCCATCGCTCCCACTCTGTTTAATGGCCTAGTCTCTGGGATAGACATCGAGAGTACCATCCACTCCCACTCTGTATAATATCCCAGACTGTGGAAAAGACTCCGAGATTACCCTCAGATCCCACTCCGAATAATATCCCAGAATGTGGGATAGACTCCGAGATTACCCACTGTTCCCACTCTGTACAATTTCCCGAATTTGGGATGAACTCCGAGGCTAATGTCTGTTCCCACTCTGGAAATTATCCCGAGATGTGGGATGGACTCCGAGATGACGCTCTGCTCCCACTCTGTATAATTTACCCGAATGTGGGATGGACTCCGAGATTACCCTCTGTTCCCACTCTGTATAACATCGAAGACTCCAGGATAGACTCCGAAATTAATCACCGCTCCCATTCTAAATAATATCCTAGACTCTGGGATAGACTTCGAGATTACCCTCTGCTCCCACTCTGTATCATATCCCTGAATGTGTCATCGACTCCGACGTTACACTCTCTTCCCACTCTGTATAATATCACACATTGTGGGATAGACTCCGAGATTATCCTCCGCTCCCACTCTGTATAATTGACCAGAATGTGGAACAGACTCCGAGATTACTCTCTGTTCCCACTCTGAATGAAATCCAAGAATGTGAGATAGACTCTAAGACTACCCTCTGTTTCCGCTCTGAATAATATCCCAGACTGTGGGATATTCCCCGAAATTACTCTCCGCTCCCACTCTGTATAATATCCCAGAATGTGGCATAGAGTCTGAGGTTACACTCTATTCCTTCTCTGTATAATAACCCAGAATTTGGCATAGATTCCGAGATTACCCTCCGCTTACACTCTGTATAATATCCCTGAATGTGGCATAGGCTCCGAGATTACATTCTGCTCATACTCTGAATAACATCACAGAATATGTGTTAGACTCAGAGATTACCCTCCGCTCCCACTCTGTATAATATACCAGAACGTGGAACAGACTCCAAGGTTACCGTCTGTTCCCACTGTGAATAAAGTCCCAATATGTGTGATAGACTCTAAGACTACCCTCTGATCCCACTCTGAATAATATCCCAGACTGTGTACTAGACTCCGAGATTAACCCCTGTTCCCACTCTGAATAATATCCCAGACAGTGTGATAGCCTCCGAGATTACCCTCCGCTCCCACTCTATATTATATCCCAGAATGTGGCTTAGACTCCGAGGTCACAATCTGTTCCAACCCTGTATATTATCGCAGAATGTGGCATAGAATCCGAGGTTACACTCTGTTCCCACTCTGAATAATATCCCAGAATGTGGCATAGACTCCGAAATTAACCTCCGCTCCCACTCTGTATAATATCCTAGAGTCTGGGATAGAGTTTGAGATTACTCTCCGATCCCATTCTGAACAATATCCCAGATTGTGGGATAGACTCCGAGATTTCCCTCAGTTCCCACTCTGAATAGTATCCCAGAATGTAGGATAGACTCTGAGTTTACCCTACGCTCCCACTCTGTATAATATCCCAGACTGTGGGATAGACTCCGAGATTAAACTCTGTTCCCATTCTAATATCCCAGACTGTGGGATAGACTCCGAGTTTACCCTCTGTTCCCACTCTGTATAATATCACAGACTGTGGGATTGACTCCGATATTACCCTCTGCTCCCGCTCTATATAACCTCCCGGAATGTGGCATAGGTTGAAAAATTACTGTCCGCTCTCCCGCTGTATAATACCCTAGACTCTGGGATAGACTCCGAAATTACCCATCGCTTCCACTCTGTATAATGGTCTAGTCTCTGGGATAGACATCGAGATTACCATCCATTCCCACTCTGTATAATATCCCAGACTGTGGAAAAGTCTCCGAGATTACCCTCAGTTACCACTCTGAATGTTATCCCAGAATGTGGGATAGGCTCCGAGATTACCCACCGTTCCCACTCTGTATAATTTCATTAATGTGGGATAGGCTCCGAGGTTAAACTCTGTTCTCACTTTGTATATGATCCCAAAGCGTGGGATGGACTTCGAAATTACCCTCCGCTCCCACTCTGTATTATAGACCAAAACGTGGAACAGACTCCGAGATTACCCTCTGTTCCCACTCTGAATAAAATCCCAGAATGTGAGATAGTCTCCAAAATTCCCCTGCGCTCCCACTCAGTACTATATGCCAGAATGTGGCTTAGACTCCGAGGTTACACTCTGTATATTAACCCGGAATGTGGCATAGAATCCGAGGTTACACTCTGTACCATCTCTGTATAATATCCCAGAATGTGGGATAGCCTCCGAGATTGCCCTCCATTCCCACTCTGTATAATATCCCAGAATTTGACATAGATTCTGAGATTACCCTCCGCTTACACTCTGTATAATATCCCTGAATGTGGCATAGGCTCCGAGATTACATTCTGCTCAGACTCTGAATAACATCACAGAATATGTGTTAGACTCTGAGATTACCCTCCACTCCCACTCTGTATAATATACCAGAATGTGGAACAGACTAGAAGGTTACCCTCTGTTCCCACTGTGAATAAAGTCCCAAAATGTGTGATAGACTCTAAGACTACCCTCTGATCGCACTTTGAATAATATCCCAGACTGTGTACGAGACTCCGAGATTAACCCCTGTTCCCACTCTGAATAATATGCCAGACTGTGGGATAGGATCTGAGAAAACCCTCTGTTCCCATTCTGAATAATATCCCAGACAGTGCGATAGCCTCCGAGATTACCCTCCGCTCCCACTCTATATTATATCCCAGAATGTGGCTTAGACTCCGAGGTCACAATCTGTTCCAACCCTGTATATTATCACAGAATGTGGCATAGAATCCGAGGTTACACTCTGTTCCCACTCTGAATAATATCCCAGAATGTGGCATAGACTCCGAAATTAACCTCCGCTCCCACTCTGTATAATATCCTAGAGTCTGGGATAGAGTTTGAGATTACTCTCCGATCCCATTCTGAACAATATCCCAGACTGTGGGATAGACTCCGAGATTTCCCTCAATTCCCACTCTGAATAGTATCCCAGAATGTAGGATAGACTCTGAGTTTACCCTACGCTCCCACTCTGTATAATATTCCAGACTGTGGGATAGATTCCAAGATTAAACTCTGTTCCCATTCTGACTAATATCCCAGAATGTGGGATAGACTCTGAGTTTACCCTCTGTTCCCACTCTGTATAATATCCCAGACTGTGGGATTGACTCCGATATTACCCTCTGCTCAGACTCTATATAACCTCCTGGAATGTGGCATAGGCTGAAAAATTACTGTCCGCTCCCACGCTGTATAATACCCTAGACTCTGGGATAAACTCTGAAATTACCCATCGCTTCCACTCTGTATAATGGTCTGGTCTCTGGGATACACATCGAGATTACCATCCGCCCCCACTCTGTATAATATCCCAGACTGTGGGATAGACTCCGATATTACCCTCTGCTCCCACTCTGTATAACCTCCCGGAATGTGGCATAGGCTGAGAAATTACTGTCCGCACGCAGTATAATAACCAAGACACCGGGATAGACTCCGAAATTACCCATCGCTCCCACTCTGTTTAATGGCCTAGTCTCTGGCATAGACATCGAGATTACCATCCGCTCCCATTCTGTATAATATCCCAGACTTTGGAAAAGTATCCGAGATTACCCTCAGTTCCCACTCTGAATAATATCCCAGAATGTGGGATAGACTCCAAGATTACCCTCTGTTCCCACTCTGTATAATTTCCAGGATGTGGGATGAACGCCGATGTTAATGTCTGTTCCCACTCTGGAAATCATCCCAAAATGTGGGATGGACTCCGAGATGACGCTCTGTTCCCACTCTGAATAATATCCCAGAATGCAGGATAGATTCCGAGATTACTCTCTGTTCCCACTCTGAATAATGCCCCAGACTGTGTGATACACTTCGAGATTAGCCTCCGCTTCCAGTCTTTATAATATCCCTCAATGTGGCATAGGTTCCGAGATTACATTCTGTTCATACTCTGAATAATACCCCAGAATGTGTGTTAGACTCAGAGATTACCCTCTGTTCCCACTCTGATTAATATCCCAGAATGTGGCATAGAGTCCGAAACTAACCTCTGCTCCCACTCTGTATAACAACCAAGACTCCAGGATAGACTCTGAAATTAACCACCGCTCCCATTCTGAATAATATCCTAGACTCAGGGATAGACTTCGAGATTACCCTCCGCTCCCACTCTGTATCATATCCCTGAAAGTGGCATCAACTCCGACGTTACACTCTCTTCCCACTCTGTATAATATCCCAAACTGTGTACTAGACTCCGAGATTAACCCCTGTTCCCACTCTGAATAATATGCCAGACTGTGGGATAGGCTCTGAGAAAACCCTCTGTTCCCATTCTGTATAATAGACCAGAATGTGGAACAGACTCCGAGATTACTCTCTGTTCCCGCTCTGAATAATATCCCAGAATGTGGGATAGACTCCGAGATTACCCTTTGTTTCCACTCTGAATAATATCCCAGAATGTGGGATATTCTCCGAAATTACTCTCCGCTCCCACTCTGTATAATATCCCAAAATGTGGCATAGACTCTGAGGTTACACTCTATTCCCTCTCTGTATAATATCCCAGAATTTGGCATAGTTTCCGAGATTACCCTCCACTTACACTCTCTATAATATCCCAGAATATGCGTTAGATTCAGAGATTACCCTCTGCTCCCACTCTGTATAATATACCAGAACGTGGAACAGACTCCAAGGTTACCCTCTGTTCCCACTGTGAATAAAATCCCAAATGTGTGATAGACTCTAAGACTGCCCTCTGTTCCCGCTCTGAATAATATCCCAAATTTTGGGATCGTCTCCGAAATCACCCTCCGCTTCCAATCTGTATAATATCCCAGAATATGGCATAGACTCCGAGGTAACACTCTGATCCCACTCTGAATAATATCCCAAACTGTGTACTAGACTCTGAGATTAACCCCTGTTCCCACTCTGAATAATATGCCAGACTGTGGGATAGGCTCTGAGAAAACCCTCTGTTCCCACTCTGTATAATATCCCAGACAGTGCGTTAGCCTCCGAGATTACCCTCCGCTCCCACTCTATATTATATCGCAGAATGTGGCTTAGACTCCGAGGTTACAATCTGTTCCAACTCTGTATATTATCATAGAATGTGGCATAGAATCCGAGGTTACACTCTGTTCCCAGTCTGAATAATGTCCCAGAATGTGGCATAGACTCTGAAATTAACCTCCGCTCCCACTCTGTATAATATCCTAGACTCTGGGATAGAGTTTGAGATTACTCTCCGATCCCATTCTGAACAATATCCCAGACTGTGGGATAGACTCCGAGATTTCCCTCAGTTCCCACTCTGGATAATATCCCAGAATGTAGGAAAGACTCTTGAGTTTACCCTCCACTCCCACTCTGTATAATATCCCAGACTTAGGGATAGACTCCGAGATTAAACTCTGTTCCCATTCTGACTAATATCCCAGAATGTGGGATAGACTCCGAGTTTACCCTCTGTTCCCACTCTGTATAATATCCCAGACTGTGGGATTGACTCCGAAATTACCATCTGACCCAACTCTATATACCTCCCGGAAATTGGCAAAGGCTGAAAAATTACTGTCCGCTCTCCCGCTGTATAATACCCTAGACTCTGGGATAGACTCCGAAATTACCCATCGCTTCCACTCTGTTTAATGGCCTAGTCTCTGGGAGAGACATTGCCATTGCCATCTGCTCCCACTCTGTATAATATCCCGGACTGTGGAAAAGTCTCCGAGATTACCCTCAGGTACCACTCTGAATAATATCCCAGAACGTGGGATAGACTCCGAGATTACCCACCGTTCCGACTTTGTATAATATCCCTGAATGTGGCATAGGCTCCGAGATTACATTCTGTTCATACACTGAATAATGTCCCAGAATGTGTGTTAGACAGTTAGACTCTGAGATTACCCACTTTTCCCACTGAATATTATCCCAGAATGTGACATAGACTCCGAAATTAACCTCCGCTCTTACTCTGTATAATATCCTAGACTCTGAGAAAGACTTAGAGATTACCATCCGATCCCACTATGTTTAATATCCCAGAATGTGGCATAGACTCCGAGGTTACACTCTATTCCCACTCTGTATAATATCCCAGAATGTGGAATTGACTCCGCGATTACCCTCCGCTCCCACTCTGTATAATTTCCCAGACTGTGGGATAGACTCCGAAATTAACCTATGTTCCCACACTGTATAATATCCCTGAATGTGGCATAGGCTCCGAGATTACATTCTGTACATACTCTGAATAATATCCCAGAATGTATGTTAGACTCCGAGATTACCCTCTGTTCCCACTGTGAATAATATCCCAGAATGTGGCATAGACTCCGAAATTAACCTCCGCCCCCACTCTGTATAACATCCAAGACTCAGGGATAGACTCCGAAATTAACCACCGCTCCCATTCTGAATAATATCCTAGACTCTGGGATAGACTTTGAGATTACCCTCCGTTCCCACTCTGCATCATATCCCAGAATATCGCATAGACTCCGAGATTACTCCCTATTCCCACTTGAATAATATCCCAGAATGTGTGTTAGACTCTGAGATTTCCCTCTGTTCCCACTCTGAATAATACCCCAGACTGCGGGATATACTCCTCGATTACCCTCTGTCCCACTCTGTATAATATCCCAGAATGTGGCATGGTCTCCGAAATTACACTCCTCTCCCACTCTGTATAATATCCTGGACTGTGGAAAAGTCTCCGAGATTGCCCTCAGTTACCACTCTGAATAACATCCCAGAATGTGGGATAGAGTCCGAGATTACCCACCTTTCCTACTCTGTATATTTTCCAGAATGTGTGATAGACTCCGAAGTTAAACTGTGTTCCCACTCTGTATATTATCCCAAAATGTGGGATGGACTCTGAGATTACCCTCCGCTCCCACTCTGTAAAATAGACCAGAATGAGGAACAGACTCTGAGATTACTCTCTGTTCCCACTCTGAATAAAATCCCAGAATGTGAGATAGACTCTAAGACTACCCTCTGTTCCCGCTCTGAATAATAACCCAGACTTTTGGATAGTCTCTGAAATTACCCTCCGCTCCCACTCTGTATAATATCCCAGAATGTGGGATGGACTCCGAGATTATCCTCCTCTCCCACTCTGTATAATATCCCAGAATGTGGTACAGACTCAGAGATTACATTCTGTTCCCACTCTGAATAATATCCCAGAATGTGGGATAGACTCCGAAATTACACTCCGCTCCCACTCTGTATAATATCCTAGAATCTGGGATAGACTTTGAGATTACCTTCTGCTCCCACTCTGTTTAATATTCGGGACAGTGGGATAGATTCCGAGATTACCCTCAATTCCCACTCTGAGTAATATCCCAGACAGTGGGATAGACTCCGAGATGTCCCTCCGATCCCCCTCTGAATCATATCCCAGACTGTGGGATATTCTCTGAAATTACTCTCCGCTCCCACTCTGTATAATATCCCAGAATGTGGCATAGACTCTGAGGTTACAGTCTATTCCCACTTTGTATAATATCCCTGAATGTGGCATAGGCTCCGAGATTACATTCTGCTCATACTCTGAATAATATCACAGAATGTGTGTTAGACTCAAAGATTACCCTCTGTTCCCACTCTGAACAAAATCCCAGAATTTGGGATAGACTCCGAGATTACCTTCCTTGACCTCTCTGTCTCAATTTCGTCGCATCTGTTCTGATGGCGCTACCTTCAAAAACAGCTCCTCTGACATGTCCTCCTTCTTTCTCGGACTGCTGTTCCCGTCGCATTCTGAGATCCACACTCAGTGCCATGCGCCGCCATATGAACACACTCGACCTCTCCCTCCAGCAGCACTGCCGCACCCTTTTTCAAAGCTGCGCGTGCCCCCAGTTTCATTTTATTCTTCGCCTCATCCGTCGCCTCAACAAGAAACTTTTTCTCTTTCTCACAAGTGCTAAAGAACGCAAGCTCCAACAACTCATCGACACCAACACCTATCTGGGACCCTCCACCCCTGCTTGTCCCTCCGTCCCCACCCCATCTTCCAATCCCAGCCCCAGTCGCGTATTCACTATACCCCCTGACCTTCCCCTCTCCGATGCTGAACGTTCAGTGCTCAGCAAAGGACTTAGTTTCATACCCTTACGCCCTCATCTCAATGAATTTCGGGCTCGGCATGATGCTGAACTCTTCTTCCGCCGTCTTCGTCTCCGTGCTCACTTCTTTGGGCAGGAGTCCTCTCCCCATTCAACGGATCCTTTTACCCACCTCCAATATTCTCCCTCCACCTGGACCCCTCCCTCTGGATTCTTACCTTCTCTTGATCTTTTCATTGAGAACTGTCGGCGTGACATTAGCCGTCTCAATTTCTCTGCTCCTCTCACCCATTCTAATCTGTCTCTCTCTGAACTTACTGCACTCCGTTCTCTCAGGTCCAACCCCAACATTGTCATCAAACCCGCTGACAAGGGTGGTGCTGTTGTTGTCTGGCGCACTGACCTCTACCTCGCGGAGGCTGAGCGTCAACTCGCAGACACTTCCTCCTACCTCTCCCTGGACAATGACCCCTCCACAGAACATCAAGCCATTGTTTCCAGGACTGTCACTGACCTCATCTCCTCTGGAGATCTTCCTCCCACAGCTTCCAACCTGATAGTCGCCCAACCTCGGACAGACCGCTTCTACCTCCTACCCAAAATCCACAACCAGAACTGTCCTGGCAGACCGATCGTGTCAGCCTGTTCCTGCCCCACGGAACTCATTTCTCGTTGACTCCCTTCTCTCTCCCCTTGTCCAGTCCCTTCCCACCTACATCCGTGATTCCCCTGACACCTTACGTCACATCAACAATTTCCAGTTCCCTGGCCCCAACCGCTTCCTCTTCACCATGGATGTCCAATCCCTCTACACCTCCATCCCCCACCAGGATGGTCTGAGGGGCCCTTGCTTCTTCCTTGAACAGAGGCCCGAACAATCCCCATCCACCACTACTCTCCTCCGTCTGGCTGAACTTGTTCTCACACTGAACAATTTCTCCTTTAACTCCTCTCACTTCCTCCAAATAAAAGGTGTGGCTATGGGTACCCGCATGGGCCCCAGCTATGCCTGTCTCTTTATGGGGTATGTGGAACATTCCTTGTTCCAGTCCTACTTCGGCCCCCTCCCACAACTCTTTCTCCGGTACATCGATGATTACTTCGGTGCTGCTTCATGCTCTCGTCGGGACTTGGAAAAATTTATTAATTTTGCTTCCAATCTCCACCCCTCCATCATTTTCACATGGTCCATCTCTGACACTTCTCTTCCCTTCCTTGACCTCTCTGTCTCAATTTCTGATGATAGACTGTCCACCAATATCCATTACAAGCCTACCGACGCCCACAGCTACCTCGACTACAGCTCCTCACACCCCGCTTCCTGTAAGGACTCCATTCCATTCTCTCAGTTCCTTCGCCTCCGTCGCATCTGTTCTGATGACGCTATCTTCAAAAACAGCTCCTCTGACATGTCCTCCTTCTTCCTTAACCGAGGTTTTCCACCCACGGTCGTTGACAGGGCCCTCAACCGTGTCCGGCCCATATCCCGCGCATCCGCCCTCACACCTTCTCCTCCCTCCCAGAAACATGATAGGGTCCCCCTTGTCCTCACTTATCACCCCACCAGCCTCCGCCTACAAAGGATCATCCTCCGCCATTTCCGCCAACTCCAGCATGATGCCACCACCAAACACATCTTCCCTTCACCCCCCCGGCGGCATTCCGTAGGGATCGTTCCCTCCGGGACATCCTGGTCCACTCCTCCATCACCCCCTACTCCTCAACCCCCACCTATGGCACCTCCCCATGCCCACGCAGAAGATGCAACACCTGCCCCTTCACTTCCTCTCTCCTCACCGTCCAAGGGCCCAAACACTCCTTTCAAGTGAAGCAGCATTTCACTTGCATTTCCCCTAACTTAGTCTACTGCATTCATTGCTCCCAATGTGATCTCCTCTACATTGGAGAGACCAAACGCAAACTGGGTGACCGCTTTGCAGAACACCTGCGGTCTGTCCGCAAGAATGACCCAAACCTCCCTGTCGCTTGCCATTTAAACACTCCACCCTGTTCTCTTGCCCACATGTCTGTCCTTGGCTTGCTGCATTGTTCCAGTGAAGCCCAGCGCAAACTGGAGGAACAGCACCTCATTTTCTGACTAGGCACTTTACAGCCTTCCGGGCTGAATATTGAATTCAACAACTTTAGATCTTAAACCCCCCCCTCCCCCCATCCCCACCCCGTTTCTTCCCCCTCCCTTTTTTTTCAATAATTTATATAGATTCTTCTTTTCCCACCTATTTCCATTATTTTTAAATCTACAACTAATACTTTGTTAGTCTTTCCACCCCACCCCCACTAGAGCTGTACCTTGAGTGTCCTGCCATCCATTCTTAATTAGCACTTTTCTTAGATAATATCACCACCTTCAACACCTCTCTGATCCTTTTGTCTGTGACATCTTTTGATTATGTGCTCCTATCACTGCTTGCTTATCCCCACAACCACCCCACCCTCAACTTCTCTCCCCCCGCCCCCCCACCTTAAACCAGCTTATATTTCACCCCTCTCCTAACTATACTTCAGTTCTGCCGAAGGGTCATGAGGACTCGAAACGTGAACTGTTTTCTTCTCCACCGATGCTGCCAGACCTGCTGAGTTTTTCCAGGCAATTCTGTTTTTGTCCGAGATTACCCTCTGTTCTCACTCTGAATAATATCCCAACCTATGGGATAGACTTCGAGATTACCCTCCGCTCCCACACTGTATAATATCCCTGAATGTGGCATAGGCTCTGAGATTACATTCTGTTCATACTCTGAATAATATCACAGAATGTGTTTTAGACTCAGAGATTACCCTCAGTTCCCACTCTGAATAATACCCCAGAATGTGGTATAGACTCTGAGTTTAACCTCTGCTCCCACTATGTATAATATCCCAGAATGTGGGATAGACTCCGAGTTTACCCTCTGTTCCCACTGTGTATAGTATCCCAGACTGTGGGATAGACTCCGATATTACTCTCTGCTCCCACTTTATATAACCTCCCGGAATATGGCATAATCTGAGAAATTACCGTCCACTCCCCCGTTGTATAATATCCTAGACTCCGGGATAGACTCCGAAATTACCCATCGCTTCCACTCTGTATAGTGGCCTAGTCTCTGGGATAGACATCGAGATTACGATCCGCCCCCACTCTGTATAATATCCTGGACTGTGGAATAGGCTCCGAGATTACCCGCAGTTACCACTCTGAATAGTATCCCAGTATGTGGGATAGACTCCGAGATTACCCACCGTTCCCACTCTGTATAATTTCCAGAATGTGGGATAGACTCCGAGGTTAAACTCAGTTCCCAATCTGTATATTCTCCCAAAATGTGGGATGGACTCCGAGATTACCCTCCGCTCCCACTTTGTATAATAGACCAGAATGTGGCATAGGCTCTGAAATTATCCTCTGCTCCCACTCTGTATAATAGCCTAGACTCTGGGATAGTGTTTGAGATTACTCTCCGATCCCATTCTGAGTAATATCCAAGACTGTGGGATAGACTCCGAGATTTCCCTCAGTTCCCACTCTGTATAACATCCCAGAATCTGACATAGACTCCGAGATTAAACTCTGTTCCCACTCTGACTAATATCCCAGAATGTGGTATAGACTCCGAGTTTACCCTCTGTTCCCACTCTGTTTTATATCCCAGACTGTGGGATTGACTCCGATATTACCCTCAGTTACCACTCTGAATGTTATTCCAGAATGTGGCATAGACTCCAAGGTAACATTCTGTTCCCACTCTGTATAATTTCGCAGATTCTGGCATCGACTCCGAGATTACCCTCTGTTCCCACTCTGAAAAATATCCCAGAATGCGGGCGGGACTCCGAGATTACCCACTGTTATCACACTGAATAATCTGCCAGACTGAGTAGTAGGCTCAGAGAATACCCTCTGTTCCCACTCTGAATAATCTCCCAGAATGTTGGGTAGACTCCGAGATTACCCTATGTTCCCACTGTGTATAATATCCCAGAATGTGGGATAGAGTGTGAGCTTAAACTCCACCCCAACCCTGTATAATATCCCAGAGTGTGGGATAGACTCCGAGATAACCCTCTGCTCCCACTCTGTATAATTTCCCAGAATGTGGCATAGGCTGATAAATAACTCTGCGCTTCCTCGCTGTATAATATCCTAGACTCTTGGAGAGACTCCAAAATTTCCCATCGCTCACACTCTATAAAATGTCCTAGTCTCTGGGAAAGAAATCGAGTTTACCATACGCTCCCACTCTGTATAATATCCCGGACTGTCGAAAAGACTCCGAGATTACCCTCAGTTACCACTCTAAATAATATCCCAGAATGTGGGATGGACTCCGAGATTACCCACCGTTCCCACTCTGTATAATTTCCAGAATGTGGGATAGACTCTGAGTTTAAACTCTGTTCCCACTCTGTATATTATCCCAAAACTTGGGATGGACTCCGAGATTACCCTCCGCTCCCACTCTGTATAATAGACCCGAATATGGAATAGACTCCGAGATTAGGCTCCGATCCCACTCTGTATAATTTCGCAGAATGTTGCATTGACTCCGAGATTACACTCTGTTCCCACTCTGAAAAATATCCCAGAATGCGGGATAATCTCCGAGATTACCCTCTGTTATCACACTGAATAATCTGCCAGACTGAGTAGTAGGCTCTGAGAATAACCTCTGTTCCAGCTCTGAATAATCTCCCAGAATGTGGAACAGTCTCCGAGATTACCCTATGTTGCCGCTCTGAATAATATCCCAGACTGTGGGATAGTCTCCGAAATTACTCTCCGCTCCCACTCTGTATAAGATCGCAAAATGTGGCATAGACTCTGAGGATACACTCTATTCCCACTTTGTATAATATCCCTGAATGTGGCATAGGCTCCGAGATTACATTCTGCTCATACTCTGAATAATATCACAGAATGTGCGTTAGACTCAAAGATTACCCTCTGTTCCCACTCTGAACAAAATCCCAGAATTTGGGATAGACTCCGAGATTACCCTTTGTTCTCACTCTGAATAATATCCCAGTCTATTGGATAGACTTCGAGATTATCCTCCACTTCCACACTGTATAATATCCCTGAATGTGGCATAGGATCTGAGATTACAATCTGTTCGTACTCTGAATAATATCACAGAATGTGATTTAGACTCAGAGATTTCCCTCAGTTCCCACTCTGAATAATATCCCAGAACGTGGTATAGACTCTGAGTTTAACCTCTGCTCCCACTATGTATAATATCCCAGAATGTGGCATAGACTCCGAGATTACATTCCGTTCCCTCTCTGAATAATATCCCAGAATATGGGATAGACTCCGAGTTTACCCTCTGTTCCCACTCTGTATAATATCCCAGATTGTGGGATAGAGTCTGAGATTACCCTCTGTTCCCACTCTATATAACCTCCCGGACTGTGGCATTGGCTGAGAAATTACCGTCCACTCCCCCGCTGTATAATACCCTAGACTCCGGGATAGATTCCAAAATTACCCATCGCTTCCACTCTGTATAATGGCCTAGTCTCTGCGATAGACATAGAGATTATCATCCGCTCCCACTCTGTATAATATCCCGGACTGTGGAAAAGTCTCAGAGATTACCCTCAGTTACCACTCTAAATGATATACCAGAATGTGGGATAGACTCCGAGATTACCCACCGTTCCCACTCTGTATAATTTCCAGAATGTGGGGTAGACTCCGAGGTTAAATTCTGTTCCCACTCTGTATATTATCCCAAAATGTGGGATGGACTCCGAGATTACCCTCCGCTCCCACTCTGTATAATAGACCAGAATGTGGAACAGACTCCGAGATTACTCTCTGTTCCCACTCTAAATAAAATCCCAGAATGTGAGACAGGCTCTAAAACTACCCTCTGTTCCCACTCTGAATAATGACCCAGACTTTGGGATAGTCTCCGATTTTACCCTCCGCTCCCACTCTGTATAATGTCCCAGAATGTGGCATAGACTCCGAGGATTCACTCTGTTCCCACTCTGTGTAATATCCAAGAATGTGGCATAGACTCCAAGGTAACACTCTGTTCCCACTCTGAATAATATCCCAGAAAGCGGGATAGACTCTGAAATTACCCTCCTTTCACACTCTGAAAAATTTCCCAGAATGTGGGATAGAGTGTGAGTTTAAACTCGACCCCCACCCTGTATAATATCCCAGAATGTGCCATTGACTCCGAGATTACACTCTGTTCCCACTCTTAATAATATCCCAGACTGTTGGATAAACTCCGAGATTTACCTCAGTTCCTACTCTGAATAATATCGCAGAGTGTCGGATAGACTCCGAGATTACCCTCTGCTCCCACTCTGTATAATTTCCCAGAATGTGACATAGGCTGATAAATAACTCTGCGCTTCCTCGCTGTATAATACCCTAGACTCCGGGATAGACTCCAAAATTTCCCATCGCTCACACTCTATATAATGTCCTAGTCTCTGGGATAGACATCGAGATTACAATACGCTCCCACTCTGTATAATATCCCGGACCGTCGAAAAGACTCCGAGATTAGCCTCAGTTCGCACTCTGAATAATATCCCAGAATGTGGGATAGACTCCGAGATTACCCTCTGTTCCCACTCTGAATAATATCCCAGAATGTGGGATAGACTCCGAGATTACCATCTGTTCCCACTCTGAACAATATCCCAGACTGTGGGATATTCTCCGAAATTACTCTCCGCTCCCACTCTGTACAATATCTCAGAATGTGGCATAGGCTCTGAGATTACATTCTGTTCATACTCTGAATAATATCACAGAATGTGGGATAGACTCCGCGTTTACCCTGTTCCCACTATTTATAATATCCCAGATTGTGGGATAGACTCCGATAACACCCTCTGCCTTCACTCTGTATAACCTCCCGGAATGTGGCATAGGCTGCGAAATTACCGTCCGCTCCCACGCTGTATAATAACCTAGACTCTGGGATAGACTCCGAAATTACCCATTGCTTCCACTGTGTATAATGGCCTAGTCTCTGGGATAGACATCGAGATTACCATCCGCTCCCACTCTGTATACCATGCCGGACTGTGGAACAGACTCCGAGATTACACTCTGTTCCCACTCTGTATAATATCCCAGAATGCGGGATAGATTCTGAGATTACCCTCATTTCCCATTCTGAATAACATGCCAGACTGTGGGATAGACTTCGAGATTACCCTCCGCTTCCAGTCTTTATAATATCCCAGAATGTGGCATAGGTTCCGAGATTACATTCTGTTCATACTCTGAATAATATCCCAGAATGTGTGTTAGACTCAGAGATTACCCTCTGTTCCCACTCTGATTAATATCCCAGAATGTGGCATAGAGTCCGAGATTAACCTCCGCTCCCACTCTGTATGACATCCTAGACTCTGGGATAGAGATTGAGATTAGCCTCCGATCCCATACTGAATAATATCCCAGAATGTGGCATAGACACCGAGGTAACACTCTGTTCCCACTCTGAATAATATCCCAGACTGTGGGATAGACTCCGATGTTACCCTCTGCTTCCACTCTGTATTACCTCCCGGAATGTGGCATAGGCTGAGAAATTACCGTCCGCTCCCATGCTGTATAATAACCTAGACTCTGGGATAAACTCCAAAATTACCCATCGCTCCCACTCTGTATAATGGCCTAGTCTCTGGGATAGAAATCGAGATTACCATCCGCTCCCACTCTGTATAATGGCTTAGTCTCTGGGACAGACATCTAGATTACCATCCGCTCCCACTCTGTATAATATCCCGGACTGTGTAAAAGACTCCGAGATTACCCTCAGGTCCCACTCTGTATAATTTCCAGAATGTGGGATAGACTCCGAGGTTAAACTCTGTTCCCACTCTGTATATTATCCCAAAATGTGGGATCGACTCCGAGATTACCCTCCGCTCCCACTCTGTATAATAGTCCAGAACGTGGAACAGACTCTGAGATTACTCTCTGTTCTCACTCTGAATAAAATCCCAGAATGTGAGATAGATTCTAAGACTACTCTCTGTTCCCGCTCTGAATAATAACCCAGATTTTGGGATAGTCTCCGAAATTACCCTCCGCTCCCACTTTGTATAATATCTCAGAATGTGGAATAGACTCCGAGATTAGGCTCCGTTCCCATTCTGAATAATATCCCAGAATTTGGGATAGACTCTGAGATTACCCTCCGCTACCACTCTGTATAATATCCCAGAATGTGGCATAGGCTGATAAATAACTCTGCGCTTCCATGCTGAATAATAACCGAGACTCTTGGATAGACTCCAAAATTTCCCATAGCTTACACTCTGTATAATGTCCTAGTCTCTGGGATAGACATCGAGATTACCATACGCTCCCACTCTGTATAATATCCCGGACTGTCGAAATGACTCTGAGATTACCCTCAGTTCCCACTCTGTATAATATCACAGAATGTGGGATAGACTCCGAGATTACCCTCCGCTCCCACTCTGTATAATATCCCAGACTGTGGGATGGACTCCGAGATTACCCTCCGCTCCCACTCTGTATAATATCCCAGACACTAGGATTGAATCCAAGATTACCATCTGTTCCCACTCTGAATAATGCCCTAGACTCTGGGATAGACTTTGAGATTACTCTCCGATCCCATTCTGAATAATATCCCAGACTGTTGGATAGACTCCTAGATTTCCCTCAGTTCCCACTCTGTATAATATCCCAGAATGTGGCATAGACTCAGAGATTACCCTCTGTTCCCACTGTGAATAAAATCCCAAAATGTGTGATAGACTCAAAGACTACCCTATGTTCCCGCGCTGAATAATATCCCAGATTTTGGGATGGTCTCCGAAATTACCCTCCGCTCCCACTCTGTATAATTTCCAGAATGTGGGATGGACTCCGAGGTTAAACTCTGTTCCTACTCTGGAAATTATCCCAAAATGTGGGATGGACTCCGAGATGACGCTCTGCTCCCACTCTGTATAATTTACCAGGATGTGGAACAGACTCTGAGATTATCCTCTGTTCCCACCCTGTATAATATCCCAGAATGTGGCATGGACTTCGAGGTAACACTCTGTTCCCACTCTGAATAATATCCCAGAATGCGGGATAGATTCCGAGATTACCCTCTGTTCCCACTCTGAATAACATGCCAGACTGTGTGATACACTTCGAGATTACCCTCCGCATCCACTCTTTATAATATCCCTGAATGTGGCATAGGTTCCGAGATTACATTCTGTTCATACTCTGAATAATATCCCAGAATGTGTGTTAGACTCAGAGATTACCCTCTGATCCCACTCAAAATAATATCCCAGAATGTGGCATAGACTCCGAAATTAACCTCCGCTCCCACTCTATATGACATCCTAGACTCTGGGATAGAGATTGAGATTAGCCTCCGATCCCATTCTGAATAATATCCCAGACTGTGGGATAGACTCCGGGATTTCCCTCAGTTACCACTATGAATAATATCCCAGAATGTGGGATAGACTCTGTGTTTCCCCTCAGCTCCCACTCTGTAAAATATCCCTGAATGTGGCATAGACACCGAGGTAACACTCTGTTCCCACTCTGAATAATATCCCAGACTGTCGAATCTACTCTGAGATTACCCTCCGTTCCCACTCTGGAAATTATCCCAAAATGTGGGATGGAATCCGAGATTACCCTCCACTCCCACTCTGTATAATAGACCAGAATGCGGGATAGATTCCGGGATTACCCTCTGTTCCCACTCTGCATAATATCCCAGACTGTGGGATAGACTTCGAGATTACACTGCACTTCCACTCTTTATAATATCCTTGAATGTGGCATAGGTTCCGAGATTACATTCTGTTCATACTCTGAATAATATCCCAGAATGTGGCATAGACTCCTAAATTAACTTCCGCTCCCACTCTGTATGACATCCTAGACTCTGGATAGACATTGAGATTAGCCTCCGATCCCATTCTGAATAATATCCCAGAATGTGGGATAGACTCTGTGTTTACCCTCAGCTCCCACTCTGTATAATATCCCAAAATGTGGCATAGACACCGAGGTAACACTCTGTACCCACTCTGAATAATATCCCAGACTGTCGAATAGACTCTGAGATTACCCTCCGTTCCCACTCTGAATAATATCCCAGACTGTCGAATAGACTCTGAGATTACCCTCCGTTCCCACTCTGAATAATATCTCAGAATGTGGGATAGAGTGTGCGTTTAAAATCCACCCCCACCCTGTATAATATCCCAGAATGTGGCATAGACTCCGAGATTACACTCTTTTACCTCTCTGAATAATATGCCAGAATGTGGAATAGACTCCGAGATTACCCTCTGCTCCCACTCTGTATAATTTCCCAGAATGTGGCATAGGTTGATAAGTAACACTGCGCTTCTACGCTGGATAATATCCTAGACTCTTGGCTAGACACCAAAATTTCCCATCGCTTCCACTCTGTATAATGTCCTAGTCTCTGGGATAGACATCGAGGTTACCATACGCTCCCACTCTGAATAATATCCCAGAAAGTGGGATAGACTCGGAGATTTCCCACCGTTTACACTCTGTATAATATCCCAGAATGTGGGATGGACTTCGAGATTACCCTCCACTTCCACTCTGTATAATATCCCTGAATGTGGCATAGGCTCTGAGATTACATTCTGTTCATACTCTAAATAATATCACAGAATATGTTTTAGACTCAGAGATTTCCCTCAGTCCCCACTCTGAATAATATCCCAGAATGTGGCATAGACTTCGAGATTACATTCCATTCCCTCTCTGTATAATATCCCAGAATGTCGCATAGACACCGAAGCAACACTCTGTTCCCACTCTGAATAATTTCCCAGACTGTGGAATAGACTCAGAGATTACACTCCGTTCTCACTCTGTATAATATCCCAGAATGTGGGATAGATTCCGATATTACCCTCTGCTCACACTCTGTATAACCTCCCGGACTGTGGCATAGGCTGAGAAATTACCGCCCGCTTCCAGGCTGTATAATAACCTAGACTCTGGGATAGACTCCGAAATTACCCATCGCTTCCACTCTGTATAATGGCCTAGTCTCTGGGATAGACATCGAGATTACCATCCGCTCCCACTCTGTATAATATCCCGGACTGTGGAAAAGACTCCGAGATTACCCTCAGTTACCACTCTGCATAATATCCCAGAATGTGGGATTGACTCCCCGATTACCCTCCGCTCCTACTCAGTATAATATCCCAGACTGTGGGATAGATTCCGAAATTATGCACCGCTCCCACTGTATAATATCCCAGATTGTATGGACTCAGAGATGACACTCTGTTCCCACTGTATGTAATATCCCAGAATATCGCAGAGACTCAGAGTTATCGCAGAAACTCTGTAATATCTCTTGAATAATATCTCAGAACGTTGGACAGATTCCGAGATTACCCTCTGTTCCCACTCAGAATAATACCCCAAACTGTGGGATAGACTCCTCTATTACCCTCAGCTCCCACTCTGTATAATATCCTAGAGTCTGGCATACACTTAGAGATTACCATTTGCTCCCATTCTGTATAATATTCGGGATCGTGGGATAGATTCTGAGATTACCCACAATTCCCACTCTGAGTAATATCCCAGACAGTGGGATAGACTCCGAGATTACCCTCCGCTCCGCCTGTGTATAATATCCCTGAATGTGGCATAGGCTCCGAGATTCCATTCTGTTCATACACTGAATAATATCCCAGAATGTATGTTAGACTCCGAGATTACCCACTTTTCCCACTCTGAATATTATCCCAGAATGTGGCATAGAATCCGAAATTAACCTTCGCTCTTACTCTGTATAATATCCTCGACTCTGGGATAGACTTCGAGATTACTCTCCGATCCCACTCTGTATAATATCCCAGATTGTGGCATAGACTCCGAAATTACCCTCTGTTCCCACTCTGAATAATATCCCAGATTGTGGCATAGACTCCGAAATTAACCTCCGCTCCCACTCTGTATAATATCCTAGACTCTGGAATAGGGTTTGAGATTACTCTCCGATCCCATTCTGAATAATATACCAGACTGTGGGTTAGACTCCGAGATTTCCCTCAGTTCCCACCCTGAATAATATCCCAGAATGTGGGATAGACTCCGAGATTACCCTCCGCTCCCACTCTGTATAATATCCCAAAATGTGGGATGGAATCCGAGATTACCCACCTTTCCCACTCTGCATAATTTCCAGAATGTGGGATAGACTCCGAGGTTAAACTCTATTCCCACTCTGTATATTATCCCAAAATGTGGGATGGACTCCGAGGTTACCCTCTGCTCCCACTCTGTATAATAGACCAGAATTTGTGATAGATTCTAAGACTCTGTTCTCGCTCTGGATAATATCCCAGACTTTGGGATAGTCTCCGAAATTACCTTCCGCTCCCACTCTGTATAATATCCCAGAATGTGGCATAGACTCCAAGATTACACTCTGTTCCCACTCTGAATAATATCCCAGAATGTGGGATAGACTCTGAGTTTACCCTCTGTTCCAACTCTGTATAATATCCCAGACTGTGGGATAGACTCCGATATCATACTCCCCTCCCACCCTGTATAACCGCCCGAAATGTGGCATAGGCTGATAAATTACTGTATAATAACCTTGACTCTGGGATAGACTCCGAAATTATCCATCGCTCCCACTCTGTATAATGGCCTAGTCTCTGGGATAGCCATCCAGATTACCATCCGCTCCCACTCTGTATAATATCCCAGACTGTGGAAAAGTCTCCGAGATTACCCACCGTTCGCACTCTGTAAAATTTCTAGAGTGTGGGATAGACTCCGAGGTTAAACTCTGCTCCCACTCTGTATATTATCCCAAAATGTGGGATTGACTCTGAGTTTACCCTCAGCTCCCACTGTGTATAATATCCCAGAATGTGGCATAGACACCGAGGTAACACTATGTTCCCAATCTGAATAATATCTCAGAATGTGGGATAGATTCCGAGTTTACCCTCTGTTCCCACTCTATATAACCTCCCGGAATGTGGCATAGGCTGAGAAATTACCGTCCGCTCCCACGTTGTATAATAACTTAGACTCTGGGATAGACTCCGAAATTACCCATCGCTTCCACTCTGTATAATGGCTTAGTCTCTGGGATAGACTCCGCGATTACCCTCTGCTCCCACTCAGTATAATATCCCAGACTGTGGGATAGAATCCGAAATTATGCCCTGCTCCCACTGTATAATATCCCAGAATGTATGGACTCAGAGATTACACTCTGTTCCCACTCTATATAATATCCCAGAATGTGGCATAGACTCTGAGGTTACACTCTGTTCCCACTCTGTATAATATCCCAGAATGTGGCATGGACTCCGAGGTCACACTCTGTTCCCACTCTGTACTATATGCCAGAATGTGGCTTAGACTCCGAGGTTACACTCTGTTCCATCTCTGTATAATATCCCAGAATGTGGGATAGCCTCCGAGATTGCCCTCTGTTCCCACTCTGTATAATGTCCCCTATATAATATGCCATAGACTCCTAGATTACCTTCCGCTCCAACTCTGATTAATATCCTAGAATTTGGTACAGACTCTGAGATTTCCCTCTGTTCTCACTCTGAATAATATCCCAGAATGTGGGATAGACTCTGAGTTTAACCTCCGCTCCCACTATGTATAATATCCCAGAATGTGGCATAGACTCCGAGATTACATTCTGCTCCCTCTCTGAATAATATCCCAGAATGTGGGATAGATTCCCGGTTTACCCTCTGTTCCCACTCTCTATAATACCCCAGAATGTGGGATAGACTCCTAGTTTACCCTCTGTTCCCAGTCTGTATAATACGCCGAACTGTGGAATAGACTCCGAGATTACCCTCAGTTACCACTCTGAATAATATCCCAGAATGTGGGATTGACTCCGCGATTACCATCCGCTCCCACTTTGTATCCCAAAATGTGATACAGACTCAGAGATTACACTCTGTTCCCACTCTCTATAATATTACAGAATGTGGCAGAGACTCTGAGTTGACTCTCTGTTCCCACTCTGTATAATATTCCAGAATATCCCATAGCCTCTGAGTTTACTCTCTCTTCCCACTTGAATAATATCCCAGAATGTAGGATAGATTCCGAGATTACCCTCGGCTCCCACTCTGTATAATATTCCAGACTGTGTGATAGACTCCTCGATTACCCTCAGCTCCCACTCTGTATAATATCCTAGAGTCTGGCATTCACTTCAAGATTACCCTCTGCTCCCACTCTGTATAATATTTGGGATCGTGGGATAGATTCCGAGATTACCCACAATTCCCACTCTGAGTAATATCCCAGACAGTGGGATAGACTCCGAGATTACCCTCCGATCCCACTCGGAATAATAACCCAGAATGCGGGATAGACTCCGAGATTACCCTCTGTTATCACACTGAATAATATGCCAGTTTATGGAATAGGCACTGAGAATACCCTCTGTTCCCACTCCGAAATTACCCATCGCTTCCACTCTGTATAATGGCCTAGTCTCTGGGATAGACATCGAGATTACCATCCGCTCCCACTCTGTATAATATGCCGGACTGTGGAAAAGACTCCGCGATTACCCTCAGTTACCACTCTGTATAATATCCCAAAATGTGATACAGATTTAGAGATTACACTCTGTTCCCAGTCTCTATAATATTACAGAATGTGGCAGAGACTCTGAGTTGACTCTCTGTTCCCTCTTTGTATAATATTCCAGAATATCGCATAGACTCCGAGTTTACGCTCTCTTCCCACTTGAATAATATCCCAGAATGTAGGATAGATTCCGAGATTACCCTCTGCTCCCACTCTGTATAATATCCCAGACTGTGGGATAGACTCCTCGATTGCCCTCAGCTCCCACTCTGTATAATATCCTAGAGTCTGGTCTCAATCTGTATAATATTCGGGATCGTGGGGTAGATTCCGAGATTACCCACAATTCCCACTCTGAGTCTCTGGGATAGACATCGAGATTACTATCCGCTCCCACTCTGTATAAAATGCCGGTCTGTGGAAAAGACTCCGCGATTACCCTCAGTTATCACTCTGAATTATATCCCAGAATGTGGGATAGACTCTGAGGTTACACTCTGTTCCCACTCAGCATAATATCCCAGAAAGTGGGATTGTCTCTGCGATTACCCTCCGTTCCCACTCAGTATAATATCCCAGAATGTGGCATAGACTCTGATGTCACACTCTGTTCCCTCTCTGAATAATATCCCAGACTGTGGAATAGACTCAGAGTTTACCCTCTGTTCCCACTCTGTATAATATCCCAGACTGTGGGATAGACTCCGATATTACCCTCGGCTCCCACTCTATATAACCTCCCGGAATGTGGCATTGGCTGAGAAATTACCGTCCACTCCCCCGCTGTATAATACACTAGACTCTGGGATAGACTCTGAAATTACCCATCGCTTCCACTCTGTATAATGGACTAGTCTCTGGGATAGACATCGAGATTACCATCCGCTCCCACTCTGTATACCATGCCGGACTGTGGAAAAGACTCCGAGATTACCCACAGTTACCACTCTGAATAATATCCCAGAATGTGGGATTGACTCCGCGATTTCCCTCCGCTTCCACTCAGTATAATATCCCAGAATGTGGTACAGACTCAGAGATTACATTCTGTTCCCACTCTGTATAATATTCCAGAATATCGCATAGACTCCGAGTTTACTCTCTCTTCCCACTTGAATAATATCCCAGAATGTAGGATAGATTCCGAGATTACCCTCTACTCCCACTCTGTATAATATTCGGGATCGTTGGATAGATTCCGAGATTACCCACAATTCCCACTCTGAGTAATATCGCAGACAGTGGGATAAACTCCGAGATTACCCTCCGCTCCGACTCTCTATAATATCCCTGAATGTGGCATAGGCTCCGAGAATACATTCTGTTCATCCACTGAATAATGTCACAGAATCCGAGATTACCCACTTTTCCCACTCTGAATATTATCCCAGAATGTGTGTTAGACTCAGAGATTACCCTCTGTTCCCACTCTGAATATTATCCCAGAATGTGGCATAGATTCCGAAATTAACCTCCGCTCTTACTCTGTATAATATCCTCGACTCTGGGATAGACTTCGAGATTACCCTCCGATTCCACTCTGTATAATATCCCAGAATGTGGGATAGACTCCGAGGTTACACTCTGTTCCCACTTTGTATAATATCCCAGAATGTGGGATTGATTCCGCGATTACCCTCCGCTCCCACATTGTATAATATCCCAGAATGTGGCATAGACTCCGTAGTTACAATCTGTTCCCACTCTGTATAATATCCAAGAATGTGGCATAGGCTCCGAGATTACATTCTGTTCATACTCTGAATAATATCCCAGAATGTGAGTTATACTCCGAGATTACCCTCTGTTCCCACTCTGAATAATATCCAAGAATGTGGCATAGACTCCGAAATTTACCACCGCTCCCACTCTGTATAAAATCCAAGACTCCGGGATAGACTCCGAAATTAACCACTGCTCCCATTCTGAATAATATCCTAGTCTCTGGGATAAACTTCGAGATTACCCTCAGCTCGCACTCTGTATCATATCCCTGAATGTGGCATCGACTGCGAGGTTACACTCTCTTCCCACTCTGTATAATATCCCAGATTGTTGGATAGACTCCGAGATTATCCTCCGCTCCCACGCTGTATAATATCCCAGAATGTGGTATAGTCTCAGAGATTACATTCTGTTCCCTGTCTGAATAATACCCCAGACTGTGGGATATACTCCTCGATTACCCTCTGCTCCCACTCTGTATAATATCCCTGAAAGTGGCATAGGCTCCGAGATTACATTCTGTTCATACACTGAATAATGTCCCAGAATGTGTGTTAGACTCCGAGATTACCCACTTTTCCCACTCTGAATATTATTCCAGAATGTGGCATAGATTCCGAAATTACCCTCCGCTCCCACTCTCTACAATATCCCAGAATATCGCATAGACTCCGAGTTTACTCTCTCTTCCCACTTGAATAATATCCCAGAATGTAGGATAGATTCCGAGGTTACCCTCTGTTCCCACTCTGAATAATACCCCAGACTGTGGGATAGACTCCTCGATAACCCTCCGCTGCCACTCTGTATAATATTCGGGATCGTGGGATAGATTCCGAGATTACCCTCAATTCCCACTCTGAGTAATATCCCAGACAGTGGGATAGACTCCGAGATTACCCTCCGATCCCCCTCTGTATAATATCCCAGACTGTGGGATAGACTCTGACATTATCCTCCAAACCGACTCTGTATAATATCCCTGAATGTTGCATAGGCTCTGAGATTACATTCTGTTCACACACTGAATAATATCCCAGAATGTGTGTTAGACTCCAAGATTACCCAATGTTCCCACTCTGAATAATATCCCAGAATGTGGCATAGATTCCGAAATTAACATCCACTCTAACTCTGGATAATATCCTAGACTCTGGGATAGACTTCGAGATTATCCTCCGATCCCACTCTGTATAATATCCCAGAATGTGGGATAGACTCCGAGGTTACATTCTGTTCCCACTCTGTATAATATCCCAGAATGTGGGATAGACTCCGAGGTTACATTCTGTTCCCACTCTGTATAATATCCCAGAATGTGGGACTGACTCCACGATTACCATCCGCTCCCACTCTGGAAATATCCCAGACTGTGGGATAAACTCCAAAATTACCCTCCGCTTCCACTCGGTATAATCTCCCAGAATGTGGCATAGACTCCGGGGTTACACTCAATTCCCACTCTGAGTAATATCCCAGAATGTGGGATAGACTCCGAGATTATCCTCTGTTCCCACTCTGTATATTATCCCAGAATGTATGACAGACTGAGAGGTTACACTCTGTTCACACTCAGAATAATATCCCAGAATGTGGGATTGACTCCGCGATTATTCTCCATTCCCACTCTGTATAATATTCGGGACAGTGGGATAGATTCCGAGATTACCCTCAATTCCCACTCTGAGTAATATCCCATACAGTGGGATAGACTCTGAGATTACCCACCGATCCCCCTCTGTATAATATCCCAGACAGTGGGATAGACTCCGAGATTACCCTCCGCTCCCACTCTGTATAATATACCAGAATGTGCCATAGGCTCCAAGATTACATTCTGTTCATACACTGAATAATATCCCAGAATGTGTGTTAGACTCCGAGATTACCCACTGTTCCCAATCTGAATAATATCCCAGAATGTGGCATAGACACCGAAATTAACCTCCGCTCTTACTCTGGATAATATCCTAGACTCTGGGATAGACTTCGAGATTACCCTCCGATCCCACTCTGCAAATATCCCAGACTGTGGGATAGACTCCGAAATTACCCTCCGCTCCCACTCGGTATAATCTCCCAGAACGTGGCATAGACTCCGGGGTTACACTCAGTTCAGACTCTGAGTAATATCCCAGAATGTGGCATAGGCTCCGAAATTACATTCTGTTCCCACTCTGAATAATATCCCAGAATGTGGCATAGACTCCGAAATTACATTCTGTTCATACTCTGAATAACATCCCAGAATGGGTGTTAGAATCTTAGATTACCCTTTGTTCCCACTCTGAATAATATCCCAGAATGTGGCATAGACTCCGAAATTAACCACCGCTCCCACTCTGTATAATACCCGAATCTCTGGGATAGACTTCGAGATTATCCTCCGCTCCCACTCTGTATATTATCCAGGAATGTGGTATAGTCTCAGATATTACTATCTGTTCCCAATCTCTATAACATCACAGAATGTGGCAGAGACTCTGAGTTGACTCTCTGTTCCCACTCTGTATAATATCCCAGAACGTAAGTTAGACTCTGAGATCACCCTCCGCTCCCACTCTGTACAATATCCCAAAATATCGCATAGACTCCGAGTTTACTCTTTCTTCCCACTTGAATAATATCCCAAAATGTAGGATAGATTCCGAGATTACCATCTGTTCCCACTCTGAATAATACCCCAGACTGTGGGATAGACTCCTCGATTACCCTCAGCTCCCACTCTGTATTCTATTCTAGAGTCTGGGATACACTTCAAGATTACCCTCCGCTCCCACTCTATATAATATTTGGGATCATGGAATAGATTCCGAGATTACCCTCAGATCCCTCTCTGTATAATATCCCAGACAGTGGGATAGACTCCGAGGTTACAATCTGTTCCCACTCTGTATAATATTCCAGAATTTGGGATTGACTCCGCGATAACCCTCCGTTCCCACTCCGTATGTTATCCTAGAATGTGGGATAGACTCCGAGGTTACAGTCTGTTCCCACTCTGCATAATATCCCTGAATGTGGCATAGGCTCGGAGATTACATTCTGTTCATACTCTGAATAATATCCCAGAATGTGTAAAACAAAAACAGAATTACCTGGAAAAACTCAGCAGGTCTGGCAGCATCGGTGGAGAAGAAAAGAGTCAACGTTTCGGGTCCACATGACCCTTCAACAGAACTGAAGTATAGTTAGTAGAGGGGTGAAATATAAGCTGGTTTAAGGTGGGGGGCGGGTGGAGAGAAGTTGAGGGTGGGGTGGTTGTAGGGACAAGCAAGCAGTGATAGGAGCAGATAATCAAAAGATGTCATAGACAAAAGGATCAAAGAGGTGTTGAAGGTGGTGATATTATCTAAGAAAAGTACTAATTAAGAATGGATGGCAGGACACTCAAGGTACAGCTCTAGTGGGGATGGTGGGGAAAGACTGACAAGGTATTAGTTGTAGATTTAAAAATAATGGAAAAAGGTGGGAAAAGAAAAATCTATAAAAATTATTGTGTTAGACTCCGAGATTACCCACTTTTCTCACTCTGAATATTATCCCAGAATGTTGCATAGACTCCGAAATTAACCTCCGCTCTTACTCTGGAAAATATCCTAGACTCTGGGATAGACTTCGAGATTACCCTCCGCTCCCACTCTGTATAATATCCCAGAATGTGGGATAGACTCCGAGGTTACACTCTGTTCCCACTCTGTATAATATCCCAGAATTTGGGATTGACTCCGCGATAACCCTCCGTTCCCACTCTGTATATTATCCCATAATGTGGGATAGACTCCGAGGTTACAATCTGTTCCTACTCTGTATAATTTCACAGAATGTGGCTTAGGCTCCGAGATTACATTCTGTTCATACTCTGAATAATATCCCAGAATGTGTGTTAGACTCCGAGATTACCCTCTGTTCCCACTCTGAATAATATTCCAGAGTGTGGCATAGACTCCGAAATTATCCTCTGCTCCCACTCTGTATAATATCCTAGACTCTGGGATAGAGTTCGAGATTACCCTCCGCTCCCACTCTGTATCATATCCCTGAATGTGGCATCGACTCCGAGGTTACACGCTCTTCCCACTCTGTATAATATCCCAGACTGTGGCATAGACTCCGAGATTACACTCTGTTCCCATTCTGAATAATATCCCAGAATGTGGGATAGACTTCGAGATTACCGTCCGCTCCCACTCTGTATAAAATCCGGGACCGTGGGATAGACTCCGAGATTACCCTCAATTACCACTCTGAGTAATATCTCAGAATGTGTGTTAGACTCTGAGATTACCCTCTGTTCCCACGCTGAATAATATTCCAGAATGTGGCATAGACTCTGAAATGAACCTCTGCTCCCACTCTGTATAACATCCAAGACTCTGGATAGACTCTGAAATTAACCACCGCTCCCATTCTGTATAATATCATAGACTCTGGGATAGACTTCAAGATTACCCTCCGCTCCCACTCTGTATCATATCCCTGAATGTGGCATCGCCTCCGAGATTACCCTCTGTTGCCGCTCTGAATAATATCCCAAACTGTGGGATTGTCTCCGAGGTAACACTCCGTTCCTACTCTGAATAATATCCCAGACAGTGGGATAGACTCTGAGATTACCCTCTGCTCCCACTTTGTATAATATCCGAGCCTATGGGATAGACTTCGAGATTACCGTCCGCTCCCTCTCTGTATAATATCCGGGACCGTGGGATAGACTCCGAGATTACCCTCAATTACCACTCTTTGTAATATCCCAGAATGTGGGATAGACGCCGAGATTATCCTCCGTTCCCACTCTGTATAATATCCCAGAATGCATGATAGACTGCGAGGTTACACTCCGCTCCAACTCAGTATAATCATCCAGAATGTGGCATAGACTCCAAGGTTACAATCTGTTCCCACTCTGTATAATTTCAAAGAATGTGGCAAAGGCTCCGAGATTACATTCTGTTCATTCTCTGAATAATATCCCAGAATGTGTGTTAGACTCAGAGATTACCCTCTGTTCCCACTCTTTGTAATATCCCAGAATGTGGGATAGACTCCGAGATTAACCTCCGCTCCCACTCTGTATAATATCCTAGACTCTGGGATAGACTTCGAGATTACCCTCCGCTCGCACTCTGTATCATATCCCTGAATGTGGCATCGACTCCGAGGTTACACTCTCTTCCCACTCTGTATAATATCCCAGATTGTGGGATAGATGCCGAAATTATCCTCCGCTCCCACTCTGTATAATATCCAAGAATGTGGTATAGACTCCAGGGTTACACTCAGTTCCCACTCTGTATAATATCCCAGAATGTGGTACAGACTCCGGGGTTACACTCAGTTCCCATTCTGAGTAATATCCCAGAATGTGGGATTGAATCCGCGATTATCCTCCATTCCCACTCTGTATAATATTCGGGACAGTGGGATAGATTCCGAGATTACTTTCAATTCCCACTCCAAGTAAAATATCAGACTGTGGGATAGACTCCGAGATTAGGCTCCGCTCCCACTCTGTATAATATCCCAGAACGTGGCATAGGCTCGAAATTACATTCTGCTCATACTCTGAATAATATCCTAGAATGGGTGTTAGAATCTGAGATTACCCTCTGTTCCCACTCTGAATAATATCCCAGAATGTGACATAGACACCGAATTTAACCACCGCTCCTACTTTGTACAATATCCTAGACTCTGGGATAGACTTCGAGATTATCCTCCACTCCCACTCTACATAATATCCCAGAATGTGGTATAGCCTCAGAGATTACACTCTGTTCCAACTCTTTATAATATCACAGAATGTGGCAGAGACTCCGAGATTACCCTCTGCTCCCACTCTGTATAATATCCCAGAACATCGCATAGAGTCCGAGTTTACTCTCCCTTCCCACTTGAATAATATCCCAGAATGTAGGGTAGATTCCGAGATTACCCTCTGTTCCCACTCTGAATAATGCCCCAGACTGTGGGATAGACTCCTCGAATACCCTCAGCTCCCACTCTGTATAATATCCTAGAGTCTGGGATACACTTCAAGATTACCCTCCGCTCCCACTCTGTATAATATTCGGGATCGTGGTATAGATTCCAACATTACCATCAATTCCCACTCTGAGTAATATCCCAGACAGTGGGATAGACTCCGAGATTACCCTCCGATCCCCCTCTGTATAATATCCCAGACTGTGGGATAGACTCTGAGATTACACTCCACTCTGACTCTGTATAATATCCCTGAATGTGGAATAGGCTCCGAGATTACATTCTTTCATACACTGAATAATATCCCAGAATGTGTGTTAGACTCCAAGATTACCCACTTTTCCCACTCTGTATATTATCCCAGAATGTTGCATAGACTCCGAAATTAACCTCCGCTCTTACTCTGTATAATATCCTACACTCTGGGATAGACGTCGAGATTACCCTCCAATGCCTCTCTGTATAATATCCCAGAATGTGGGATTGACTCCGCGATTACCCTCCGTTCCCACTCTGTATATAATCCCAGTATGTGGGATAGACTCCGAAATTACCCTGCGCTCCAACTCAGTATAATTTCCCAGAATGTGGCATAGACTCCGAGGTTAAAATCTGTTCCCACTCTGGATAATATCCCATAATGTGTGTTGGACTCCGAGATTACCCTCTGTTCCCACTCTGAATAATATCCCAGGATGTGGCATAGACTCCGAAATTAACCTCCGCTCTCACTCTGTATAACATCCAAGAATCTGGGATAGAATCCGAAATTAACCACCGCTCCCATTCTGTATAATATCCTAGACTCTGGGATAGACTTCGAGATTACCCTCCGTTCCCACTCTGTATCATATCCCAGAATATCGCATAGACTCTGAGATTACTCCCTCTTCCCACTTGAATAATATCCCAGAATGTGTGTTAGACTCCGAGATTTCCCTCTGTTCCCACACTTTATAATATCCCAGAATGTGGCATGGGCTCCGAGATTACATTCTGTTCATACACTGAATAATATCCCAGAATGTGTGTTAGACTCCAAGATTACCCACTTTTCCCACTCTGAAATTATCCCAGAATGTTGCATAGACTCAGAAATTAACCTCCGCTCTTACTCTGTATAATATCCTAGACTCTGGGATAGACTTCGAGATTACCCTCCGCTCCCACTCTGTATAATATCCCAGAATGTGGGATTGACTCCCGATTACCTGCCGTTCCCACTCTGTATTATGTCCCAGAATGTGGGATAGACTCCGAAATCACCCTGCGCTCCAACTCAGTATAATCTCCCAGAATGTGGCATAGACTCCGAGCTTAAAATCTGTTCCCACTCTGTATAATATCCCAGAATGTGGCACATGCTCCGAGATTACATTCCGTTCATACTCTGAATATTATCCCAGAATGTGGCATAGACTCTGAAATTAACCTCCGCTCCCATTCTGTATAATATCCGAAATTACCCTCCGCTCCCACTCCGTATGATATCCCAGAATATCGCATAGACTCCGAGTTTACTCTCTCTTCCCACTTGAATAATATCCCAGAATGTAGGATAGAATCCGAGATTACCATCTGTTCCCGCTCTGAATAATACCCCAGACTGTGGGATAGACACCTCGATTACCCTCAGCTCCCACTGTGTATAATATCCTCGAGTCTGGGATACATTTCAAGATGCCCCACCGCTCCCACTCTGTATCATATCCCTGAATGTGGCATTGACTCTGAGGTTACACTAGCTTCCCACTCTGTATAATATCCCAGATTGTGGGAAAGACTCCGAGATTATCCTCCGCTCCCACTCTGTATAATATCCCAGAATGTGGTATAGACTCAGAGATTACATTCTGTTCCCACTCTGAATAATACCCCAGACTGTGGGATAGACTCGGAGATTACCCTCCGATCCCGCTCTGTATAATATCCCAGACTGAGGAATAGGCTTTGAGATTATCCTCCGCTCGCACTCTGTATAATATCCAAGAATGTGGTATAGTCTCAGAGATTACACTCTGTTCCCACTCTCTATAATATTACAGAATGTGGCAGAGACTCTGAGTTGACTCGCTGTTCCCACTCTGTATAATATCCCAGAACGTAGGATAGGCTCCGAGATTACCCTCTGTTCCCACTCTTTGTAATATCTCAGAATGTGGGATAGACGCCGAGATTATCCTCCGTTCCCACTCTGTATAATATCCCAGAATGCATGATAGACTGCGAGGTTACACTCCGCTCCAACTCAGTATAATCATCCAGAATGTGGCATAGACTCCGTAGTTACAATCTGTTCCCACTCTGTATAATATCAAAGAATGTGGCAAAGGCTCCGAGATTACATTCTGTTCATACTCTGAATAATAACCCAGAATGTGTGTTAGACTCAGAGATTACCCTCTGTTCCCACTCTGTATAATATCCCAGATTGTTGGATAGACTCCGAAATTAATCTCCGCTCCCACTCTGTATAATACCCTAGACTCTGGGATAGACTTCGAGATTACCCTCCGCTCGCACTCTGTATCATATCCCTGAATGTGGCATCGACTCCGAGGTTACACTCTCTTCCCACTCTATATAATATCCCAGACGGTGGGATAGATTCCGAGAATATCCTCCGCTCCCACTCTGTATAATATCCAAGAATGTGGTATAGACTCCGAGATTATCCTCCGCTCCCACTCTGTATAATATCCCAGAATGTGGTACAGACTCCGGGGTTACACTCAGTTCCGATTCTGAGTAATAATCCAGAATGTGGGATTGAATCCGTGATTATCCTCCATTCCCACTCTGTATAATATTCGGGACAGTGGGATAGATTCCGAGATTACTTTCAATTCCCACTCCGAGTAAAATATCAGACAGTGGGATAGACTCTGAGATCACCCTCTGATCCCCCTCTGTATAATGTCGCAGACAGTGGGATAGACTCTGAGATTACCCTCCGATTCCCCTCTGTATAATACCATAGACTGTGGGATAGACTCCGAGATTAGGCTCCGTTCCCACTCTGTATAATATCCCAGAATGTGGCATAGGCTCTGAAATTATATTCTGCTCATACTCTGAATAATATCCCACAATGGATGTTAGAATCCGAGATTACCCTCTGTTCCCACTCTGAATAATATCCCAGAATGTGGCATAGACACCGAATTTAACCACTGCTCCTACTTTGTACAATATCCTATACTGTGGGATAGACTTCGAGATTATCCTCCACTCCCACTCTACATAATATCCAAGAATGTGGTATAGTCTCAGTGATTACACTCTGTTCCCACTCTTTATAATATCACAGAATGTGGCAGAGACTCCGAGATTACCCTTTGCTCCCACTCTGTATAATATCCCAGAACATCGCATAGAGTCCCAGTTTACTCTCCCTTCCCACTTGAATAATATCCCAGAATGTAGAGTAGATTCCGAGATTACCCTCTGTTCCCACTCTGAATAATGCCCCAGACTGTGGGATAGACTCCTCGAATACCCTCAGCTCCCACTCTGTATAATATCCTAGAGTCTGGGATACACTTCAAGGTTACCCTCCGCTCCCACTCTGTATAATATTCGGGATCGTGGGATAGATTCCAACATTACCATCAATTCCCACTTTGAGTAATGTCCCAGACAGTGGGATAGACTCCGAGATTACCCTCCGATCCCCCTCTGTATAATATCCCAGACTGTGGGATAGACTCTGAGATTACCCTCCGATTCCCCTCTGTATAATATCCCAGACTGTGGGATAGACTCCGAGATTAGGCTCCATTCGCACTCTGTATAATATCCCAGAAGGTGGGATAGACTCCGAAATTACCCTGCGCTCCAACTCAGCATAATTTCCCAGAATGTGGCATAGACTCCGAGGTTAAAATCTGTTCCCACTCTGGATAATATCCCAGAATGTGGGTTGGACTCCGAGATTACCCTCTGTTCCCACTCTGAATAATATCCCAGGATGTGGCATAGACTCCGAAATTAACCTCCGCTCTCACTCTGTATAACATCCAAGAATCTGGGATAGAATCCGAAATTAACCACCGCTCCCATTCTGTATAATATCCTAGACTCTGGGATAGACTTCGAGATTACCCTCCGTTCCCACTCTGTATCACATCCCAGAATATCGCATAGAGTCCGAGAACACTCCCTCTTCCCACTTGAATAATATCCCAGAATGTGTGTTAGACTCCGAGATTTCCCTCTGTTCCCACACTGTATAATATCCCAGAATGTGGCATGGGCTCCGAGATTACATTCTGTTCATACACTGAATAATATCCCAGAATGTGTGTTAGACTCCAAGATTACCCACTTTTCCCACTCTGAAATTATCCCAGAATGTTGCATAGACTCAGAAATTAACCTCCGCTCTTACTCTGTATAATATCCTAGACTCTGGGGTGGACTTTGAGATTACCCTCCGCTCCCACTCTGTATAATATCCCAGAATGTGGGATTGACTCCGCGATTACCTGCCGTTCCCACTCTGTATTATATCCCAGAATGTGGGATAGACTCCGAAATTACACTGCGCTCCAACTCAGTATAATCTCCCAGAATGTGGCATAGACTCCGAGGTTAAAATCTGTTCCCACTCTGTATAATATCCCAGAATGTGGCATGTGCTCCGAGATTACATTCCGTTCATACTCTGAATATTATCCTAGAATGTGGCATAGACTCTGAAATTAACCTCCGCTCCCATTCTGTATAATATCCGAAATTACCCACTGCTCCCACTCTGTACAATATCCCAGAATATCGCATAGACTCCGAGTTTACTCTCTCTTCCCACTTGAATAATATCCCAGAATGTAGGATAGAATCCGAGATTACCATCTGTTCCCACTCTGAATAATACCCCAGACTGTGGGATAGACTCCTCGATTACCCTCAGCTCCCACTCTGTATAATATCCTAGAGTCTGGGATACATTTCAAGATGACACTCCGCTCCCACTCTGTATCATATCCCTGAATGTGGCATCGACTCTGAGGTTACACTCGCTTCCCACTCTGTATAATATCCCAGATTGTGGAAAAGACTCCGAGATTATCCTCCGCTCCCACTCTGTATAATATCCCAGAATGTGGTATAGACTCAGAGACAACATTCTGTTCCCACTCTGAATAATACCCCAGACTGTGGGATAGACTCCGAGATTACCCTCCGATCCCCCTCTGTATAATATCCTAGACTGTGGGATAGACTCCGAGATTACCCTCCGATTTCCCTCTGTATAATATCCCAGAATGTGGGATAGACTCCGAGATTACCCTCCGATTCCCCTCTGTATAATATCCCAGACTGTGGGATAGACTCCGAGATTACCCTCCGATTCCCCTCTGTGTAATATCCCAGACTGAGGAATAGGCTTCGAGATTATCCTTCGCTCGCACTCTGTATAATATCCAAGAATGTGGTATAGTCTCAGAGATTACACTCTGTTCCCACTCTCTATAATATTACAGAATGTGGCAGAGACTCTGAGTTGACTCTCTGTTCTCACTCTGTATAATATCCCAGAACGTAGGATAGACTCTGAGATTTCCCTCCGCTCCCACTCTGTACAATATCCCAGAATATCGCATAGACTCTGAGTATACTCGCTCTTCCCACTTGAATAATATCCCAGAATGTAGGATAGATTCCGAGATTACCCTCTGTTCCCATTCTGAATAATACCCCAGACTGTGGGATGGACTCCAAGATTACCCTCTGTTCCTACTCTGAGTAATAACCCAGACAGTGGGATAGACTCCGAGATTACCCTCCGATCCCCCTCTGTATAATATCGCAGATTGTGGGATAGACTCTGAGATTGCCCTCCAATCCGACTCTGTATAATATCCCTGAATGTGGCATAGGCTCCGAGATCACATTCTGTTCATACTCTGAATAATATCCCAGAATGTGTGTTAGACTCCAAGATTGCCCAATGTTCCCACTCTGAATAATATCCCAGAATGTGGCATAGATTCCAAAATTAAAATCCACTCTCACTCTGGATGATATCCTAGACTCTGGGATAGACTTCGAGATTACCCTCCGATCCCACTCTGTATAATATCCCAGAATGTGGGATAGACTCCGAGATTACACTCTGTTCCCACTCTGAGTAATATCCCAGAATTTGGGATACACTGCGAGATTATCTTCCGTTCCCACTCTGTATCATACCCCAGAATGAGGGATAGACTCCGAGGTTACATTCTGTTCCCACTCTGTATAATATCCCAGAATGTGGGATTGTCTCCACGATTACCCTCCGCTCCCACTCTCTATCATATCCCTGAATGTGGCATCGACTCCGATGTTAAACTCGCTACCCACTCTGTACAATATCCCAGATTGTGGGAAAGACTCCGAGATTATCCTCCGCTCCCACTCTGTATAATATCCCAGAATGTGGCATAGACTCAGAGATTATCCTCCGATCCCCCTCTGTATAATATTCCAGACTGTGGGATAGGCTTCGATATCATCCTCCGCTCGCACTCTGTATAATATCCAAGAATGTGGTATAGTCTCAGAGATTACACTCTGTTCCCACTCTCTATAATGTTACAGAATGTGGCAGAGTCTCTGAGTTGAATCTCCGATCCCACTCTGTATAATATCCCAGAATGTAGGATAGACTCCGAGATTACCCTCCGCCCCCACTCTGTACAATATCCCAGAATATCGCATAGACTACGAGTTTACTCTCTCTTCCCACTTGAATAATATCCCAGAATGTAGGATAGATTCCGAGATTACCCTCTGTTCCTACTCTGAATAATGCCCCAGACGGTGGGATAGACTCCTCGATTACCCTCTGTTCCTACTCTGAGTAATATCCCAGACAGTGGAATAGACTCTGAGATTACCCTCCTATCCCCCTCTGTATAATATCCCAGCCTGTGGGATAGACTCTGAGATTACCCTCGATCCGACTCTGTAAAATATCCCAGAATGTGGGATAGACTCCGAGATTACCCTCCGCTCCGACTCTGTATAATATCCCTGAATTTGGCATAGGCTCCAAGATTACATTCTGTTCATACACTGAATAATATCCCAGAATGTGTGTTAGACTCTGAGATTACCCACTTGTCCCACTCTGAATATTATCCCAGAATGTTGCATAGACTCCGTAATTAACCTCTGCACTTACTCTGGAAAATATCCTAGACTCTGGGATAGACTTCGAGATTACCCTCCACTCCCACTCCGTATAATATCCCAGAATGTGGGATAGACTCCAAGGTTACACTCTGTTCCCACTCTGTATAATATCCCAGAATGTGGGACAGACTCCGAGATTACCCCCCGCTCCAACTCGGTATAACCTCCCGGAATGTGGCATAGAATCCAAGGTTATAATCTGTTCCCACTCTGTATAATTTCCCAGAATTTGGTATAGGCTTCGAGATTACATTCTGTTCATACTCTGAATAATATCCCAGAATGTGTGTTAGACTCCAAGATTACCCTCTGTTCCCATTCTGAATAATATTCCAGAATGTGGCATTGACTCCGAAATTAACCACCGCTCGCATTCTGTATAATATCCTAGAATCTTGGATAGACTTCGAGATTACCCTCCGCTCGCACTCTGTATCATATCCCTGAATGTGGCATCGACTCCGAGGTTACACTCTCTTCCCACTTTGTATAATATCCCAGAATGTAGGATAGATTCCGAGATTACCCTCTGTTCCCACTCTGAATAATACCCCAGATGGTGGGATGGACTCCGAGATTACCCTCTGTTACTACTCTGAGTAATATCCCAGACAGTGGGATAGACTCTGAGATTCCCCACCAATCCGACTCTGTATAATATCCCTGAATGTGGCATAGTCTCCGAGATTACATTCTGTTCATACACTGAATAATATCACAGAATGTGTGTTAGACTCCAAGATTACACAATGTTCCCACTCTGAACAATATCCCAGAATGTGGCATAGATTCCAAAATTAACATCCACTCTCACTCTGGATAATCTCCTAGACTCTGGGATAGACTCCGAAATTACCCTCCGCTCCCACTCGGTATAATCTCCCAGAATATGGCATAGACTCCGGGGTTACATTCAGTTCCCAGTCTGAGTAAAATCCCAGAATGTGCGATAGATTCCGCGATTATCCTCCATTCCCACTCTGTATGATATTCGGGACAGTGGGATAGATTCCGAGATTACCCTCAATTCCCACTCCGAGTAATATCCCAAACAGTGGGATAGACTCTGAGGTTACCCACCGATCCCCCTCTGTATAATATCCCAGACAGTGGGATAGACTCCGAGATTAACCTCCGCTCCCACTCTGTATAATATCCCAGGATGTTCCACAGGCTCCAAGATTACATTCTGTTCATACACTGAATAATTTCCCAGAACGCGTGTTAGACTCTGAGATTACCCAATGTTCCCAATCTGAATAATATCCCAGAATGTGGCATAGACACCGAAATTAACCTCCGCTCTTACTCAGGATAATATCCTAGGCTCTGGGATAGACTTCGAGATTACCCTCCGATCCCACTCTGCAAATATCCCAGACTATGGGATTGACTCCGAAATTACCCTCCGCTCCCACTCTGTATAATCTCCCAGAACGTGGCATAGACTCCGGGGTTACACTCAGTTCCCACTCTGAGTAATATCCCAGAATGTGGCATAGGCTCCGGAGTTACACTCAGTTCCCACTCTGAGTAATATCCCACAATGTGGGATAGACTCCGCGATTATCCTCCATTCCCACTCTGTATAATATTCGGGATAGTGGGATAGATTCCGAGATTACCCTCAATTCCCACTGCGAGTAATATCCCAGACAGTGGGATAGACTCTGAGAGTACCCTCCGATCCCACTCGGTATAATCTCCCAGAATGTGGCATAAACTCCGAGGTTACACTCTGTTCCCACTCTGTATATTATCCCAGAATGTGGCATAGGCTCCGAAATTACGTTCTGTTCATACTCTGAATAATATCCCAGAATAGGTGTTAGAATCTTAGATTACCCTTTGTTCCCACTCTGAATAATATCCCAGAATGTGGCATAGACTCCGAAATTAACCTCCGCTCCCACTCTGTATAATACCCGAGACTCTGGGATAGACTTCGAGATTACCCTCTGTTCCTACTCTGAGTAATATCCCAACAGTGGGATAGACTCCGAGATTACCCACCGATCCCCCTCTGTATAATATCCCAGACTGTAGGATAGACTCTGAGATTGCCCTCCGATCCGACTCTGCATAATATCCCTGAATGTGGCATAGGCTCCGAGATTACATTCTGTTCATACACTGAATAATATCCCAGAATGGGTGTTAGACTCCAAGATTACCCAATGTTCCCACTCTGAATAATATCCCAGAATGTGCCATAGATTCCGAAATTAACATCTCCTCTCACTCTGGATAATATCCTAGACTCTGGGATAGACTTCGAGATTACCCTCCGATCCCACTCTGTATAATATCCAAGAATGTGGTATAGTCTCAGAGATTACACTCTGTTCCCAATCTCTATAACATCACAGAATGTGGCAGAGACTCTGAGTTGACTCTCTGTTCCCACTCTGTATAACATCCCAGAACGTAGGATAGACTCCGAGATTACCCTCTGCTCCCACTCTGTACAATATCCCAGAATATCGCATAGACTTCGAGTTTGCTCTCTGTTCCCACTTGAATAATATCCCAGAATGTAGGATAGATTCCGAGATTACCCTCTGTTCCCACTCTGAATAATGCCCCAGACTGTGGGATTGACTCCTCGATTACCCTCAGCTCCCACTCTGTATAATATCGTAGAGTCTGGGATACACTTCAAGATTACCCTCCGCTCCCACTCTGTAAAATATTCAGGATCGTGGGATAGATTCCAAGATGACCCTCAATTCCCACTCTAGATAATATCCCAGACAGTGGGATAGACTCCGAGATTACCCTCCGATCCCCCTCTGTATAATATCCCAGACTGTGGGAAAGACTCTGAGATTACCCTCCACTCCGACTCTGTATAATATCCCTGAATGTGGAATAGGATCCGAGATTACATTCTGTTCATACACTGAATAATATCCCAGAATGTGTGTTAGACTCCAAGATTACCCACTTTTCCCACTTTGAATAATATCCCAGAATGTGTGTTATACTCCAAGATTACCCACTTTTCCCACTCTGAATATTATCCCAGAATGTTGCATAGACTCAGAAATTAACCTCCACTCTTACTCTGTATAATATCCTAGACTCTGGGATAGACTTCGAGATTACCCTCCAATCCCTCTCTGTATAATATCCCAGAATGTGGGATAGACTCTGCGATTACCCTCCGTTTCCACTCTGTATATTATCCCAGAATGTGGGATAGACTCCGAGGTTACACTCTGTTCCCACTCTGTATTATATCCCAGAATGTGGGAGAGACTCTGAGATTACCCTCTGCTCCCACTCTGTATAATATCCCAGAATGTGGCATAGACTCCGAGATTACAGTCTGTTCCCACTCTGAGTAGTATCCCAAAATTTGGGATGGACTGCGAGATTATCCTCCGTTCCCTCTCTGTATAATACCCCAGAATGAGGGATAGACTCCGAGGTTACGTTCTGTTCCCACTCTGTATAATATCCCAGAATGTGGGATTGACTCCACGATTACCCTCCGCTCCCACTCTGGAAATATCCCAGATTGTGGGATAGACTCCGAAATTACCCTCCGCTCCCACTTGGTATAATCTCCCAAAATGTGGCATAGACTCCGGGGTTACACTCAGTTCCCACTCTGAGTAATATCCCAGAATGTGGGATAGACTCCGCGATTATCCTCCATTCCCATTCTGTATAATATTCGGGACAGTGGGATAGATTCCGAGATTACCCTCAATTCCCACTCCGAGTAATATCCAAGACAGTGGGATAGACTCTGAGATTACCCTCCGATCCCCCTCTGTATAATATCCCAGACAGTGGGATAGACTCTGAGATTACCCTCCGATTCCCCTCTGTATAATATCCCAGACTATGGGATAGACTCCGAGATTAGCCTCCTCTCCCACTCTGTATAATATCCCAGAATGTTCCATAGGCTCCAAAATTACATTCTGTTCATACACTGAATAATATCCCAGAACGTGTGTTAGACTCCGAGATTACCCACTGTTCCCAATCTGAATAATCTCCCAAAATGTGGCATAGACACCAAAATTAACCTCCGCTCTTACTCTGGATAATATCCCAGACTCTGGGATAGACTTCGAGACTACCCTCCGATCCCACTCTGCAAATATCCCAGACTATGGGATAGACTCCGAAATTACCCTCCGCTCCCACTCGGTATAATCTCCCAGAACGTGGCATAGACTCCGAGGTTACACTCTGTTTCCACTCTGTATATTATCCCAGAATGTGGCATAGGCTCCGAAATTACATTCTGTTCATACTCTGAATAATATCCCAGAATGGGTGTTAGAATCCTAGATTACCCTTTGTTCCCACTCTGAATAATATCCCAGAATGTGGCATAGACTCTGAAATTAACCACCGCTCCCACTCTGTATAATATCCGAGACTCTGGGATAGACTTCGAGATTATCCTCCGCTCCCACTCTGTATAATATCCAAGAATGTGGTATAGTCTCAGAGATTACACTCTGTTCCCAATCTCTATAACATCACAGAATGTGGCAGAGACTCTGAGTTGAATCTCTGCTCCCACTCTGTATAATATCCCAGAATTTGGGATAGACTCCGAGATTACCCCCCGCTCCAACTCGGTATAACCTCCCGGAATGTGGTATAGAATCCAAGGTTACAATCTGTTCCCACTCTGTATAATTTCCCAGAATTTGGTATAGGCTTCGAGATTACATTCTGTTCATACTCTGAATAATATCCCAGAATGTGTGTTAGACTCCAAGATTACCCTCTGTTCCCATTCTGAATAATATTCCAAAATGTGGCATTGACTCCGAAATTAACCACCGCTCCCATTCTGTATAATATCCTAGACTCTGGGATAGACTTCGAGATTACCATCCGCTCGCACTCTGTATCATATCCCTGAATGTGTCATCGACTCCGAGGTTACACTCTCTTCCCACTTTGTATAATATCCCAGAATGTAGGATAGATTCCGAGATTACCCTCTGTTCCCACTCTGAATAATACCCCAGACTGTGGGATGGACTCCGAGATTACCCTCTGTTCCTACTCTGAGTAATATCCCAGAATGAGGGATAGACTCCGAGGTTACATTCTGTTCACACTCTGTATAACATCCCAGAATGTGGGATTGGCTCCACGATTACACTCCGCTCCCACTCTGGAAATATCCCAGACTGTGGGATAGACTCCGAAATTACCCTCCGCTCCCACTTGGTATAATCTCCCAGAATGTGGCATAGACTCCGGGGTTACACTCAGTTCCCACTCTGAGTAATATCCCAGAATGTGGGATAGACTCCGCGATTATCCTCCATTCCCACTCTGTATAATATTCGGGACAGTGGGATAGATTCCGAGATTACCCTCAATTCCCACTCCGAGTAATATCAAAGACAGTGGGATAGACTCTGAGGTTACCCACCGATCCCCCTCTGTATAATATCCCAGACAGTGGGATAGACTCCGAGATTAACCTCCGCTCCCACTCTGTATAATATCCCAGAATGTTCCATAGTCTCCAAGATTACATTCTGTTCATACACTGAATAATTTCCCAGAACGTGTGTTAGACTCCGAGATTACCCAATGTTCCCAATCTGAATAATATCCCAGAATGTGGCATAGACACCGAAATTAACATCCGCTCTTACTCAGGATAATATCCTAGACTCTGGGATAGACTTCAAGATTACCCTCCGATCCCACTCTGCAAATATCCCAGACTATGGGATTGACTCCGAAATTACCCTCCGCTCCCACTCGGTATAATCTCCCAGAACGTGGCATAGACACCGGGGTTACACTCAGTTCCCACTCTGAGTAATATCCCACAATGTGGAATAGACACCGCGATTATCCTCCATTCCCACTCTGTATAATATTCGGGATAGTGGGATAGATTCCGAGATTACCCTCAATTCCCACTGCGAGTAATATCCCAGACAGTGGGATAGACTCTGAGAGTACCCTCCGATCCCACTCTGTATAATATTCCAGACAGTGGGATGGACTCCGAAATTACCCTCCGCTCCCACTCGGTATAATCTCCCAGAATGTGGCATAGACTCCGAGGTTACACTCTGTTCCCACTCTGTATATTATCCCAGAGTGTGGCATAGGCTCCGAAATTACATTCTGTTCATACTCTGAATAATATCCCAGAATGGGTGTTAGAATCTTAGATTACCCTCTGTTCCCACTCTGAATAATATCCCAGAATGTGGCATAGACTCCGAAATTAACCACCGCTCCAACTCTGTATAATACCCGAGACTCTGGGATAGACTTCGAGATTATCCTCCGCTCCCACTCTGTATATTATCCAGGAATGTGGTATACTCTCAGAGATTACACTCTGTTCCCAATTTCTATAACATCACAGAATGTGGCAGAGACTCTGAGATGACTCTCTGATCCCACTCTGTATAATATCCCAGAACGTAGGATAGACTCCGAGATTACCCTCCGCTCCCACTCTGTACAATATCCCAGAATATCGCATAGACTCCGAGTTTACTCTCTTTTCCCACTTGAATAATATCCCAGAATGTAGGATAGAATCCGAGATTACCATCTGTTCCCACTGTGAAAAATTACCCAGACTGTGGGATAGACTCCTCGATTACCCTCAGCTCCCACTCTGTATAATATCCTAGAGTCTGGGATACATTTCAAGATGACCCTCCGCTCCCACTCTGTATCATATCCCTGAATGTGGCATCGATTCCGAGGTTACACTCGCTTCCCACTCTGTATAATATCCCAGATTGTGGGATAGACTCCGAGATTACCCACCGATTCCCCCTCTGTATAATATCCCAGACTGTAGGATCGACTCTGAGATTGCCCTCCAATCCGACTCTGTATAATATCCCTGAATGTGGCATAGGCTCCGAGATTACATTTTGTTCATACACTGAATAATATCCCAGAATGGGTGTTAGACTCCAAGATTACCCAATGTTCCCACTCTGAATAATATCGCAAAATGTGCCATAGATTCCCAAATTAACATCCACTCTCACTCTGGATAATATCCTAGACTCTGGGATAGACTTCAAGATTACCCTCCGATCCCACTCTGTATAATATCCAAGAATGTGGTATAGTCTCAGAGATTACACTCTGGTCCCAATCTCTATAACATCACAGAATGTGGCAGAGACTCTGAGTTGAACCTCTGTTCCCACTCTGTATAATATCCCAGAACGTAAGATAGACTCCGAGATTACCCTCCGCTCCTACTCTGTACAATATCCCAGAATATCGCATAGACTTCGAGTTTACTCTCTGTTCCCACTTGAATAATATCCCAGAATCTAGGATAGATTCCGAGATTACCCTCTGTTCCCACTCTGAATAATACCCCAGACTTTGGGATAGACTCCTCGATTACCCTCAGCTCCTACTCTGTATAATATCCTAGAGTCTGGGATACACTTCAAGATTAACCTCCGCTCCCACTCTGTATAATATTCGGGATTGTGGAATAGATTCCGAGATTACCCTCAATTCCCCCTCTGTATAATATCCCAGACTGTGTGATGGACTCTGAGATTACCCTCGATCCGACTCTGTATAATATCCCAGAATGTGGGATAGACTCCGAGATTACCCTCCGCTCCAACTCTGTATAATATCCCTGAATTTGGCATAGGCTCCAAGATTACATTCTGTTCATACACTGAATAATATCCCAGAATGTGTGTTAGACTCCGAGATTACCCACTTTTCCCACTCTGAATATTATCCCAGAATGTTGCATAGACTCCGAAATTAAGCTCCGCAGTTACTCTGGAAAATATCCTAGACTCTGGGATAGACTTCGAGATTACCCTCCACTCCCACTCTGTATAATATCCCAGAATGGGGGATAGACTCCGAGGTTACACTCTGTTTCCACTCTGTATAACATCCCAGAATTTAGGATTGACTCCGCGATAACCCTCCGTTCCCAATCTGTATTATATCCCAGAATGCGGGACAGGCTCCGAGACTCCAACTTGGTATAACCTCCCGGAATGGGGCATAGAATCCAAGGTTACAATCTGTTCCCACTCTGTATAATATCCCAGAATGTTCCATAGGCTCCAAGATTACATTCTGTTCATACACTGAATAATATCCCAGAACGTGTGTTAGACTCCCAGATTACCCACTGTTCCCAATTTGAATAATATCCCAGAATGTGGCATAGACACCGAAATTAACATCCGCTCTTACTCTGGATAATATCCTAGACTCTGGGATAGACTTCGAGATTACCCTCCGATCCCACGCTGCAAATATCCCAGACTATGGGATAGACACCGAAATTACCCTCCGCTCCCACTCGGTATAATCTCCCAGAACGTGGCATAGACTCTGGGGTTACACTCTGTTCCCACTCTGTATATTATCCCAGAATGTGGCAAAGGCTCCGAAATTACATTCTGTTCATACTCTGAATAATATCCCAGAATGGGTGTTAGACTTCAAGATTACCCAATGTTCCCACTCTGAATAATATCCCAGAATGTGGCATAGACTCTGAAATTAACCACCGCTCCCTCTCTGTATAATACCCGAGTCTCTGGGATAGACTTTGAGATTATCCTCCGCTCCCACTCTGTATAATATCCAAGAATGTGATATATTCTCAGAGATTACACTCTGTTCCCAATCTCTAAAACATCACAAAATGTGGCAGAGACTCTGAGTTCACTCTCTGTTCCCACTCTGTATAATATCCCAGAACGTAGGTTAGACTCCGAGATTACCCTCCGCTCCCACTCTGTACAATATCCCAGAATATCGCATAGACTTCGAGTTTGCTCTCTGTTCCCACTTGAATAATATCCCAGAATGTAAGATAGATTCTGAGATTACCCTCTCTTCCCACTCTGAATAATACCCCAGACTTTGGGATAGACTCCTCGATTACCCTCCGCTCCCACTCTGTATAATATCGTAGAGTTTGGGATATACTTCAAGATTACCCTCCACTCCCACTCTGTATAATATTCGGGATCGTGGAATAGATTCCGAGATTACCCTCAATTCCCACTCTGAGTAATATCCCAGACAGTGGGATAGACTCCGAGATTACCCTCCGATCCCCCTCTGTATAATATCCCAGACTGTGGGATAGACTCTGAGATTACCCTCCACTCCGACTCTGTATAATATCCCTGAATGTGGAATAGGATCCGAGATTACATTCTGTTCATACACTGAATAATATCCCAGAATGTGTGTTAGACTCCAAGATTACCCACTTTTCCCACTCTGAATATTATCCCAGAATGTTGCATAGACTCAGAAATTAACCTCCGCAGTTACTCTGTATAATATCCCAGACTCTGGGATAGACTTCGAGATTACCCTCCGCTCCCACTCTGTATAATATCCCTGAATTTGGCAAAGGCTCCAAGATTACATTCTGTTCATACACTGAATAATATCCCAGAATGTATGTTAGACTCCGAGATTACCCACTTTTCCCACTCTGAATATTATCCCAGAATGTTGCATAGACTCCGAAATTAACCTCCGCAGTTACTCTGGAAAATATCCTAGACTCTGGGATAGACTCCGAGGTTACACTCTGTTCCCACTCTGTATAACATTCCAGAATTTGGGATTGACTCCGCGATAAACCTCCGTTCCCACTATGTATTATATCCCAGAATGTGGGAAAGACTCTGAGACTCCAACTTGGTATAACCTCCCGGAATGTGGCATAGAATCCAAGGTTACAATCTGTTCCCACTCTGTATAATTTCCCAGAATTTGGCATAGGCTCCGAGATTACATTCTGTTCATACTCTGAATAATATCCCAGAATGTGTGTTAGGCTCCGAGTTTACCCTCTGTTCCCATTCTGAATAATATTCCAGAATGTGGCATTGACTCCGAAATTAACCACTGCTCCTATTCTGTATAATATCCTAGACCCTGGGATAGACTTCGAGATTACCCTCCACTCGCACTCTGTATCATATCCCTGAATGTGGCATCGACTCCGAGGTTACACTCTCTTCCCACTCTGTGTAATATTTCCCGACTGTGGGATGGACTCCGATATTACCCTCCGTTCCCACTGTGTATAATTTCGCAGAAGGTGGCATAGACTCCGAGATTACACTCTTCTGCCGCTCTGAATAATATCACAAACAGTGGGATAGACTCCGAGATTACCCTCCGCTCCCACTCTGTATAATATCCGGAACCATGGGATAGACTCCGAGATTACCCTCAATTACCACTCTGAGTAATATCTCAGAATGTGGGATAGTGTCCGAGATTATCCTCCGTTCCCACTCTGTGTATTATCCCAGTATGCATGATAGACTGCGAGGTTACAATCTGTTCCCTTTCTGAGTAATATCCCAGAATGTGGGATTGAATCCGCGATTATCCTCCATTCCTACTCTATATAATATTCAGGACAGTGGAATAGATTCCGAGATTACTTTCAATTCCCACTCCGAGTAAAATATCAGACAGTGGGATAGCCTCTGAGATTACCCTCTGATCCCCCTCTGTATAATATCCCAGACTGTGGGATAGACTCCGAGATTAGCCTCCGCTCCCACTCTGTATAATATCCCAGAATGTGGCATAGGCTCCGAAATTACATTCTGCTCATGCTCTGAATAATATCCCAGAATGTGTGCTAGACTCCGAAATTAACCACCGCTCCTACTCTGTACAATATCCTAGACTCTGGGATAGACTTCGAGATTATCCTCCGATCCCACTCTATATAATATCCAAGAATGTGGTATAGTCTCAGAGATTACACTCTGTTCCCACTGTCTATAATATAACAGAATGTGGCAGAGACTCCGAGATTACCCTCTGCTCCCACTCTGTATAATATCCCAGAACATCGCATAGAGTCCGAGTTTAATTTCTTCCCACTTGAATAATATCCCAGAACGTAGGATAGATTCCGAGATTACCCTCTGTTCCCATTCTGAATAATATCCCAGACTTTGGGATAGACTCTGAGATTGCCCTCCAATCCGACTCTGTATAATATCCCTGAATGTGGCATAGGCTCCGAGATTACATTCTGTTCATACACTGAATAATATCCCAGAATGTGTGTTAGACTCCAAGATTACCCAATGTTCCCACTCTGAATAATATCCCAGAATGTGGCATAGATTCCAAAATTCACATCCACTCTCACTCTGGATAATATCCTAGACTCTGGGATAGACTTCAAGATTACCCTCTCATCCCACTCTGTATAATATCCCAGAATGTGGGATAGACTCCGAGATTACACTCTGTTCCCACTCTGAGTAATATCCCAGAATTTGGGATACACTGCGAGATTATCCTCCGTTCCCACTCTGTATAATACCTCAGAATGAGGGATAGACTCCGAGGTTACTTTCTGTTCCCACTCTGTATAATATCCCAGAATGCGGGATTGTCTCCACGATTACCCTCAGCTCCCACATTGTATAATATCGTAGAGCCTGGGATACACTTCAAGATTACCCTCCCCTCCCACTCTGTAAAATATTTGGGATCGTGGGATAGATTCCAAGATGACCCTCAATTCCCACTCTGAGTAATATCCCAGACAGTGGGATAGACTCCGATATTACCCTCCGATCCCCCTCTGTATAATATCCCAGACTGTGGGATAGACTCTGAGATTACCCTCCACTCCGACTCTGTATAATATCCCTGAATGTGGAATAGGCTCCGAGATTACATTCTGTTCATACACTGAATTATATCCCAGAATGTGTGTTAGACTCCAAGATTACCCACTTTTCCCACTCTGAATATTATCCCAGAATGTTGCATAGACTCAGAAATTAACCTCCGCAATTACTCTGTATAATATCCTAGACTCTGGGATAGACTTCGAGATTACCCTCTGCTCCCACTCTGTATAATATCCCAGAATGTGGGATTGACTCCGCGATTACCTGCCGTTCCCACTCTATATTATATCCCAGAATGTTGGATATACTCCGAAATCACCCTGCGCTCCAACTCAGTATAATCATCCAGAATGTGGCATAGACTCCGAGGTTAAAATCTTTTCCCACTCTGTATAATATCCCAGAATGTGTGTTGGACTCCGAGATTTCCCTCTGTTACCACACTGTATAATATCCTAGAATGTGGGATTGACTCCGCTCATGACCCTCAGCTGCCACTCTGTATAATATCCCAGACTGTGCGATAGACTCCGAGATTACGCTCCACTCCCACTCAGTATAATCTCCTAGAATGTGGCATAGACTCCGAAATTACATTCTGTTCATACTCTGAATAATATCCCAGAATGTGTGTTAGACTCCGAGATTACCCACTGTTCCCACTCTGAATAATATCCCAGAATGTGGCATAGACTCTGAAATTAACCTCCGCTCCCACTCTGTATAACATCCAAGACTCTGGGATAGACACCGAAATTAACCAGCGCTCCCATTCTGTATAATATCCTAGACACTGGGATAGATTTCGACATTACCCTCTGCTCCCACTCTGTATCATATCCCTGAATGTGGCATCGACTCCGAGGTTACACTCTTTTCCCACTCTGTATAATATCCCAGATTTTGGGATAGACTCTGAGATTATCCTCCGCTCCCACTCTGTATAATATCCCAGAATGTGATATAGACTCCGAGATTACCCTCCGCTCCCACTCTGTATAATATCCCAGAATGTGGCATAGACTCTGAGGTTACACTCTGTTTTCACTCTGAATAATATTCCAGAATGTGGCATAGATTCCAAAATTACCCTCCGCTCCCACTCTGTGTAACATCCAAGACTCTGGGATAGTCTCCGAAATTAACCACCGCTCCCATTCTGTAAAATATCCTAGACTCTATGATAGACTTTGAGATAACCCTCCGCTCCCACTCTGTATCATATCCCAGAATATCGCATAGACTCCGAAATTACTCCCTGTTCCCACTTGAATAATATCCCAGACTTTGGGATAGACTCCGAGATTACCCTATGTTCCCACTCTGTATAATATCCCAGACTGTGGGATAGACTCTGAAATTTGCCTCCGCTCCAACTCGGTATTATCTCCCAGAATGTGGCATAGACTCCGAGGTTACAATTGTTCCTACTCTGTATAATATCCCAAAATGTGGGATAGACTCCAAGATTACCCTCCGCTCCCACTCTGTATAATATCCTAGGCTCTGGGATAATATTCGAGATTATCCTCCGCTCCCACTCTGTATAATATCCTAGACTCTGGGATCGACTCCGAGATTACCCTCCGCTCCCACTCTGTATAATATCCCTGAATTTGGCATAGGCTCCAAGATTACATTCTGTTCATACACTGAATAATATCCCAGAATGTGTGTTAGACTCCGAGATTACCCACTTTTCCCACTCTGAATATTATCCCAGAATGTTGCATAGACTCCGAAATTAACCTCCGCAGTTACTCTGGAAAATATCCTAGACTCTGGGATAGACTTCGAGATTACCCTCCGCTCCCAATCTGTATAATATCCCAGAATGTGGGATAGACTCCGAGGTTACACTCTGTTCCCACTCTGTATAACATCCCAGAATGTGGGACAGACTCCGAGACTCCAACTTGGTATAACCTCCCGGAATGTGGCATAGAATCCAAGGTTACAATCTGTTCCCACTCTGTATAATTTCCCAGAATTTGGCATAGGCTCCGAGATTACATTCTGTTCATACTCTGAATAATATCCCAGAATGTGTGTTAGGCTCCTAGTTTACCCTCTGTTCCCATTCTGAATAATATTCCAGAATGTGGCATTGACTCCGAAATTAACCACTGCTTCCATTCTGTATAATATCCTAGACTCTGGGGTAGACTTCGAGATTACCCTCCACTCGCACTCTGTATTATATCCCTGAATGTGGCATCGACTCCGAGGTTACACTCTCTTCTCACTCTGTATAATATCCCAGACTGTGGGATGGACTCCGATATTACCCTCCGTTCCCACTGTGTATCATTTCGCAGAAGGTGGCATAGACTCCGAGATTACACTCTGTTGCCGCTCTGAATAATATCACAAACAGTGGGATAGACTCCGAGATTACCCTCCGCTCCCACTCTGTATAATATCCGGGACCATGGGATAGACTCCGAGATTACCCTCAATTACCACTCTGAATAATATCTCAGAATGTGGGATAGTGTCCGAGATTATCCTCCGTTCCCACTCTGTGTATTATCCCAGTATGCATGATAGACTGCGAGGTTACACTCTGTTCCCATTCTGAGTAATATCCCAGAATGTGGGATTGAATCCGCGATTATCCTCCATTCCTACTCTATATAATATTCAGGACAGTGGAATAGATTCCGAGATTACTTTCAATTCCCACTCCGAGTAAAATATCAGACAGTGGGATAGCCTCTGAGATTACCCTCTGATCCCCCTCTGTATAATATCGCAGACAGTGGGATAGACTTTAAGATTACCCTCCGATTGCCCTCTGTATAATATCCCAGACTGTGGGATAGACTCCGAGATTAGCCTCCGCTCCCACTCTGTATAGTATCCCAGAATGTGGCATAGGCTCTGAAATTACATTCTGCTCATACCCTGAATAATATCCCAGAATGTGTGTTAGACTCCGAAATTAACCACCGCTTCTACTCTGTACAATATCCTAGACTCTGGGATAGACTTCGAGATTATCCTCCGATCCCACTCTATATAATATCCAAGAATGTGGTATAGTCTCAGAGATTACACTCTGTTCCCACTGTCTATAATATCACAGAATGTGTTAGAGACTCCGAGATTACCCTCTGCTCCCACTCTGTATAATATCCCAGAACATCGCATAGAGTCCGAGTTTAATTTCTTCCCACTTGAATAATATCCCAGAACGTAGGATAGATTCCGAGATTACCCTCTGTTCCCATTCTGAATAATACCCCAGACTGTGGGATAGACTCCGAGATTACCCTCTGTTCCTACTCTGAGTAATATCCCAGACAGTGGGATAGACTCCGAGATTACCCTCCGATCCCCCTCTATATAATATCCCAGACTGTGGGATAGACTCTGAGATTGCCCTCCAATCCGACTCTGTATATTATCCCTGAATGTGGCATAGGCTCCGAGAGTACATTCTGTTCATACACTGAATAATATCCCAGAATGTGTGTTAGACTCCAAGATTACCCAATGTTCCCACTCTGAATAATATCCCAGAATGTGACATAGATTCCGAAATTAACATCCACTCTCACTCTGGATAATATCCTAGACTCTGGGATAGACTTCAAGATTACCCTCTGATCCCACTCTGTATAATATCCCGGAATGTGGGATAGACTCCGAGATTACACTGTTCCCACTCTGAGTAATATCCCAGAATTTGGGATACACTGCGAGATTATCCTCCGTTCCCACTCTGTATAATACCTCAGAATGAGGGATAGACTCCGAGGTTACATTCTGTTCCCACTCTGTATAATATCCCAGAATGTGGGATTGTCTCCACGATTACCCTCTGCTCCCACTCTGTATAATATCGTAGAGTCTGGGATACACTTCAAGATTACCCTCCGCTCACACTCTGTAAAATATTCGGGATCGTGGGATAGATTCCAAGATGACCCTCAATTCCCACTCTGAGTAATATCCCAGACAGTGGGATAGACTCCGATATTACCCTCCGATCCCCCTCTGTATAATATCCCAGACTGTGGGATAGACTCTGAGATTACCCTCCACTCCGACTCTGTATAATATCCCTGAATGTGGAATAGGCTCCGAGATTACATTCTGTTCATACACTGAATTATATCCCAGAATGTGTGTTAGACTCCAAGATTACCCACTTTTCCCACTCTGAATATTATCCCAGAATGTTGCATATACTCAGAAATTAACCTCCGCAATTACTCTGTATAATATCCTAGACTCTGGGATAGACTTCGAGATTACCCTCTGCTCCCACTCTGTATAATATCCCAGAATGTGGGATTGACTTCGCGATTACCTGCCGTTCCCACTCTGTATTATATCCCAGAATGTGGGATAGACTCCGAAATCACCCTGCGCTCCAGCTCAGTATAATCATCCAGAATGTGGCATAGACTCCAAGGTTAAAATCTGTTCCCACTCTGTATAATATCCCAGAATGTGGGATAGACTCTGAGATTATCCTCCGCTCCCACTCAGTATAATCTCCTAGAATGTGGCATAGACTCCGAAATTACATTCTGTTCATACTCTGAATAATATCCCAGAATGTGTGTTAGACTCCGAGATTACCCACTGTTCCCACTCTGAATAATATCCCAGAATGTGGCATAGACTCTGAAATTAACCTCCGCTCCCACTCTGTATAACATCCAAGACTCTGGGATAGACACCGAAATTAACCAGCGCTCCCATTCTGTATAATATCCTAGACACTGGGATAGATTTCGACATTACCCTCCGCTCCCACTCTGTATCATATCCCTGAATGTGGCATCGACTCCGAGGTTACACACTTTTCCCACTCTGTATAATATTCCAGATTGTGGGATAGACTCTGAGATTATCCTCCGCTCCCACTCTGTATAATATCCCAGAATGTGGTATAGACTCCGAGATTACCCTCTGTTCCCACTCTGAATAATATCCCAGAATGTGGCATAGACTCCAAAATTACCCTCCGCTCCCACTCTGTGTAACATCCAAGACTCTGGGATGGAATCCGAAATTAACCACCGCTCCCATTCTGGAAAATATCCTAGACTCTATGATAGACTTTGAGATAACACTCCGCTCCCACTCTGTATCATATCCCAGAATATTGCATAGACTCCGAAATTACTCCCTGTTCCCACTTGAATAATATCCCAGACTTTGGGATAGACTCCGAGATTACCCTATGTTCCCACTCTGTATAATATCCCAGACTGTGGGATAGACTCTGAAATTTGCCTCCGCTCCAACTCGGTATTATCTCCCAGAATGTGGCATAGACTCCGAGGTTTCAATTGTTCCTACTCTGTATAATATCCCAAAATGTGGGATAGACTCCGAGATTACCCTCCGCTCCCACTCTGTATAATATCCTAGGCTCTGGGATAATATTCGAGATTATCCTCCGCTCCTACTCTGTATAATATCCTAGACTCTGGGATCGACTCCGAGATTACCCTCCGCTCCCACTCTGTATAATATCCTAGACTCTGGGATCGACTCCGAGATTACCCTCCGCTCCCACTCTGTATAATATCCAGGACTGTGGGATAGACGCCGAGATTACTCTCAGTTCCCACTCTGAATAATATCCCCGAATGTGGAATAGACTCCGAAATTACATTCTATTCATTCTCTGACTAATTCCAAAATTTGTGTTAGACTCCGAGATTACCCTCGGTTCCCACTGTATAATATCCCAGAATGTGGCATAGGCTCCAAGATTACATTCTGTTCATACTCTGAATAACATCTCAGAATGTGTGTTATACTCCGAGATTACACTCTGTTCCCACTCTGAATAATATCCCAGAATGTGGCATAGACTCCGAAATTAACCTCCGCTCCCACTCTGTATAACATCCAAGACTCTGGGATAGACTCCGAAATTAAACACCGCTCCCATTCTGTATAATATCCTAGACTCTGGGATAGACTCTGAGATAACCCTCCGCACCCACTATTTATCATATCCTTGAGTCTGGGATAGACTTCGTGATTACCCTCCGCTCCCACTCTGCATAATATTCAGGACCATGGGATAGACACCGAGTTTACCCTCAGTTCCCACACTGAATAATATCCCAGAATGTGGGATGGACTCCGAAATTACCCTCGGTTCCACTGTATAATATCCCAGAATGTGGTATAGGCTCTGAGATTACATTATGCTCATACTCTGAATAATATCCCAGAATGTGGCATAGACTTCGAAATTAACCTCCGCTCCCACTCTGTATAACATGCAAGACTCAAGGAAAGACTCCGAAATTAAACACGTCTCCAATTCTGTATAATATCCTAGACTCTGGGATAGACTTCGAGATTACCCTCCGCTCCCACTCTGTATCATATCCTTGAATGTGGTATAGACTCAGAGATTACAATCTGTTCACACTATGTATAATATTCCAGAACGTGGGATCGACTCCAAGGTTACAATCTGTTCCCACCCTGTATAATATCCCAGAATATGGCATAGGCTCCGAGATTACATTCTGTTCATACTCTGAATAATATCCCAGAGTGTGTGTCACACTCCGAGATTACCCTCTGTTCCCACTCTGAATCATATCCCAGAATGTGGCATAGACTCCGAAATTAACCAGCGCTCCCATTCTGTATAATATCCTAGACACTGGGATAGATTTCGACATTACCCTCTGCTCCCACTCTGTATCATATCCCTGCATGTGGCATCGACTCCGAGGTTACACTCTTTTCCCACTCTGTATAATATCCCAGATTGTGGGATAGACTCTGAGATTATCCTCCGCTCCCATTCTGTATAATATCCCAGAATGTGGGATAGACTCTGAGATTATTCTCCGCTCCCACTCTGTATAATATCCCAGAATTTGGCATAGGCTCCAAGATTACACTCTGTTCGCTCTCTGTACAATATCACAGAATGTGGCAGAGACTCGGAGGTTACACTCTGTTCCCACTCTGTATAATATCCCAGAATGTGGCATAGACTCGGAGATTACTCGCTCTTCCCACTTTGAATAGTATCGCAGAATGTGGCATAGATTCCGAAATTAACCTGCTCTCTTACTCTGAATAATATCCTAGACTCTGGGATAGAGTTCGAGATGACCCTCCTATCCCACTCTGTATAATATCCCAGACTGTGGGATAGACTCCGAAATTACGCTCCACTCCCACTCTGTATAACATCCAACACTCTGGGATAGATTCCGAAATTACATTCTGTTCCTACTCTGAATAATCCCAGATTGTATGTTCGACTCCAAGATTACCCACTGTTCCCACTCTGAATAATATCCCAGAATGTGGCATAGACTCCGAAATTAACCTCCACTCCCACTCTGTATAACATCCAACACTCTGGGATAGACTCCGAAATTAACCACCGCTCCCCCTCTGTATAATATCCTAGACTCTGGGATAGACTTCGAGATTACCCTCTGGTCTCTCTCTGTATCATATCCCTTAATGTGGCATCGACTCTGAGGTTACACTCTCTTCCAACTCTGTATAATATCCCAGACTGTGGGATAGACTCCGAGATTATCCTCCGATCCCACTCTGTAAAATATCCCAGAATGGGATATAGACTCAGAGATTACACTCTGTTCCAACTCTGTATAATATCCCAGATTGTGGCATAGACTCCGAAATTAACCTCCGCTCCCACTCTGTATAACATCCAAGATTCTGGGATAGACTCCGAAATTCACCACCGCTCCCACTCTGTATAATATCCTAGACTCTGGGATAGACTTCATGATTACCCTCCGCTCGCACACTGCATAATATCCTGGACCGTGGGATAGACGCCGGGATCACCCTCAGTTCCCACTCTGAATAATATCCCAGAATGTGGGACAGACTCCGAAATTACCCTCGGTTTTCACTGTATAATATCCCACAATGTGGCATTGGCTGCGAGATTAGATTCTGTTCATACTCTGAATAATATCCCAGAATGTGTGTTAGACTCCGAGATTACACTCTGTTCCCACTCTGAATAATATCCCAAAATGTGGCATAGACTTCAAAATTAACCTCCGCTCCCACTCTGTATGACATCCAAGACTCAAGGATAGACTCCGAAATTAAACACCGCGCCCATTCTGTATAATATCCTAGACTTTGGGATAGACTTTGAGATTACCCTCCGCTCCCAATCTGTATCATATCCTTGAATGTGGTATAGACTCAGAGATTACAATCTTTTCGCACTCTGTATAATATTCCAGAATGTGGGATAGACTCCGAGATTAATCTCTCTTCCCACTTGAATAATATTCCAGTATGTAGGATAGGCTCCGAGATTACCCTCTGTTCGCACTCCGAATAATACCCCAGAATGTGGGATAGACTCCGAGATTACCTGCTGCTTCAACTCTGTATAATATCCCAGAATGTGGCATAGGCTCCGAGATTACATTCATGTCATACACTGAATAATATCCCAGAATGTGTGTTAGTCTCAGAGATTACCCTCTGTTACCACTCTGAATAATATTCCAGAATATGGCATAGACTCCGAAATTAAACTCCGATCTTACTCTATATAATATCATAGACTCTGGGATAGACTCGAGATTACCCTCCGATCCCACTCTGTATAATATCCCAGATTGCGGGATAGACTCCGAGATTTCCCTCAGTTCCCACTCTGAATAATATCCCAGAATGTGGGACTGACTCTCAGTTTACCCAATGCTCCCACTCTGTATAATATCCCAGAATATGGCATCGGCTGAGAAATTACCCTCCGCTCCCCCGCTGGAAAATATCCTTGGCTCTGGGATAGACTCCGAAATTACCCATTGCTCCCACTCTGTATAATGTCCTAGACTCTGGGATAGACATCGAGATTACTATCCGCTCCCACTCTGTATAATATCCCGGACTGTGGAAAAGACTCCAAGAGTACATTCAGTTCCCACTCTGTATAATATTCCAGAATGTGGCAGATACTCTGAGGTTACACTCTGTTCCCATTATGTAAACTATCCCTGAATGTGGGATAGAATCAGAGATTACCCTCCGCTCCCACTCTGTATAATATCCCAGAGTGTGGTATAGACTCCGAGATTACCCTCCGCTACCACTCTGTATAATTTCCGGGACCATGGGATAGACTCCGAGATTACTCTCAATTCCCACTCTGAATAATTTCCCAGAATGTGGGATAGACTCCGAGATTACTCTCCATTCCCACTCTGTATAGTATCCCAGAACGTGGCATAGAATCAGAGATTACCCTCCGCTCCCACTCTGTATAATCTCCAAGAATGTGAGATTACATTCTGTTCATACTCTGAATAATATCCCAGAATGTGTGTTAGACCCCGAGATTACCCACTGTTCCCACTCTGAATAATATCCCAGAATGGGGTGAACACTCCGAGGTTACAATCTGTTCCCACTCTGTATAATATCCCAGAATGTGTGTTAGACTCCGAAATTATCCACTGTTCCCACTCTGAATAATATCCCAGAATGTGGCATAGACTCCGAAATTAACCTGCGTTCCCACTCTGTAAAACATCCTAGACTCTGGGATAGACTACGAAATTACCCACTGCTCCCACTCTGTATAATATTCTAGACTCTGGGATAGACTTCGAGATTCCCCTCCAACGTCACTCTGTATAATATCCCAGAGTGTGGGGTAGACTCCAAGATTACACTCTGCTCCCTGGCCTCCTCGCCATATTGTCCACTCATGTCACCAAGAATGCCCGATCCCAGCGGGCACATGAATAATATCCCAGACTGTGGGATAGGCTTCGAGATTACCCTCCCCTCCCACTGTGTATAATATCCCAAAATGTGGGATGAACTCCGATATTCCCCGCCGCTCCCACTCTGTATAATATCCCAGGCTCCGTGATAGAATCCAAGATTATCATCTGTTCCCACTCTGAATAATATCCCAGAATGTGGGATAGACTCCGAGATTACCCTCGGTTCCCACTCTGAATAATGTCCTAGAATGTGGCATACACTCGAGGTTACACTCTGTTCCCATTCTGTATAATATCCCAGAATGTGGCATAGACTCCAAGGAACACTCTGTTCCCACTCTGAATAAGATCCCAGAATGCGGGATAGACTCCGAGATTACACTCTGTTCCCACTCTGAATAATATCCTAGAATGCGGGATAGACTCCGAGATTACCCTCTGTTATCACACTGTATAATATCTCAGAATGTGGAACATACTCCGAGATTACCCTCTGTTGCCGCTCTGAATAATATCCCAGAATGTGGCATAGACTCCTAGGTTACATTCGGTTCCCACTCGGGATAATATCCCAGACTGTGGGGTAGACTACGAGATTACCCTTCGCTCCCACTCTGTATAATACCCTAGAATCTGGGATCAACTTCGAAATTACGCTCCATTCACACTATGAATAATATTCCAATATGTGGTATAGGTTCCGAGGTTACCCTCTGTTCCCACTCTGAATAATATCCCAGAATGTGGGATAGAATCCGAGATTACCATATGTTCGCACTCTCAATAATATCCCAGAATTTGGGATAGACTCCGTGATTACCCTCTGCTCCCACTCTGTATAATATCCCTGAATGTGGCACAGACTCCGAGATTACACGCTGTTCCCATTCTGAATAATATGCCAGACTGTGGGATACACTCCGAGATTACCCTTTGTTCCCACTCTGTATAATATCCCAGAATGTGGGATAGACTCCGAGACTACCCTTTGTTCCCACTCTGTATAATATCCCAAAATGTGGGATGGACTCCGAGATTACCCTCTGTTCCCACTCTGAATAATATCCCAGAATGTGGGATAGAATCTGTGATTACCATATGTTCCCACTCTGTATAATATACAAGAATTTGGGATGGACGCCGAGATTTCCCTTTGTTCCCACTCTGAATAATATCCCAGAATTTGGGATAGACTATGAGATTACCCTCTGTTCCCACTCTGAATAATATCCCAGACGGTCGGATAGAATCTGATATTACCCTCCGCTCCCACTCTGTATCATATCCCAGTGTGTGGCACCGACTCCGAGGTTACAAACTGTTCCCACTCTGTATAACATCACAGAATGTGGCAGAGAATCCAAGGTTACAATGTGTTCCCACTCTGTATAATATACCAAAATGTGGGATAGATTCCGAGATAACCCTTCGCTCCCACTCTGTATAATATTCAGGAACGTGGGATAGACTCTGAGTTTACCCTCCGCTCCCAAACTGAATAATATCCCAGAATGTGGGATAGACTCCGAGATTACCCATCGTTCTCACTCTGTATAATATCCCAGACTGTGGGCAAGACTCCGTAATTACCCTCCGCTCCCACTCGGTATAATTTCCCAGGATGTGGCACGGACTCCAAGCTTTCAATCTGTTCCTACTCTGTATAATATCCCAGAATGTGGCATAGACTCCGAGGTTACACTCTGTTCCCACTCTGAATAATATCCCAGACTGTGGGATAGACCCCGAGATTACACTCTGTTCCTACTCTGAATAATATCCCAGCATGTGGGATAGACTCCGAGATTACCCTCCATTGCCACACTGTACAATATCACAGAATGTGGCATAGACTCTGAATTACCCTCCGTTCCCATTCTGTATAAAATCCTAGCCTCTGGGATAGACTTCGAAATTACCCACCGCTCCCAGTCTGTATATTATCCTAGACTCTGGCATAGACTTCGAGATTACCATCCGATCCCACTCTCTATAATATCCCAGACTGTTGGATAAACTCCGAGATTTACCTCAGTTCCAACTCTGAATAATATCGCAGAATGTGTGATGGACTCTGAGATTACCCTCCGCTCCCACTCTGTATAATATTCCAGAATGTGACATAGACTCCGACATTACACTGTGTACCCACTCTGAATAATATCTCAGAATGTGGAATAGACTCCATGTTTACCCTCTGTTCCCACTCTGTATAATATCCCAGACAGTTTGATAGACTCCAAGATTTCCCTCTGCTCCCACTCTGTATAATCTCCCAGAATGTGGCATAGGCTCAGAAATTACCCTCCGCTCCCACGCTATATAATATCCTGGACTCTGTGCTAGACTCCAAAATTAACCATCGCTCCCACTCTATATAATATCCTAGTCTCTGGGATAGACATCGAGATTACCATTCGCTCCCACCCTGTATAATATCCTGCACTATGGAATAGACTCCGAGATTACCCTCAGTTCACACACTGAATAATATCTCAGAATGTTGGATAGACTCCGAGTTTACCCTTTGTTCCTACCCTGTATAATGTCCCAAAATGTGGGATGGACTCCGAGATTACCCCCCGGTCCCACTCTGTATGATATCCCAGACTGTGGGATACACTCTGAAATTACCCACCGCTCCCACTCTGTATAATTCCCAAAATGTGGTATAGACTCACAGATTAAACTCTGTTCCCACTCTCTATAATCTCCCAGAATGTGGCATAGGCTCCGAAATTACCATCCGCTCCCACGCTGTATAATATCCTCGACTCTGGGATAGAGTCCGAATTTAACCATCGCTCCCACTCTATATAATATCCTAGTCTCTGGGATAGACATCGAGATTACCATCCGCTCCCACTCTGCATAATCTCCCAGAATATTGGATGGACTCCGAGATTACACTCCGTTCCCACTCTGTATTATATCCCAGACTATGGGATAGACTCCGAGATTACCTTATGTTCCCACTCTGTATAATATCACAGAATGTGATATAGATTCAGAGATTACACTCTGTTCCCTCTCTGAATAATATCCCAGAATGTGGGATAGACTCCGAGATTACTTTATGTTGCCACTCTGAATAATATCCCAGACTGTGGGATAGACTCTGAGATTACCCTCTGTTCCCACTCTGAATAATTTCCCAGACTCTGGGATAGAATCTGAGATTACCCTCCGCTCCCACTCTTTATAATATCACAAAATGTGGCACAGACTCCGATGTTACACACTGTTCGCACTCTGTATAATATCCCAAAATATGGGAGAGATCCGAGATTACCTTTCGCTCCCACTCTGTATAATATCCTAGAATCTGGGATAGGCTCTGAAATTACCCTCCGTTCACGCTATGACTTATATTCCAGAATGTGGTATAGGTTCTGAGATTACCCTCCGTTCCCACTCTCTGTAATATCCCAGACTGTGGGATAGACTCCAAAATCTCCCTCCGGTCCCACTCTGTATAATATTACGGAATGTGGTATAGACACAGATATTACACTCTGTTCCCACTCTGAATATTATGCCAGAATTTGGGATAGAGTCCGAGACTAGCCTATGTTCCCACTCTGAATAATATTCCAGACTGTGGGATAGACTCTGAGATTAACCTCTGTTCCCACTCTGGCTAATAGCCCAGACTGTGGGATAGAATCTGAGATTACCCTCCGCACTCATCTGTATCATATCACAGAATGTGGCACAGACTCCGAGATTATACTGTGTTCCCACTCTGTATAATATCCCAAAATGTGGGATAGGCTCCAAGATTACCCTCCACTCCCACTTTGTATAATATCCTAGACTCTGGGACAGACATCGAGATTACCCTCAATTCCCTCTCTCTTTAATATCCGGGACCGTGGGATAGACTCCGAGATTACACTCTGTTCCCACTCAGTATAATATCCCAGACTGTGGGATAGATTCCGAGATTACCATCCGATCCCACTCAGTATAATATCCCAGGCTATGGGATAGACTCCGAGATTACACTCTGTTCCCACTGTGTATAATATCCCAGAATGGGGGATGGACTCCAAGATAACCCTCCGCTCCCACTCTGTATAATATCCCAAAATGTGGCATAGTCTCCGAGATTACTCTCTCTTCCCACTCTGAATAATATCCCAGAATGTAGTATAGACTCAGAGATTACCTCGGTTCCCACTCTGAATGATACTCTGGGATAGACTGCTCAATTACACTCTGTTCCCACTCTGTATAATATCGCAGAATATGGTATTGACTCTGAGGTTACCCTCCGCTCCCACTCTGTATAATATTCCAGAATATGGCATAGACTCCGAGAATACATTCTGTTCCCACTCTGAATAATATGCCAGAATGTGGGATAGCCTCTGAGAATACCCTCTGCTCCAACTCTGTATAATATCCCAGACAGTGGGATAGGCTCGGAAATTACCCTCCGCTCCCACGCTATATAATATCCTAGACTCTGGGATAGACTCCGAAATTACACATCGCTCCCACTTTATCTAATATCCTAGTCTCTGGGATAGACATCGAGATTACCATCCGCTCCCACTCTGTATAATATCCCGGACTGTGGAATAGACTCCGAGATTACCCTCAGTTCACACCCTGAATAATATCCCAGAATTTTGGATAGACTCCGAGGTTACACTCAGTTCCAACTCTGTATAATATCCCAGAAAGTGGGATAGACTCCGAGATCACCCTCCGTTCCCAATCTGCATAATGTCCCTGAACGGGGATAGACTCCGAGATTACCCTCAGCTCCCACTCTGTATAATATACCAGAATGGGGATAGACTCCAAGATCACCCTCCGTTCCCACTCGGTATAATATCCCAGAAAGTGGAATAGACTCCGATATTACCCTCCGTTCCCACTCTGTGTAATATCCCAGAATGGGGATAGACTCCAAGATTAACCTCCGTTCCCACTCTGTATAATATCCCAGCATGTGGTATAGACTCAGAGATTGCACTCTGTTTCCACTCTGAATAATATCCCAGAATTTGGGATAGACTCCGAGCTTACCCTATGTTCCCACTCTGAAAAATATCCCAGACTGTGGGATAGACTCTGAGATTATCCTCTATTCCCACTATGAATAATATCCCAGACTGCGGGATAGAATCTGAATTTACCCTCCGCTCCAACTCTGTATCATATCCCTCAATGTGGCCCAGACTCCGAGGTTACACTCTGTTTCCACTCTGTATAATTTCACAAAATGTGGGATAGACTCCGAGATTTTCCTCTACTCCCACTCTGTATAATTTACCAGAATTTGGTATAGACTCAGCGATTACACTCTGTACCCACTCTGTATAATATCCAAGAATGTAGTATAGACTCTGAGATTACACTCTATTCCCATTCTGTGTAATATCCCAGACAGTGGGATAGACTCCAAGATTTCCCTCTGCTCCCACTCTGTATAATCTCCCAGAATGTGGCATAGGCTCAGAAATTACACTCCGCTTCCACGCTATATAATATCCTGGACTCTGAGATAGACTCCGAGGATAATCTCAGGGTCTATCCCACATCCTGGGATATTATTCAGAGTGGGAACAGAGAGTAACCTCCGAGTTTATGCCACATTCTGGGATAATATACAGAGTTGGAAATGAGTGTAACCTCGGGGTCTATGCCATATTCTGGGATATGATACTGATTGGGAGTGGAGGGTAATCTCAGAGCCTATCCCACAGTCTGGCATATTATTGAGTGGGAACAGAGTGTAATCTCGGAGACTATCCCACATTCTTGATATTATACTGAGTGGGAACAGAGAGTAACCTCGGATTCTATCCCACATTCAGGGATATTGTACAGAGTGTGAGCGGCGGGTAATTTCGGAGTGTATCCCACAGTTTGGGAAATTATTCAGAGTGGGAACGGAGGGTAATATTGGAGTCTATCCCAAATTCTGGGATATTATTCAGAGTGGGAATGGAGGGTAAACTCTGCGTCTATCCCACGGTCCCTGACATTACACAGAGCAGGAGCGGAGTTTAATCTCGAAGTCTATCCCAGAGTCTAGGATATTATACAGAGTGGGAGCGGAGGGTAATCTCGGAGTCTATCCCACATTTTGGGATATTATACAGAGTGGGAACAGAGTGTAATCTCTGAGTCTATGCCACATTCTGGGATATTATACAGAGTGGGAACAGAGTGTAATCTCTGAGTCTATGCCACATTCTGGGATATTATACAGAGTGGGAGCGGACGGTAATCTCAGAGTCTATCCCACAGTCTGGGATATTATTCAGAGTAGGAATAGCGGGTAATCTCAGAGCCTATCCCACAGTCTGGCATATTATTCAGAGAGGGAGCAGTGGTAATCTCGGAGTCTATCCCACAGTCTGAGATATTATACAGAGTGGGAGCAGAGTGTAACCTCGGAGTCTATGCCACATTCTGGGATAATATACAGAGTTGGAAAAGAGTGTAACCTCGTAGTCTATGCCACTTTCTGTGATATGATACAGAGTGGGAGCGGAGGGTAATCTCGGAGTCTATCTCACTGACTGGGATATTATTCAGAGTGGGAACAGAGAGTAACCTGGGAGACTATGCCACAGTCTGGGATATTATACAGAGTGGGAGTGGAGGGTAATCTCGAAGTCTAGACCAGTGTCTAGGATACAATACAATGTGGGAGCGGAGGGTAATCAAGGAGTCAATCCAACAGTCTGGGATATTACACAGAGTGGGAATAGATAGTAATAGATAGTAATCTCGGAGTCAATCCCAACATCTGGGATATTATACGGAGTGGAAGCGGAGGATAATGTCAGAGTCTATCCCACAGTCTGGGATATTATTCATAGTGGGAACAGAGTGTAACCTCGGAGTCTATGCCATATTCTGGTATATGATACTGTTTGGAAGTGGAGGGTAATCTCGCAGTCTATCCCACTGTCTGGGATATTATTCAGAGTGGGAACAGAGGGTAATCTCGGAGACTATCCCACATTCTTGATATTATACTGAGTGGGAATTGAGAGTAAACTCGGATTCTATCCCACATTCAGGGATATTATACTGAGTGCGAGCGGCGGGTAATTTTGGTGTGTATCCCACAGTTTGGGAAATTATTCAGAGTGGGAATGGAGGGTAAACTCAGCGTCCATCCCACGGTCCCGGACATGATACAGAGTAGGAGTGGAGCGTAATCTCGAAGTCTATCCTAGTGTCTAAAATATTATACAGAGTGGGAGCGGAGGGTGATCTCGGAGCCTATCCCACATTCTGGGATATTATACAGAGTGGGAGCGGAGGGTAATTTTGGAGACTATCCCACAGTCTGGGATATTATTCAGAGAGGGAACAGTGTAATCTTGGAGTCTATGACAAATTCTGGGAAATTATACAGAGTGGGAACAGAGTGTAACCTCTGAGTCAATGCCACATTCTGGGATATTATACAGAGTGGGAACAGAGGGTAATTTCAGAGTCTATCCCACATTCTGTGATATTATTTAGAGTGGGCACTGAGGGAAATCTCGGAGTCTATCCCACATTCTGGGATATTATACAGAGTGGGAGCAGAGGGTAATCTCGAAGTCTATCCGAGAATCTAGGATGTTATACAGAGTGGGAGCGGTGGGTAATTTTGGAGTCTACCCCAGAGTCTAGGATTTTTATACAGAGTGTAATCTCGGAGCCTATGACAAATTCTGGGAAATTATACAGAGCGGGAGCGGAGGTAAATTTCGCAGACTATCCCACAGCCTGGGATATTATTCAGGGCGGGAACACTAGGGTAATCTTGGAGTCTATCATGCATTCTGGGATATTATTCAGAGTGTGAGTGGGGCGTAATCTCTGAGTCTATCCCACATTCTGGGAAATTATACAGAGTGGGAACAGAGGATAATATCGGAGTCCATCCCACATTCTGGGATATTATTCAGAGTTGGAAATGAGTGCAACCTCGGAGTCTATGCCGTATTTTGGAATATGATACTGATTGGGAGCAGAGGGTTATCTCGCAGTCTACCCCACATTCTGGGATATTATTCAGAGTGGGAACTGAGGGTAATCTCGGAGACTAACCCACATTCTTGATCTTATACTGAGTGGGAACAGAGAGTAACCTTGGCTTCTATCCCACATTCAGATATATTATACAGAGTGCGAGCGGATGGTAATTTCGGAGTTTATCCCACAGTTTGGGAAATTATTCAGAGTGGGTACAGAGTGTAACCACGGAGTCTATGCCACATTCTGGAATATTATACAGAGTGGGATCGGAGGGTAATCTCGAAGTCTATCCCAGAGTCTAGGATATTATACCGAGTGGGAGCGGTGGGTACTTTTGGATTCTACCCCAGAGTCTAGGATTTTTCTACAGAGTGGGAGCGAAGGGTAAATTCGGAGTCTATGCCACATTCTGGGATATTATTCAGATTGGGAACAGAGGATAATATCGGAGTCCATCCCACATTCTGCGATTCTATTCTGAGTGGGAATAGAGGGTAATCTCGGAGTTTATCTCACATTTTGGGATATTATACAGAGTGGGAACAGAGTGTAACCTCGGAGTCTCTACCGCATGCTGTGATCTCTGTCAGAGTGGTAGCGGAGGGTAATCTCAGAGTCCATCGCACAGCCTGGGATATTATACAGAGTGGGAACAGAGTGTAATCTCCGAGTCTATGCCACATTCTGGGATATTATACAGAGTGGGAGCGGAGGGTAATCTCGGAGTCTATCCCACATTCTGGGGTATTATTCAGAGTGGGAACAGAGAGTAACCTGGGAGTCTATCCCACAGTCTGGGATATTATACAGAGTGGGAGCGGAGGGTAATCTCGAAGTCTATACCAGTGTCTAGGATATAATACAAAGTGGGAGCGGAGGGTAATAAAGGAGTCAATCCCACAGTCTGGGATATTACACAGAGTGGGAATAGATGGTAATCTCGGAGTCAATCCCACATTCTGTGATATTATACAGAGTGGGAGCGGAGGGTAATCTCGGAGTCAATCCCAACATCTGGGATATTATACGGAGTGGGAACAGACTGTAATCTCGGAGTCAATCCCAGATTCTGGGATATCGTTCGGAATGGGAGTGGAGGATAATCTCGGAGTCCATCCCACAGTCTGGGATAATATACAGAGTTGGAAATGAGTGCAACCTCTGAGTCTATGCCATATTTTGGTATATGATACTGACTGGGAGCAGAGGGTTATCACGCAGTCTATCCCACACTCTGGCATATTATTCAGAGTGGAAACAGATTGTAACCACGGAGTCAATGAGACATTCTGGGATCTTATACAGAGTGGGAGCAGAGGGTAGTCTCGGAGTCTATCCCACAGTCTGGTATATTATTCAGAGTGGGAACAGAGTGCAACATCGGAGTCAATGCCACATTCTGGGATATTATACAGAGTGGGAGCAGAGGGTAATTTTGGAGACTATCCCACAGCCTGGGATATTATTCAGGGCGGGATCAGAGGGTCTATCACACATTCTGGGATATTATTCAGAGTGGGGATTGCGGGTAATCTCGGAGTCTACCCATGGTCCCAGATATTATACAAAGTGGGATCGGAGCGTAATCTCGTAGTCTATCCAACATTTTGGGATATTATATAGAGTGGGAACAGAGTGTAACCTTGGACTCTCTGCCACATTCTGGGATAATATACAGAGTTGGAAAATAGTGTAACCTCAGAGTCTATGCCACTTTCTGGGATATGATACAGAGTGGGAACAGAGGTTAATTTCAGAGCCTACCCACAGTCTGGCATATTATTCAGAGTGGGAGCGGAGGGTAATCTCAGAGTCTATCCCACATTCTGGGATAATATACAGAGTGCGAACAGAGTGTAACCTCGGAGTGTCTGCCACATTCAGGGATATTATACCGAGTGGGAGCGAAGGGTAATTTCGGAGACTATCCCACAGCCTGGGATATTATTCAGAGTGGGAACAGAGGGTAATCTCGGAGTCTATCCCACATACTGGGATATTACTCAGAGTGGTAATGGAGGGTAATCTCGGAGTCTATCCCACATTCTGGGACATTATTCAGAGTGGGAACAGAGTGTAACCTGGGGGTCTATCCCACAGTCTGGGATATTATACAGAGTTGGAGCAGAGGATAATCTCGAAGTCTATACCAGAGTCTAGGATATGATACAGAGTGGGAGCATAGGGTAATCTCGGAGTCAATCCCACATTCTGGGATATTGTACAGAGTGGGAGCGGATGGGTAATCTCGGAGTCAATCCCACCTTCTGGGATATTATACAAAATGGGAACAGAGAGTAATCTCTGAGACTATCCCACATTCAAGGATATTATACTGAGTGCGAGCGGCGGGTAATTTCGGAGTGTATCCCACTGTTTGGGAAATTATTCAGAGTGGGAACGGAGGGTAATATCAGAGTTTATCCCACATTCTGGGATATTATGCAGAGTGGGAATGGAGGGATATCTCGGCATCTATCCCATGGTCCCGGACATTATACAGAGTGGGAGCGGAAGGTAATCTCTGAGTCTATCTCACATTTTGGGATATTATACAGAGTGGGACAGAGTGTAAAGTTGGATTCTCTGCCACATTCTGTGATATCATTCAGAGTGGGAACAGAGTGTAACCTCAGAGTCTATGCCAAATTCTGGGATATCATACAGAGTTGGAAATGAGTGTAACCTCGGAGTCTATGCCATTTTCTGGGATATGATACTGATTGGGAGCGGAGGGTAATCTCTGAGTCTATCCCACTTTCTGGGATCTTATTCAGTGTGGGAACAGAGTGTAACCTCGGAGTGTATGCCACCACCTGGCATATTATTCAGAGTGGGAACAGAGTGTAACCTCGGATTGTATGCCACATTCTGGGATATTATACAGAGTGGGCGCGCAGGGTAATTTCGGAGACTATCCCACATTCTGGGATATTATTCAGAATGGGAACAGAGTGTGATCTTGGAGTCTATTACAAATTCTGGGAAATTATACAGAGTGGGAACAGAGTGTAACCTCGGAGACTGTGCCACATTCTGGGATATTATACAGAGTGGGAGCGGAGGGTAATCTCGAAAACTATCCCAGAGTCTAGGATATTATACAGAGTGGGAGCGGAGGGTAATTTCAGAGTCTATGCCACATTCTGGGATATTATTCAGAGTGGGAACAGAGGGTAATCTCGGGGTCTAACACACATTCTGGGATATTATTCAGAGTATGAACAGAATGTAATCTCGGAGTCTATCCCACATTCAGGGATATTATACAGAGTGGGAACGGAGGATAATTTTGGAGTCTATGCCACATTCTACTAGATTATACAGAGTCTATCATGCATTCTGGGATATTATTCAGAGTGGGATCGGAAGGTAATATCGAAGTCTATCCCAGAGTCTAGATAATATACAAAGTAGGAGTGGCGGGTAATTTTGGAGTCATCCCACATTCTGGGATATTATTCAGAGTGGGAACAGAGTGTAATCTCGGAGTCTATGACAAATTCTGGGAAATTATACAGAGTGGGAACAGAGTGTAACCTCGGAGACTATGCCACATTCTGGGATATTATACAGAGTGGGAGCGGAGGGTAATCTCGAAAACTATCCCAGAGTCTAGGATGTTATACAGAGTGGGAGCGGAGGGTAATCTCAAAAACTATCCCAGAGTCTAGGATATTATACAGAGTGGGAGCGGAGGGTAATTTCAGAGTCTATGCCACATTCTGGGATATTATTCAGAGTGGGAACAGAGGGTAATCTCGGGGTCTAACACATATTCTGGGATATTATTCAGAGTATGAACAGAATGTAATCTCGGAGTCTATCCCACATTCAGGGATATTATACAGAGTGGGAACGGAGGATAATTTTGGAGTCTATGCCACATTCTACTAGATTATACAGAGTCTATCATGCATTCTGGGATATTATTCAGAGTGGGATCGGAAGGTAATATCGAAGTCTATCCCAGAGTCTAGATAATATACAAAGTAGGAGTGGCGGGTAATTTTGGAGTCATCCCACATTCTGGGATATTATTCAGAGTGGGAACAGAGTGTAATCTCGGAGTCTATGACAAATTCTGGGAAATTATACAGAGTGGGAACAGAGTGTAACCTCGGAGACTATGCCACATTCTGGGATATTATACAGAGTGGGAGCGGAGGGTAATCTCGAAAACTATCCCAGAGTCTAGGATGTTATACAGAGTGGGAGCGGAGGGTAATCTCAAAAACTATCCCAGAGTCTAGGATATTATACAGAGTGGGAGCGGAGGGTAATTTCGGAGTCTATGCCACATTCTGGGATATTATTCAGAGAGGGAACAGAGGGTAATCTCGGAGTCTATCCCACATTCAGGGATATTATACAGAGTGGGAACGGAGGATAATTTCGGAGTCTATGCCACATTCTACTAGATTATACAGAGTCTATCATGCATTCTGGGATATTATTCAGAGTGGGATCGGAAGGTAATCTCGAAGTCTATCCCAGAGTCTAGGATAATATACAGAGTGGGAGCGGTGGGTAATTTTGGAGTCATCCCACATTCTGGGATATTATTCAGAGTGGGAACAGAGTGTAATCTCGGAGTCTATGACAAATTCTGGGAAATTATACAGAGTGGGAACAGAGTGTAACCTTGGAGACTATGCCACATTCTGGGAGATTCTTCAGAGTGGGAACAGAGGGTAATTTCGGAGTCTATCCCACATTCTGCGATATTATTCTGAGTGGGAACAGATTGTAACCTCGGAGTCTAGGCCACATTCTGGGTGATTATACCGAGTGGGAACGGATGGTAATTTCGGAGTCTATCACAGAGTCTAGGATATTATACAGGGTGGGAGCGGAGGGGAATTTCGGAGACTATGCCACATCCTGGGATATTATTCAATGTGGGAACAGAGGGTAATCTCGGAGTCTATGCCAAAATCTGGGAAATTATACAGAATGGGAGCGGAGGATAATTTCGCAGTCTTTCCCACATTCTGTGAAATTATACAGAGTGGGATCGGAAGGTAATCTCGAAGTCTATCCCAGAATCTAGGATATTATACAGAGTGGGAGCGGTGGGTAATTTCGGAGTCTATCCCAGACTCTAGGATGTTATACAGAGTGGGAGCGGAGGATAATTTCAGAGACTATGCCACATTCTGGGATATTATTCAAAGTGGGAACAGAGGGTAATTTCGGAGTCAATGCCACATTCTGGGATATTATACAGAGTGGGAGCGGAGGGTAATCTCGGTGTCTATCCCACATTCTGGGATATTACTAAGAGTGGGAATTGAGGGTAATCTCGGAGTTTATCCCACATCCCGGATATTATACAGAGTGGCAGCGGAGGGTAATCTCGAAGTCTATGCCACATTTTGGGATATTATACAGAGTGGGAACAGAGGTTAACTTCGGAGTCTCTGCCACATTCTGTGATATCATTCATAGTGGGAGCGGAGGATAATCTCAGAGTCGATCCCACAGTCTGGGATATTATTGAGTGGGAACAGAGGGTAAACTCTATACCACATTCTGGGTTATTATACAGAGTAGAATCAGATGGTAATCTTGAAGACTATCCCAGAGTCTAGGATATTATACAGAGTAGGAGCAGAGGGTAATTTTGTAGACTATCCCAGAGTCTAGGATGTTATACAGAGTGGGAGCGGAGGTTAATGCCACATTCTGGGATATTATTCAGAGTGGGAACAGTGGGTAATCTCGGAGTCTAACACACCTTCTGGGATATTATTCAGAGTATGAACAGAATGTAAGCTCGGATCCTATGCCACATTTAGGGATATGATACAGAGTGGGATCAGAGTCTATCCCGGAGTCTAGGATTTTTATACAGAGTGGGGGCGGAGGGTAATTTCAGAGTCTTTGCCACATTCTGGGAGATTCTTCAGTGTGGGAACAGAGGGTAATCTCGGAGTTTATCCCACAGTCATGCATATTTTACAGAGTGGGACCGGAGGTTAGTCGCGGAGTCAATCCCACATTCTGGGATATTATACAGAGTGGGAACAAATTGTAACCCCGGAGTCTATCCCACATTCTGGGATATTATTCATAGTGGGAATTAAGGGT